>NC_138767.1:26154099-27354099 GCF_965113315.1 Podarcis vaucheri | reverse complement strand
CACCTAATGCTTTTTTCCCAACTTGGCTTTCCTAGCTTTGGCTAAAGTTCCCAAAACGACTCTCATTGTATAATAAAAAGTTTTGAAAGCTAAGAGAGCTCAAGTTCTTTATTATTCTAGGCAGCCATAAAGGAAAGTAGTTTAGATTTTGTTAAGGGAAATGGCTTGAGCGTATACTTGGAAGTGAACAGGGAAAATATAGTAGCTACTTGTAAGTTTAAATGAATGTACAAATGACTGTATTTGAAGAGTACATTTTACTTTGTTTTTTAAGAAAAGGAGAACTGACTGGTGCAAAAAAACTGGTGTCTAACTATTTAAAATGTTGTTGTTGTTGTTAACAACAATCATTTCACATTTCTTGGCCATAGTTATGAATAGCATGCACGTTAAAGTGTAGTTTCACATCAGAGTACAGTGGTACCTCGGGTTACATACGCTTCAGGTTACAGACACCGCTAACCCAGAAATAGTACCTTGGGTTAAGAACTTTGCTTCAAGATGATAACAGAAATCGTGCTCCGGCGGCACGGCAGCAGCAGGAGGCTCCTTTAGCCAAAGTGGTGCTTCAGGTTAAGAACAGTTTCAGGTTAAGTACGGACCTCCGGAACGAATTAAGTACTTAACCCGAGGTACCACTGTATAAGTAATGTTCCAAACAAAACTCAATAAGGAAATAGTGTTGATATGTAATAGGAAAGTATACAGTAGTTTCTTGCCACTTCTTCTCTTTCTGGACTGTTTATTTATTTACTTAATTTCTTATTGCATTTCCATCCTACTTGTTGTCTAAGGAGCTCAGGGTGACCTACATGGTTCTCCCACTCCTCATTTAATCCCAACAACCAAGGATGTCAGACGGAGAAGCAATGACTTGCCCAAGGACACCCAATGAGTTTCATGGCTGAGGATTGGAACCTCAACCTCCCAGATCGCAGTCTAACATTCAAACCACTCTAACCTGGGGAGATGCTTCCTACCTCCGTAGAGCACGCAGAAGAACTTTGCACGCACACACACTTCTCTGGACCATCCTGGCCAGCAAAAAGAACATTCTTTGTGTATAAGAACATTCCATACATAAGAGAGGTAAAATATGAGTTTCTTATCATTTGTTTTCTTTGGGACAATAGTCCCATAATAGAAAAAAAGTATGTGCTGAAAATTAATTATATGGATGAATGAGGCTGTATTTATAACCTAGCATGCTACATGTGGAATTTAATCTATTTCGGTACAATGCAGATTATATTCAAGCTGCATTTCTATTCTGTTCATAAATTGGATATATTTGTCACAAGCTGCTGGTGGAACTACACTAAAGATGATAGGCCATGAATCTGCAAGGTGAATCTGTGTGGTGAACAAGACTGCACTATGTGGCCTCACTTGCCCATGCCTGGCAAAATTATAAATGCTTCTGAACTTGACTGGTATTTGTCGGGGAAATGACTATGTATATTCTTCCTAGCTACCTTGAAATTACTGGTTGTGAGAGCACAGGATAATTTTGCATGTTTTCAGATGCGACTAATGTTTTTACTTATTTTTTTATTGCTTTGAATTTATTCTTGATTGTATTGTTTTATCACTTTTGTGTTGGCTGGATGAAGGCTGGGATAGAGATGCAATTGATTGATTGATATTGATACCTGTACATTTTGTGCTGCCGGCAAAAATGGAATGCAATAAGATCGTACTTGTATGTCACACCAGGAGAAGCAGTGATGTTCATGGATTAGCTTGCTTGCAGACATGCATAATTAATTGTTGTTTATATGGAAACAGGAGCGGCTGGTTTTATGGACAATCGCCCAAGGTATACAACTCTTAGCATAAACACTACAGCTCTGACAAATATTATATCATTCCTTTCATATCACTTTACACCAGTAGATGTGTACCTAGCCTATAAAAGAAAAGAGCTATATGAGCAAATGAAAACATAAACTTTGTGCAAAATACAGTGGTGCCTCGCAAGACGAAAATAATTCGTTCTGCGAGTCTTTTCATCTTGCGATGTTTTTTGTCTTCTGAAGCACGGTCCGTCACAACTACGCCTCTTCAAGCGGCTTAAAAAAAAAAAAGCGCAAGACGTTTTCGTCTTGCAAAGCAAGCCCATAGGGATATTCATCTAGCGAAGCAACGCAAAACCGAAAAACCCTTTCGTCTAGCAAGTTTTTCGTCTTGCGAGGCATTTGTCTTGTGGGGCACCACTGTAAATGCTATTATACAGAGTTTAACTTGCTATTAGCAAACCATAATATAGGCTTAGAATATTGCAGCTGAAGATGACACGTTAGTTAAACATTTTTATTTTAAAAAATTCCATACATTTTAAAAAAAGAAAGGGATTCTATCAGGCCTTTTCAAATATCAGAACTACAGGCTAACAAAAGAACTTCTCTGAATTTTCTTAACTTTGTTATTGTTTCCTGCATTGGCAAAGAGTTGGAATAGATTATTATTGAAGTCCCTTCCCTACTTTCTGTAATACTATTAGTAACACTTTCTATAATGCTAATAGCAATATTTAATAATGACCCACTATTTGAATGCATTTAATTTTCAGATGCAATCTTGTTGGGTTATTATTATTTTCATGTTGGCTAATACAGATGCAAATGTTTCAGCTTGAGTGGACCCTTCCCTCCTTTTTAAGTTTATGATTCCTTTTGCGGTGCCGATTATATTTTGGCCTGAGCACAATGTTACATACACTTTCAAGGAAGATGTTTGTGGTTCCTTCTCTTGGGGGCCGACACTTGGCTTAAGCATTTGCTGGCTTCAGCTTAATATGCAAGGGACATGCTAACATGTCTGGGGAGGCATTAAGGGAGGTGGTGTCCGAAGCAGCTATGAAAGCAAAAATGTTTTTGTTCTAACTGATGAAAGCGATTTCATCCAGCACCCTCCTTTGGGGGGCCTTTTCGCACGACAGACAAAGAAAACTCCAGCCACATCTTATCTTTTATGAGTTATTTCCACAAGCCCACAATAGCGCAATCTCACATCTCAGCGAAATGGATGCAGTGGGAATAGTTTTGCCATTAGGGAACAGTCATGTTGCTCTTTGCCACTCCTTTAAAAAATGGTTCTCATGTCCTCCAGCGCAGCCTCCACTTTTCTTTAAGTTCACCAACTGCAGAAATGAATTTGCCTGCTGCTCTTTCCCTTTTTTAAAAAAGAAGTTGATAGATTGAAAGCTACAGCACTACATTTTGTACATTAGGCGAGCACACAGCCACTGAAGAAATTAAAAGGACTTGCATTTTAAAACGGAGTTCACTAAACAGGGCAGGTGTGGGGAGTGGGAACTGCACTTTGTGGTGGCACACCGCCCCAGGCTTCATCTGGAAGCGGCTCATCTAAAATGAGCTGATTTTGATCATGCTCAGACTAGAGTCCTCTGGCGACTGCAGCTCCAAAGAAGAAATGGATTCACGGGCAGGTCAGTTCCTTGGTTTGTCCTGTGTGGGTCCACAGGGCTCCAGAACTTTATCTGGAAAGGAAGCAGCATTTATGGAGTGAGGCCTCTAGTCAATGGCTAGAATACCCAGCCATGCTATGAAAATCAGTCAATTGCTCCAGGACATTCCTGAGTCAACTTGGATGTTTGGTCCCTGCTGAAAAAGCCACCCATGGTCCTGAACCCACACTTTTGATCTTTCTCCAAGGTGCTGAATTTAGTACAGGCTACTGTACTAGGACACGGGTGGTGCTGTGGTCTAAACCACTGAGCCTCTTGGGTTTGCTGATCAGAAGGTCGGTGGTTTGAATCTCTGCAATGGGGTGAGCTCCTGTTGCTTGGTCCCAGTTCCTGCCCACCTAGCAGTTTGAAAGCACATCAAAGTGCAAGTAGATTAATAGGTACCACTCCGGCGGGAAGGTAAATGACATTTCCATGCGCTGCTCTGGTTCGCCAGAGGCGGTTTAGTCATGCTGGCCACATGACCAGGAAGCTGTCTGCGGACAAACGCCAGCTCCCTCGGCCTATAGAGCGAGATGAGCACCGCAACCCCAGAGTCGTCCATGACTGGACCTAACGGTCAGGGGTACATTTACCTTTTTACTGTAAACTTGTCATCCTGCTTGCTTGTGGAACCAGAACATACTGGCCTCCCATTGCTTGGGCCATCAGCCCTCCATGGTGGTGGGCATCTCTTCTGGTCATGACAAAAGTAAGGCCACAGCTTAGAAGATGATAGACACTGACAAGCTGAATTGGCCTTAAAGTTTGGATGGCTTCTCCAAGTATTGAGTGCAATGCAGATTTCCATAGTTTATCTCTCGATTTTTGTTCTGATAAAAAAGTCACTGCATTCCTCTGTTCTTTCACTTGACAGCTAATAATGGTGTACGTAGTCTACTTTTCATATTTCCTTTAAAGAGTTCAAAGTTCTGTATATATGTTTGTCTCCACCCTATTGTAGCCTTTGAGGTAGGTTAGAACAAGAGGTGTTTATTGGGTCTTTCCCTGCCATAGGTTATTAGAGTGAACTTAGTGGCTGATTAAGGACTTCAACTCATGTCTTCAGAGGTCTATTCCAGCACTGTAGCCCTTCACAGCACTGTATCTCCACATAGCTGCTTCACCCTTTTTGCAAGATCTGGTTCTACAGGAGAGCACTATAAGGTAGACAGTGTTTGCGTTCTCTATTTACAGGTAGGTAGCCATGTTGGTCTGCTGTAGTCGAAACAGAATAAAAAAAAAATCTTCCAGTAGCACCTTAGAGACCAACTAAGTTTGTTACTGGTATGAGCTTTCGTGTGCATGCACACGTCTTCAGATACACTGAAACAGAAGTCATCAGACCCTTATATATAGTGAGAGGGGGGGAGGGGTATTACTCAGAATGGTGGTGGGAATGGGTGATTGGCTGATAGGTGTGGTAAACCTGCTGATGACTGTTAATGACTGCAATTGGTCTTACAGGAAAAAGCAAGGGGTGAGATGGCTAAAAATAGCTTTATCATGTATAATGAGATAAGAATCCAATGTCTCTATTCAGACCAGGTCTCTCCTTGGTTTTAAGTTTGGTAATAAGTTGCAATTCAGCAACTACTCTTTCCAGTCTATTTCTGAAATTATTTTGTAATAAGACAGCTACTTTGAGATCTTGTATAGAATGTCCTGGGAGATTGAAGTGTTCTCCTACTGGTTTCTGTGTCTTGTGATTGTCAGATGTTTCAGTGTATCTGAAGAGGTGTGCATGCACACGAAAGCTCATATCAATAACAAACTTAGTTGATCTCTAAGGTGCTACTGGAAGGAATTTTTTTATTGCGTTCTCTATGTTTGTGTTCTCTATTGAAAATAAAGGGATGGGGAAGCTTCTTTTGTTGTCCCCCCCCCCCAAGAATAATACAGCCAAGGCCTGTGCATGCTTCAGTGAATGTGCTTGCTTGGCCCTTTCCAAAGGAAGCATCTCTCATGTAGTTTATAGGTTTCGTGGTTTGTTTTCACAAAATGCCCGGGATATCTTGAACTCAAAGCTCATTCTATTTGTGAGTATGGAGGGTGCATTTTGGGGGTATTTTTTCTATGAAGAAAAATGTGTCTGTTTGGCTGACCTTAAGTTGGATCTATCTTAAGGAAAATGTTAAAACTAGCCTTTGAGCCAACGTGAGATGCCGAGACCCAAAGAAGCTGTATCCAACAGCAATAAAATACTAAGTTCAGCAGATAAGGGCCCCCTGTGATTTTGCTTTGTCTGCGGACTACTTCAAGAAGTCAGCCTGAAGTAAAATGATCTTCTGTCATACTAACACTGAGAGAGAGGAATGTACAAATGGGGGGAATAAACTACAAAAAATACAGTGTTTTTCCAATTAAAAAAGCAAAAGACAAAAAAAGGAAAAGAACAAACTTAAGTGGAAAGAAAGAAAGAATTCTTATCACTTGGTCAACAGCTAAGATGGTATAGATGTGAGTGGGTGGGGAGGAATAAACAATCGTGTTGTATAAATGTGAAGACTCTCTTAGCTTGCTCTGAAAGAGTTCATCTGCTATGGGGAATTTATAGCACTAATTTTATTCTGCACATGAAATACTTTAATTTGTATATGTTTATGCTGGTCTATCTCTAAAGGAATCCTGAAAGACCATTGTTGTTGTTGTTTAGTCATTTAGTCATGTCCGACTCTTCATGACCCCAAGGACCAGAGCACACCAGGCACTCCTGTCTTCCACTGCCTCCTGCAGTTTGGTCAAACTCATGCTGGTAGCTTCGAGAATACTGACCAACCATCTCGTCCTCTGTCATCCCCTTCTCCTTGTGCCCTCCATCTTTCCCAACATCAGGGTCTTTTCCAGGGAGTCTTCTCTTCTCATGAGGTGGCTAAAGTATTGGAGCCTCAGCTTTATGATCTGTCCTTCCAATGAGCCCTCAGGGCTGATTTCCTTAAGAATGGATAGGTTTGATCTTCTTGCAGTCCATGGGACTCTCAAGAGTCTCCTCCAGCACCATAATTCAAAAGCATCAATTCTTCAGCAATCAGCCTTCTTTATGGTCCAGCTCTCACTTCCATACATCACTAGAAAGACCATTACAAAGTTCAAATTGGTCAGTAAGGATCAACCCAGCCCTTTGTTGAATCCACAAAGAATAAAAGATTGAAATTCAGCAGCAGTTGTGAGAATTACTATAGCTTATAGGCACCCAGCAGAAATTCCTTTGACCATATTAAATTTGTCTGGGGTCAGGTTGGTACATTCAACTAAGCACTAATAGAGGAAACTCAAGTGAATTACTTTATCACATTCCAGACTTCCAATAAACCATGCACATCTGTCTTGCTGTGAAATACATGAGTTCTTGAAATTGTGCATCTCTCTTCAAGAGAAATGCATAGGTTCTTACATTGTTCATTTCAGCAAAGCATGAAAATAGCAACACACAACTCACCCTTGTTCCTGTGTCAACGCTTCTTTTTAAACACCCACCTATACTTACCCACATGAAAAATATTCCTCAAAAGGGTTTGTGGCTTCATTCTCCTCTCTCATTGCTGTGACTCTTTGACACCCACATCCTTAAAACCCTACATTCCCAGATCCAGCACAAAGCCCTTATGTTCAAGTTCTCCATGGCCTTGCCCCACTGCCATCTCTCCTATTGTATCCAATTACATCCCTGTCTGTGCCACTTTTCCAGCTCCATCACCCTCAGCCATCCATGGGTTTCCTGCTCCTTCAAGCAAACCAATTGTACCCTTGCTACCCATTTTGCTTGGAACTGCCTCCTCCAAGAATACCTGCCTCCCCTCTCATGATGTGTAGATCCTAGTTTTTGCTAATAAAGAGTTAACTCCAACTTGCACTGCTGGCTCACTCCTGACAGACAATGGCTGCCTTTATGTTATGTTGTTTTTTATTTTTGCATTTATATCTCGCTTTTGATAGTCTGCACAGGAAAACGAAGCCTGCAAATGGACATGGAGGAACTGATTGGCACTGCCAGGGAACCCCTTTGAATTAGTCCCCTGATGTCCTAATGATGTCAAGTGATTGAAAGATGATTCAGACATGATTCACAGAGGATGGACCGGTTCTCCACCTGGCCACCTGGGCTGAAAAATGCCTGCATTAGAGGTATGAAAAGGTGAGGTGCATACATCAAAAGTTTCAAAAGCAGAGTTAGTCATTTGTAGAGATTGTCGTTTGTTCTTCTAGATTTTAAAGCAAGTTATTTATAGACATTAGCAATTTATAGATTATAACAATCATGGCACTGTCTATAAATGACTCACTCTAATTTTGAAATGATTACTTATTGTAATAGGTAATGTACTTAATGTAACAAGTATTGTAATTGTGATTGCTGGAAAGTCACATTTTCACCATCTATTAGAAAGAGGAGAGGCACACATGCGCTGTCTGGCTTTCCTGTCTGACAATACGCCCTCTCCTCCATCTTTTTCCTGCAGGCCAGGCTGAAGTCCTGCAGTCCCGTTGAATTCAGTGGACCTTATTTCTAAGGAGACATGTAGGATTGTGCTGTTACAGAGCAATCCTAACAAGGAACCAGATATGGGTGACCTACCAGCACCCCACCGTGAAGTACCCTGTTTTGTGGCTTACCGCCAGCTTGGGTCCTGTGGGCAGCAGTTTGCATCCCAGCTAAGCACAACCCTACCCGCCCCCTCAACGTGAGGGTAGAATTGTGTTCATAATCTCCCATCTGTTTTCCATTCTTTATATTTGCTTTCCTCACCGAATTCTCAGATGTGTTGTACTTGCTTCTGTTATTACAAAACTCAAAATAACAAAAGTATTGTATCACTTCATAAAAAGAAAACATTTTAAGAAAGTGTGCGAATCACGCATATTTGAATTTTGCATCAGAAAGAAAAGATCTTCACCCCTTTTACATACAGTGGTACCTTGGTTTAAGAACAGCCCTGTTTACGAACAATTTGGTTTATGAACTCCGCAAAACCAGAAGTAGTGTTCCGGTTTGCGAACTTTACCTCAGTCTAAGAATGGAATCCGAACAGTGGAAGGGCACTGGCGGTGGGAGGCCTCATTAGGGAACATGCGCCTTAGTTTAAGAATGGTTTCGGTTTAATAACGGACTTCCAGAACGGATTAAGTTCGTAAACCGAGGTACCGCTATATAGTTATTATTTTAATGGTAATGTTTGGGGAATTGGGGAATGTGTTTCATCCTAGGGTTGAGCTTACCTGACTTTGTGCTGAGTGCTATATTCTGCTGCTGCCCTCAACATATCGTTACCAGGGCAGGCCCAAGGCATTTTGCTGTCTGAGGCAAAGGACAAGATGCCCTCCTCACCTCTCTCTTGCATTCCATGTAAAGGAGCCTAATAGACTAGCAGTTGAATCTTACTTCAACGCTGACTACAGGACAGCATTGTCCAATGCACCTGAAGGAAGCAGTCTAGTTTAGGGAGTGTATGAGAGGCCCATGGCCCACACAACTCTGATACAACACACAACTCTGATACAACAGAGGGGAATGGCCTGGGGGCTCCCGAGGAACAGAGGGAAGGAGGGGGAAGATGCTGCCCCGTCTCCCAGTATCTGCCACCTGAGGCAGTTGCCTCACTCCTGCTTAATGGTAGGGCCGTCTGAGGGCTAGTGCTGAATCTTAGTGAAGTACTTGAAAAAATAGGTGTTTGTTGCAGTGTATCTCAGTTTTGATATGTTCACAAGGCAGCAAGAATATTTGCCTTGAAGATATTAACTCGCAGCCTTAGTGGGCAAATGTAGTAAGAACATTTGGAAATGAGAAATTTGAAGTGCCACATTGATGCTTTGAAGCAAAGCAAACACACCTATTTTTTAATTTTAAAAATAACAATAACCTCCTGAGAAGCTAGGAAGGGCAAAGAGAGCTGCTTTAGCACGCACAAAAAATCTGGCTTGCAGCCAGTGAATGGTTACATTGCTCAGTGTCTCATAAATCTTCATGAAGTTTATGAATTCCCTTCTGAGGCTGAATAACCAATATGCTGCTTTTTATTGCCATTACTGCTTGCACTTTTTATGCAGTGAAGATTTAGACTCAGAAGCTTCAGGCCAGTATCTGCTATTACTGGTACAGAATGGGCTGGTAATCAGGTAGCTGTGCAGATGAACGGCCTCCATTTAGAAGTAAATAAATGTGCCATTTGCAAGTGCAACGCTAAAAAGTACACTGTGCAGCACTGATAAAATCCTAACTGCACGGAATACACTTATTCCGAATATTGTGATTCGTATCCAGAAATGGATGTTATAAACCAGGGGTAGCCAATGGGGAGCCATTTGAATTTTGATGTACTACCATCTTCCATCATGCCTGCCTACTGTATTGGTCACAATGGCTGGGGCTAATGGAGCCCCACTGCAGCTGGAGGGCACCCCATTGCCTCCTCGTTTCAATCATTTCTGTGTACAATCCCCACAGGGTGTGCGTTAAAGTCCATTTTGGAGGTTAACTTCAGCAAAGGCTACATGTTTTGCCAAATTTGCGGAGCCCATCTCCTGCAAAGCTTGCTGTACACCAGGATGGCAAACCTGCTTTTAAACATGCAAAGAATCGCCAGTGGCTTTGCCCCCACCCCATCTTTAAGTCAAAGCAGAAGGGGCAGTGACAAGGGCTGTGAGTATCTGGGTCAACAATAAAGTTCATGAGCTGAAACTAGCACTTCAGCCAAGGTCAAGTATGTCCCCTGTCCCGTCCTTAAGACCACCTGCTCTCTATCAAGCTACTCCTTTCTTTCCACTTCCCACTTCCTTAACATCTGCCTCCTTGCCACAACCTCCCCTCTGCTCCATCTCTCTGTTCCATCACTGATCCACAGTGGCAAAGCTTATTTTCAAGGCTGGATCACAACCAGATCTACTGACTTTTAAAGACTGAGCCATGCCACACCACACACTCCACCCAGGTCTTCTTATTTCTGGCATCTCCCAGCAACTGGAAGCAGCGATCCCATGGAGAAAAAGAGCCCAGGGATTGTGCTGCCTTTAATATATTTGCATTCTAAAGAAAGATCATTGCAGCAGCTGAGTGGAAAGAAGAGGTAGTGCTAGTTGTTTTGATGGAACATTCATTCTTTGCTTATATCCTATTGACATCCTTAAGGGCTGTCACTTCTCAACGCAGGAGGTCTGAGGTTCAATTCCCAGCATCTCTTAGAGAGCTGCTGCCACTTACTACTGAGCAAGGTGAACCAATGTTTGTCTTGGTATGAGGCAGATTCCTATGTTCCTACCTAGTAAGGTTTTACTAGAGGATTAGCCAAGTTAATTACAGTGGTACCTTGGTTCTCAAACACCTTGGTGTTCAAACAACTTGGAACCCAAACACTGCAAACCTGGAAGTAAATGTTCTGGTTTGTGAACTTTTTTCGGAAGCCAAACATGCTCTGTTTTAAGTGCCACCAGTGGCGTAGCGTGGGGGGGTGCCAGGGGTGCCGGCCACACCGGGCGCAACATCTGGGGGGCGCGAGTCCAGAGGGAAGGGACAAGTTCCTTCCTCTGCTGGGCTCCCCGCCGCCACCGCCAGCCTTGCGCCCTAGCGCGCGCGCCCCCCCCGCCGCCGCTGCGCTCCACTCACTGCTCGCAGGAGGAGCAGGAGGAGCAGCCGCTGCAGCAGCGCCGACGCTGCCACCGACGCCTGGCCGGGCACGGGCAGCCTCCGCACCCCGACGCCGACACCATCCCCTCGGCCCAGCCACAGGCGGCAGCTGCTTCTGCCAACTGGGAGGGAGGAGAGCTCCAAGGGGCCTCGCCGCGCCTAAACCCTCCGAGAGGAAGCCGGCGGGTGGGCGAGGGTCTCCCGGCAGAAGGGGGCGCCGCTGGCTTCGGCTCTCAGCGCAAGTCTCAGCCGCGGGGGGGGGGGGCGAGGACGGAGCATGGCTGGAAGCCCCCGGACCCGGCCGGGAGGAGGAGAGGCGCTCGCCAAGCCCGGATCTGGAGCTCCACCTACAGCCCAAGGAGAGGAGGGGGCGGGGAGGCGCCCGAGGGGAGGGGGCTTCGGCTGCCTCAGCCCACGGGGGCTCCGCAAATAATAAATTTAATAAATTCCTGCTGAGCCTTTGGGGGGTCCTTGGCTCCTTCGCTCGCCCCCAGCCCCAGTGGTGTAGCGTGGGGGGTGCAGGGGGCGGGCGCAACATCTGGGGGGGGCGCGCTCGCACTCAAGTGCTAAAATCCATGGGTTAGGGGGCGCAAATTACTTGCCTTGCCCCGGGTGCTGACAACCCACGCTACGCCACTGAGTGCCACACTTCCATTGTGAGTGCTACGCTGATGTTTGTCTGTTTTTGCTATTTATTTTTTGGTTTTGTGGCTTTTTTGTTTAGTTTTTGTGACTATGTGGAACCCAGTTCAGCTACTGATTGATTGTGTGACTGCAGTACATTGTTTATTGCTTTTATTTTATGGATCAATGGTCTTGTTAGATAGTAAAATTCATGTTAAATTGCTGTTTTAGGGTTTGTTTTTAAGAGTCTGTTACGGATTAATCCATTTTGCATTACTTTCTATGGGAAAGCATGCCTTGGTTTTGGAACACTTTGGTTTTGGAACAGTCTTCCGGAATGGATTAATTTTGAAAACTAAGGTACCACTGTAGTTGCAGCAAAAAACCAAAAAGTCTTTTTGTGATACCTTTGAAAAAGAACATTTATTGCAGCGTAAGCATTGGAGTGCCATATTCACCAGCTCCATGAAATGCTTCTCTAAGTGGGTAGGGCATATACTGTATACCCTATTCTAAATGAATGAATGAATGAATGAACGAACGAATGAATGCTGTGCAAGAGATACATGTCAGTATGTTACAGAACTATGCTGAGTACAAATGAGTGCATAATCCAATTGAATGAATCCAGGATCTAACTGAATCAAAATGAAATTTAAGCACACAGTTAAGTGTTTATTTTCTGTTGATTTCAATGGGACTTAATGCTGCTTCCCCTTTCCTTTTCGATTGCCTCTTTATTCATTGGCATGTATTTTGTTCACCTTTATTCTTTCATTTAAGGCTTCTGTCCCTCTCTTCTCCAGCTTACACACACTTAAGACCACAACTGAAAATATATACAATAAACACAGCCAGAGAATAAAAACATTATCAGCAGCATACACTGTTGTCCCATAAAATAGACATCAATGTAAAACTGAAATCTTAAAACAGGTGGAAACATGAGCAAGTCCAGCAACAATATAAAGAAACAGGGCAAGTTTCTTTTTCCATTTATGCCAACATTATAATCATCACACACAAATACACACACACACACACACACACACACAGAGAGAGAGAGAGAGAGAGAGAAGTCCATGATAAAAATATAATCTCTGCAGAAAGTCTGTCATCATAACAACAGGTATTAATACTCTTAAGTTACAAGCATTTTGCGATTAATTTGCGCTTCCTTATGACCGGAACATTCCATTGTAGACATTATAGCACAAAAGAAGAAGAAGTAGTGCAGAGATTATGTGCTGTGTCTAAAGGGAATGAGTGAGCTGGTGAGTCCATGCTGCCCTATAACTCACAATCTTGCTCCAGCCTCTATTATGGCTTAGCCACTGCCTGTGGATGCTAATGAACGGGCAGTCAGTGCTGCAGATCATGTTGACCATTTGGATAGTCAGCTCACAACCACTTGCGGGGTGAGAGGAAGCTGTTAAATGAGGCTTCCCCACCAGAATGCGGAATCAAGAACAGCTAAACGGAACAGTTTCAAGGGACAAGTGGGCTGCTACAGCTGCTAAGAAATTTCTGCAGTAGGGTCCTTTTGGATTTACAGAGGTCAGGGTGCTGCTGATGTTTTGGGAGTGGTGTTGTGAATCTAGCGTCGCCTGTCTTATTTCTGGCCCCGCTCAGCCTGTTAAATGTTTAAATACAGATGATTAAAGAACACAGTAAATCTCCAGTGTTAACAGCTACAAAAGGGAAGTGAGTGAAAGGCTGCTGAGTGGGATGGGGACCAATATATGTACCGTGTTTCACTTGTGATGGTGAAGCTGATGACATTGTTTTTCTCAGCTGGTACAATGGCTTGGAATGGTTGCTCTGGGAACAAAGCAGTTTGCAGTCCAACTTCTGTGCTGGAAGCAAGCACTGGCAGTTTATCTGGGATTATCTGGGAAATTACTGAGGATAGGAAGCTAAGGCTCAGAAAGGCAAAGGCAAGGGGTTGAAACATGCTGCTTCCATTCAGGTTATACTATACTGTACAGGGTTATATACAGGTCTTTGGCAGGTTTCTTAATACAGGCCTGCAGCAGGGTTACTTTTTGCCCCAGGGAAAAGAGGAGGGGTGGGGCAGAAGGTTAGTAGTTGCAAAATAACCACTTAACTCCATTAAATTCAGTTGGGTCTGCTCTTTGTATAATGTAGTCATCCAGAGTTGTTGTTTTTAAATTGTGACTCACAATTTATTGTTTATGTAAACCACCCAGATAACTTGGTTGGATGGGTGATATACAAATGCAGTAAAATGAAACAAATAATGGAATTATTTCCAAATATTTACAATCGTTCACTATGCTATATGTCTATCTCATTGCATGACTGGTTACAGTTAACAATAAAAGCAAGGCCCATCAAAATAGGTCTTGCTGGTTTTTAATGGTGGAAAGCACTGGTAAAGTGTTCCTTTCACAGCATTTATGAATAGTGTTTTCTCTTCAGTACCAGTTTATGCCGATGATTAGCTATGCAAAGTAGGCAAGTGCAGTTGCAAAATAACATTACAGGCAACCAAGGCAGTATGCTTTAACAGGCTTTCCCTCCCCAATTAACTCACATTAATAGAAAGACATGGGCATTTAACTGCTGCACAAATAACAGTCATCAACCTAATGGTATGCTATACTAATCCCTGCCTTGGATTATAAATCACTTTATATATACTTTTGTAAGAGTATGAGAGAATGTCTCACTTGAGCCAAAAAACATTAAGATGATGATAATGACTGCATAATATGATAACATTTCCTGTCATTATTAAAGGAATTTAAATAAAACAATTTCTGCATAAAAGAGAATCTACCCGTTCCCCATGTTTTGGAACATGAAATAATGTCCAGCACTAAAAAATGTTTCCTTTGCCTAAAATACAGTTGACTCTCAATTTACATTGTGGTTACATTCCAGGGATAGTGCATAAAGCGAAAATTGTGTGTAGTCAAAACACACTCTCCCTGCACCTCTGAATGCTCTCCCAAGGCCACACTCTCCCCCATTGCCTCCCCCAAGGTCACTGGGCCCCCTTCATGCACCTCCAAACACTCTCCCTAGGTAAGTGCAATGGCAGGTAGAATTACCAACTTCCTGTTGGAAAATTCCATTCCACCTTAAGTTGCAGACGTGTGAGATTGTTACATGTTTACATTTCAGCACAGTTTGCTGGGAACTTCCGTTGTGTATAGCTTTTGCTTTTGACTCTCTCTGAAGAGATGGCAGTGAGAGACGACCTGTTTCTTTTGTACTGATTTATGCTTAATAAATCCGTAGCTTGTCAGTATGTTTCCACAAGCCTCACGCCTGTTCTGATGGCACAGTATGCTCTGCTGATATAGTGTGCTCAGGCTTTGAAGTCCGAGTCGCTGATTTACGTTGCTCCAGAGGGCGGGGGTTTGTCACGGCTGGAAGGGCATGATCCAGCTGGGGGCTAGCCAGCTGGCATGTCGACCCCCAAAGGATGCCAACACTCCCACCCACTTTGAATTTTTTAAAATTTTCTCAGCCAAACGCGTAAAGCTTGTAATATTATTATTGAAAGAGTAAAGAAGAAAGAAGAAAAAGAGGAAGAAAAAGCACAAAAGCATACAGAGGATATTAACAAGTACCATTAAAATATAATCAGAATTATAAAAATATATAATGTATACATACATGGATAGACTTACTATATCCCTTGTGTATATGTCGGTTCATGATTCACTATGGTTTTAATAAATACTTTCCAAATATCATTAAATTTGTCCATAGATCATATTTATTTGAAAGAGATCCGTTCATAGGTTGCAAGAGTTGTCATATCGTCTTGTCCATTGATCAAAGGAAGGCATAAAGCTGAATTGCACAAGATGAATGCACATAAGTAGCAAGTCAGCTATAGTAACAACAAATTACTGCTTGACTCCACATCTGCATCCAGGCTTTAAGCTAGGAGTGGCTACCCTGCAGACTGCAGTGAGTACATTGCCCCCCCCCCCCCAATCTTTGGTGGCCACAATCACTGGGCATTTTTTAAAAAAGTATCTGTGATTTATCCTTCACCAGATCTTGCCCAAGTGCCTCAATGCTATTTTCAGGTATTTCTAAGTGATTTCTTTTAAGTTTCCACCCAAAAAACCTGCTGCTTTCAAGTGATAAATTTCCATGTTCGCAGGGCTTCCTGAGCTCCTGTGAACACTCTGTGCAGAGATGTAGCCTTGTATTCGGCTGTTTTCACCATGGCTGTGATGCACCGGCTGCCAAAGTGGTGCATAGGTATGTGACCAACCAGTCCCAAGAACTGCCAAAAGCATCACAGTATTAGGAGGTTGAAGAATCACAGCTGGAAGCTGAAAACATCAAGCTGCACTTTAACCCATCCATATATTCAGAGGTGAGCACCAAATAAGAATAGGAGGGGGTGGGGATTTCTCATGATTGTCAAACGGAGCAATTTATTCAGATGGCAATGAAATAATTTGGGGTGGGAGGGAAGCTGGAACATAAACTGATTCATATGGAAATAATTTCTTAGGGAATGAATGTGGAGGAAGCAAAAATGATGAGGGAACAGAGGGGGTGTTTTCTATGATGAAATGAATGGATTCAGGTAGAAGGGAGGGTATAATATTTTGGGGTTGGGTAGGGAAGATTAAGCATAAATGGATTTAGTTGGCAGGCAGCAAATTATATTTTGGGGTTGGGGAGGAGGGAGGGAGGAAGCATAAGTTCCAATATCAGTACAATTGTACCTTGGATCCTGAACGACTTGGTACTCGGACGTTTTGGCTCCTGAACACAAAAGTGAGTGAGCCGGTTTGCAAATGTTCTTTGGAACCTAAACATCCACCGGGGCTTCCGCAGCTTCCGATAGGCTGCAGGACCTTCCTGCAGCCAATCAGAAGCCACGCTTTGGTTTCCGAACATTTTGGAAGTCGAATGGACTTCCGGAACGGATTCCATTTGACTTCCAAGGTACGACTGTAGTTGAAGTAAGATGGAGACCATGGTCAGCATTTATAACTGAGGGAGGAGGGAATGTATGACTTCCCTGCTTTGGCTGCACCCATTGTTTTGCTTTAGCTATGCCAATTTGGACATGTGGGCCCCAGAATTAGCCCCCCAAAGGTTATCTACTTTTGCCTTTAAGCAAACCACTTAAGCCCCATCTGCATGACAGGTTTGCTCAAAGCATTGCTTTATCCAATGGAACTTGCTCCTCCTGAGTTCACTCGGACTTTCCTGCATAATGCTGAATGCTCAATAAACAGGTCCTTTGGCGAAAGCTTAGGTAAAGGTTTTCAGATCAATGCATCTCCATGGCAGGAATAGCTTGTCTTCTGCATTTCTGCTTCTCTAATATGTTCTTTGAAACAGGAGTGCTCCTAGAAAAATTAGACCGTGGCAGGATTGTAGCTATGCAAAACAATACACACTTCATCCATACTCCTAGCAAACAAGCACGGGATGGCAGTTTCACTAGTGCAACCCTCTAGGCCAGAGCTTGCCGAACTGCGTGTTGCAACACATTAGTGTGTCGGTCGCAGTGTGTAGGTGTGTCAAGCAAAAGCTCCCCGTGTGCCTGGGAAAGGGTTAGCTTAACCTCCCGTTTGCTAGTAAAACTGAATTTCCATCTCACAAAATGATGCACGTCTAAAAAGTGTGTCACCAACATGAAGCGTTTGGAAAGCTCTGCTCTAGGCCTGTCTGCAGAGAAATAAATCCCACTGAGCTCACTGGGAGTAACCCCCCCCCCCAAGTCAGTGTGCACAGATTCACACCCTTGGCATGCTGGTCTACTCTCCCCTACATCTGAAGGAGACTCTCGACATTTATATATATTCTATTTTTATCTATAGGGCTAATGCTGTGCGTTTAAACAAAGGCAGAACTTTCCCCATCAGAACTGGGAATGTGGAGGGGGGGGGGAGGATGTCACAGATGAGAGCCTGCTATCCTAGCTCATTCAGGATGAAGAACATCCCCAAAGCCCCTCTTCTGTGTCTTCTCCTCGCTTTAAAAGAGGTTGCATTATCTCGCGACAGGTCGGAAGCTGCGTTTTATTCTCCCCCACTCTCTTTCCTCGTCCCCCCCCCTCCGCGTCTTTTCCCTGCTGGAGACTGGCTGGGTAGAACGCACGAGGTAGCGTGTCGATTGTGACGCCACTGGATGGAACGCTGTGAAGGGCGGATGGAATCACCCGGGAGGGTGGGGCGGCTTCCCTCCGCGGAGGCTTCGGCTTGGGAGAGCAGCGGGAGGGAGAAGAGCGGCCCCAAGAGTCTCTCCTCCGGAGGCGGGCTCGGCTAAAGGCCGGAGTTTCAAAAGGCATTAGAAATCCATTTCACCAACCCTGCAATTAAGGACGGAACGGAGTATTTCGTTTAGGCGAGTGTGAGCACACGTAGTCGCAACGTCCTTTCCTTTGCATCCGCCGAGGGGGGAAACAAAACAAAACAAAAGCAACCCTCGCCCATTCAGACGACCCTCTCGGGAGCATTCGCGTGCTCACACGCCCTAGAGCCAAAAGAGCCGGGGTGGAAGCGGGATTATCGCTTCCAGCAAGGACCTCTCTGGTCCCCTCCCGCGGGTGTGTAGAAGCCGCGGAGGCTTAGACGAAGGAAGGGCGGCAAAGCGAGCAGGAGCGGGAGAGGTCAGGCGAGTCTCGCCGTGCCCGGCCGGGCGAACGGGTCTGCCTAGCCGTCGCTAGAGGGAGGTGTGGCACAGCGCAGAGCGGCGGCGGCGAGCGGGGGGAGCCGCCGGGGCGACGGCTGCCGGAGGAAGAGAAGGGAGGAGAAAGAGGAGGAGAAGCGCCCGAGCCACAGCTTCCTCGCAACTCCCCGCCTGCTGTGCTCCTTTGCCCGGAGCGCACCCCTTCCTCGCCCACGGAGAAAGGCTGGTCTGCGCGAGGCGCAGAGGCGCCGCCCGGGCAAGAGAGGCGTCCGAGTCGCCCTCGCCTCCCGTTTTCCTGTTTCCCTCTCCAACAGCCTCGCCTTCCGATCCCTGGTAGCTGCTGCTTAATAAGCCCGTCGAGGCTCCTCGTGCAACTCTCCGCGCCTCTGTCGTCGCCTTTGCGTCCTCTCCGTCGGATGGCACCTTTCCCCTAGACAGCTCGCCCGAGCATTTGCCAAGGAGGAAGGTCGCGGGGACTGAGGGGGGAGCAGCGCGCCTCCCTCCCTCCCTCCCTCGCTCTCCTTCCCCTCCTGCTCTATAACCCTCGCAAACAAACAAGTCAGCCGGGAAGTGGAAAGGAGCTGCCAAGAGGGAGCGTGGCCGAGAGGAAGAGGAGGAGGAGGAGGAGAAGCGCTTCTGCCCTCCCCCGCCGCGTCCTGCCCGCGCCCCCTGCCGAGCCTACCTTTCCTCCTCGCCTTCCTCGGTGGCGCCAGCAGGAGCGAGCCCTCCGGCGGACGATGGCTTCGACCACCACCTGCACCAGGTTCACCGACGAGTATCAGCTCTTCGAGGAGCTCGGCAAGTAAGTCGGGGGGCGAGCAGAGGGACAGGCTGCCTGCGGGAGGGCTTGGGGGCGGCGAGAGGAGCAGGGCAGCCAAGGGGGGCACGCTGTTGACAGCTGAGAGGAGAACCACATTGGCGGCGGCTTGGCACGGGGGGAAAGGTGCGTTGATCGCTGCCTTAGGTCGGCCCTTGGCAAAAGGGTCAGCGCGTTGCTAAAAAGCTTGTCCCTGAATTTTACGCGCACAAACACACACATCGGGTGGTGCGGCGGCGGCTTGAACCGCAGCAGAGTTCAACTCCATGGCCGGATCTAGTGGAAGGGGAGGGAGAAGCAGAGATGCATATTGGAAGGCGACGCAGCTGTCTTCCTTTCTCTCGCCCTCCTTTTGCATGCAAGGTCCGTGTTGTGCCTCGGACGATTTGGTGCCACGTTTATTGATGCAGAAAGTTCAGCCCTGTCAGTAGAGTGTAATATGTGGAATATAACACACAAACACAAATATACACAGTATACACATACACAGTGCATTTAGACATGAAGGAAGGGCAACCCTGTCAAAGCAGACTGGGCTTCCCTGCGTGGGTCTCCTCCCCCCGCCTGCCGCTTTCTTAATTAGGGATTTGTGTTCTTACATCCATCAGTCTGGTTGGGAAAAATAATAATGCACAAAATCCCCCCCCCCTCTCTCCCGCGTTCCTTGCGGAGGGGCACAGGGGGTGCGAGAGAGGCACAGATGACTCAGTTTGCCCCTGGGCAGCGTGGGTGGCTCAAATTTCAACGTCCAGGAAAACAACAACATCACAATCTGAAAGGGGGTGGCACACACACACACACACACACACACACAGCCTGCACCCAAGTGTTAGGAAACGTAAAGAAGCATGCTTGTTAGTCTCCTTATAACCACTGAGTGCTTAGAATTCAATCCAGTAGGTCTGTGTTTTCCCTTCTGATTTGCATTTCTCTCCTTTTCTTCCATTTTTTTAAAAATGTGCGAATTCAATACTGTGTGATTTTGTTATATAAATTGACTTGAAAATGTTTGACCGGACGGCAGGAGTGGTATTAACATGGTGAACATGTCATGAAGAGCAGTCTAATTCCAGTGCTCTTCCTCTTCAAGGGAATTGCAAATGAATGCTCTTGCTCAGGACTGCATCTATTAAGATTTATTGCATCCTAGCCACTCCAGTGTGACATGAGTGTTTATGCTTAAATAAACACAAAGTGCCATGTTTACAGGATCACAGGAGGGACTGCTTAAAAAAAAATAATCAGTACCTAAAATAAAATAAAATTCCACCACAGGAATATATTCAGGCTACACCTTTGAGTCAAAACTGTGAAAAATACACAATTCCTATGTGTCAATACTGCGACTTATAATGAGATGTACATTTATTCAGTCTGTTAATGATACGGCTTATGCTCACATCTTAAATACAATTTACTGTTACAGTCCATCAAATTAGGGCTGATTGCCATGTTGTGCTCATTCTCATGCCTTCATATATTGACACTGTTCAAATTGGTTAATGCTCTCTAAATTACTAGACCATTTATGAAGTAGCACAGCTCCCCCCCCCCGTTTTGAAACTGATGTTTCTCTGATTTATTGGCTTACAGGGGAGCTTTTTCAGTGGTGAGAAGATGTATGAAAATCACTACTGGACAAGAATATGCTGCCAAGATTATCAACACTAAAAAGCTATCAGCAAGGGGTGGGTATTCCCAGTCTAATGTGAATTATTTTGTATGTATGCAGATCTAAGCGAATTGTGATATAAAACAATGTTGATTGCATGGAGTGAAAATGAGGACCCCTCTTTCCCACTGTGTGTGTTTCTGTGTTTGGGAAGACCATATTTAACTTAGCATATTCCTATGATACTGCTTAGAGATTGCCTGTAGTGCTAATTAGACGAACAACTTGGAGTTGTAATTTCCAAATGAGCTCTGTTATTGCATTTTGAGGAAATAAGTTCTCCTTCCTATAGCTTTTACTGGAGAAAAGGAGGTCAGATTGTAATTGAATTGCACACTCCTGTTTTATTTACACATGAACTTAATTCACTCTGGCATATTTAACATGAAAAAAACCCTTGAGAGGAAAATTCCCTGCTTCTTCTACACTCATGTTTTTGGTTGAAAATAGATCTAATTTTATCAGATGATCTGCGAGCCAAGTGGCCATGTTTAAATGAATTATCTTCACCTCCGTTGTGCATTGTTTCTCCACTTCACGACTTCCAGATTTGGCTGTTTATTTCGTAGTGGTTTTATATGAGCTCCATTGTTTTGGGTCCAGAGCTTTCTCCAAAATGCATCATTCATGTTTCTGATGGAAATTAGACATGGGGCAGCTTCCCATTCATTTCAGTGGTGCTGGTCTAGGAGAAGTCGGAACTATATGTGTGTGCTTGGCTCTTTCAACTAATGAAAGTAGGCCTTATGGTGGTGTATTCTTGGTAAATCCACACTGAAGTGCTTGTATGAGGATTTTGAGAATTATGGATTATTCCCTGTTAACATCTGTACTTTCCATGTTAATTTCTGGCCGCTTTATGAGCGTAGAAATGAACTGAAGTGTTTGTTCAGTGTGCAAACCTTCCATTTATGTCCTGATTTTTTAAAAAATAAAATATTAAGGGGAACTATGGGGCAAGAACTTGCTTGCCTGGGTTGTTTTTTGTTTGTTTGTTTTTAGCTAATTTTATGTGTGTGTCATTACATGTACCTTGAATTCCTAAGGCAGCTCAAACAGTTCAAGAGAGTAGTGTTCATAGACTGCCATCTGCAACCTGCCTGGCAGTCTAAGCCAAGGCATGTTTACTCAGGGGTAGGTCCTATGAATTAAATGGGATCCTTTTGTATGTTTACCAGGAAGTAAGTTCTACTCTCTCGAATGGGATGCATCTCCAAGCAAGTATGTTTAGGATCGTAGTCTTATTCTTATTTATACTAGAGTGAGTTTGGGGGATGCAGTATTACATTATTGGAGTTTCCTTTGTCATTTTTAGTTCACATATTTTGCAGTGGCATTTATGTGCTGTATAAAATTGAATAGAATTAGTGCACCTTTACTTCAGCAGCTCACACATGTTTGCGTTAAAAATATGTTATTAATCCTCTGCGTGTGTAAACATTAATGCAAACATTAAAAAAATTGCAGTAGGTTTTGCAGGCTGAAACTTTGTAGCACTGATGTGTATGGAATTTTGTTTGTCATATTTTTAGCAACCATTGTGTTGAAGGAACAATAAAGAGTTTCCAGTAGATTTTGGAGAATGCTTAAACACCTAGCATAGACAACTGTTGTTGGGCTAGATGCAGGGAATAAAGAATTCCAGTAGTTAAATACCTGAGGAATAATGAATTGCCTGATAAAGAGCTATTTGTAACATGAAAGCACAATTACACATCAAAGTTGGTTGAATGAAGATGCGACCACCCATCTTCATTCTGTAATTCGCGTTTTAAAATTGTAAGTCAGAACTGTTTGTTGATTACTGCATTTCGTGTAACACTTGAACTATTCCTCACCACCACCCTTAGTGGTGTTAAACTAGGAGTGTTACGTTCTTAGGAATTCCATTTTGTGGCTATAGTGTGCAAATCCATAGCCTTTGTTTTTTGGATTTAAACCCAAGTGGTGTAATTGCAGGCGGAAAGTTTGCCTTCTGCTTATGTAAATCTCTCTCTCTCTCTCTCTCTCTCTCTCTCTCTCTGTGTGTGTGTGTGCGCGCGTATGAAAGAGAGACAAAAGTCTTTGTGTGGTACAAATCTTGATACATTACCCAAATGTGTTAAAAGGCACGGAATATTTCGTCCTTAATGGGTGGCATCCAGTTAAGTCACACTCTTAGTTGCATTGAAATGAATGTATTTAAGTTAGCCGTGACTAACCAAATTCCATTCCAGTGGGTCTACTCAGTGTAAGATTAAGTAGCATACTACCCAGGGTTTCTGAAAAATAGTTTATTGGCTTGAAAAATAAAATAAGGCGGTCATGTGACAGAAACGAAGCATATTTTGATTGGGAAAGGGCTGTAACTTAACAGCATGTGCCGTGCAAGCAGATAGTACTTTATTCAACCCCTAGTTGAATAAAGCCAGTGTGGTGTAGTGGTTAAGAGCGGTAGTCACGTAATCTGGGGAACCGGGTTCGCGTCTCCGCTCCTCCACATGCAGCTGCTGGGTGACCTTGGGTCAGTCACACTTCTTTGAAGTCTCTCAGCCCCACTCACCTCACAGAGTGTTTGTTGTGGGGGAGGAAGGGAAAGGAGAATGTTAGCCGCTTTGAGACTCCTGAAGGGGAGTGAAAGGCGGGATATCAAATCCAAACTCTTCTTCTTCTTCTTCTTAGTGTCTCCAAGTAGGAGTGAGAAGGTCTCCTGTATGAAACCCTACAGAAGCCGCTGCCAGGCAGTGTAGATTATGTTGAAGTAAATGGAGCAGTGGTCTGACTTTGTCTAAAACAACATCCTTTGTTCTTGATGATGATGATGATAATATTTTCCACATGGCTATTTAAAGATGGGAAGCTATCAAAGGCATGGAGATGGGTAGAGGAAAGGAAGAAAAAGGAATGGAGAAGCAGCTAGAATCATGATGAGAGGATGATAAATTCCTGGTTTTAGGTAATTGAGAGTATGATACATATATACAGGGCTTTTTTCAGCCGGAACTTGACGGAGCTCAGTTCCAGCACCTCTCAGGTGGGTGACATTGCCATTATAAGAGAACAATAAGAGGTGCCCATTGCTTCTGTCGACAGGTGTTCTTTTGTACAAGTACTGTAACGAGTTGGGATTACAGGTAAGACCGCCCTCCTTACAGCAGGTGCATCTAATCTCAGCTCGTTACATACAGTGAAGATACCAGGTAGCCTGACATCTGGCTGGTTGATAGGGGATCAAATACTTATTTCACTCATCATAATGCACATCAATCTCTGACTTTTGTCTTCTGGGTTTCCGGGGGGGGGGGGTTCCTGTTGTTGTTCTGTCTCTCACAGCTGCAGTAAACCTATCGTTAAAATTATGGACTGGTCATTTCTTCGTCAGAGGTAAACAGGCAAATTTAGCAAGGGATCAAATACTCTCCCCCTATCTTTAAGTTATAGCTTTCTTGAGGTGCTACATAATACCATATTGAAGAACTATTTAGTTATCTTAATCCTTAGCATGGCCCTTCAAAGAAGGATGTGGTACAAATTATTATTATTATTATTATTATTAATAATAATAATAATAATTTATTTGTACCCCGCCCACTCTGGGCGGCTTCCAACAAAGATTAAAAATACATTAAAATGTCACACATTAAAAACTTCCCTGAACAGGGAATAATGATGTGTATGAAGGATTTTAAATGTTTTGTGACATAGAGCATCGTCTGTGCGTGCCTGCTATGTAGACCCATCTCAGAATAGAAGCCAGCTTGGGTCCAGCCAGTATGGGGATGAGGGTTCTGTATCTACCACTCTGAAGCCCTTGAAAAAGGGGGCAGGAGCATAAATAAATAAGGAATCTAAATACAGTGGTACCTCGGGTTACATACGCTTCAGGTTACATATGCTTCAGGTTATAGACTCTGCTAACCCAGAAAAAGTACCTCGGGTTAAGAACTTTGCTTCAGGATGAGAACAGAAATTGTGCTCCAGCGGTGCAGCAGCAGCAGGAGGAGGCCCCATAAGCTAAAGTGGTGCCTCAGGTTAAGGACAGTTTCAGGTTAAGAACGGACCTCCGGAACAAATTAAGTACTTAACCCGAGGTACCACTGTAAATAAAGAACCCACAGCAAATTATGACTCTATTACCCAATTGTATCCATTGTGTGTATAGTGATCTTGAGTCTCTGAGCCAGTTCTACAAAACACATTAACATCACAGCATTATTAGGGATGTGATTTGCCAAAAGAAATGTGGGGATGGACTCTTATTTAAAAGCTTTTTATTTGAAAGTGTAGGGAAGCTCTCACTGTAGTACTTGATTATCAAGTGATGAACATACATTGCAGTCATCAAGTGGTGTACGTCAGGTGGTAAACATTGTGCATTTTAGCAGTAGGCAGCAGCTGTACATGCAGGCTTGTGCTCTCAGGAATGTTTCAGCCTTAAAGACTGGCATTGCTTCTGTTACATCTCTCTTGCATATTTAAGTGCATCTCTCTTGACAACATTTCAAGATTGCCTATTTAATTCACACATTGTGGGCTTTCTCGCTGAGCACAGTGGAAGTCAAACAGTAGCTTGTTTGTCATGCCATGAATGTTTTCTGTGATTCTAAAAATGCCTTCTCTTTCATATGCAAGACAGTTTGAGGAGGAAAAGGGAATAGAACCTGTAATTTATTTTTTGGCATCCTGAGGGCATACTTTCTGTGACTCTGTATGGCTGGAGGCAACTTTGGAAATCAGATGGGTAAATCAGCATTCTGGATCTGTTTCTACATTGGCATTCTTGGCTTGTGAATTTCAGGTTGGTGAGTGATCTCAGCAACACCTGAACATGTACAGTTTTGTAATATGTTTTCTCTCAAGCACATGGGTTCCTACGGTAATCACCTCAATGTGAATTGCTGCTCACGTCTGTCTTTGATCTATAGTTCTTTCGGTGCCTCATTTTTGAAGAATAAAAAAATACTTTGATATTCCAAGAATAGTAGTTTACAACTGTTTAATTCACAATTTAGTAGCAATATGTAGAAGAGGTGCTTTTATAATATAAGCAAATATTTTGAATCAAAAAGGTGTATGGGTGAGGTAAGAGAATATTTCTATGGGACATAATGATTAAACGTGTAATGGAAGCTGAAGCAAAAAAATAAAAATAAATGGATGAGAGGAGAGACAAAATAGAAGTTGCTTTACCTTTCCCACTTGTCCTGCTCAACCATGCTCACCCCACCCCAGGCTTCACTTTTTTTATTACCATACTTCAGTGGCTCCCAATTAGCTAAATACTGCAGACCCTGTGCTTTTTCAGAAGCCAAGCGATGGACCCCCTACTTTAGAATTTTTTTGATATCTCTATTGTGGTTTTGGTTTTGTGAATGGTGCCACGGACCGCCTGGGTGGCTCACATGGACCGCCTGGGATCTACGGACCACCAGTTAGGAACCAATGCTCTACTTCTGTCCTTCTGCTTGGGAAAAGAAGCACATCCACTTTGTAATAACCCTCATTGGAGATGCCTTCTCCCACTCCATTGGAATGGATAAGGAAAGGGACTCAGAAGGAAGAGAGCTTCTCTCCTACCCCTACTTCTTTCTGGAATGGTGGGGCTCTGAGCAGGCTCATCAACTTGATCCCCTTCCCCTCTTTCCTTTTTCCTTTCTCCTTCTGTGATGGAACTCCTATTTGGGGACTTACCTGGCTTTTTCTGGCCCACGTAGGACCAGTCTGGATGGTTGGCCTTGGTGAAGATTTGACGTTTTCATCCCCAAAAAGTTTTATTTGAGTTTCTACTGAAATGAGGCTAGGTCTTAATGTTGTATTTTAATCTTGTTTTTAAGTTGTATTTTAATCAATTGTTTTTATATCTGGTGTTAGCCACCCTGAGCCTGGTCTTGGCTGGGGAGGGCAGGGTATAAATAATTTTATATCATCATCATCATCATCATCACCATCCAGCTTGTGGTCCAAAATTGATTGTGGCAGCTTGATCTGAGCATCAGTTTTCTCTAAAGCCCAATAAGGTCTTGCTTGCACAGTTGTTTGCAGAGCAAGAGGTAGCGAAGCCTGCTCAGATCCTGCCTTTCCCTGAAAGGATCGGTGTGGAATGTATTGAGCTCAGAGGAAGTTCACCACAGGATGTGCTTCTTTGGAGATTGCTGACTGCACACCTGGTTTCTCCTTCAGGAGCCAGACTGAGCTTGCTTAGCCGGCTTCGGTCTCCAAAGCATGGTCATGAGAAGAGAAAAAGAGCCTTGCTGGCTCAAAACAAAGGTCCAGCTAATTTAGTTTCCTGCATCCCACATGCTTTCGGGAAGTATACAACAAGAGAACGAAGAGAACAGCACTTGCCTGCTGTTGCTCCCAAGCATCTGTATTCAGTGGCATATTGCTTCTCGTCATGAAAGTTCCAGATGGCTATCGTAGTTTGGATATCGTTTATTAGCTCTTATCCATTGAATTTATTTAATACCACCTTGTTCCTGCATGAGGGGAAAACAAGACACGTTCCTTCAGCCCCAAGAACTTCCTGGTTGGCCAGAGCTAAGTCAGCACCAATGGCGATATGCATCTGAATCCCAGCTGCTGAGGAACTTAAGTGAGAGGAGGCTTTTACACTGTGAGAACAAGATGCTGGAGAGGATGGCCCATTTGGTTTCATCTAGTAGGGATGCGGGTGGCGCTGTGGGTAAAACCTCAGCGCCTAGGACTTGCCGATCACATGGTCGGCAGTTTGAATCCCCGCGGTGGGGTGCGCTCCCGTCGTTCGGTCCCAGCGCCTGCCAACCTAGCAGTTCAAAAGCACCCCCGGGTGCAAGTAGATAAATAGGGACCGCTTTCCAGCAGAAAGGTAAACGGCGTTCCGTGTGCTGCGCTGGCTCACCAGATGCAGCTTGTCATGCTGGCCACGTGACCCGGAAGTGTCTGCGGACAGCGCTGGCTCCCGGCCTATAGAGTGAGATGAGTGCACAACCCTAGAGTCTGGCAAGACTGGCCCGTACGGGCAGGGGTACCTTTACCTTTTTAGTAGGGCACTTGTGTTCTTATAGTTAATACCTGCATGTTGCCATTTTTATGGGGATATTTCATAATGAATATGTGTCTCCACCTCCATCATTCAGCCTAGACCACTGAGGTCCACCTCTGAGGATCTTCTGGCAGTTCTCTTACTGCAAGAAGTGAAGTTACAGGGAACCAGGAAGAGGGCTTTCTCAGCAGTGGCTCCTTCCCTATGGAAAACCCTTCCATCATCTGTCAAGGAGATAAAGAACTACACATCTTTCAGAAGACAACTGAAGGCAGCTTTCTATCTGAAAGTTTTATATTTGACATTTTATTATGTTTTATATGTGCTAGAAGCCACCTAGATTGGCTGGGGGAACCCAGCCAGATGGGCGGGATATTATTATTATTATTATTATTATTATTATTATTATTATTATTATGGCTTGCAAATTCAAGGGGTTGTGTCCTGCCACAGCTTCTCTTTTCATTCTTTATTATTAATATTCAATTTCTATACAAGCGTTCATCAAAAGTGTGGGATTTAATCCATTGGCACAGTCAAATGCAACATTCCTTATTTCCCTAGAGTGGGCAGAGGCAGGGAGACATCCAGTCAGTGTAACTTCCCCAGAAAAATACCTATATCCAGGTGGTTTCACAAGATACTTCCTGGCAGACATGTTCTTCCTTGTCTGAAAACCAGGACAACAGCTTGCAATAGTTCAAGAGGCCAAGGGTTGTTTCACTCCAAGTAGACCCATTGGAATGAATATCCATTCATTTCAATGGGTCTCCTCTGAGCGTGGCTAATATTGGGTTGAACCCCAAGCTTCTAGTCACAGTTGCCAACTCGGTCTCCCATGTGGAGTTTAGACCAACCTCTCCTCCTCCCTTGCGTCCCTGTGTGGGATGGAAAGAAGAGACAAAGCTTGTCTTTCATCTGGAATTGTCTGGGAGCCACACCGAAGTATGTTGGAAGCCTTGTGTAGTCACAGTTTGGCCAGTTTGGTATAGAATAGTTCCAGTGCTGGGGTGTTCTACCTCCCAACCGTTCTCGCGGAAGGAAAACAAGCTTCTCTTCCATCTGTGTAAACAGACGGCTCTGAGCTTGGGCAGCTTTCTGTTCCAAAGATCCTACAGTTTAACTGTCAACAAGGAGGGAAGACAAGGGACAACAAATGCTGTTGTACACATACACTTAGCTTAATGATGGAACATAACTCTTTCTCCAGGCCAGCAGCCAGAGGAAATGCAGTTCGCTCCTACCAGAATACACTTGCAATGGATAACGCGATGCAGAAAAGGATACCCTGGGACTACCGACTGGTATCTTTCCAAGCAAATGGGGTGTGAGGGAGCAGTCACAAAGTTGTTAGGGTTTGGAATTACAGGGTTCGGACTAGGAACTTTATGTAAGTGTTTGAGGCAAGCGCCTTGGTCGTTGGAATGGACGTCCGACGGGTCATAGTATTAAATTGAGAATATTACGAAGATATGCACCAATTGTATGCCTGTGGGGCCTGCGTTCCTCAGGCTGAGGGGAGGACTCAGCAGGGCAGCTGCTGTGTTGGCAAGTGCTCATTGATTGTTGAAACCAGCTTCAGCTTTTTAGAATGGGTATGTAATTTACAGAACAAGACCCTGACTCATACAGAGAGCATGGTTGGATCAGACCAAAGGCCTATCTAGTCCAGCATCTGTCATCCCACAGGGGCTAACCAGATACCTATGGGATGGCTATAAGCAAGCCATGATGAGGGCAGTAACCTTCTTCGGCTGTGGTTCCCCAGCAATCAGTATTATCTTCAGGTAGTGTATAGATGTCTTGACTTCTGGCCAGCCTTGAGTCTGATTTGAAGAATCCATTTACCAGGGGATTTCCAAGACAGGAAAAAACCCTTGTGTGCCCCAAGGACAGGGCATATGCAATTTAAATATGACATTTAAGAAGACGTACCGCAAGTCTGGCAGCTGGGGGAGAAGGATACTGATAATTTGTGGGGGGCGGGAAGGGAACCAGACATTGCTTCATAACTGCCAGATAGTAGGTTATAAAATTAGAGCAATCCTGCCACATAGTCCAGTATTACTATTATTGTCCAAGATCACAGGTGGGGGAGTCTTACAACCTGCTATGTATTTCACAAGTTACTGTACTCAATCACTTCCCTGCTCATCCACAGCACAGAAACGCCCCCCCTTCCTTCCCCAGTCCTTTTATTCAATCAGTCCACTTCCTTCTTGCAGGGAACTCCTACTTGTCTCTTACCTGCATTTGGCTTCATATGCAGCCAAAGAGGACTGGTTGGAAATGGAAGTGTCTTGAGTGGCAGTAGCCTGTTCTCAGTTGGAAGCTTCCACTTGCTGGGCAAATGCAGCTCCCACCATCTCTGCCACCCTGAACCCTCCATCATGTGCTCGCTGTGTGTGAACCTGGAACAGCAGCCAATCAAAGGGCAAGGTTTTACCACACACGGCAAACATTGGAAGAAAGGGAGTGCCATGTGGTCGCTTGCCTCAGCGCTACAATTTCCAAGTGGCATGGCAAGAATCCACTTGCATTTAGGAAATAAACCACACAAGCTCAGTCATGAGCCAGTTTTGAACTTGGGGGGGGGGGGTTAGAAAAACTGCATACTCTTGATGCTGCTTGAATTATATTTGCCTGACTGTTTTCAATTCACTATGGTGAGAGTTTGTCCATTTTTAGAGCAAAGGGCTCCACTAAATATGGTCTTCCTTGGGTGGTGTGTTGGAGGTGGCAGACAGAGTGCTAAATTTATAGTTGCAAAAGTTGGATAGGAGTAATTCCTTTCTAATACATTAAATTAAATTGGAATTGTGTTCCTGGCAGCTGGTGGATAAATTGTCTGCTGAAAATACGTAATTTCTGTAAAGCCAATTCCATCTACTCTGCTATCCTACTCTGGCTGAGGAGTGTGAGCTATTAAAGACTTGCCCCTAAAGTACTTTCCTCTAATTTTCTGGAGCCGGAGTGCTGCCATTGGAAATAATATTTCTCAGAGAAACTGTTCTAGGCTTCTTTGCTTGATGCATATTCTTAACTGCCTAATGGCAATCAGTGCTCAGCTTCCTTCCTAATTTCCAATTAAAGCAAGACAACATCTTTAACTAATCAACGCTTTCCCTCTAATTAGGCTTTCTGTCAAGTAGGTGCATGGAACACAATCTTGTTCTATTCCTGCAGCAATCTTAATTTCACCTTTTGTTAGGGCAACTTCTTAAAATACATTTGTGTGTTTGGGAGGCAAATTGTATCAGCTGCCAATAAGGCTGAGTTAAAGACTTCCTTTGATGGCCAGCCACACTCCATCATAAATCTACATTGTGGTAATCGGTCATTCTCTACTCCCAAACCTTGGAATCCAAGGCAGCACTGTAAAAATATTTCGGTTCTTGAAGACTTAAGCATCACATTTTTGGGAGGCCGGTTATTGTGGTACTCACGATACAGTGGTACCTCGGATTAAGTACTTAATTCATCCCAGAGGTCTGTTCTTAACCTGAAACTGTTCTTTTTTTTTTTTAATCATATTTATTAAAATTTCCAATAATAACAGAATAAGAAAAATAAGAAAGATAAAGAAAAGAAAGAAAAAGAGAAACTAGTTTAGACCCTTCTTTTCATAACCTTCTTTCTGGGACTTCCTCCTTCCCCTCCCGACTGTATTCCCCTTTCTCTAAGTTGGTTCCACAAGTTCTCCTCCCCAATTTAGACCTAATATACTTTACTCATAAACCAATTTAAATTTACACAATCTTAACGTCACTCCTTGTCTTATAATAGAACAAAATTTTCCCCCCAAGATCAGCTCTCATTCCTTCCACGAGTTCCCCCTTTCTAAAGAAAGAAAAAACAAAAGCATATAATATCAAAGTTATAAAGAATATAAGATAGAAAATATAGAAAAGTTCAAAAAGTTGGTTACAAAGCCTTTGGATTCTAGGATTCCCCCTCCCTTCCCCGGTTTTGATTCCCCATGTCCATTTGTCTGTATGTTGTCGGCCTGGAGATCTTAAGTCCGCAGCCAAATTTTTCTCAGTCGATCTTGCCGGTTTCTTCAGATTTGGTTGTTTTAATAATATTTAACTTCAAAAATCCAGTCTAATAGAGGCCTTTAATTTTCTTTAATCTTTTGTTGCTCCTCCCGTTGTTCTTTCCGTGTCGTATTTAGTCATTTGCTCTTTTATTTCTTGGTTTCTCAGGTTTCTGTCTTGTTCAGCTGTCAAAACATTCTTGTTCCAAAATTTAATGTCTCTACAGAAGTTTATTATTCAGGGACATAGACTTACGTCCAGTTCCTTTCTTGCTTCAATAGAAGATTCTATTGTATTATGGTCACCTCTGTAGACAAAATAATATTTCAGTTCTGCAGCTTTCCCAGGAGATAAGGCCTGTGCACATCCCAGAGTAGTTTTCCACATACGACACTTGTAATGTCCCGAAACCCCTCTAGAGGGATTGCAGTAACTTTGTATCCTCTAATCCAAAAGTCAATTTGTTGTTTCTTTTTCCCCGACAGTTTATATCCATATTTATATCAAATTGTAACAAAATTAACCAGCAAAGAACTTGTAGCAAAGTCCTCTTTATATTTTCCAGCTTTGACAGCTCCTTTGACAGCTGTCAAATTCTCCATCTCTCTTCGCCAGGCTATCCGAATCGCCCCGGTTCCCAGGGGGGGGTTGCCTTTCTCCTCTCACCCTCGACTCTTCTCCTCCAGCACAGTTCTTATAATTCACAATCGTGGAGTTAGTAATTTTTGTCATCAATAAACTTCTGAATCGATCTTGGTTTCTCAGTCCTTGTTTTAGCATGTTTCCAATCAGGGAGGGGACTGACTTCCTTTTTGGATCCCTTCCCGCTCGTGCCAAATCCGGAAAAAATTTTCTTTTTTCCTCCTTTTATACCCGGTTGCCCAATTACTCACGGGTTGTTGTTAATTGTCCGAATTTCCTTTAGAAGAAGCCAGCGCTCTCCGCCGGATGGCATGCGGCTGCGCCCGGCAGGGGAAGCGGAGGACTCAAAGCACCACGCCACTCCCCGGCGCCCGATCCGTAGCCTTTAAAAAGGCTCCTTCACGAGCCGGGAGGGCGATAATGGTGCCAGCCGAGTCACCATGTCCACGGGATCCGTTCCCGTGGTTTTTAAGGGTCCCCGCGTCGCCGGCGCGGTAGGACCCAGCCCCTGCCGAGCCGACTCCCTCCGGAGCTCGGAGGGAGTCCGCCATTCGGCGATGGCGCTAACCCGGAAGTCCCTTAACCTGAAACTGTTCTTAACCTGAAGCACCACTTTAGCTTATGGGGCCTCCTGCTGCTGCCGCGCCGCCAGAGCATGATTTCTGTTCTCATCCTGAATCAAAGTACTTAACTCGAGGTACTATTTCTGGGTTAGCGGAGTCTGTAACCTGAAGCGTATGTAACCTGAAGCGTATGTAACCTGAGGTACCACTGTATTTCATCAGGGCTGAAAACAACACTTGTTCACAGCATGATGCAAACTTTTGTTGTGCTACTTAGGTATATATGTGTTTGGGCAGGTGCATAACGAAAATAATTTTGTGTGTGTTTGCTAAGGTAAATCAACATGTTATAATCTTATGTTACTGGGGACGGAATCATACATGTGTGTTTGTGCCTAAACTCACGAACGCTGTATATTATAGTGAGTTGATTTCTTGGGTTGCATATAAAAAGGTAAAAGGTAAAGGACCGCTGGACAGTTAAGCCCAGTCAAAGGTGACTATGGGGTTGTGGCGTTCATTTCACTTTCAAGCCGAGGGAGACGGAATTTGTCCACAGACAGCTTTCTGGGTCATGTGGCCAGCATGACTAAACCACTTCAACAGTTCCCAACTTTCATCACACACAACCAAGAAAGCGTATGGTTAAGTTATCCAGTCTGTATTAATTAGAAGGCTAAATTAAAATTTTTGGAGCTTGGGACACTTGTGTCCAGAGGCAGGAATGTTCTAAAATGAAGCCAGTTTTGTTATAAATTTGAACTCACTGGAAAGGAACAGGCAGCATAAGGTAACTGGATGTGTGTAGAACTCCTCTCTCTCTCTCCACTGCTCTGTGCTTCTGTGAGGCGAAGCAGAGCTAAGTCTGTGTGCGGGGTTAAGTCCAGACTGGTTACAGTGTCTACTGAAGCAAAGTTAGATATAGAAGGGTTCAGAATGAATGTGGGTGTGCAGACTGTGCTCTACGAACAAAAACTCTTATATTGTTTCCACAGGGAACAAGCTGAGCCCCGGCCCTACATAGTAGCATCATAGCCAATGGCAGATTTAGAGGTATGCACAGAATTAGGGCCTCCTGTGGCTGAGTGGCCCCTCCCCCAAAATAGTAGTATGTAGGCAGTGACCATGGGGAGGGTGTTCGGTTCCTGGTCCCATCGCACGTTGGCAGAGCATGCATGAGCCTACCCCATTATGCCCTGCCCCTCTTCCTGCCTTCTTCAGACCCGCATCAGACATGTGCAAAATGGTCACCACCTGTATATTGTTAACTGAGAGGTTGCCTTTGAAAGATGACTAAAAACCATGAATTGCCATGGTTGAATTTTGGTATTTTAGTTTGTTGCGTTGTTTCTGCCTCTCATTTCTCCTACTCCACTCATTAAGGTCAACGGAGGTTGTTGGTCCATTGGGCAACCAGGCCACACAGGTTGTCTGGCCCTGTGTTTGAGTCCTCTGCTCCATCAGCTGAAGAGGAATCTGACTCCTGGCCCCTGCCATGGTGCACCAAAAGGAAGTGAGGACCTATCCATGAGTCTGTTGCTGCAGCAATTATTTTTAGCTTTTGCTGTTGCTTGCATTTTCTGAAGCTGCTCTGTGTTTTGAGTGCTGAAGGCGAGCTCCTCTTCACTCTTTGTCTGAGAGGGTCCACCACAGTTTTTCAGGCACCACTAGACATAATTGAAAGCAAACCCAGAGCAGAGTATTTTGTGGGGAAAACGAAGTGAGCTTTGAAAATACGGGTTTCACATCCTAACAATGTCCCCCCTCCCCTGACTGCCAAGCACGTTTGGGAGACGCATCTTAGCGTCCCTGTTTAGCTTGAGAGGCAAGTGTTCTCCCAATTCATTCCTCTACCACTTTCCTCCCTCTTTCCTTTTGCCCCTACTAATTCTGAAAAAGTATCTTCTCATCCCCTGTGGTGACAAACAGAAGATGTACTATTTTCTCAACCTAGTTTCTCTTAAGGTGGCAAATGGCAGGATGTGCCTGTAAAGTAAGAAAGGTTCTGTTCTCAGAAGTCTCCCTCTTGCTTTGAATTTCTCCTTCTTGCCATTGTTTTTGATTGGCTGCACAAGGAAAGGATGGCCAGACCTGGCTTTGCAATCTACCCAAAGGGCCAGCTGGAAACCTTGTCCCTTGTTGTCCTTTTCTGAGGCTTGACTGGGACTGTTGTAAATCCAAGCCTTGGCCCTGAATCAGTGTCAGGCTTGCCTTTTGCATACCCAAGGGCTTTCTTTTTCTTTTTGCCTTTCTTTTTAAATGTCTGCTTCCCTTCTCCAATTCTTCCTTCACTCCCCACCAGCACCACATCAGGCTGCAGGATCTAAGTGCAGCCGTGGATTAACGTGTTCTTGCATTTTTCTAATCTTCAGGAACAGCATGTTCCTTAAAAAAAATGGAAAGAGCGAATAGCAACTAAATGCAATTGTGTGTTGTGACAATGCAAACAGCCGTGTGGTCCTGAGAATCTCCATAGATGTTGTCAGATGATGTGGCGCCTAAAAGGAAGTTAGTCTTTTTTTTTGTCTGTGCAATCCTGATATCAATTCTCAGGTGTGTAGGAGAAAAACATAAGTGCAATATGCAAATAAATGAGCATGTTGTTATAAGGGGTGTGGGGGGGAAAGCAATCCTGTTTAGAAACTTCTCTCCTGTTTGTTTTTGTTTCTAAATTTCTGGTTATTTAAGGCTCAGCGTACCAGCTTCCCAGTTCTTGCTGTTGTTTTTGTGAGGGGTGAGGAAAACGCAACCCACAGCCTCTTCCTGTAACCTAAGAGCACCTGCTTTGTTCCACAGCCTGCTGCTCTTGACAGATGGCCCCCAAACCACAAATGTTTTCATTTCTCTGTGTGTGCAGATGTAGCAAAATGAATGCCAGTATTTGGCCCATTTCTTTGTTTGTACACCCTTGGATGCTTAGGTGAGAGACTTCTCCATTCTGCAGCCTTCTTTCTGCATCATTACCTGCCACGGGTGGAAAAAAACTATGCATGGGCATAGTTTTGTTTTTTTTTTATAATATTTTTTATTAGTTTTACAAAAGTTTTTATAACAGACAAACACAAAAAAGAAAACAAACAAACAAACAAGTATAATTTCATAATGTCATTTCATAAACTTCTTTCCTCGGACTTCCCCATACCTCCCCTTTCTGCATCCTCATGTCCAAATTTTATAGCAACTTATAAATGTTTTTTCCAGCTCTAATTCGTCATAGTCCTTTCTTATTCTAATCTTATATTACTGCAACCCTTTCTCTCTATAGAATCTCGACATTCTAAACTTCATCAAGTTTATAGTAGTCCTTAAGATAAATCTTGAATTTCTTCCAATCTTCTTCCGCAGTCTCCTTTCCCTGGTCTCGAATTCTGCTCGTCATTTCCGCCAATGTCATATAGTCAATCACTTTCATCTGCCATTCTTCCACGGTGGGTAGATCTTGTGTCTTCCAATACTTTGCGATCAGTATTCTTGCTGCTGTTGTTGCGTACATAAAGAAAGTTCTATCCTTTTTTTGCACCAATTGGCCGACAATGCCCAAGAGAAAGGCCTCTGGTTTCTTAAGAAAGGTATATTTAAATACCTTTTTCATTTCATTATATATCATCTCCCAGAAGACCTTAATCTTCAGGCATGTCCACCAAAGATGATAAAAAGTACCTTCAGTTTCCTTACATTTCCAGCATTTATTGTCAGGCAAATGGTAAATTTTTGCTAGCTTAACTGGGGTCATGTACCACCTGTATACCATTTTCATCACATTTTCCTTTAAGGCACTACATGCCGTAAATTTAATTCCGGTGTTCCACAACCTTTCCCAGTCAGCAGACATAATATTATGACCAATGTCCTGTGCCCACTTAATCATAGCTGATTTAACTATTTCATCTTGTGTGTTCCATTTCAACAGCAAGTTATACATTCTTGACAAATTCTTAGTATTGGGTTCTAGCAGTTCTGTCTCGAGTTTTGATTTTTCCACCTGGAAGCCAATTTTCCTGTCTTGTTTAAAAACCTCCGTTATTTGATAATAGTGGAGCCAATCTTGTACTTTGGGTTTTAGTTTTTCATGGCTCTTTAATTTCAGTTTCTCTCCATCCTGTTCTAAAATCTCACAATACTTTGGCCATCCGACCTCCATATTAACTTTCTTATGGGCCTTCGCCTCTAAGGGTGACAACCATCTAGGGGTTTTGTTTTCCAACAGGTCTTTATATCTCATCCAAACATTGAACAACGCTTTCCTTACAATGTGATTTTTAAAGGCACTATGCACTTTGATTTTGTCATACCATAAATATGCATGCCAACCGAATGCGTTATTGAAACCTTCTAAGTCCAAGATATCTGTATTCTCGAGGAGCATCCACTCTTTCAGCCAGCAGAATGCTGCTGCCTCATAGTACAATTTTAAGTCCGGCAGGGCAAATCCCCCTCTTTCTCTTGCATCTGTTAATATTTTATATTTTATTCTGGGCTTTTTGCCCTGCCAGACAAATTTCGCAATATCTTTCTGCCACCTCTTGAAACAGTCCATCTTGTCAATAATCTGCAAAGTTTGAAACAAAAATAACATTCTAGGCAATACATTCATCTTAATTACTGCAATTCGGCCTAACATTGATAATCTCAAATTTGACCATATTTCTAAGTCTCTTTTAATTTCTAACCAACATTTTTCATAATTGTCCTTATATAAATTCAAATTTTTAGATGTTAAATTAACCCCTAGGTATTTCACCTTCTTAACCACCATCAAACCCGTCTCTTCTTGAAACTTATTCTTCTCCATATCTGTCAGGTTTTTCCCTAAGACTTTAGTTTTTTGTTTATTCAATTTAAATCCAGCTACCTGGCCAAATTGTTGAATTATCTCCAACACCTTTTTCGTGCTAGTGTATGGCTCTTGTAAAGTCAGAACTAAGTCATCTGCGAAAGCCCTTAACTTGTAATGTTTTGCTCCGACCTGTACACCTTTAACTTGCTGGTCCTCTCTAATCATGTTCAGCAACACCTCCAGGACCGAAATAAAAAGCAATGGGGAAATTGGGCACCCCTGTCGTGTTCCTTTTTCTATCTTAAGTTCCTCAGTTATTACATTGTTTACAATCAACTTAGCTTTTTGTTCGGAATATATTGCACCCATACCATTCTCAAAACCTTGTCCTACCCCCATCCCATGAAGGTTCTTTTTCATAAAACTCCAAGAAATGTTGTCAAAGGCTTTCTCCGCATCCACAAATATCAAAACTGCTTTAGTATTTATGTTCACCTCTAACTTTTCCAAAATGTCTATTATATTCCTAACATTGTCTGAGAGGTGTCTCTTTGGGAGAAAGCCTGCTTGGTCTCTATGAATCTTTTCCATCAATACTCTTTTGAATCTTTTTGCTAAAATGTCTGCAAAAATTTTGTAATCCACATTGAGTAACGAGATTGGGCGGTAGTTCTTCAATTGAGTCTTTTCAGTCTCTGTCTTTGGTATGAGTGAAATATATGCTTCTTTCCACGATTCAGGTGCCTTTTTTCCCTCTAAGATCTCATTACAGACATCCTTTAACGGTTGTATCAACCATTCCTTTAACGATTTATAATATCTGGAAGTCAGTCCATCTGGCCCTGGAGATTTGCCCAATTGCATGTCCTGAATGGCACCCTCTATCTCTTGTTCTGTTATTCTCTGGTTTAGATCCACCTTACTTTGAGGAGAGATTTTTTGTAATCCATGTTTATTAAGGAATTTATCTATGTCTTCTTCATTTTGTAATCCTTGGGAATAAAGTTTTTTGAAATAACTCACAAAACAGTTTCTTATCTCATTTGGTTTAGATATGGTCCTTCCATCCACTTCCAAACTTGAAACTGTATTTAATTTCTGTCTTTTCTTGAGTTGCCATGCCAAGAGTTTGCCACATTTGTCTGCCGACTCAAATGTCTTTTGTCTCATTTGCTTTATTTTCCACTCTATCTCTTGGTTCATCAATTCCATATATTGTGTTTGATACAATTTAATCTCCCTCAAAATCTCCTGGGACTTTGGTTTTGGGCATAGTTTTGAGGGTTACAAAGGATTATATGGAAGAGGACCAAATATTTGTAGCAAGTGTAACCTCTTGTTTAACTCTTTTAAGTTGATCAGGCCTCAAAGTTGAATGAAACATCTTTGGGTCAGAGGGCACTATAAATCTATGCTGTCAGTTTATGCTTGGAAGTATGGTGGAACCATCCATGTATTTATATATAGGTGGATATTTATAACTCTCTTCCTCTTTATATAACCCCTGTGGTATTGAAAACCTTTTGTACACCGGAGCCTTTGTGTACACAATAGCAGCCGTAGAGCATGTTGTCTTTTGTGTAGAATAATTCGGTGGCTGGATTCTCCCCCTCCCTTCCTTCCTTCCAGGCGTCAAAAGACTACAAAATGGTGACTAGCTTTCAATGGTACAAGTACTGCTGTAGGAATTTTCATATGCAAATGCAACCTGCCAGTTTCCTTTCTATGAAATAATAGCATTTGATTATAAATGAGACCAGGAACAAATATTACTTTGAATGCTGTTTATTTGTTTGTTCATAAAGTATCTAAAAATCTATGCATTCTGCATATGTGCTTTAAAAAATTCCCTGTCTTGGGGTGAGTAGCAAAGTAGTGCTTTGTTGAGAGTAAGTGTGGTACAATGCTTAGGATATTATTCTAGGATGGGAGAGTTCTGGGTTCAAATCCTCACACAGCCAATAAGTTCACAGGGTGATCTTGAGTTAGTTATCAACTCTGCCAAACAGGTTTGGGGTGTGGCTGTGTGACAAGCAGGAAGGGGAAGGCATTATACTCGCATTTCTAAACCAATCACCTTTCATGGCACATAAGAATCCTTTTTTTAGCTAGAAGCGGGTGTTCAGAAGCAGATTGCGTTACAGCATTATAGGAAGAGGTATCTGCTGTTCAAAAGGGGGGGGAGTCACATATTACACACATTAACCTATAGACATGCCTAAAATAACTCATTGGTTTCAGGCTAAGGACCTTATTTAGTGTGAAATATTTGGAGGTGTGGAATGTTGCCTATAACCAAAAACAAACACGGTTTTAAAAAACTAAATTTGTCTGTACTTGCTAAACTTTTTTTAAATAAAGCTGTGAAATAGGAATATCAAGCAATGTCATTCATAATCTATTATCATTTAGTGAGCATGTGCCATTTTAGAAGCCTTCAACATTTTCCCCATCCTAGTTTAATCACAGGTAGTAAGTAGCTGCTTATAGGAGGGCAACATTCTGTATTGTGATTGCAGGTGTCGCCATGTTGATTATTTTGCATATTCATGTATCTTTAGGAACAGATGGAACCACATAATATCCATATTTGATGATCTGGTGGGATTTGCTCAGCCTAAGCTCACATTTACATTTTGAACTCTGAAGGAGATGTGTTGGCAATTTAATCAGGCAAGGAAAGCCTTCGAGTTGCTTCTGTCGCGTGTCAAGCTCCTCACCAAGTTCTTGACATTACAGTAGATGAGATGGTGAAACCTGTGTCTGAACTGTACAGATTGCAGGTGTGGACTCAAGGCTGAGAATCATTCTCCATGGGGGAAAAAGATCCTTGTACATGTAAAAAGAGAGAAGGCTAGGCTTCTCTCTACAAATATCTTTTCCACATACGCTTGCCCCCAACGAACACCCCCATTCCAAAGCAACTGTTTGCCCCACAGGAGGAAATGTGCAAGTATCACATGGGTACCTGTGAATCCACCCCACCCCCCAAATACAGGGCAAATAGCAGCTTGGAAGGAAATTGATGGATGCGGGGGGAGATAATAAAGAAAACAGCACGGGGCTAAGGGGTAATCCCCACCCCAAAGAACACACACATAGGTGCATATACAAGATTTCAGTACCGAGCTTAGTCAGGCTCCCCTGTTGTAAGTAGCGTTCAGTTTCTATAAAAGGTGCTTAAAGGGTTGGATCATGGATCTCTCCCCCCCCCCCCCAATTTCTTGTTTGGTCTTTATACATAGGATTACCACTGCAGCTGTTTATTGTGACAATTAGGCAGAGGTGTCTCTAGCGGAGTGCGACTTGGGCGCTGGGCGCAGAGCATCTGGGGTGCTGCAGTAAATGCCACCACTGTTATGTCCAATGGCAGGTGAGAGGCAGGGGGCGGATTTTGGCGTCACACATGGCGTCACTGGAATTTGAGACACCAAGGCCCACCACTGCCTATGGCAGAGGTGGGAAAGCACTAACACTTAATCCTCATCAAACCTAAATGCAGCTTGGGGGAGGGAGGAGGCATTTTAGGGTGTGTGCACGCAATTGTCTATTATTATTATTATTATTATTATTATTATTATTATTATTATTATACCACACCCATCTGGCTGGGTTTCCCCAGCCACTCTGGGCAGCCTACAGCACATATAAAAAATAGTAAAACATCAGACATTAAAAAATTCCCGGTACCAGATGTCTTCTAAAAATCAGATAGTCTGGAGGGAAAGGCTTAACTCTTCCCTCTCTCTGCACTCCCTGGCTCCAGAAGGATGCTTTTGCTGTAGACTGGGGTGAGAGTTTGGATGGATGTTGGGGTATGAGTGTAGGGGAGTGTGGTGTGGCCAAACCCACTGTTATCTGGCCACACGTACTTTAATTTTGGTCCTGCCGAATGCTGGCATGTGACCTAAAAACCTTGGCCATGAGAGGATACTTTCATTGGGCTGAAAAAGACCCCACCCCCCTGCCCTTCCTTAAGGGAAGTTTTCTTATGATACATGTATAGCTGCAATAACGTTCTTCACCAAGTTTTGTATTTTGGGTATCAGCTCATTTGCTACAGCTTTGCTTGGATTCCAATGAGGAGGTGTTACTGTTTGCTTACTATTGTAAATCAAAATGTCATCTATCATTGAGAGTGTCTTTATGACTGCAGACCTGCATTTTAAGGAGGGTTAGGTACAGTATCATCGCTATAGATAAATTAGTTTTCTGTAGAGCCTCTTAAGTTGACATTTCCTTAACTTTAAAAATGAAATGACTAAATCTAGTTCCAATACATTTCCTTTCTACCCCGATCCTCTCCCCCCTGCTTTTTTTTTGAGGCTGAAATGCCTTAAAGACTTGAGTAAATTTACCTTTCGGTAAATGCAATTGCTGCTGCATTTTTGCTTGTGCTACTTTGCGTTCTGACCTCAGCACAAAAAGTGGATGTTCACTTAAGCACTGCAGAGGTGCACTTTAAAGTTAAATCTGTATATTTTTGCCACATTGCCTGCAAGTAAGAAGAGGGAGGTTTCATGAAGAGCACGGCACAGCTTCCAACACTGTGTCCTGAAAGGCCAAACTTAATACATGGGATCAGAATGCTGCTGCATTAAAGAAGAAGAAGAAATGGTGGAATTGGACCCTGAGCGGGGGGGGGGGGGTATATGGTTAAAATCCATACTCGTTTTAAAAAAAGGAGCTGAAATACAGTGGTACCTCGGGTTACAGATGCTTCAGGTTACAGACTCTGCTAACCCGGAAGTAGTACCTCGTGTTAAGAACTTTACCTCAAGATGAGAACAGAAACTGTGCGGCGGCAATGTGGCAGCAGCGGGAGGCCCCATTAGCTAAAGTGGTACCTCAAGTTAAGAACAGTTTCAAGTTAAGAACAGACCTCCAGAACAAATTAAGTTCTTAACCCGAGGTGCCACTGTATATGTGTGTATGTATAATAGTTAGCCCACCCCCCAGCTCCAGGCAGTCAGCAAAATCAGGAGTTTTTAAAAGCCATCTATGATTGGTGGATGTCTTCTCTGGCTTAGTGGGTCCCAAACTGTGTTGGCTAGGCTTTCACAAGTCAGGCTTCTGTGATGTGTGATGACTGAGAGAGAGCAGCTCTGCTTTTGAAAGGCACTGCTGTATATAATAGCAATTCAAGAAGCCGTTGCCTCTGCCCCAAGATTGATGGAGAATGGGGCTTAGGTGAAGTACGTAAGCAGAGCGATGCCTCTCCATTCTATCTCCGTGACTTAAGAGGGGAAGCCAGAGAAAAGCGGTTGTTTGCACCGCAGAAATGTAATTTGAGATTTTGACATGATAGCTTTCAGCAGCCTGCTGCCACTTTCACCTCTGCACAAGGTCGAGTGGAACCTGCTGTGAGGAGAGCCTCATGAAATGCAACTAAATGAGAAGCGTTTCTGCTCAGCTTCAGCTTTCACTTTCCAGTGGAGGGTAGGAGGGGGGACACATGACTCTCCAGATGTTGTGGGGCCTACAGCTCCCAGCTCCCCTGATTATTGGTTGTGGGGAGTCCCAACAGCATGAGCGGGGAGGATGTAAGGTTCCTCCACCCCTGGGTTAGAGTGTTTTTTCACATTAGATAATAGCTGAGGTTGGTAGAAAAATTCTTGTCCTAAGGCTCTGAAGAAACCCCTTCCAGTTCCTTTAAAGGAAAACGTTTGCTTGGGATTAAGCAGTATATGATATGCATGATGAGAGCTGTTGAACCTTCATGGTTCAGTCTAAGATTTCGATTCTTTTGTTAAGCCTCCCAAAATCTATTGAGCAATGATGTGTGTGAATGGATTACTGTTTGAAGGTGATAGTTGGTAGAAGAACTGGAAAGCGTAAGCCAGTTCTGCAGCATTCTGCAAATATTTCAAAGGTGTGACATTGAACTGGTTGCACAAGTAAATACCGTAAGTATAGAGAGAATAAAGAGCAGGGGGAGTTCATTATGGAGCAATAGCGGTCACTGAATGATGTTAGCAGAATTATCAGAAGCATGAGCTTTGTAATGTGCAGGAGCAAACGTTACTGGTGCAATTGACCATGGGCAAAACGAAGTGCTGTGTATTGAGGTGGATGTACTCAAGAAATTATAGCGTATCTGGAATTAAGGTGGATTCCTGCAGAAGACCCATCTTGGATATGTTGCTGGAAAGCCAGCCATGGAGCCTTCCTCCTTGCCTGACTTGGGGTGCATTCTACTTTCGGTTGAGGGTAGCTTTTTAAATAGCCCATGATGTAACCCAAGTGTTTTGCAAATATTTAAATGTAAACCATGTGCTTTGCAAATATTTAAAACCTTGGTGGGAAATGGGGTGGGGGATGGAAACCATTCAAATATGAAATGGACAAAAACATTGTCAATTTCAGGAAACTCACTAGGGTTATATAGTCCCCTGATTCTTCCCTCACTCCGTATCCCCCCTTGACCTATTTTTCTCTGCTCCACATTCCCATCTTCCTTCACTCCCAATTCACGGTTACATATTATAGCTGTCAATTCCTGCTTAAGTATAAATGTAGATATATATTATAAAATATGGAGGTTTTATACAAGGTTGAGACTTGTGCAAAACCACTGCATTAATTATTTTTAAAAGTAAACACTTAAAAGTCTGATTTATGATCTGCAAACAAGTCTTCATTCCCAATTCAAATCTGTTTGCTGAGTCCTGTTAGTATCTATTTTTTACAGTTTTAATACAGAAGTTGTGTGCAAAAGCAGTCTTGTGCAGAGCCTCTGTACTGTTTTTTTAAAATAAAAAAATAATAGTAATAATAAAGGTTCATTAACTTTCCTCAGCATGCGAAAATGGGAAATTAGTGTTGTTTCAGCCAATGGCAAATGCCTCTTCTACCTGCTGATTTTTCCTGAATGTCCAATTTTATTTTTATAATACAACTGTTTTGCACAAGAGCCGTTTTGCACAAAACAACTCTGTGTGTACACATGCGTGCGTGCATGCGCGCACACACACACAGACACACCAGATCATGAATGTGCCTTTAGCAACAACTGGTGGAAATACAAATTTTAACAACAGCAAGTGTGTGTCAAAGCAATAACAAAATTCTCATAACTTTTGTCAGGAAATGGGGAGTTTCTATGTGGGCACAGTTCTTATCCTTCTCTAAAGAATTAAAATGTCTTACAGAGAGAACCTGCAAAACACACACACATGCAAAAGCAGAAAGATGAGCAATTTCGATGAAAACAAAATGTAATTTTAGTTAAACTTTTTGATGGTAGGCTCACTTTTTGCTCCGTAAGTCTTTGGAATTCAGACTTTTTCACCGGTATGCACTTTTTATGTTGCTGTGAAATCTTATTTATAACTTTAGCTCTTCCACAATAATGAGTGATTTTTAAAAGATGCTATTAAAAAGAAACTGGAAAGAATAGCTTTTGGCTGGTGCAGACTGGAGGGAGTCCAAGGACCATTGTGATCCTGTGTGTGTGTGTGTTAGCAGAATATCGGGTTTGAGATCTTGAGTTTCAAAAAGGAAATCTTTGTTTGCTGTACTCCTTGTTCATTCCCATGTTTTTCATGAGTACTCCAATGAAAGCTGCAGTTCACAAACCACTCATGCCGTGGTTCAGATTTGCCCCTTCAAAATCTGTGAGCCACAACAAATCTGTGTGGTGTGGATTCTCATGTTACTAATATATTGTATGTTTATTTTCTTTGCTAGTCACTTAATACACCTAGGCAGCTAAAAAGCCAGTATAAAAACATACACAGTATGTTAATACAGAATAACGACCATCAAATTTTTAAACAAATAATAAATACATGGAACAAAGCGTGCCGGCCCACACATTTGCCAGGTGGAATTGGGGAGCTTCACACTAGCAGTGGCATCACAACAGAGGACAGCTGGGCTGGCCAGAAGAATGCCTTTGCCCAATTCACATACATACACAGCAAAGTAGGTTTGGATTGCATTGCTAGTCTTTTTTCCTGGGTATTTATTACAAAACTAGTGTAGATTGTTTACTAACGATGATGGCAGGAGCAGGATTTTGGGGATTGTGGTTTTAGCCTTAAAATGAGGGAAGAAAGCATTACATTTATAAAATGAACTGGGAAAACAGACTATTATTCTTCAAGGTCACTGGAAACAAGTAACATGAAATTCTAGTTTAACAACCATGGCTGTCTTTTTGCACTGAACACCTTTATCCTATCGTGTTTCGCAGATACAGTCACTATTTGTTGTGTGAGTAGCTTTCCCTGTAGATATGATTTTAAACTTGCTTTCAGTTACAAAATATCCTACGCAGTTCGCCTTGTTATTTTTACGCTCAATTCAGCATGCAGTGTTTTTCTTAACTTACATCCATGGTTTGTCTAGAGCTGTCAAAATGTGATTGCATACACACACTACAGGTCAGTTACAGTATACTTGTATTTAAAGGTCAATTAGATTTAAGGAAAGTTTGGACCAGGAGAAAAGCATCACTTGCAAAATAAGAGTCCCAAGCAATTCAGAATAATGTTATTAAGTAACTGTTTTCTTAATTAAATGGCTTTATTCCAGCCATAAAAAAACTGCAGACACCTTAATCAAGGAAGTAGCTAGCAAAAACCCACGCTGATGCACTGGCGGTGCCCAACAGAAGCATGCCGGGTTCATTGAAGGAGGGTGGAGAAGCTTCTGAACTTTCACTAATCTAATCTATGCCAGCCTGTGAAAAAGTGTTCAGCAATGTGTGTACATAGTTGGTTCCTGGCTTGCGAAGGTGGTAGGGCTTTCCTCGCAGACAGCGCCATGCTTCCTTGAGAGCAGCTTTTCAGGAGCGTGAACTTTATTGAAAGGAAAACACTTGTGTAGGTGCGGCTTTATGGAGTGTTTCGCATTTCTAGTGACAGATGGGGAACGGCGTGGTTCAGCAAGAGCAGACAGCCATCTTGCACACCTTCTGACAAGGAAACTAAGACAGGAAAGAGTGTTCTTCTTTATTATTTTGAAAAACAAAAAACCTCTGTGTCCTGATTTGTCAGAAATGATTATTTCTTGAGCTATAGAATAATTCATCTTGGTTTTCCCATGAGTAAGTGGGAGGAAGGTTGCTACGGCATGAAAGGTTACAGGGTGCACGAGAGACAGATAACTTAGTGGTGGAGCTTGTGCAGAAGGTTATCCCAGTTCCCTGGCATCTCCTGGCATCTAGAAACAAGGAGGAAAAATATCTCTGCCTGAGAACCCAGAGAACCGCTGCCAATACTGATCTAAATGGACCAGTGATCTGACCCCTTATAAAGGCACATTCCTATGCTTAGCATTTGAAGGAGGGGAGCCATTTTACAGTGTTAGTCCTCTATTTGAAAGGCCTTCTGGTCAAATACCAGTTTATAGATAATCATAAGAAAGAATGGAGAGCAACAGGAGCCTTGAAGTTGCCCATTAAGTTAACACCTGGAGTTCAAACTGATCAAGCACCCTGGCCACACAGTATTCTCTAATATGGCAATATTTATTGTATTAAATTATAATAAAGTACTTCTAAATTACTTATCTCTAGACATCATATCCAAATTAAAGTAAATCTGTTTCTTCTTTTGTCCTTTTTGGGGTAAAGATAAAGGTAGAAAGGTAAAGGACCCCTGGACAGTTATGTCCAATCAAAGGCGACTATGGGGCTGTGACACTTATCTCACTTTTCAGGCTGAGGGAGCCGTCATTTGTCCACAGATAGCTTTCCAGGTCATGTGACCAGCATGACGAAACCGCTTCTGGTGCAACGGAACACTGTGACGGAAACCAGAGCACACCGAAACGCCATTTACCTTCCCGCCGCAGCGATACCTATTTATCTACTTGCACTGGTGTGCTTTCCAGCTGCTAGGTTGGCAGGAGCTGGGACAGAGCAACAGGAGCTCACCCTGTCACGTGGATTTGAATCGCCAACCTTCTGATCAGCAAGCCCAAGAGCAGGGGTCAGCAAACTTTTTCAGCAGGGGGCCGGTCCACTGACCCTGAGACCTTGTGGGGGGCCGGACTTTATTTTTTTTTTGCCCCACAAATAACCCAGAGATACATTTTAAATAAAAGCACAAATTCTACTCATGTAAAAACACCAGGCAGGCCCCACAAATAACCCAGAGATGCATTTTAAATAAAAGGAGACATTCTACTCATGTAAAAACACGCTGATTCCTGGACCGTCCGCAGGTCGGATTTAGAAGGTGATTGGGCCAGATCCCTTCGTTTGCCTACCCACGCCCAAAAGGCTCAGTGGTTTAAACCACAGCGCCAGAGGGTAATATGTAAGTGGCCACCCTGTTTTGAAGGAATGCATATTTAAAGAAAATTATCAAAATAAACCTTGTGAGCACTTTATTGCATGATCTATTTACCTGTTGAAATTTACCTTTATTGCATGATCTATTTACCTGATCTATAAATGCTTAACGGTACCAATGTACCAAAAAAATTTAAAATAGCAATAAATAGCATAAAAGCACTATAAAAATATAACCCCATAGTATGGCAGGTTTTTAGCATGTCTCCAAAGTATACAATCCTTAGTGTTTTATGTCCAAGGGAAGAGCGTTCCATACAGCAGTTGCCACCACACTGAAGGTTCTGATCAAAGTACTTAAAGCTGGAACTTCAATAGTGGGTAAGTCCAGCTGTATATGATTGTGGGGATTTTTCCTTAATCCTTCTTGGCTTTTGGAATGAGAATTTTAAGTCATCAGCCACAATCTAGAGAGTAATGCCTACTCATTGGGGTTTTGAATTAGCATTTATCAGCTGAGTGCATCTGTCTCTGCAACCATAGCAAACCCAAATTTTAAACGTGAAAGAATCCAATCTTTAGGGGGCACCTAAAGTGGCACGAGTTGGTATCCCTCAGTGCCTGGCTTTTTTTAATGTAACATTTAGAACTGGTCTCTAGCTGCCTAAATATGTAGACTTCATGCTTCTATTTTGTTTCCCAGATATATCTGCAAATTTTACTCTGTGCACAGCACACACCTCTGTCTTACAGAAAAACAATAACAATTGTGTAAGCTGAAAATTCTTGTGACTCTCTCAATATGCAATCAGACTGAGCAATAAATGTTTGTGATGTGTGTTTTTGCGCTTGTGTGTTACTATGTTTGTCCAAAGGCATATGTAGTTGTAACTGTAACACAAATAGCAGATTCTGCTTTTCATACAGATAATTTGTTACTTGTTCATTTGTTCTGCCTGGCATTACTATTTGCATTCTTAAAAAAAATAAAAATGGTTACATATCTGCTCCCCATTTTACATGCATCTTAATTCTGTTGGCCTCAGCAGACTTAGGCCCATATAGCCTTGCAGAGGCTGTCCTTGCTGCTGCTTCAATATGCATGAATGTTTGTATCAATTCACCATTGGCACACTGACTTTTTACGCAGTGTGATATTTCCTAGAATGCCATTTAATTTTGTGCGACGAACAAGTATTATTTCAAGGGTAATTTGCTCTCTTTGGTATTCAGTTATTTGTCCGTGTCTGCTACCAGAAGCAGCAAAAAGAAATTGGACATACAATTTAATTATGTGGCAGTTAACATTGGAAAGACAGGTTCCAGTTGCTGGAGATTTTGAGCTGTTGGGCTCACATCCTGTTTATGAACTCCCCATTGGTATCGACCTGGTTAGCCATTGCAAGAAAAGAGAGGAGATAATCCTTTGGTCTGATTCAGGAGGTCTTTTCTTATTCTTTTATTAGGCAGAAAGCAATGTCGGGAAGCCATAGCAGAGTAGGAACCAATAAGAATTTAAGGGAGACAATATTTGTTGAATGTTTGAAGATTCAATAGCTCCAATCCCACTATCAACTGGATTTTTATTATCTTCTTTCAGTGTATTGACTGTGGTGTTGATTCTTATGTTAAAATGTTCCAGATTTTTTCCTGTTTATCCACATCGAGAATCCATTAGTATGCGGTAACTAGGTGTGGATGCAAACACATTTTTGATACGCCTGTTTTAAGAAGATAAGGGCAGCAGTGTTGAAGATTTCCGAATCATGAGATCTTGTTTAAACAATAGAAGAGACAATTTGCAGAATTCTTAAAGGAATATCAAGTAGTGCATTCCAAGTGGAACTTGTTCATAGTTCTGTCTCCTTATCTGGATTGTGGTACATTTTTTGTGTGAAATGCTTTGATATTGCTTTTCTAGAGTACGCTCAAGGCAGATTTACAGGGCAATATTCCGTGAACATTAAATGCAATTAAACAAGCAGCAATATAAAAGTTATCAGTATTTTAAAGTGAATTGGAATGTTACTGTATCAATTAAATTGCTAAGTGTAGATTGACTACTTTTCACCATTGTAATAGTATAACCAGTTATCTTGGAATAAGGACAACAAGAGTCAATGGAATTTACTTCAGAGTACATTAAAGGATTGTGCTATGACACTCGTACCTGTGGTACGAAAAGGTGAAAGTACACAGAGGCTTTCTAAACCATATCTTTAGAGGACCAATATTTCAGGTATGGGAAAGAAATAAAAATCTATTGGAAAGGAAGACACCTTGGTGGATTTCACCAATAGAGGTGTTAACTGTTAAAAAAATCAATATGGAAGGGAAGAATGCCACCTATGAAGAACTTACGCGGAAAACTGATCAAGGCATTAAACTCAGACCGTACGAAGAGATAAAAAACTCATTCACAGGGTGGCTGCAATACCACCAGATAAATGATTTGTTAAAAGAAGATAAAAAGAAATTAGGATTCGAAGACAAAAAAATCTAAATTTAATGTGGAAGTTATAGAAGGTAAAAATAAAATACTGTCTAGGATATATGATATTTTACTGGAGTGGTATACAAAAGACGAGGAGGTGAAGGAGGTCATGACTAAATGGGCGATAGACATTGGTTATAACATCAACTTTGAGAGGTGGCTGGAATTGTGGAATACTAACATGAAGTTCACGGCGTGTACGGCACTAAGGGAAAACCTGTGGAAAATGATCTATAGGTGGTACCACACGCCAGTGAAGCTGGCTAAGATCTACAGGTTGAAGAATAAAAGATGCTGGAAATGTGGAGAGGTAGAAGGCGACTTCTACCACATGTGGTGGTCATGCAGCAAAGTGAAAGGCTTTTGGGAATCGATCTACAACGAACTTAAAAAAATCTTTAAATACACCTTCCCCAAAAAGCCCGAAGCTTTTCTGCTAGGAATGACGGGTAAAGAAATTAAAAAAGAAGATAAGATTCTATTCCTATTTGCCACAACAGTCGCAAGAATCATGTTAGCACAAAATTGGAAAACGGAGGTTATACCAAATATTGATGATTGGCAGGTTAAAGTGATAAACTATGCCGAGCTCGCTAGAATAACAGGAAGATTAAGAGATCAAGACGAACAGAAATTTCATGATAATTGGAATAAATATCTGATGTATATTGGAAATAAATTTCAGACGATACTGGCGGGGTTGGAATAACTCTAACAGCAAGTGATTATTAGGTAAAAGAGATAAAATACGTGACTGTAAAACTTATTTGATACTCACCAAAGGAGTGGAAGGAAGTTCAAGGCTCGGCTGAGCCTAAAATAACTTTATATTATACGTATGATTTGTAAAAACTTTGTATTATACCTATGATTTGTGGAGTGGATATAAAATGTGCAAGTTATATAATGGATTTTGTATATGTTTATATGTATATGTAATATTAATAAAAATTTATCGGGGGGGGGGGAAAGGATTGTGCTATGAAACAATTTAAAGCAATTGGGAGCCATTTTGATCTGTTGGAAAAAGCAGCCTAATTTTTCAAAATAAATAGAGCATGGCTTTACAAGCTTTGTCCCCAAGAATCCGCTATCCAGAAATGTACTATTCCTGAACATGCTCTGTTGAGTAGTCATGGTTAAATAGCCATTGATAGGCCTACTCACAGTGAAATTTGCTAGTTGTTTTAGAATTAATTAAATTTTTATCTATTTTATCCACAAAACAAATGGAGGCTTTTAGACAAGCCACACAGAAAAACAGCACAGAAACAGTTTTCTCTTCTACTTTTCCATATTTAATCTCAAGATTGCCTAATCTTTTTGGGTGCCCACAATTGCTATAAGTTCAACTGAAAACAATGACGGGTCAATTGGAGTCTGGTTTTAGTGAATATTCCACACACACCCTGCCTCTCAAATACATGCTTAAGGACCATTGAGTATCTCAGTAATTTCTGCACCAGTTGCCCAAATACTTGCTGGGTTTTTAGAGTCTTGCATGAGAGATCCTTGATTTGGATGGCAAGGCTTTTGCTCAAGTGGATGTGGTTATTCCATGACCTCCCACTTCAGTGGGTGAAATCCCTGTGTGCTTGCAGTCCTTTCCCTATCACAATAACACTCCTAAAAACCCATTTTCACAGTGTTGTGTCTAAATAGTCTTGGGATCCTAACAGACTGAAATTGCAGCCACAGAACTTTACATGTAAATATGAATCTGTGTTCTTAATTACCTAGCTGCAGTTGTGACTACCAGATGCAAGTGGTTGTCTTAGACAATTTGATATGCTTTGATAGCATATTCTCTAACCTTAATGATAGTTTAAAAAAGGAAGGCCTGTTAGAGAAATCCATTCAAGTGTCCTTGTTTAATATTCTGTTTCTAGTATGCTTAAAGTATAAGTGGAGTTTCACATTTAATGAGACATTTCTGTAAATCAGGCAGAGAGATTTGGAACGTGAACGTGTATAATAAATATGTGAACAAGTTAATGCTGTTAAATGTCACAGTCGTGTTGTTGGTATTCTGCATAGAGGTCTGATTAAATAATCTATTCCTTACAAATCTTCCTGATCACTTTTGCATGTTGTAAAATTTCCATATCTGCCTGACTATGGTACCAGCCTTAGTCATCCTAAAACCCTTGGTCCTGTGAATCTTCAGTTACCAGTGTTGAAAATCTGCAATGCTCTCATAACATCATAGCTTGATGCTCGATGGTTAGGGAACCCCAAACTGTTTATGTGTTGACAAAGCATCATATTTTTCAGCTTTGTATTGGATTTTCCCCTTCACAGTGATTCCCAGCAGGTATTTATAGATGCAGCATTTTGCAGACTTACATCCTTAAATGCCCTTCTGCAAATGGGAAAGTGCCTTTGGTTTGCAGAAGGACTTTGATCTGGTGGATACTCCCAGTGGAGGAAGGAGAGGAGGCAATTTTCAGAGATTCCTCCTTTCCCCTACAGTCCTAAGTGCCTCCCACCATCTTAGTCCAGGGGGACCATCAGCTGATTATAGGGGATACAGGACAGAAGGGAGAGTCATTAAAAATCTGCTCCCCCCCATCTGCCAGCAGGAGCATCCCATGAGTGCCCACTCATGGGATCTAAACCATTGTTTGTGCTTTATTAAAGAGCTAACCATTTACTCATTTTCATATTTATTGAATCTTAAACATAACTGGATGCTTTGCTTCTTAATAGAGCACCGGTATCCACCTATGGACTCATCATACACAGAGATAATTGTGGTATATATATTAATCTCACTGTTGTCACAAACTGGCAGGACAATGGAGAGGAGGAAGAGGATTCTGGCGAGAGGTGTAGCTGGGACACACCAGGGCGAGCAGGGGATGGGGAAGGAAGCACAGAGCGATGGAGGATGGCGAGGGGATGGAGGTCAGTGCGCAGGAACCAGAGCAGCAGGACCCAGAGCCAGAGCCAGAGGGGTCCCTGTCCCCACAAACAAGGTGGGCTCTGAGGTGTAGCGAGCAGTGGGAAGGGTGCTTCAGGAGGCTGAGGCAAGCAAGGGCCCCCAGCCCAGCTCCCTGGCTGGCCAGGTATGGCTTGTTAGCTGTGGGAGGAGGGATGTGATTCCTCAGCTGGAGTAGGCCTGCAACAGGTGAGGGTCACCTGCCTCATCAAGCCCAGATGCTGCAATCAGCAGGCAAAGTACCCAAGGGAAGCAGAGCTGAGGGGCTGTGTCTGCTGATCTGCCCATGTTGAGGTCAGTTCCAGGATCTCTGTGGGACTGTGCTTCACTTTGGACACCTGGATTAACCCTGGACTGGGGATTTGACCTACTGATTTGCCACCAGGTAGGCCAGGGGTTCAGGACATATGCACACAATTGTATCAAGGAGGCATTGCATAGTAACTACCTAATTTTGCTCTCTCTCTGTGTGTGTGTGTAATAACACCGACAGGTGTTCTATCTTGCTAATATTCCAACCTGGGAGATTCTTCTCTGTTGTGTCATTAAGAATAGCATGTTTCAGGCTCTGAGGCCCACAATAGAAATGTGGCAAAAATATGATCAGTTAAGTAGCTGATAGTCTAATGGTTGCCCAACTGCCACCTAAGATGGCTGACTTACTCTGTTTAAGCGATACTGTAAGCCCTGATCTGTAGGTGGGTTGGGACATGAAACAGCTTGGCACTACATGGACAGAGTGAAAGCCTTTTGTCAGTCCAGAAGAGGCCTATGGGCCATTTGCTAAGGACACCTTTACATTGCAGGAAACATCACAGCATTATGTGCCATTTGGATTGCATTGTTTAAAGCAGGTGTTGCTAACCCCCAGCTCTGTGGGGTCCTGATTTGCCTCTCCCCAAAATAGCCTCCGAGAACTTTGCTGCAGTTGCAGTGCAAGAGTGTTGAAACAAGATTTAATTAGTTGGGTTAGGATTAGTGTGATTAGAATTGTGCCGCTACATTAAAAAAAAGTGTGGGAAGATGATTTGAGGGAAATTGGAGAGTTGTCCCCCAAGAGCCGCCTGTGGCCACGAGTACAAATCCCACCCCCACCCCAGTATGCATGCATTCTGCAATAAGTTTGAATGTGTGTACAAGAATGTGAGGGGGTGACTTTTTCACCACACAAACTTTATCTCCAGAGGATAGTGTGGCCCTTGGGCACAAAAGGGTTAGCCACATCTAGTCTAAAGCACGTTGCCATGCCTTCTGCACTTCCAGTTGATCCCTTTTAAAAAGAACATATTGGGAATGTACAGGGAAGTTTTTAATGTTTGATGTTTTACTGTGGTTTTATAATTGCTTCCTAGAGTGGCTAGGGCAACACAGTCAGATGGGGGGCATATGCATAATAAAATTGTTGTTGTTATTTGTTGTTGCTGTTGCTGTTTAGTTGTGCAATCTCACCGTGTAGCAGCTGTACAATTGTAAACCCATGACAGACTTCAATGTTTTGAGGGAGAAAAAAGGATTTCCTGTCCACTGCTGGCAATGGTAATCTAGGAGACGTGACCTTTCTATCACTGCTTGTGCTCCTCAGTGTTACCTCTGTAGTTTCTTGCTCTGTGTTTTGTGAAAGCCTGCCATATTATAGAAATAGTAAGTGTTCATAGCGGTGGGTTGTTCATCTCACACTTTACAGTGGAAAAGAGCATCAATTCTTTTGACTGTAGTTGCTGCAACCAGGGGCTGAGTAACCACAGGGAAGGATTTAATTTTTCATCTGTATCAAACTGCTAGAGTGTTGACAGGAAAGGTACTTTAGATGGCCATGGAGACAGTTTGAGATCCACAATAGCTAGCAATACGATTTGGTATAGTGGCTTTCCTGCTCTTCCGACAAATCCAGTTGCTTTCTAAATTTAGTGCAAACAGTTCAAGGTGAATGCTCAATAAGCACCTTAATTAGCACATTTTTTTAATTGGTTGCTTCAAATATAAATTTAAAAACAAGGTGTGTTTTTAAAAAAATTGAGGAGGACTGGACAGATTTAAAGAAGGTAATTATGCTGTGCTGGATATTTAATCCAAAATAGTCAAGGAAACACGGTTTAGTGTACAGAAGGTGTCCAAATATATTGCTACGTAAACTAGACGGAAACTAGAAGGAATGGTTGCATTGCTGTATAACTGCTTGTTGTTGTATGCAATAGTAAAGGCGTCTTTAAATCCTTCTGCTCTGATCCATTAAACTGTTAGGTATAATCTAAAAGCCAGAATATTAACATGTGACTTAGCATCTGACACTTTAAATTGAGTTGGGAGCCGGCAATTAAAAAAGCCTTTAAATAGAAGTCATATCTGCATAGTAGCCAAGCATTAAGCAAACTTGTAACTTGTTGCAATGAAGGGGAAATGTGTGTGCATCCTATGGAGCGAAGATGCCATAGCACCTTGTTTTAGAGGGGGGAGAACAAGAAAAAAAAATTCTCCCTCTCTCTGCCCAGCGCCCCTTCAGCGAAGCGGCAGGAGGCGCTGCGCAGAGAGGGGGAGAATTTTCCCCCTCTTGTTTTCTCGCTCTAAAACAAGGTGCCGTTTGGGGTGCGTTCATCTGAAGGCAGCCCTGTATAGGGAATATTTTTTATGTTTGATGTTTTATTGTGTTTTTAATATTCTGTTGGGAGCCGCCCAGAGTGGCTGGGGAAACCCAGTCAGATGGGTGGCATATGCATAATAAAGTAATATTTTTAAATTATGGTTTCTTTATAAAATGCAATATAGAGTGCAAGAATAAAATGCAATATAGAGTGCAAGAATATCACATTGATTGATCTTTGTTTGCTATTGTAGCACAGCTATGCAGTCTATTCACATGAAGAACCACTTGCTCTCTTCGTTAGGGAAGGGAGTACTAACGAAGTCATCAGTCATTCATTACCTGACACAGAATCATGCAGTATCATATAAAGATGTCACTGTTGCGAGAAAGAAAGGTGGCAGGTCTTTCATATGCCCTCTCTTGTAATTTCTTCAGTGAGGTACTGTACTCCAAATGTGTCACTATTTGTTTTTCAGATACGTTGACAGGTTTCTCCCTTCAGCAATTCCTGCATTGTTTTCCAATGTAAAACATGTTTCCTCTCAAATGAAGGAACAAAGCACAAATGTGGATAGAATTCTTAATCTAGGTTTGCTCCTTGGGAATTATCCAATTGAACCCTGTCTGTTGATAGTAACATGCAAAGCCGTTTGTGGAAAGCTTAAAGCTATTTGAGGATTTGACCCATTGATCTTTCTTTCTGCTAAGGCAGGATGGGCAGTTAATTGGCTGAGGAAACCTGATAAACTTCCAGTTGCTTAACAACATGAAAGCAAACAATAACTACCATGTGTTTTCACTCTAAGCTCATTTATGTCTGACATAGCCGCAAGCATGTCAACTGGAAGGATGGCTAAATACAGTTCGGATAAGTCATACAGATAACTAATATTAAACTAAAATGAGGTGTGAACAATGATTTGTGGTTTATACTTTCTCTGACTTCTGTGTAGGTGTTTTACATGGATGTGCTTCAAGAGTAATCATCACTCACTTTATTGGTCATTTCTATTTGATGATGATGATGATGATGATGATGATGATGAACTTTGCATACTGCTCTTCATCCGAAGATCCCAGGGCAGCTCACAAATTGATAATCTCTAGATAAAGTTTCTGTTATAAAATGTCGCAGTAAAATTTTATGCAGAGTATTTTTCTGTCTTAAAAAAAATATTTACAGAAGGTGTTTACCTAGTGCAATAAAATTCTAGCTTAAACTAGAAAAGATGTATTATATCCAGGGGTTCCCTACAATGAAGTCTCAGCATTGTAAGGCAAGGGATGTCCAGAGTGAGGAATTATCTCTTTATTATCAAAAGTACACTTACAATGTAGGAAAAGACATGCCCATTGGTCCTACATCTCTCAACTACTCCTAGGTGTGCACCCAGTGAGTTAGTTGAAGTAACAGAGAGGCCACGCCCCTGACCTCCGGCTTATGTATCTCCCCATGGCTTCTACTCTTCATAGAATTGTAGAATTATAAAGTTGGAAAGGGCCCTGAGGGTCATCTGGCCCAACTCCCTACAATTGAGGAATTTCAAGTGAAACATGCATGACAGAGGGCCGTCCATTTGTCTGTGGTCATCCCAGCCATGTAGTGCATGTATGGAGTGCTTCTGGACTCCTTGACTGGGGCTGGTGGAACTTGTAGTCCACAACATATGGAGAGGCACAGGTTCCCCCACCCTGTTGCAGTGGATGTAAACATTGGATTCCCCCCCCCCCCCGTTTTCCTTTTTGGCACAGTGTCTTTATTATCAGTCGTAAAATGACTGCAGTCAAATTGGTTCCCTCTGACTCTGGAAGCTGAAGGTTCAGGTTTTACAATTAGTTGGAGGTCAGTAATCACACTTAAAACTTGATAGAAAATGTGTTGATTAGGGGATAGTTTTGTTACTTTGCCCCTTGAACCACTGTGTCCTGATAGAAATATATCTGCATTACTCCCATCCTGCCCCATTTTCTCCAATTTTAACTAGCTTTAAATGTTTTGTAGATTCATTTTGTGCCTACCAGGACACTTGGCAGTAGGTAATTCTAATGCCTGAAAGTTTATTGCTAGTCAACTTCCATGCAATTAAATAGAAACATGATTCACAGTAAGAAATTGCCAGTAGTTTGAAAACACATGCTGAAATGACAGCCCTGCATTCCTGTGGTTTCTCGGGTCACATATAAACATAGTAATGATGACAAAAATGACAGTTGTACAGTCAAGTCAAGAATAGGTTTTCCATTTGCAAATAAATAAAATAGCGTAGAATCCATTCAAAGATAACTTAGCTGGATGAGTTGTTTTCATTAACATGGTTGATATTGGCCCAGATATTACAAACAATGCATGGTAAGACAGCAGATGGCTATAGAAATAATTGATAACCCCCCCCCCCCAAATCCTAGGAGGTAGAGGGAGGAAAAAGTCACCTCCCAAAGTGTGCCTCATGATAACTTTGTATTGCTGACAAACGCACAGGAATAGTGAAAGTTGCTTATTTGGCTTATTGTCTTCCAGAAAGTATAGACTTTACATAGCTGAACTGGGCTCAAAGATTAGTAAGACGAAAATTGTAATGGAAGACCCAGAAGACTATAGTATAGTATATACTATGGTACTATATATCTGACTGTGTTGGAATTAGTGGCAGCAAAAGTCCCGTCTTTTGAGCAACCAACTTTGGTTTCACCTTTTTTACTTGTAAATGCTTAAGATGGCATATACTGACTGCTCCATCTTTGTGCTTTTAGAAACCAGTAATGTTGGTATAGGGCAGCACCCCAACCCCCATTTATGTGGGGGTTACTTTCCGAGGCACCACATGTGTCAGTGAAATCACTTCTAAATGAAATCCATTGAAAATCCCTGCAAACACCCCATTCTGCCAACATTTCATCCTTTTAGTGATGTTTTCAGTGATGTCTTTATGACCTTTCTGGGTCACTTCTGGGTTTGGTGCAATGTGCGTATAGATGGTCATGCACATATTGAACGTGCATAAACTCTGCCTGTTTCCTAAATATCTTTGGAACTAATGATTGAAAGCATACATTTTTAAACGCACCTAAGTGCTTTCGTTGTGTGAAATGTCCCAGTTGAGACACTGTTTCCAAATCATTTGATCAAGTAGCACTACCCATGGTTTTAGTTCTTCATCCTGAATTAGATAATCTCTCTTCACAGATTTATTTCCTCAACATAGACTGATCATTTATCAGATAGACCAGGCTTCCTCAACCTCGGCCCCTCAGATGTTTTTTGTGTTTTTTTGCCAACAACTCCCATGATCCCTAGCTAGCAGGACCAGTGGTCAGGGATGATGGGAACTGTAGTCTCAAAACATCTGGAGGGCCAAGATTGAGGAATCCTGAGATAGACCTAAAGTGGTTTGAATCTTGTTGCACTTCAAAAAAATCTGAGGATGGCAACAGCAAAAAAACACATTAAATACTTGTTTCCTTCAGGAAACTCATTCAAATGCTTTTGTAATATAACTACAATATAGCTTTTGTAACGTAACTACAATATAGCAGAAGAAATAAAGGAAAAAATGGTTAGCTCATGTTAACAATAAGATTAATCCACTAATTATCTAATTTAAATATGTAAAATATATTAATACAGTCTGGTATAAGTCTCTTTACAACCATAAGGACTCATACATTCCACTATCATTGTCCACCTATTGTTCCACCCAATACTTGAATGTAAAAGTGCGTGAACATCTGGAAATATTCAAGGATTTTTCCAAAGTAAAGTTAATATGAACAACAATTCCTGACGGAAAAGAAGACACCACAGAATATGCTGACATCATATGCCCTAAAGAGGCATGTTCAGCATTACACTGCCAGTATCTCTTTTAAGTACTCCAGAAGTCTATTGGAGTGGGAGGGAGCATATGTCTGGCATTCTATAAAAAGATGTCAATGTCTATATTTTCTCCATTCCAACAATTTGCTGCTTTGAGATGAGTCAAGACAGCTCAGGGTTGACATGAATCTCCTCAAAGATATGGACAGGTTTTGGATCCAGAGATGTCTTGTAGAAGCAGAAAAGTGAACTGCCTCCAGTTTTCCTATCCTGCTGAAGTCCAAAGTCCCACGGCTCATGCTGCTTTAGAAATTCCACCAGCCCTCAGCAGTGGCTTTTGGGGTTGCACAGCGTCTTTAGTGGAGGGAGGAAGAAGTGAGAAAAGCCCTGTTTTGTGCAGGTGGAGTTTTGCTCATTCTTTTGTAAACCCACCCCTAGATCTGCTTTTGTTCCTGGGAAGGCTTAATTAAGAGCAAAGAAAACAGAACCCAATAATCCCTCATGTTACATGCATTAGATTTGCACAGTTTCAATCATATGCTGTTGAAGGAGGCCTGGTTGAAATTTCAACCCAGACAAGAGTGGAGAGCTTAAAATCTGTTTTTGCGCAGGGTCCACTTTGAGTTAGCTAGCATGGAAAGAGCTTTTAAGCACTCTGCCAATCTTGCTGGATACAAGGCGCAGGGATGCTCTCACAAGATGTCGCAGGAGCACCCCCAATGTTCCAGAGCCGGTGCCTTGAGCAGACCTCCCCCCGCCCCGAGCAAGGGAAAGATCCTAAAAGCTCTTTTTGTTCCAGGTATCCCAAGTGGACCCGGCACAGAAATAGCTTTCAGGCTCTTGGCCTTGCTTGCTGGGCAAGGCCCTCTTGGCACACTGACTCTGGGAGGGCTGAGGATGCTTTCTCTCCCCCACTAGCTGTGGAGTGGCTCCAAGGGGTTAACTATACAGTGGTACCTCGGGTTACATACGCTTCAGCTTACATACGCTTCAGGTTACAGACTCCGCTAACCCAGAAATAGTGCTTCAGGTTAAGAACTTTGCTTCAGGATGAGAACAGAAATTGTGCTCTGGCGGTGCGGCAGCAGCAGGAGGCCCCATTAGCTAAAGTGGTGCTTCAGGTTAAGAACAGTTTCAGGTTAAGCACGGACCTCCGGAATGAATTAAGTACTTAACCTGAGGTACCACTGTACATGATTTTTGTGTATACTATATGCATAACCCTTGAAACCAAACCCCTGCATAAGGTGAGAAATTGCTGTATTTAATTTGGAAATAATAATGGCTGTGGGCATTACCATTCCAATTACAAAACTCCAGCACTTAATGGTTTGTTTCTCTCCAAACAAACCACAGGAGGAAGTCAAGGAGAAAAACAAACAATGAGTGCTGGTTCACTATGGTTTGTTTCATCCCAGCTTGGGAAAAAGAGAAGTGGGTCAAGCACACTTTGACCAGCATGGTCAAGAATGCTTGTCTTTTGTTTGTTCCTAGTCAGTCATAATTTGGCTTACCATGATGTGAAAACCAGCTCATAGAATAGATACTATTTAAATACAATGTGGAATACAAAGTTTTGAAATTAATAGGGTGGAACCATTACCCAGGGTTAAATAAACACACTCCATCTGCACTGTATTCTGGCAAACTATGCTGAAGACTTCATAAAATCCAAGCTGGTTCAGGAGTACCTACAGAATGAAACTATTTTAAACATTTGGAAGGTCAAGCTTTACATTTTACCTTGAGTTTGAAAAGTGCAGTTAATTGGAAAGCTGAGTCATTTATCCAAGGTCAGTCAAATGGCGTAGTATCTCATCTCCCAATTATTGTATCTATATAAGAGAAGGTTAAGACGAAATTGCTTCTTCTGAATGCAAGTTGTGAATCACGATGGAATGACAAATCTCTCTCTTTTTTTATACACATAAGCACACTTCAAAGCTAGACATTGCCAGATTGATGTGTCACGGCAATCTGACTGCTAAGATGAACTTCTTTCACCTTTTGCACAGTTTGGTGTACTTTCCAGAAGAGCCCAGATCAGCATAGAAGGTGAAGAGATGGACAAGCCTTTGAATAGGAGGAGATTGTTGTTGTTTAGTCATTTAGTCGTGTCTGACTCTTCGTGACCCCATGGACCAGAGCACGCCAGGCACTCCTATCTTCCACTGCCTTCCGCAGTTTGGTCAAACTCATGCTGGTAGCTTCGAGAACACTGTCCAACCATCTCATCCTCTGTCGTCCCCTTCTCCATCTTTCCCAACATCAGGGTCTTTTCCAGGGATCTTCTCTTCTCATGAGGTGGTCAAAGTATTGGAGCCTCAGCTTCACGATCTGTCCTTCCAGTGAGCACTCAGGCCTGCTTTCCTTAAGGAAAGGAGATAGGAGGATACACACACACACACACACACACAGCGCAATATCATTATACACTGGCTTTCTAGTTTGTTTCAGACAAGCAGGTGTTGCGGTGTTGTACTCCTTTGGCAACAGTGCATAATATAACATAATTCAGTGTGATGAAGTTTACTTCTATGGAATTTTATCATCTTCCCTTTCCTCCCTTATAGCACTTAGCATATTCCATTCCAGTAATGTGAGACCAAATGCCCATGCAACACTGAAAGACTTAAAAGCTACCAGGTGTATGTGTGGTTGTGTGTTGTTGTTGTTGTTTCTGATAAACCAACTCTTAATTTTCCTTTTCTCTTCCATTCTTTGGAAAAATCCTAACATTAAAAGAACATGTTTCTGTGTCTAAGGTATCTGAAACATGTACACACAGAGCTCTGGCAGAGACCATTGAGTGTTGCCACTAGTCAGCATAGTTTTGTGTTCTGTGTATGTGCCTGCACCCATCTTCAGTATCTCTCCCAGAGTGATGCTTTTCAGTTTGTGTACCACACCACAGCATGCCACACTTCCCCCTTATCCCGCCTGATTGATGGCCTGCTAAATTCTTGCTTCTAAGCAACAAATCCATATATTCATGTAATAAATTTATCTCTTTCCATCACTCCTCTCTAGCCCCGAACCCTTCAAAAGCAATGCAGTTGGGTGTTTCCGCTCCCCTTAACACAGCTTTGTGGCAGAATTACAAGTAACCTGTTTGCTGCATTAATATTCATCTTGTCTTGTCATGAGAGAGAGAAAAAGAGATATTTCCATACACAAATTAGGTCTGTTAAGAATAAATAATATGAAGGTAAGCTGTCATGGGAAAATTTATTTGTTTGTAGTGAAATATAACTGGCAGCATATCCACATATTTTTTTATATTTTTTTTTGCCACAATACATTTGATGGCATTTCAGATACCATAGTCCTCCTTGTTGGTCTGGCGCAGATGTAACACTGGCTGTTTTCTAAACACAGTTTACAAATTAGGCAGACACATATACATGCAAACACACCCCTTTTCCTTGTAGTCCTAACTGTGATCAACATTACATCTGCAACATTAACCATGGTTAGTATAAACTAGATTTCACAGTTTAGTTGGGATTGTGAACCAGTGTTTGAACAGTTCTGCAAACCCTGGTTAATGTCATGGACTGGCTAGATGCAAAGGAATGGTGGGAGGCACTGGTTGGGGAACCCCCAGGGAAGAAGGCTCAGAGCCAGAGGATTGGTGTTGGGGAAATGACGCGTGGTTAGAGGGAGAAGCTGGGATGAGGAGATGTTGGAAGCTGAAGCGGCAACAGGGTTTAGTGAGCAGGAGGAGGCTGTGGCAGAGGACACTGCAGACTCAGAGACAGGAGAGGAGGGGGTGCCAAGAAGCAGAGTGGAGGCAGGCTGTGGAAAACTCTAGGGTCTCCCCCTCCTGCTGTGACCAGCTTCCCTCCCCCCGATCTCCCAGAACACTCAGAGAAATGGGAGGAGTGGTGAGAGTCAAGGTGACAGAGCCTTAGGCCGCTGTGAAAGAAACCAGGGGAGGAGCCATAGGGAGATGTGGAAGAGCTGGGACCTTCAGTCCTCACTGCTGCCCTACTGGGAAGAGTTACTGTGATCATTGGGCCTGTGGTGTTTCATTTTCTTTGATGTGTTACAGAAACAGGTAGACAAAAGAGGAGAGGGGATTGGAACCTGATGGTGGATGGCCATGCTCCTATGCGGGTGACCCCTGCTTTACAAGTCCGAGGCAAAATTGACTTTGCTAATCCTACATGGAGTTATTTTGTCTATGCACAGGTCTTTGTGAAAGCTGACATTCTAATTCTCCCGAGTTTGCCTACATTTCGCCCTTACTGGGAAGTGATAAAATCAGGAAAGCACTTCAGAGAGTCCACCTAGGAGCATTTACAAATGGCACTATTCTTTGAGATGAAGGAGCCTTCAGAGTTATTTTTGCACAAAGCATGAAGAGTGAAGTATTCTTCATGCTGGGGTAGTTTCAATGCAGTGGTGTCAAGTGGTCATGGTGCCATTGGGTGTCTGGTTGCTAGACAACAGATAGGAACAGTAAATATGAATGACTGCCTGCTGCCACAGCTACTTTTCCCTGAAGCCTCAGCGTAGTGACCACTAGAAGCATCTGTAACATTTACCAATTTGCTTGCAATTTGTTAAGTTGATTCATAGCTTAATTAGTTTCTGTGACTGCATCATAATGTTTAAATTGTTCCCTTTCAAAGCCAGCATTCTTCTACCAACAGCATCTGTTCTGAATTTGTCTTTTAAATTTAATCATATTAAACTCCACAGATTTTCACACTGTCATCCACACAAATGCATAAATGTTTTGAAAAATCAAACAAAATATAAAACTGTGACATAACGTACACCAGCAATTTGCAATGTGCCTAGCTATAGTGTATTAGTAATTTTCCTTATGTCTGTTCTTCTGGACTACAGTTTGTGCTTCCTGCAATGGTTGAGGCACTTGTTCACAAAATCTATGCTTAGAAATAATTTCAGCTAAGTGAGAAATTAATAACCAATAATTCGTTTAGGCAAGAGGAAGCAGTGGCATTATTCAAATGAATTGTGTCTGTAAGGCACAAGCCATGTAGCTCAATGCTCCAGTAGCCTTAAAGAACATGGTGTTCATACTGAATGCACCCTTAACCTTGGTTATTGAAAGCTCTAATCATTGGCAATTTTAAAATAATTTACCTTGAGTAACCCCTTTTAGGTCAGCTAATATGAGTACCTTAAGGACTGCACTCTGAAGTCTATGAATCTCAGTATTTGATTTACTTACTACAAGTACATCTTTACAGGGAGGAAATACTTAACCTCTGATATAATCTTTATGGAGCTGTTAACTAGAGATGCAGCTTAAGAAAAAGATGAGGTAGCCCGGATGCCCTCATAAATTGCCAAACGGGGGAAGTTAGAAAATTATAGACTAGTATAGGTCAGCCTTCCAGATGTTTTGGACTTCCACATCAGCAGCAGATGGCATGTCAGGGAATGAATGTAGTTCATTCCATGGAACAGCATTCCTGTTGAGATACAGCAGGTGCCCACTTACTGTACCTTCCAAAAACAATCGGAGATACTGTATTTTTGTTTCAACAAAAGCTGTATGAAAAGGTTTCCTCCACCTTAGGTGTTCCTTTTGTATTGCTTTAGAACCCTTTTTGTCCTGTTTTTAAGCCTACCTTGAGCAAAACAAACAAACAAATAAATTGCAATATGTTTCTAGACAGACTTGACACATAAAAAGCAGTTTACAAATTAATTAAAAACACATAGCTGACCAAATAAAAACATCTGGAGAGCACCAGGCTGAGAAAGGCTGATCTAGATCCTAGGGAATGTTTTTGATGGGTTTCTTCAGTTTTGAAAGATTTGTCAATACGCTGACATCAAAAAACCTAACCTTTTCAGAGCAGCCTTGAAAGACTGCATTTTGTTCTAGCAAAGCAGGGACAAAAAAATGAACGGTTGTGTAAAATGTATATATAGTCAGTGCATGCCTAAGCATGTATATGCAGCCAGAAATTCACTCCCTGCCACAGGATTCAGGAGGAGTTCCTCCCTAGTAAGTGTGGTTAGATTGAAACCTTGGTCAAAATAGCAAACAATTATGATAAAATAATATTGTAGACTACCCCCTCTCCCCTAAAAAAAATAGTCAAGAAAGGAAACTATTATTTTCCATCAGTTCGTTCAATGTCATTTGTACACACAGTTTCTTGGAATCCAGTTTGTGTTAACTGAGTCATCCCTATTGTGGTAGGAGCCAGAATCTAGGATGTTGGAATAAATTTGAATTTAGACATGAAAGAGGTAACAGAGCCAAGGTTCTTTAGGCATGACTCATAATTTACAGGCTGTGGACCACATCTTTCAGTGGAGCTGGTTCCAGCATGAGGCCTGAAGTCAGTAGTAGGCTTACCAAAAATATGATTTAAAGATTCATTCCCGTGCCATTTTTTTTTATTGCGGTATCTGATGCTGAAACCAAGTGTGTCCAGATTCTATGTGCATATATAAAAGTAATCAATCACATATGATGTTTGGCCTAACTAAATGTCTGATGTGACTAGACATAACCAAACATAACCAAGAGATAGCATAACTGTAGATTGGCCTCAGCACAGGTCACTCTTGGGCAACTGGTATTTCCCCCCCTTCAAATTTAGAGCTTTCTTCTTTTTAGTTTATGTTTCTGTGTTTTATTTGCATTGTTCAAAAATTGCATTAGAAAGCCGCATGTACACATGCACAATACACATGGTCTAAAAAGTTACAGACTGTGAATTTGACTATAAAATCAGAATGAAAAAGTCCCATGCAAACATGGCAGGACATATTAAATTTGACCTTGGTGCAGGTTGTATAATTCAAGATGCAGCATGGGTCCTTGTCTCTGTCTTAATGTGTGTTAGTACACTTTTGTGCTATTGATACCATTGTCAGTTGAGGGACTGGGTTCAGTTGGTCGAGGCTCCCTTTTCTGCATGAATTGACACAAGGTTTAGACCTTGTAGGCGATTTAACACTGTTGACTGCCCACTAGGAAATCGGATCACGGAAACAGAAATACTTACCCAGATCCTTGGCATAGGTCCAGGTAAAGCAGTCTTGCAAAGTATAGCTGAGGATATTATCTACAGATACGGGAATTGTTCTGCCAAAACACAGGGGGGGGGGAAATTTGCTCCCTATTTAAAGAGCTAGTTTCTCCGATTCTACAATGACCTTTCTGAAACAGGCATTAATAAGTTAGGTAACTGGCAGCATTGAAGTTGGGGGGGGGGGGTCAAACTATATTTTAAGTAATCAAAATAGTTTCAGAATGCTCCTATCAAGACGATTCTATATAAAAAAGGAGCACCCTTGCAAAATTTGATACATTTTAAGTGGTGTTTGTTAGGAACAGCAGTATCCTATGTATGCTTCAGTAGGGGAAAGTCCCATTGAACTCAATGGGATTTACTTCAGAATAGACACCCACATTTACTGGACTGTAAATCTTAACGTGTAAATTGTTTAATAGGAAATATTTTCCATAATTTTGTGCATGAAGATGACAACATAGGCCAGTAATAATTTAGTTGATTGTCCGCGGCACACTTCATTTTAATCTGACTTCTGGAGTTGATTTTTTAAAAGCAAGGCCAGAACAAGGTATTTTGACACCTCTGGCAAGGACCCCTTGGTCACCTCTCTTGCAACATGTAATATGATAGATAATAAAAAATGAACACAAAGTCTGCACATGACTTTTAATGCTCGTCTTTTTATTTTGCTGTTATAAAGCACCACAGTAAACATTTAACTGAAATGTTAATTTGTAGCATCATATCCTAAAATGTAAATAAGTAATGTTTAATATGTTTTTAGGCCTAATTATGTCATAGCGCTAAACCTTGATTTTTAAAATCAATGGCTTAGTGTTAGCTGTGGACAGTGTCTAGTAGCTCTACTGTGATTTGTTTACTCCCAGCAAATCGCTGTCTGAAGCCATGATATATTTTTTTGGCCTATGGTTTGTTTTAATTGTGGCTTGGTGTTATGTATGAACCAAGTACCCTTTCTAAATCAAGGTTTGATTGGACACAAAACAAAACTTTTTTCCCCCTAGCTGGATTACAAATATGTTGTAGAGCATCTAACTTACTGGCCTGGTTCACACATAAATTTAAGCCATCATTTGTTTAACCAACCACAAGTTTGTCACTCAGTCAAGCAAACTATGGCTTTTTCTCTCCAAAGCTTGGTTTGTTTTCCAGCTGCTCTTGTCTTGTGATTTTGTAACTTCCAAGGATTAGTTGTGGGGCATTCTTCCATTTTTAGAAGTACAGTGATGTAGCAGTAGATTTGCATTTGCCTTCTGTGGCGGGACTCCTTTAAAAATAATAATCTGTGGTACTAGATAATATCTTCTAGGATTCCCCCCCCCCTCTGTGTGTTGAGGGAGATGTCAACAGTACATTTTGTCCTATAGCTAGGGCAGCTTTTGAGCCTGAGGTTCAGTCCTGGACAATAGTTTGGATACTAGGAGTCAAATCTAGACTGTATTTGTAATTACAAATGTGCTTCTAGTAAACACAAAGCTAGCCAACATACATCTGGGATCAGGAAAGAGAGTTTTTCTGCCAAGATGCATGGCCTCCAAAGATTTCTCTTTTTTAGAATCTACGTGCTGATGTCCCTGAAGATTCTAGCCTTTCTTCGCAGCCCTTTCCCTTTTACGTCTATATAAGCTAGTAGTCAGGGGATTCAAATGCCTGCTGGGGGATCTCATCCATCTAAAGAGTTTTTGTTTTTACAGTAGCAGGATAGTCTGTAAAGTGAAATGAGCCACGTTCCAGCCAGTAGTACCAGTCAATGAAGGTATAGTTAAAAAGCAATAAGGAATCCCTTGGCTATGATACACCATAAGCAAAACCACAGATTTATATTTTTTATAAAAATAATAATCTGCTGGAGGGAGTGATTGGGAACCTTAACCTCACATTTTCATGTGTGCAAGTGTTATTTTTAGAAACGGTGCCACTGAGAAATGTCTTTTGCTCAGACATTTTTGGAATTGCAAATTGCATTGGTGTTTTGTGAACTGGAATTTGAATCTCCCTCGGACTGTGAATATGCAGGCACTGGAAACTGTCACAGAGGCAAAAGGATGAGGCAGGTAAAAGAGTAGTGAAGGCATTTTGGGTTCATGATGCCGACAGGTGCATCATTAGCGCTCACATATTTGCTCATCAGTGTGCATAGGTCCCCAAAAGATGTCTGTTACTGTTGGAATTACTTGTACCATGAAAAAGGTCATTTTCTTTTGCTACAATGGACTAGCATGGCCATTCCTTTATAAGTTACATCAAGAGTAAAACAAATAAATAAAACAACCAAGAAAGTAGAATTCCAGAAGTCATTCATTCTGCTTTGGGCCCCTGCAATAAAGTGGGAGATTTGAATGTTGCTTCTTGCTTAGGTGTTCTCTAAAGATACATACCGTATTTTTTGCTCTATAAGACTCACTTTTTCCCTCCTAAAAAGTAAGGGGAAATGTGTGTGCGTCTTATGGAGCGAATGCAGGCTGTGCAGCTACCCCAGAAGCCAGAACAGCAAGAGGGATTGCTGCTTTCACTGAGCAGTGATCCCTCTTGCTCTTCTGGCTTCTGAGATTCAGAATATTTTTTTTCTTGTTTTCCTCATCCAAAAACTAGGTGCGTCTTGTGGTCTGGTGCGTCTTATAGAGCGAAAAATACGGTATATTAGAATTCAAGTTACCTGGACATTTAGTATTAAACTAAAGGCTGCTATTGATTCTTCTACTCGGCAGACACTGATAGAGATGTCTCTTTGCTCCTGCATTCCTGTGCTAAAAGGGGTGTGGGTGGGTGTGGGGGTGTATGAGGGGGAGGGAGGGAGGGAGGGATTGAACAATCCAACCAAAAGAGTCAACAAGGGCTGTGCTGCGACATTCCCTGCCTTCTGAAGGGAAGGGCCATAGCTCAGTGGTTGAGTATCGGATTCAATTTCCACCATTTCCATGTAGGACTGGGAAATTAAAAACTGTGATTGCTTCTACAAGACAGCACTGAAGTAGATGGACCAGTGGCTCAGCAGGAGAGGTGGCAGGGTTGATGGAATCCCCAGCTATTTCACTTGTGGCTTGTGGATTGGCTGTTGCGCATTGCAGCTTGTGAATATCATAGAATTGTAGAAGGGACCTCCCCTTGCTATGCAAGAATGTCAACTAAAGCATCCATGACAGAGGGCCAGCCAACCTCTGCCAAAAAACCCTCAAAGGAAGGTGAATCTACCACCTTCCGATGGAGTCCATTCCACTGTCAAACAGCTCTTACTGCCAGAAAGTTCGGAATCTCCTTTCTTGTAACTTGAAGCCATTGGTTTAGGACCTACCCTCTGGAGCACAGTAAAACAAGCTTGCTCCATGTGACAGCCTTCTAGATATTTGAAGATGGCTATCATATATCTTCTCAGTCTCCTCTTATCCTGGCTAAACATACACAGCTCCCTCAACTGATCTTCATAAGGCTTGGTTTCCAGACCTTTGATCATCCTGGTCACCCTCTGCTGCACATGTTCCAGCTTGTCCATATCCTTCTTAAATTGTGGGGCCCAGAACTGGACATAGTACTCCAGTTGCTGTCTGAGTAAGACAGAATAGAGTAGCACTGTTACTTCCCTTCATCTGTACACTATACTTCTGTTGATACAGCCCAAAAGAGCATTAGCTTTTTTTGCTGTTGCGTCACACTGTTGACTGAAGAAACTTTTGTTGCAGAATGCTACATCATTATAGATTCTGGGCACATGCACTCATACTAATTAGTGCTCGTTATAAACTCTTGACAATGGACTTTTGCTACTAAGTATTTGATAGTTTCTTGCACATACTAACCTGGAAGATCTGGTTTTAAATTCCTGGCAGAATGACTTGCTTTGAGCCATGGCTCCATATGCCTCATTTCCCTGTAATTAAATTTGGATAAAGACAAAGGCCTACTTTGTCAGTGATTATTTCTAAGCCCTTTTGAGCACTGGATGTGATGATATCTACTTGTACCCACCTTCTTTTGGTATAGCCTGCCATCCCATAATTTGTTAGATTAATGTGTTAGTCAGTATACTCCTGCTGGTTGAGAATGGAGTAATAATGGCTGAATAGAGGTATAGAAAAATTAGACTGAGTGCTAGGAAAGCACTCAGTGCCTGATAAATATGTCCTTTCTTCATTCCTTTGTTGGGATCCTTTGGCAAGATTAGTGCAAATTTACCTTTCTTTCTTTCTTTCTTTCTTTCTTTCTTTCTTTCTTTCTTTCTTTCTTTACAAACAAACAAACAAACAAACAAAAAACCTCTTAATGCCTGTAAGGTAAATAGTTAAAACCAGTAGATGCCACCCTCCCCAATCTATTCAGTGATCACAGAGCACTTCAGATCAATTGAGTTTGCTTTTCTTAGCCTTGTTTTTTCAAAGCCTGGTTGACTAGAAGTTCTGATGCAGTGTCCATCCACAAAAATAACTTGAGGCATGCTGTGTGCCCTAATTTGGGGGCTGTTGTTACTTTCATCCAGTGGCCCGTTAGAGAAAAATTGGCTCTTGTTGTGGCATCCGATTATTGGATACAAGCATCCATTGTGCTTTGTTGTATCTATGGGAAGTTGTCCTGGCAATAATGGCTACCTGACAAGTACTTGAAAACAGGATACATTAAGAAGATTGGTCTCCGCTGAGGAGGAAAAACACTTTATTAATGTCAGTTGTGCTTGATTATGTTAGAACAGTGGCTTACTTTTTCGACCAACCCCCCCCCCCCACCTCACCCACCCTTCCAAGTAAGGAAGAAATAAAGGAAGACAATTTCAAACGTTTCCCTAGGAGAAGGTGATGTTTACTAAAGCATTTGGTTTGAGAAAATGCATTATTTGTGTAAAGTCCAGGAGCCAATGTTCTCCAGCCTTGGCCTTGTAGAAGGTTGGATTGATGGGGTTCTGTTCTTTCCGCTTGAAGCAACTGGGGCACCCAGCGTTCTGGACAGAAAGCCTTGCGAACTGCCGGCTGTGGTGTGACTAGCCAAGCTGCTTTTGAATTCTCTAATAATCAAAGTCTAAAATTGGCTGCACTGTGAAATGTCAGAAGTATCATCCTCTCCAAAAGAGAAAATTAGGGCAGTTGGATTTGGTGACAGTTGCTGCATTGTAGGCTTTGGAGCCTTGAAAATCAAATCCTTGATTTTTATATCTGGCATTGATTTCTTGTACAGAGTTCAGTGTAATCAGTAAGGGAAGGTGCCGCACAATCTTAACAGTTTTGCTACTGATGTCCTCCCACAGTTGGATAGCTTTTAGAGAAACTTTGCAGAGGAGCAAAAACATCTATGGATATTTCTACAGCTTCATCCATGTTTCCTCTGTTAATGTTTTAACATTATTTGATAAACATTTGTTAAAGTGTTTTGCCCAAACCTGTAGAGCCACACAAACAATTCCATGGGAATTTGGATTTCCATGTCCCATGGGTAAACCTCATCTGAAAGCAAGGGCAGTTTCAGAAGCAGTTTGTGAACTCTCAATCTCTCTCTGTGCATTGTTGAAAGGGGAAAAGGAAAGTAGAAAAATTTACTGGATGCCTGCAAGCGCTTGAGAATTCCTGAAGCAATCCTTGATGCTAGACTACACATTTAAAATAGAATCTGTTGCTTATAACGTGGCTGCTCCTTGAATGGAGTGCTTTCTATTGTTCTGAATGAAAATGAAAGATGAAGGTAATATACCATAGAAGTCTCAGACCTTTCAAGGAAAAAAAGAGTTCATTGATCAAAGACAATGTTATTGTGTGATCCTCTCCAACCACTTACCAACTTTTCTCTTTTAAGTATTTGCATTGCTTTGAAATATGCATGCATGGGAGCAGTTTATAGTAATCTTAACATTCAGATCTAGTGCATACTTTATGTCTGGTGGATTATAAACCAAAGTACTGTTCAGCTTAACTCCATATAAGACTCTTTCTGTTTAGTGGTTTTGATAACCTGATCGCAACAATTGACGACAAGGATAAGGCAATCTATGGCTCCAATCAATGTAGCTTTGTATTATCTCCAGTATCATTTCCTGGGGGACTTGGACAGAAGAGTGCTGTTGTACTCATGTCCTCCTCGTGGGCTTCCCATAGACATCTGGTTGGCCACTGTGAGAACAGGATCCTGCTGTAGATGTGCCTTGGGCCTGATAGGGTTCTTGTGTCCTTGGGGGGGGAGGGGCTGCTCATAGACATGAAACAGACAAGCACAAGACTTAACACGATGTATCTGTTGTTGGATGCTACTAGGTGAAGGTAGGGATGCAATTTGGATGCTCCTCACATTAAAAAAAACAACAAGCTGGCACATACAGGAGAGACCTAGAGTTTTCTTCTTGTCATGCATGTTCTGTGTGTCTGGAGCAGGGGTTGGCAAAGTTTTTGTGGCTTGGGCCGGTTCACGGTCCCGCAGACACTGCGGTAGGCCGGAGTGTGTGCGTGCACACGCATGCACAAACACTATTTCCAGCGCTCCTTCCAGCGCGGAGGAGGCGTACGCAGCTTCCCATTGGCTGAAGGAGCTTCCTGCAGCCAATGGGAAGCCGGCCAGCGTCACGGAAGGCGGTCCCCACTCTGCTCCACGCCAACCGAGCAGGCGGCGAGGGTCCCCGAGTGGTCGGCAGGGGTCCATGGGCTGGTTAAACGACCCCCGTGGGCTCCATGGGACTTGATCGTGCACACGCAGTACAAGATGGCATAGCAAGCAACAAGGCAAATAATCAAGGACATTAAACTCATACAACCCTCTTGCCGTGCGGGTCAAGCTGTCCCAGTATTGATGAGCGCATGTGCAATTCCAGCCAAACTGCCCTGCTGATGGAAAGCTGATAAATAAAGTGAAACCTTCTGGTAAGGAAGGGTCCTTGAAATAAATAAGGAAAAGGGTTGATCAGCTACTGGACTCCCAGTAGTTCAGAGAAGTAACCCAGTATTTCAGAGTAGTAGCTACTAGACTCCCAGTAGTTCCCAGAAGTAACCCTTCTTCAACTCAGGCTTACAACCTATCTAGAACAGAGGAGAGCAGAAGGTAAATTGGAGTCCACTAGTAGATCTCTGGGCAATTTGAAATAGATCTGCAAGTGTTTTTGGCTTCCAGTTGCAAATTACAAAAAGACTTTTCCCTTTTTTTATAATTTGCAGAAAACTGGAGTGTATTTTTGTGTGAAACGATTGCAAGGCCAATTCTGATACTGAAAGCAAATATTTGGTCTGGGATATGTGCCTCACAGGCATTCTGTTCTTTTTTTACACCAGGCCTACAAGCATTGCATTTGACTCTAGTTGGTGACACTTGAAGGTCTAGACTAGATAAAAAACAAAAAAACAAAAGCAAGTAGATCCCGGAAGTCTGGCCACCCTCTGGCGCAGGCTACTTTTGCTTTAAAAGAAAGTGCAAACAGGGAGAAACAAACCACAGAATTCATTTTAACTGTGAGCTTGGCCATGAGAAGTTGTAGAAGTTGCAGAAATGCGAACCTGATTGCATTTCCTGGTTTGCCATACCTCTGGCAACTTGACCTAAAGTACCATTTGCCGTGCCCCGCTGAATAAATCTTGGAAGTTGCGGTGTGATTGCTTAATAACAGATGACTCAGAGGAAATCATGAGCTATTCTCAGACAAGCAAAAAATTAGGCTAAAGTTCAGAAAATAATTCACTTGTAAATTATTTGCTCCATCACAAGTAATTGCAGCACTCTTTGATGCCTTTGTTTTGCTAGTTATAATATACTCAGCTTGGTTGCACTCCAAGCTGGCTTGATTTCAGGAACCCATAGTGGCTTGCCACTTACAAGTCCCCCCCCCCTCCTTACCTCCCACTTCAAGAGGATTTATGTACCTCGGGTTACATACGCTTCAGGTTACAGACTCTGCTAATCCAGAAGTAGTACCTCAGGTTAAGAACTTTGCTTCAGGATGAGAACAGAAATCATGCTCTGGCGGTGCGGCGGCAGCAGGAAGGCCCCATTAGCTAAAGTGGTGCCTTAGGTTAAGAACAGTTTCAGGTTAAGAACAGACCTCCAGAATGAATTAAGTTTTTAACCCGAGGTACCACTGTACTTTAACATGGAAGTTGTTAGCAAAACAATTCTAGGCCATCAAACAGATCATGTCATACAGAAACTTGGTATAAGTCTCTCCTAAAACTCTTCCCCTCCCTGCAAGTGTTATGCATGTCCGGGCACATTAAGAGTTCCTATAAATTCTGCTGTATACAAAGCGACGCTGAAAGAAACTTGGATAGGAGCAGTGAGTGGGTGCCGAAGTAATTCACACTAAAGGTTCTAGATTTCTATGACAGAAACACGCAACGGGGAGCAGCAGAGATGAACTTCCTAGCTCCACCCTCCCTTCATTATTTTCATTGCCCTCCACAAGATAGAGGCAGATCTTCTGAAACTGAAAGCTGTAGATCCCTGGAAAATAAGAATGTTAGAACCCTGGGAAACCAGTGTTTTATAATGCTTAGGGAGCCTCCATGAGGACAGAAGGCTCCCCATTTCAGAAGAGTTGCCATGCACTATTCTAACCCCACCCTTACCCCCAGCAAAATTGGTTTAACAAGTTGGATTACTTTGCAGAGCTGGTATCTCAGGTCTGCAATCCCATCCATCCCCTTCAGTGTGGGTAAAATAATGCTGTGCTGCAAAGGGAGGAGATAGTGTGGAAGACTAACGCACAGCCCTGATAAACAAACCACGATGTAGCCAATAGCCATGACACCTGAATTGGGCCAGTGTCTTGTCAAAAGTCACACAGTAAATACCTAAAAAGATTTGAAATGGGAGTCTCCTAGCTCATTCTCTTGTCCACTATACTAAGCCTTGGCTCCATCTGCACTATATATTTAAACACTATTATACCACTTTTAAAACAGTCATTTCTCCCCAATGAATCCTATTTTTGTGGGGTGTTGAGAGTTGTTAGGGGACTCCTGTCCCCCTCACAGAGCTACAGTTTCTAAAGATGTTTAACAGTCAATCCCTCTTACAAGGGAACTCTGAAAACCGTGGCTCTATGCAGGGAATACAAGTGTCTCATAACATCTGTCAGCGCCCTTAAAAACTACAGTTCTTTGGGGGAAGTCAGTACTGTTTAAAGTTGTTTAACACTGCTTTTGATGTATAGTGCGGATTGACACTTAATCTAGAATTGAGTTTAGAGACAGCACCCTGGCACAATAGCTAAATTTATTCTGCTTAAAGTTGTGAATTAAGTAGATCTTTCTAAGTCACCATGGCAGATGGTTAGAATACAGTATTTATAGGAATTTCAAATATGCAAAGGGCACTATGTACATTCCATGATCATGTTTCACTTTGCATCAGTTCTTGTTTTATTCTCACGCTAAATAAAAGACATGGTTATTCCTGCTAAAATTATTAATCTATTTATTATTATTATTATTTCCTGCAGATCACCAGAAATTGGAAAGAGAAGCTAGAATCTGTCGCCTTTTGAAGCATCCCAATATTGGTAAGAATGCGGACAATACACAGCCATGTAGAATTTTTTTTACAGGAGAAATGCTACAGTATTAGTCTCAGAGAAATAAGGCAGACCAAAGAGATGAGTTTGTGCTTGTACTGATGTGATCTAATACCAGTGCCAGAGCATTAAAACTTTTAATTTACTAATAAATTTCTGCATATGTTGAGAAATGCAAATATTTCACATTTCAGTAGGGAAGGGATGCAAAACCTTGGCCCTGTTGGTATTGCTGGACTCTAGCTCCAATCATTCTTGGCCAGCATGACCAGTGGTGAGTGATCAAGGGAGTTGTAGCCAACAACACCTGGAAGGGAAAAGGTTCCTCATCCCAGACCCAGCTGTGCTACCCAAGGAATAAAGAAAGGGAAAGAATTGTTGAGTAGTAGGCTAGGTGTTAGAAATGAAAAGGACAGCTCTGACAGCTCAATGAGATGCAATTTTCACAACTCTATCAATACCTAACAAACCTCCCACCCATCCTTTTTCTTACCTTTTCACCTGTCCTATGCAGGGGCTATAAGCTAATGTGGCAATGTGTGGCAATCAGCCATATCAGCACAGTTGTCTGCAATATAGCAAGAGTTTTAAGATCGCTACAGTAGAGCTTCTTCTTTGAATTAGAGGGTATAAGTCGAACCAAGCTTGTTTTCATTGCTGAATTTGAACAGGCTTGGAGGGAACAGGACACATCCCAAGGCCTGTGTGGAACTTTCTGAAGAATTTGTAGCAAATTGTGCTCATGTTTCTTTTTTGCTTTGTGCTGTTGTTTTTTCATTGTGTTGAGATAAAAGCATTGTCCCTAAGCTCTGGCATATTATCTTATGCTTTCTAGGCCAGTTGTTTGGGGTTTTGGTGGTTTGTGTCACTTTGAAGATGTTCATGGACCTAGCGAAGTCATTGCTCAGCTCTGGACCTCTGGTGAACACTTCAGCAGTTCTTATGTGTGTGGTGATGTTTGTTTTGAGATTGCAAGGCCTTAGCCGAAGTCCATGAGAATTTGAAGTTGGTGGACAGTTCAAAGGCAACTATCTGCTGCTATCTTGCTGTTTAGTTTGAAAAACAGATACATGCTTTTGAATGTGGCAATAAAGGCCCATTGTTTTTCATTTTGATGTGTACTGGGATGACTGTGTTGTCTGAAATTTGCAGCAATACAGTTTAGTGTGGCAGTGTCAGAAATGTCCTGTTCTACTTTATTTATTGCCTCTAAGCCCTTGAATGAAATGTTTGTAGGGGGCCATGTGCTGTTTCTCACCTTGCTTCTGTTTGGGCAGGAAGAAAGTCAGAGATACTTGAGGGAGGAAAGGGCCCCTCTACCTTACAGCATCTTCTCGCTGTGGGTATACATGCAAGCACCCTTCCACATTTGTTTATTGTATGTGTTTATGGGAAGTGGATTCTGTCTGCTGGCCACATCTGTTGATGTATCCCTGCTTAGCCATGCACCCTTGGCAGTTACACATTTAGCACTGGTGAGAAAAGGACAGGCGTTTGCACAGCTTCTCTACCATGGACCAATCAGCGTTCCCAGTTTAAAGGAATAGCCTTATGTGTGTGGTTCTTTCTCATGGACACCATACTTGTGGCAGCTATGGGAGGGGTACCTAATGGGCTTGCTGGGTATGTGGCCAGCAGGAACAATCCTGTTCCCCTTTCACACATTAATGTGGGAAGGGTGCTTGTATGTACACCCACAGTGAGAGGCTACTATAAGGAGGAGAGGGAGCTTTTTCTCTCATCCCTGACTTCCTTCAATATGTCTGGCATTGGTGCTTGCAGGCCGGCCACTTGCCCTCAGTACAACTATCCCCATTCATACTGACCTTCTGGGGATGCAGCTGATCAAACATCTATACAGAAGATGGGATTAGATTTGAGGCCTGCTTTATTATAAAGCTAATATTTGCCTATTTGGATAATACAAAAATGACTATCAGTATGCCTTGGTTCTTTAGAGATTCGGACTTTCTGCATTTAAGTAGTACAGCTTCCATATTAAAAAGTGATGGAGCCCTCAAAAGAATCAAGCTGCTGTTTAGGCAGTGTTCTCTTTTATTTATTCCTTTACTTCATAAAATTTATAAACCGCTTACTTGTAGAAAAACCTCAAAGCGGTTTACAAAAACAATAAAGCAGTAAGATTATTGGTAATACTGCTATTGCAACAGCATCGTTTATCTGGTTAAAATTTTGAGCCTGCTTTCAAAGCTGCCAAGCCTCATTAAGTTCGAATAGGAGGATGGATACTTTCTTTATTGCTTACTGCAAAAATAAAGATACTAAAGTAATGTTTCATTGCATTCTGCCAACCAAGAGCTGGTTAGCACAGTACCTATTCTAATCATATGAGTATAGGATAAAAATGTAGCATGTAAACAGAGCAACAGTGGAAATCATGCATGGCAGTCCCCTTGATATGGTAGGGCTAAATTGAAAAGGCGCATGTGGGAAATGGGACATGCAAAAAAAGTTGCACTTTTAACGGGACTTGAAAAATGAACTGAGCAGTGTCAGAAATCAGACTTTACAAATATTCTTGTACTGTATTCATTGTAGTTATCCAGGGTTGTAATGATGCTGGGGGGGGGGGGGAGCTAGAAGAGAAGTAGTGGGAAATTGCTCTTTTTGTAGAGTCTACTTTTTTCTGCGCATGGAATTTCATTTCAACGTACCTTAAATTATATGCAGTGGAGAGAGAAGGGGGGAGAGAGAGATACAAAGGGCTTAATTTTCCCTTTTATGTTGCTTCCTTTTTGCTTTCTGGTAGTCTTCGATTTCTAGAATTAAGTGGGAAGAATCTCTGGTGCAAAAAAATGGGGTGGGGGAAGGAAACCCATTTTTCTTCTTCATAATAAAAACACATTCCTGAGCTTTCCATTTGCTGGCCTGCTTCCATTTGGAATGTGCTTTATTTTCCATGTTTGATTTGTAAAAAGAAATCCTTTTATCTTTCCCATTATGCTAGCCCAATATTGTTCTTGTAGCTTTGTGTTGGCATGTATTCCTTGGTTTCATTTTGTAATCACTAAAACCTGTGAGATTCCATTAATTAGTCAAGCAGCTATACAATTTTCTATTTACTATTTTAAAATAAAATAAAATGTTGCTGTAACATGTTATATAACAAATAGTAAAAATGTATTGAGTTTCAGGTGGGATGAAAAACTGCTGTGGCTTGCAGATTACATGCTACAAGAGCTGTAAAATTATTATTATTATTATTATTATTATTATTATTATTATTATTAAAAGCTTTCAGTTTCTGGATTGTAAAGTAAAATGCCTTACATACCTGTGTGTTAGTTACATCAGTACATCTTATCAGTGTAGCTTGTAACCTTCAGTAGCAATACCTGTGTCTGGCATTAATAATTTTGTGTTAAAATAAACAATATGTTACAGCAAACTAATCAATGTAAAACATGTTCTCCGATGTTCCCTGTTTTCTGAGTAAAACACTGCCTATGTTTTCCTTTCTTTATTTTTTAAAGAATGAAGTATATGACCATCCTTTCCAGTTTTCTGAATTTTTGAATGAGTTTGAATTGAATTGAATACACAAGAGAATGGGCCTTTTCTGTGGTGGCTCCCTGACTGTGGAATGCTCTCCCCAGAAAGGCTCGCCTGGCGCCATCGTTACATGTATTTAGGCAGAAACATTCCTCTTTACCTGGGTCTATGGCTATTAAATAAGCTGTGGCCTGTGAAAGTGTGTGGGGAAAGGAAAGGACTGTTATTATGATGGCTACGTAATTATTAGGCTGTGTGTCAGTATGCTTTTTATTATGTTTTTATCATTGATGTTCTGTAAAATTTTTCTAATGTTGCAAACCACCCTGGGATCTTCTAATAAAGGGTGATATATAAACTGAATAAATAATATAATAGATCTATTGTGAGATCAAACATTCCATCTTTGGTGTGAGACTGTATTTGCCTACTCAGAAGCAAGCCCCATTGAGTACAATGGGACTTCAAGGTAAATTGATTGCCATCTTAGTTTTCTTTTTTCCCATTAAAAGAAGGTATTTGGCCATTTTAACCACACACCATGTCTGGAAGAGAGTAGCCAAAGCAGTGTCTAATTCCCAGCTATGAAGATTAGGGTTAAGAGGAAAAGATCATATCACAGAACCATTACCGTACTAGCTAGGCATGAAATTATATTCATGCGATAAGGGTGCGCAGGGTAAACTTGTTTTTCAGGTGAATGTGATCACAAAGGCTTCTTTTCACTCATGCGTTGATTTTGCCGGTTAGGCTTGCTTTGTTTATTTTTTTCAGAAGCAATTAAAGCCTTTTAACAATGAGGACTTGGGAAAAAATGAGGGAGGCAGAGGAGCTAAAAGGGAATCAAATGCCTGATTCTTAATGTCCTCCCTTCTGCTGTGTACAGAGGGAAATAAGCAGTTAGTTGACTTTAGTGATACTCTCTGGTGTATGAAAGATATGTCGTTCATGTGTAGCATTTCCTCTCAGATTTCTTTCCTCTACTCTAGACCACTCCAGGGCCATTCTTGGCCTTGCCTATGATTGCACAGGGTTGACAAAAATGTGAACCAGCCTGTGTATTATCAGACTACACATGGCCAACTTACCTTGTGGGGAGGTTTCCTCATTTCTTAAACATGTTCCAAGGCATTGGTCTTCAAACCAGTAGATTGGGGCCAGCTACTGGGCCACAGCCTGATTTAAGCTGGGTTGCTACTGCAGTACAAGTACATGGTTAAAAAGATTAAGAAACGAGTCTCCAAAGCTTGTTTGGGTTAAATGAGAGCTCTGGTTTTGAAAAGGTTGAAGACTGCCGTACAGCAATACAGGTGACTGTGGGTTTTGCTTGAACAGATAGATTGTTGTTGTTGCTTCATCCCTAGTTATTTACATTAGATTGAAGACAATAGGTTCTACCTGTTCCTCCACTGCAGCCCTTTGCCACTACATTTTGCAAAGAGGTGTGGCTTAAAACAACGTGCTTTTGGGTAGTGAGTTTTTGTCTTTAAACAGCGTATTAGACACACTGAGGCTTGACAACCATATGTCAGGAGTGCTCTGATGGTGTTTCCTGCTTGGCAGGGGGTTGGACTCGATGGCCCTTGTGGTCTCTTCCAACTCTATGATTCTATGCTTCTACCTTATTGAAAGTTAACAGCTCTGGGGCACCAATCAAAGGGTTGTTCCTGGTGCTGCTGTTCCATTTGGGCAACAGACTTCCGTTTGCAAAGTGGAATTGCCCCTTCTCTCCCCTGCAGCCCCCTGTGCAGCTTCAAAGGTTTGTTCCAAAGGGTTGGGAGACCCCTGGAGCTGATTTTGAGGGCACACTGGGAGAGAAGTAGGAGAGGAAGTCCTGTTGCAGAAGGAGAACTTTGTTTCCAGAGTATGTGACCCAACCCTTTGAATTCTGCCATGCTCACCCTTACCTTGAAGCTATAGCTTAGAAAACCTTGCTGCAGTCAGTTTTTAAATACTACCGTACTTTCCTTCTTCTTCCTGGGCCTAATTGCAATTCCAGAAGCCTGATTAATGTTCTGGCACATTTGAACACTTTTTTGACTACTTGATCCAGCCGAGAAATGGCGTGACTTTACCAGTGCTAGAATGTCTAACCCAAATACTGTTTAAACATGTTAAACAATGGGTTTTGTGAGTCCCTGATTGAAAACGGCAGTATGCTTAACTACAGAGCACTTCTAGATGCGTGTGTGCGAGCATGGATGCCTTGGAGCCTCTCACAAAGCTTAATGTGCCATAGAGCAGAGCAAGTGCGCCAGCTACTATTTCAGATAAAATGTCTGAAATGAAAGGAGCCAGAGTTGCATCTTAAAGGCATATCCAAAGAGACAGGAACAAATGCCACAGAGCAGTAATAGCTTCTTTCACTGAGAGATGACCTCTGCTATCCATTGTACTTCGAAAAAATGCAGATGACACTCGGTTACCATAATCCTGAAGAACCTTGTTGTGTTTAGCTATCGGCCCTCCAGCAATGAGTTCTGTGTTGTGTGTTCCAGCAAGCTCTCTTTGAAAGTAACACACATGCTATGCCGCCTGCCAGAAGCCCCAATTTAATAAGAAAAGAAAGAAAGATGTAGACTAAATCCTTGGATGTTTCTACTGACCTATTTGTTTTCTTCTCATACAATTTTTGTTTACACACACACACCACACACAATTTCCCCCCCTCACAACATTGCTTTCACGGTTTGAAAGTTAAACTGTGAGTGGTTTTCGCAATGTCCCTCCTCTTATGTTCGTGAAACAATGAAATAATAACTATTAATAATAAATTTATATACCACCCAGCTGCCTGGGTTGTCCCAGCCACTTTGGGTGGCTTCCAACAAATTAAAACATCAAACACAATAAAACATCACACACATTAAAATCTTCCCTATACAAGGCTACCTTCAGATGTCTTATAAAAGTCAGATAGTTGTTTATTTCCTTGAGATCTGAAGGGAAGGTGTTCTGTTATTTTAGGGTATGTTCGAATGAAGCTCAGAATGCATTAACTTCTTACAAGGTGTAATTTTTAATAGGCTATATTTTGATCAGTCAAGGTTGCAATTCTAAGCCCATGTATGAGGAAATAATTCCATTGACCTTGGAGGACTCTAAATAAACATGCTATATACCATGCAGGCATGTAGAAAACAGGTCTCCTAAAGAAGCCATAGACATTATGCCTTTGGCGGATACTTTTCCATTGGAAAAAAATTCCAGCTTTGACTTTAAAACCATCGCCATGTTTAATACACTGCACATCCTAGCATTTCTATTTAAGCCACTTCAATAGGGCCTGTGTCATTGAAGTGCTTTGAAGGTCGAGGTACTTGCTGGTGGAAGGTTGTTCTTGCAGCAGAAGGTCCCGAATGCTCTTTCATGCCCCACTTGTGGGTGACTAATAGGCTGATGCTCAGCAAGTCGCTCATTAACCAAATGAAAAACAGCCAGCGGACCTGATGGGATGCCTGCCGAAGTCTTCAAAGTGGGTGAAACTGAACTTACACAGCAACTTCACAAGCTCATCGAAAAAATCTAGGAGAGAGACGAGATCCCAACAGACTTTAGGGATGCCAAAATTATCAGTCTCTTTTTAAAAAGGGGACAGAACTGATTGCGGAAACTATCGAGGCATCTCTCTATTAGCTGCAGTCGGCAAAATTCTTGCAAGGATCTTAGCAAACTGTCTCTTAACAATATCCGAGGTGACCCACTGCAAATGGCATTTTGAGGAGATGAGATAGAAGCCTTTTACCTTTCACCCCCATGGTCAAAGTGTTCCTCCTGTAAAACTAGTTGTTGTTCAAGGCCTTTATATTGCCAGGGCAGGATTGAGTTTGAAAGGGATTTGGGGACAGTCATAATTCTGAGTCTCCCCCTTGCTTGACAAACTTATGACATTGATCATATTTCCTTTACTGTTAAAGAAATTAAACCAGATCAAAAAAGCCATTTACAATATTCAAACACTTCTGCCAGTGCTCCACTAGAAGCCTGCAATGGAGCTGAATGGTTCTGAGTTATCAGAAGTAGAGACAGGTCTATGGGGGAAAACCACATTTCACTAATTCACTTCCAAGCTTTTCTCCCTAACAATTAGGACTAAGGATTTGCACTCATTTCCCACAAACAGAAGTTGTGTGCTGTGCGAGGGCCTGTCTGGCCCTTGCTTCCATTAAAGTATAGTGAGAGTTGAGTTCTCAAAAAACATGTGCATGTAATTACATCTTTGTTACTTATATCACATGCCAGAATTGTGTTTAACGACCTAAAAACTAAAGAACGACACATTACTTGTGAAAGGTCAGTGTTGTGTCATCTGCTATGTTAATGTAACTTCTTTTGTAATGAAGCAAGTGTTTTCAATCACTTGAAGCTGGTCGCTGATCAATTAGGTTTATAGGTAGGTTACCGGTGGTAAAAGTGAAAGAGCTGTGCTCAATAAGTGATGAAGCGATGCAGAGGACCTCAGGAGTATTGCTATATGGGTTCTGAATGGGTAATATTCCTTTAAGGATTTGATTCCATACAATAGGATAATACCTTTTGATGTTGTAACTGAGATAAAACCAGGGTCACTGGCCGTTATAATTATTCTAGCAGGTAAGGACATACTTAGGTTGGAGTTACTTGGTAGCAATCCCATTGAACTCAACGGGACTTTCTTCTTAGTAGATACAGACATGTTGATTATTTTTATTAAGCCTGTGGTGTTCAAGAGTTCTTAACATTTCCTCAATTGTGACCTTAGGATTATCTGCACTTAAGATCATTAACTGACTTAAGAGTAAATTCTCAATTCAAGATAAATATAGTCTTCTCAGTACTGTAGACCAGAAACATGGCCCAACTGTTTTTTTGAAACTGGCCCGAAATCATGTAAATGCCAGTTATTTTGTTTGGTAGAATTACACCTCAGTTAAGATATTTTGGACCGGAATCAATATCCACCCAAAGTTTTAAATACCTAATGCCTTCAGCTATGAGGTGTCCAGAATATGCTTAAACCTCTTCCTTTGAAATCTGTGCTCCCTCAAAGTGATGGAGTAGTCAGGCATCTGAGATTTTGTCCAAAATGGAACCAGGTATAAACAGAGGGTTTTAAAATAAAACCAGTTCAAACTTATATAGGAAAGTTACTATGAATGTACTAGTGATGACTAAAATTGTACTGGCATTAGGAGTTGTATACTGTTCCATCTTTGAGGGAACACCTCAAAGAGGTCTGGCAACAAGCCAGAACAGAAAATAAATGTCAAACTTTTAAATCAGGTTAGAAATAAGCTTGCCGTCACAACAGGATCATGCAGATAAGTGACTGAGATGTCTTAATTACTGGAATGAAAACTGTGAATGCGGGCATTCTGCAAATCATTTTATTTTCTATTTGGGGAAAAAAGAAAAATAAGAAAGTGGTACATGGACTCCTCAATATGCACATTGGAATGTGCTGAACTGAAACCAGCAAGGAGTTGCCAGCTCAATGTGAGACTTCATTTCTGTCACCCTCATGCTTTATTAAGTCATTGAACATTCCTGTTGCCAGCTGTCAGTTTGATGGATTCTGGAAGCATTTCCTTTATCTGGGTTAGTGAAAATTCGGCTTCCGACATTGTTGTGTGGGAATTGGCTGCAGAGCACTGATAACTGGAAGTGCAATACCAAATATAGCAACAGCCCGTTTTCCTCCCTTCGTCCTAAGACAAATGCTCTCGCATCCTCTGAGGAGGCTCTAAAAAGTGTCACTTCACAAAGGTCTTCATACATTGTGTGTGTGTAAATGTGAAGGGGAGTGGGGATGAATTCTGGCCTATTTATGAAAAAGTTACGCCCATTTAAGAAATTCTGCCCTATTTATGAAAAACTTGTGAATAAACTGAAAATATTAAGGGGCCAAGGTATACAAGGTTTGACTGTACCAATAGAAGAGGCCTTCCCCTTAGCACTCACATTTGCAGACACATGATTGAGAAATGTATTTGCAAAGGTTTATTTTCTGTTTCTGTATGGATTTCAGTTAACAATGATATAATAATAGTTGCCAATCTGTCTCTGTGAAAGTGCTGTTGCTTTAAACACTGTGTGCAAGTTTATGTCAGGGTTCGGCCCTGCCCAGACATGAAACCTGAGGTCTCCTCAGATATGGAGGAAGGAGAGCTGCCACCCCCATCTATCCTACCAGCAAATCTTCATATATATTGATGATCCTAAGGAACCATCAGACCTGGACATCCTTGTTGAAGCTACAGCTTTCATCACAGATTCAAGTTCCAGCCTTTCCTGGAAATGCTGGGGATTGAACCTGGGACTTTCTGCATGCTAAGCAGATGTTCTGCCGCTGAGCCACAGTCTTTCTCTGTGTTCACTGATCTCGGATTCTTGAAAGAAGTACATGTGTGGTCTAATAATGCCAAGGTTGCAGGTTCGACCCTTGCATGGGACAGCTGCTTAGTCCTGCATTGCAGGGATCTTAGAAGTTTAGATATTGCTTAAAAGCAAGACCAGAGCCCTCCAAATTTCTGAATTCGTTGTTACCCGCCAGCAAACCATTTTAGACTCAGGTCACTGGAGCATGGGTTAGATCTGCTGAAAAGGTATTTCAATGATTCCCATGTTACACTCCTCCTACTATAAGCCTTTTTATTTTGATGGTTAATTTTGAGACTAAAGACACGAACTCCCTTATTCACGAGAAAATCCTGCTAAAATTCACAGGACTGCCTCCTGAGTAAGGGCTTTTAAAATGTTGGTCTTTTCACCTGATGTTGTGTACAAGACATGGTTAAAGAGCATTGAAAGCAAACCCCAAATGCTATCAAGTGAGAACTTCCAAATGGAACAACAAAAGGCCGGTTATTGTTCCTGGGGATTTGAAGGCACTTAGCTTTTTGGCTTATACCCAAGGAAACCAATTATCTCCTACTGATAACATGCTCTAGAGTGTAATTATTCTTGATGCAACTATATGTACTTGGAAAAAATATTTTTAGTGGGCTGAGTTGTTGCCCAGAATATTTAAGTGTGCTGATATTTAAATTGTGGATGGTCACAAGTAAAAGGATTTGTATAAGTAAAAGAGCTCACCACATAAACATGCTTGGTGAGTATATAAGCCAAGTAGCCTGTACTGCCTTGTATTTATAAGGGGGGAAATACCTGTTCTGCCCATGTTCTCTACATTCTAGTTCAGGGATGGGGAGCTTGTAAAGGTAAAAGGTAAAGGGACCCCTGACCATTAGGTCCAGTCGTGGCCGACTCTGGGGTTGCGGCGCTCATCTCGCTTTATTGGCCGAGGGAGCCGGTGTACAGCTTCCGGGTCATGTGGCCAGCATGACTAAGCCACTTCTGGCGAACCAGAGCAGCGCACGGAAATCCCATTTACCTTCCCGCCGGAGCGGTACCTATTTATCTACTTGCACTTTGATGTGCTTTCGAACTGCTAGGTTGGCAGGAGCAGGGGCCAAGCAACGGGAGCTCACCCTGTCGCAGGGATTCAAACCGCCAACCTTCTGATCAGCATGTCCTAGGTTTAACGCACAGCACCATGCGCGTCCCTGGGGAGCTTGTGAACCTTCAGATATTACTATATTTCCAATAGTCCCAGCGAGCATGGCTAGTGGTCAGGGATGATGGAAGTTGTAGCATAGCAATATCTGGAGGACCACAAGTTTCCCTTCCTTGTTCAAGAATGGAAAAAACCCCCCTTAGATTCTTTTTCTTTGGAGAGGGTGGGGAGGAAATGCAAAGTCTTTACATGTCTTTCCTCGGCCAGAAAAAATCAGGATCTTACTATCTCATTGCCTGCAGTTTGTTATTAAACATGCCACCCTATTCACAGCTTTTACAACAATTTATTTAGCACTGGTAGTGTGCTGGGTGCTTTGAATTTTAAAGCTTTGGAATAACAAGTAGGCATGCTGTTATTGTGAAGTACTGATTCATTTACTTTTACTCCAGCAGAAGATAGTAACTTGTTCCCTTAGGTTTTAAACTTTTAAGGAGAATGAAATGGAAAATACTTTCTGGAGCAGATTGTCCTAGCGTATACAATGCTTCCAGTTATAACGTTCAGCAGTGCTTTCTTTCTGGGGGTACTCAAGGGTACTTAGTACAGTGCAACCTCGGTTGTTGAACACTTTGGAAGTCAAACATTTCGGCTGTCGAACGCCAACAACCCAGAAGTGATTTAGCCTCGGAAGTCAGTTTTAAAATGCGCCTCGGAAGTCAAATGGCTTCTGAAGCATGTTTCTCCATTTTCTCGATTGCAATTGCCGACTGGCAATTGTGCCTCAGTTGTTGATCAGTCTTCCGGAATGGATTACGTTTGACAACTGTACTTGGCGCCTTTTTTTTCCTAGAAGAAAAGCCCTGCCATCTAGTAATTTTATGGTGATTAAAAAAATAAAAATCAATTACTTGTATGACTACGAAATATAACTTGTTAAAATGCTCACTTCATTAGGAATTTGCATAGATTATTGAAGAAAACTAGTTTCAACAATATTTGCACATTCAAAATAGGTTGAAAATTGGACTTCCGGGCTGGCGCCTCTGGCAATGGCGCCTCCGATCGGGAGGAACCCGCTCCGTGGAAAACAGGGTCTGAACTGCCACGGCGAGGCGGAGACCCATCAAAAACCACAGGCGGGAGAAGCCTGTGGACGTGGGATTCGGCTGGCACCTCCACTCGCGGGGAAACCCTGTTTTGGGGATCCGGAGTGACGTGGGGTGAGTGGCACGGTTCTTTGAATCGACTGCTTCTTTCACGGAGTGAAGCTGCATTGCTGTTGCTGGAGAGCGCTGACTTTTTCTTGTGGACAATTGGATTTCAAACAACTGCCCGTGAGTAGAACGGAAAATTGGACTGTGAAAATTTTTTAATTAGGCACCGAAAGCAGGAAGGTCTAAACAGGAAGTCAGCCTTCCGCTTTTTGTAGATAGATTGAAGCAAAGATACGGCAAGCTAGAGTTCAGAAAGTCGTTTGTAAAGGACTAAATTTTCATCATTTAAAATTACTGAACCCCCCTTGGAAGCAGGAGAAGAGGGGGGAACTTTTTTTAGACTGTTTAAACATGCAGAAGAGAGAGTAAAGAGAGGTAATTTTCCACCATCTTGAACCTGGGAGCGGGGCATCAAGACAGACGTTTTGGAGAAGTTCATTGACTATGGACAAACGTTTTTGACAGATAGTTAAAAGAATAGAAACATATTGATTCCATTGTTCCCTTTCGCTTTTAAAAGGAACAAAATATTGACAAAATATCTGAAAAAGGAAAACTTTGTTGCTAAATCTGCCTTTTTTAAAAAAAAAAGGAGGAAAAAAGACAGCTACAAATAGAAATTGCTTCCCCTAGAGGGAGCTTGTGAAACTGTTTTTAAAGTCGAACTGGGGAGTTTTGCAGCTGTAAAAGATTAAAGATTGTGGGACCAGACTTCAACCTTGAACAAGAATGTGCTCAGAGGCTTTGGTGCTTGCCTTTTGCAAGACAAGTGCTTTATTGGAACAGTTACATGAGAAAATGGATTTGATGACAGCTGTGATAGGAAATTTTGGACAGGCAGTGGGTACCTATATAAAACCCACTCAGGAATTAATCCAGGAATGCGCTTTGACAGATGAGATGAGGGAGGAGGCTGTTGCTGGACCTCGGGTGGCAGAGATGGAGGGAGCTGTGGCCCAGCAGGAACAGGAGTCGTTGGACTTGATGAATGAACCTGGAAAGAGTCAGACTTGGAGAGATGGAGTTCTGCTTGGCTTGGAGATGGGGGGCTGGATGGACCCCCCTATGCAGAGATGTTTTGACTTTTCAAGTCTGGCTTTAGGCCGGGGGGAGCTCGGAGCTGTGGGGGCCCCTAATTTTGGAGGGGCCTTGAAACATGCCTTTAAATATCACATGGATTTCAGTGTTGACTATGGAAAAGGGGCTGACTTGTCGAGAAGGGACAAAAATATTGTCAAGTTGGAGTCTCCCAGAGTGAAAGGAGCAGAAGACAAAGTAAAGTACAGGTATAAACATGAAGAAGACCTGCAGAAGGGACATGGAAAAGACCTAAGAGCCTCGGATATAAGGTCACCAGGTTGATGGACTAGATGGATGGGACAGAAAGGACTGACAAAACCCGAGACCAGGAGAAGAGACGATGGATGAAGATTGGAAGAAAGTTTTAAAAATTTATTTATAAAAGTATCGTAAAATTAATGAGTATTAGAAAAATGTTGGAATGAAATTATGTGGCTTTAGCAGAAATGTTAAAAAGAATTGTGTAAGAATATGTTATGGTTAAAAGAATTCGGTATAAGTAAGATTTAAGTTTTAAGTTTTAGGGTTTTTTATGGTAAGATAAGGTTAAAATAGATTAAGGTAATTTAATGACAGAATATTGCGAAAGATGGAAAGGATTTGCTGAGATAATTAACAACTAGAATACAAAAAAGGGAGGTGTGAGGAGGTCGATGAAATAAGTTAATGAAAGTTAAGGATTTGGGAATATTGGATTTGTTTTTAAATTTGTTGTATATTTTTGTTTTTTGATTGTGTTGTATTGTGTGTTTTGTTTTTTGTTTTTGATTTTGGTTTCTATTGATCTGTATTGTTTAATTGTTACTTTTATCTATTGTTGTCTTTCTTTTTCTCTTGTTTTTCCCTTCTTTTTTTCTTTGTAACTTTAAAATTTTCAATAAATATCATTTAAAAAAAAACAAACAAACAAAATAGGTTGAAAATTATGGTGAAATCTTGTGTTTAATGTGTGTTTGGCAGAGCGCATAGGTCGTTCTGCATTCGTTAAAAACGCCAGAGTAGATGCCAAAAGGATTTTGTGATTTATTTTTTTTAAATTTGTCAGCAAGGTCTAGAATTTAATCTCTTGACACCACTATTTGCCTCAGATTTTTAGGCTGTCTTCCTAGAAAAGTCAGTTCAGTTATTGGTATCTCTACCTTACATTTTCTATGGTTTAAGAGAGAGATTAAAATAATTTATTGAGTTTTTCTGCAATCTCCTTATTCTCCTCCAAGACAGTTGTAGCTCCTTTGTCAGCCAAAGGTCAAACCACCTCCTTGGTTAGTTGCCAGATTCTGATATAGTTAAATATGTTTAATTCCTCAAATTATTTCCTTTTGTTCTTTATTGTGTGCTTTTGCCATTTGTGATCTTTTGTTGCCCTTATTTGACCAAGACTTTCATTTCCTGAGAAAAGGTCTTGACTATCTACCAGCTTCCTTACTCATTAACCACTCTAGTGTCCTCTTGGACTTTGTGGTATCCTTCATTCTTTGTACTGTACATTTTACTTGGGCGTCTTACTAGTTTTGGCTAACCTCCAAGCATTCTGGGAAAATTTAACCCTCTTAACTTTCTTTTTCAACTTTCTTTTTAACAATTCCCTCATCTCTGAGAAGCTTTCTCTTGAAATAAACATGACTGTGTTGGACTTTTGTCTTAATTGTGCATTTACAGTTGAATTTAATAGCACTGTGCTCACTGTTCTAATCAGTTCCACAGCAGTTATGTCTGCATGCCACTTAGACTTACACTGAAGATAAAGTAACATGGAACAAAGCAATTTAAAAACACAATAACAGCAGCTAAAACAAAAAAATTGGTTTCTCATTTGTTTGCTTAAAATAATCCTTAATAAACTTAAGTTTGCTTAAGTGAGACTCCTTTGAGTCAGACTTAGTTGAATATCACCCGGTATATACAGGGTGAGTCTTTTAAAAGAGGCACTGTGGAGCATGTGTACTCTGTATCCATGGGGACTCTTTTAAAGGACTCACCCTATATATGAGAGAGAAAAACTGGTGATTCATTAGGACATAATCGTACCTTGGTTGTCAAATGCCTTTGTACTCATACATTTTGGCTCCCAAATGATCAAAACCCGGAAGTGTGTGTTCCAGTTTTTGAACATTTTTTTGGAAGCCGCCTGTCCAATGCGGCTTCTGCTATTGTTTCTGGCATGCCTGCGCAACCGGGAGCCAGTCGGAAGCCGCGCCTTGGTTTCAGAAGTCGAACGGACTTGTGGAACGCATTGTGTTCGAAAACCAAGGTAAGACTGAATAGGGTTTTAGTAACAAAGGCAAATGGAGTTTTTTTTTAACACTCCTGAATGCCTAGTGTCTGCCTTTGGAGAGGAAGAAATACATTTTGCTATGTTAATTGGGCTTTGGTATTTTATGTGTACCAGATTGTGCTTTATTGTTTTGCTGTCAGCAAGGCTATCTCATCTGGATCTGGAATTTAATAAGAAGACAATGCTAATATTTTTTATGAGTAGACAACCTTCTAGAATTTTTGGACGGACATCATCTCTAAAGATTTGGATTTCCAAAAAAGCTTACTTTCCTATTTTAAAAAATCACGGAATTGCCACATTCTGTTAAGTGTTAAAAGACCATCTATAATCTGTCACTACAAAATGCTTTGTGTGATAAAACAGTTCTTTACTTGCTTTAATTGTGACTTGGGATGGAGTCTGTATCTGAATAAATATATTAATGTTACCAGTTCCAAGGTGTCAAACGGCAAATTAATAAACATTCATGTGTTTGCACTCCTGCAGTGCTTATTCCCACCTCCCCCAAATATCTGTATCCTTGATGTTTTTCCTCAAAATTGTGCTCAAGCCAAATCACCTTAAACTGTCCAGTTGTGAACAAATGCATGAGTGCAACAATACCCAAGGTCTGCCTGCACATCTAATGTAGTATTATTACTTTGGTGGTATGCTTGAATACTCTGGCAGAAACATTTCTGTGAATGGAATTAAGAACAGAACAGAATTCTCAGTGACGTTATAAGTCTGTGGTGGCAGAATGCACTCTTGCAGATGTTCAAAGCTGTTCCTATTGCTGCTCGTTTTGACTTGACTCAACCCAGAGTTCAAAAGATTTTGCAGGATGTGGTGAGATGCATTCTTGCATGTCAGAGCAATAACATAACTCCATGCTAGGTTAGAAAAGGCAACTCGTGGAAACTTCACATCACTGCTGTGTGAAAGTGATCAGAGAGCTTGGTCTCATTTGTGGTTAAAAACTGCTGCCTCTTCAGTAAGCATGACACAACTTCCCTTATTACTGTACTACATCAGGTAAAAGAACCAATCACTAATGAAAAAGCACCAATGGAGACTTGTATGTTATTTACCAATGAACTCAGGTTTAGATCCTGGAACTACCTGAAAAAAAACAAGCTATAGTAGGATGCTAGGAGGACTCCTGTTACTCCTTTGTGCTTGAGCAATGATTATTGTGAACATTATGTTAATCCTTTCTTTTGTTAGATACAATTTAAGAACCCTCGGGTGCAGTTCTGTCCTTATGCTTTGGTTTTGTGGTTTCTGCCTTTAATTCAAAAACACACCCACCCACCCCACACGCAAAGGGAGAAGCTGCTACTAAATATGCACCCTACACATTTTCCTGATGTGTGCTCAGCATGGTTTTGAAAAATCACATAGCATAGCTATTAGAACAAAAATAAGAGTCACATTGACTTGGCTTACATCACTAATGCAATTCTTGAAATTTACTATAATTCCATAAAACACACAAGTGTTCCTTTTACTGTGAAGTTCATATAATCAACAGTCTCAATGTTCAAAAAGTCAAAGTACAAATTACTTGAAAGGGGTTTTTTTTTTTGGGGGGGACACCCTTTGGGTGCAGCCCAAGGATGGAATTTAGCATTGCGTTCTTCACGTTGTTTTGTCTGTACACATATTACAGCTTGCCATATGGAACAACACCCACCCATATGCACTTCTCTGGAGGTTTTCCTGTCCCCCCTTCCAAAAAAGCCAATTTTGGGGGTGCAGGGAGAGGAGGGGGTAAGCCCCATTGCATAACCAGAAGTCTTTCTTCAGGGCTTCCACTGACAGGACTGGTTAGCTGAACCCTGCTCCAAAATTTGCAGCCGAATCCAGCTGTCCTTGTTTGACTGCATTTTTTCATCAACATCATCATTGAAGTGTGTTTTAAAAATAATCCTTTCACTCCCCACCATATGGCATTTCAGAGGTATGATGCATCTGAACATCGAAGGCTCATTTAGCAGTCTTTGTCTCCTGCATGTATTTGTCTAAAGGGTGTTTTTTCACCCATCTAGGCTAATGGCTATATTCACATTCTCTGGCAGTGAATTCTAGGAGTTAATTAGGAATTGTGTGACATAGTCCTTTTGTTGGTTCTGAACCTAATGCTGAGGAATGTTTTTAGGGGATCCCAAGCTCTACTCTTAGGAGAGAGGAAGAAAAATCTCTATACTCCGCCCCCGCCCCACCCAAAATACAATTCCTAATTTTATAAACCCTGCTGCTCAAGTTGCCTGTGGACCATTCAAACTTGAAGGATCAGCGTTGGTGGGGAAAGTAGTGCACACAAGCCGCAGGATGCCCCCCCCTTTGTGTGTTTCCTATCATTTCTTGCTTTTCTAGCTGAGCACTCGTCAGTAGTCCTCCAACAAGGGAAATTTCCATACAAGCATTCTATTTGGACTGTCGTAAGAGTTGAACTCCTACATTGTCGTTGGAGTGCTCATGATATGTGTTGCAAAGGGTCTTATAGCAAAGCGCCTGTTATAGGTCAGGTTGCCCAGAAAGCGTAATGTTTGCCCTACTGGCACGGAGCTGTAATCAGCATTTTTGTTAACGAACACCTAACTCGCTAGGCAGCTTCCACTTCCTTTAAAAGTGTGTTCTTCTAATGCTTTCAAGGTATAAGGTGTCAACACTTAAATAGAAGTGGGTTTTGTAAAGGAATATGTGTGCATTTCTGTTTGACAGGAGTTGACCGGGCATTTGACAGACTAATTGCTTCTTTCCCAGTTCGGATCAGCTGCTTGGGCATCTGAAATGAGGTCTGCATGGAGGCTGGTAGCTCATTCTTGAAAAATAGGAAAGGGCAGTGCTCGAAATAATCTTTCTACGTAGTAGCTCTTCAGCGAACAACAGCAACTGTGTCCTGATATGGCTTCCTATTATGAACTAAAATGCACTGAGTTCTGTATTCATTTCCTTCTTGATAAAAACAAAGTGCTTTTGACTAATTCACAGTGAAGGTTGGGAAAGATAGCGAAACAAAGGCATACTATTCTCCTGGGGTGTCTTGGTTGTTAAGGTAATTGTTGAACAGCTTATTCTATTCCCAATCCAGTGTTTGTTGCCACTTGGAACATTTTATGTGCTGATTCCCATTTAATGGGATCTGCAAAAACATTTCCCTTAATACATCAGCTTTCTATCCAGCACCATTGAAGTTCTTCCCCAGCAAGACTTATGTACCCAAAAGATGTTTGAATAAAATAGATATTAGTTAGTAGCATTCATGAAATATGGCTAATATGCTACAAATTTGTAATATAGTTGGGTGACAGCTGTAACCTAGTGCCCTCTAGATAGTTTTGACTACAATTCCCATTAACTTCCACAGTCTTGGCTGTGGTGGCTGGAGCTGATAGGAGATGTACCTAGTTCAAAACATTTAGAGAGCACCAGTTTGGAAAAGGCTGGTATAGTGCAAGGAAAGAGATACAAATCTATTAGATGGAGTGCTTTCTGTATATATGAAGAAAGAAAGGTTCTATAAAAATGGATTGAAAAGGGAAGACAAAGCACAGCTCTATTTTTTTTACATAAAAAAGGAAAAATTAATTATCAAAGATGGGAGATAATTATCCAGAAAGGTGAATTAGACAAAAGAGTCAAAGAGAAAGAGAGATCATTTTTCTTTCTTTTTTTACAGTGCGACTTCATGACAGCATATCAGAAGAAGGATTTCATTACTTAGTCTTCGATTTGTAAGTATGTCTGTTTGCTACATACTGCACCGAGCTCTTTTTCTAAAGAATGAGATTGGGGTGCGGGGAGAGCCCACAAAGACCCTGGGGGGTATTCTGTGTGTTTCTAATATTTGACAGGTAAAAAGTTGCCATAAGTGGTTCATGCCATGGTAGTGGATGAATAAATTATATCTAATTGCATATTGAGATACACTGAAGCTGAATGTCTTAAGTGGTTAACCCATTTCGTGATCTTGGTTCCAATGCTTCTATGGATTCAGCAGGTGGTGTTGAGTGAGATGCACTTTCTCAACTTCAGCTGCCTAACTGTAAAATGGAAATATAAGTTAATTTTCTTGCTGAGATTCAGTGTGAATGAAGGAGAGAAGGATGGTAAAGGTACCCCTGCCCGAACGGGCCAGACTCTGGGGTTTGTGCGCCCATCTCACATCTATTGGCCGGGGGCCAGCGCTGTCCGGAGACACTTCCGGGTCACGTGGCCAGCGTGACAAAGCTGCATCTGGCGAGCCAGAGCCGCACACGGAACGCCGTTTACCTTCCCACTGGTAAGCGGTACCTATTTATCTACTTGCCCCCGGGGGTGCTTTCGAACTGCTAGGTGGGCAGGCGCTGGGACCGAGCAGCGGGAGCGCACCCCGCCGCGGGGATCCGAACCGCCGACCTTTCGATCGGCAAGCCCTAGGCGCTGAGGCTTTCAGTGTGAATGAAGGAGAGAAGGATGGTAAAGCACTGTATTTTTATGGGTGTGTGTTTTGCCGATAGGGTATACATACACACAGTAATTTTCTCCCTTGAAACTTGAGCATTAAACGTACTATCCAGTTGGTAGACAGGTTTGGTGGGGTTGCCCTCTCCAAGCCACTGTATACTACAGGTACTACAAACACCTTTAGTATTTGTTGGCTAAAATCAATGTTAATCTGAAACAGTTCCACAGCTGTAGCCAAGAAATAATGGTAAGGGAGTACAGTATTCACACTAGGGTTGCATGTAGTTCCCAGTGTTCGGATCAAAAACGATTGGCTTTTGATCACTAATTGCAAGTGTTCCCTTTGATGACTCGAATTTTTGATGGCTTTTGTGTGTATTCAAAATGAATGCTTCGCCAATGATAATTGTCTTTCCTTTAATTTAAGGGTTTCTCATGGGGGAAAAGCTGTTGTTGGGCAAGAAGCCATGCAGTGTAGGAGACCTTTGTGCCCCACAGCTCCTTCTTCCTAAACAGCAGGTTTCCCACCAGCAGCCCTTCAAATCATCCCCTGAGCAAGCAATGCCCCCATCAGTTTGCAGCATAGGGCAAGTTGAAGAATGGTTGTATCAGGCTGTGGAAGGTGGGCTGTGCCTGCCACTTATTCTGCTGTTTCAACCATTGTGCACACCTGCTTCAAATGGTCTCCGCAATCTTATTTCACACCAGAAGCAGGAACAAGCAAACAAGCCAGTCAGCTCCTGACTAGTTAACCATTGTAAAGAGATTATCAGTATTACTTCAGTTCTTCCATCTTGGAAGCATGTTATTTCAGTAATATACATGGCATCGATGCCTGCTGTGGAACAGAATAGAAAATATGATGGAGTATTTGAGCAAAGTTGCATTAAATTTTGTTATGCACCTATGTACAAATCTTTGTTGCCAGGTTTAAGGGGAGTACACTTATGAAAGGATATCAAGTGCTGCAAAGATAAGGTTTTAACATATTTTATTAACAGTAATTCAGTTAACGTACCTACATGTGTAGAGTGCTTTCACAATCTTTCTTGCACGTACAGGCAGCCTTCAAGAACCAATTTTTGGTTCTAAAATAGCGAATAGCCCTTTTCACTTACGCTTGATGATAACCTATAGACCTGAGAAGCAAAGTGTGCCTAAATGGTTAGTGAAGCATTCATCTATACCAGCTATGTAAAGAGGCTGTGATCTGAAACCAGACCTAAGCATGCACAAAAATTCAAATTCCCTTTAACGGAGTACAGAAAGATCACTTTTCTTGCAGATTTCCAACCTGTCCTTGCATAGTGTGCAAATTTTTATATGTTGCACGTGAATTACTTCCCCTTTGTGTCCAAAGAAAGTAGAAGTTGCATATGAAAGGTCCGTGTTTCTAATTGCAAATTCAAGAACAACTTGAATGAGGGCTCCCCCATGTCAATTGTATGCATAGAAGTAGATGTAATGGGTTTTAATGGGGTTTCTTTGGAAATACACCCCTGTTCAGAAGCCCTACACATGTATTCATCTGAGTGGGACTGTGCAAAATATGCATTCCCTCAACGTCACACATGCTGGCTAGCCATACCCCCTGGCATAAATTTCTGCAGAGATTGAGCTATTGTATGATTATCTGTACATACAAAGCCTCCTCCATCTCTGCAGATGTGAGATTAGCCAGTGTGCACAGTGTCAGGGGCATAGCTAGCCAGCATAGCCCAGCTCAGGCATTGTGAGACGGTTTAAATAAAATTTCTGAATATTGTTAAAGAAGCCTTAGGGTTACCTTGGTTGTTTCAGTTCTCTTGCTTAAACAATTGGCCCAGGCTATTCTCCAGTGTGTTGAATTGTGAACAAGGCATTAGAACATAACTGGATCATAGTTAATAATTATGTGAGCTGCCTTGATAAGAGACAGATAAATGCCAGATGCCTTCTGAATAACATGTACCAGTATTACAAAACTGTTCAGTGAGGAATGTGGGGAAATGGTGTTCTGTTACAGTCGAAGGTCCTATTTTTGGGAAGCATTCCGAAAAAGCACAAGAATTGCTGGTAAAGATGAGAAGAGAGTATGAAATGTTTTGTTTAGCAGGACTGCATTTATGAAAGATTTATGTAATAGCATATTATTCAGTGAAACGCCATGCTGTTACGGGAAAAGAGAGGCCACCAAATGTAAAAACATGTAGCTGCAGTTTAAGTCGTAAGGCTATTGTTTTGCCTAATTATGTTGAAATCTATTTTTGTAAAAAGAAATACATTGGGCCTCTCACTTCTGGAGCACATTTCTTTTTGTCAAGAAACACTGGAGCAAAATTGTAAAGGTCATAGATGTTAGTTAATTGTCTTTAAAAATTCTCATTTCAACCTCTCAGGACAGCACATTTTGATGTGTTTTTAAAAAACCTAGCAAACAAGAAACTTTAATATTAAAACAGTCAGCTTAATAAATAGACACTTTTTATTGTGAAAAGTTTTTGTTCCCTTATTGGATAGTTATTTTCACAATGAAATGTTGAAAGTGGTAAGATTGGGGGGGGGGTTGCCCTGTGTATGCCTGATTCTGTTTATATAAGTATCACGGTAAAGCTATTACAAAATCCATAGTGAACTGGTTGAAGTAAAAATTCAGCCATAGTGAGGTGTTTACGCAAACTTACTTTAGACAGCCTGCCTTCTTTCTTATAAGCAGTTTTTCTCCAGTGGAACAATCAGAAATAGAAGAATAAAATGATAGTGCGAAGACTGAAAGGCCACACAGGGACAGGCAGATCTATTGTTTAAAGCATTTCTGCTCAGCTCTTCAGCCAAAAAGGCTCTTGGATCAACTTCCATAAGATCAATAACAAATAAGACAGTCATAAGAACATTAGCAGAGACGTGATAGATCAGACAAACGTTTCCTTTAACAGAGTGGCCAAACAGGTGTCTCTGTGAGCAGGAACAATAGCCCTCCTGCTTTTCTTGCCTCTGTCCAGCTAAAAAATGCAGCACAGAAGGAAAAAGGGAGGAGGAGGAGGGAAGAGGAATACAAGTAAACTCAGGCATCAGTCCTAAGAGCTAAAATACTCCTACAGTGATCAGGTTCCTTTACAATGATGAGCTTTAGTGGCAACAGTTCAGAGAGAAGCCAAGTCAAATGGAGCTGTTCTCTCAGCCAAGCTGAGAGAGTGGTTTGGCTTCCCAACTTCTCCCTTTGTTGTAGCTTGATGGAACAGATAGATGACAATTGAGGAAAAGCCAAATGGAGCTTGTCTGTCAACCGAGCGGATGGAGTGGTCATTAGTGTGATATAAATCCTTTCAAGTTATTATTGTGCCTCTTCTACTAAAAGTGGACAACCCATAATAGAGAGGTTAATTACTTACCAGATCCTGCATTTCTGCGTTACGAAGATCCTGTAATGAAAGCCCATCATAATGTAAGTGATTTTCCTGCACGCTAGAGGAAAAAACCGAGGAGAATAAAACTTACTGGAACTATTTGGTATTGCATACAAATATCTCAGTGACGAGGCCAGAACAGCAGGTGGCTGAAGGTCAACATCCCAAAGGGCTGCTTCACACCTTATCTATCAGGGGTGGGTAACTGGATCTGGCTGGTGGGGTAGATAATTATCTCCCCCATCCCTCGCAGGCCAAGCTTGGCAGGTGGATGGGAGCCGCCCACCTGTCAATCACCTGGCATCACAGTGAGATTAGGCAATCCTTTTTTCTTTCTTTTCTTTTTTGCCGCAGTGGGCTTTGCAAAATGGTCTGCAAGACCAGATAACTCATTTACTACAATATCCAGTATCCTGCAGATCTATGCACCAATAGTTGCAGTGGTGTGAACCTTCATGTGTGAGGATAATCCATGATTCAGTACTTTTGCAACACTTTGAATACTTTGGCAGTATAGAATTCTTTCACATGTAGGATTGTCGATTATTTTTGTCTGATATAAAAAAAATGCTTTATATCATTGACAGAGTCACTGGAGGTGAATTATTTGAGGATATTGTTGCAAGAGAATATTACAGTGAAGCAGATGCAAGGTAAGTGCTGGATTTCAAGGCTTTTAACTGTTTGTTCATCTGCTGTTTATTTACCTTTAATGTGGTATTTGGCACCATAATACAATGATGGTTGGGGTTTGCCATCAGTACTGACTTAGAAGTGGGAAACATCAGCTTGCCATGCAAGGAATTAATTGATTTATTGGGCAAGCCTAGTTTGATGATGCACTCTTTATAAGGATGGTGGCTTTAGTCTGCTGTTTAGTCTGGGATGCGGGTGGCGCTGTGGCCTAAACCACAGAGCCTAGGGCTTGCCGATCAGAAGGTCAGCGGTTCGAATCCCTACAGCAGGGTGAGCTCCCTTTGCATGGTCCCAGCTCCTGCCAACCTAGCAGTTCGAAAGCACGTCAGAGTGCAAGTAGATAAATAGGTACTGCTCCGGCGGGAAGATAAATGGGGTTTCCATGCGCTGCTCTGGTTCGCCAATAGCAGCTTAGTCATGCTAGCCATATGACCTGGAAGGTGCACACTGGCTCCCTCGGCCAGTAAAGCGAGAGTCATCCACGACTGGACAGTCAGTGGTCCCTTTACCTTTACCTTTAAGGGATCTAAGTATTTCCCCTTCATCTAGTGCACCTTTTGGCAGGGGCAATCACACTGTCCCAGAACTTTAATATTATTCATATATTTTTCTTACACAATGCTTTTTTGCTAGGAAAGTGATTCTCAGTTAGCCCAACAGACCCATCAAGTTTCCTCCATTGAAATTTGGAGTTCCACATTTATCACTGTGATGAGCACTTCTCATGCTTGTCCACACACAAAAATCCATGCCTGCTGTTTTCTCAGTTTTTATATAAAGCACATGGAAGCGGTTGAGTGATTCCTGCAGGGGGGAACACATTTCAGCATGCTGGTGATCTCACCTGGGCACCACAGTGTTCCTAAGCCTCTTTCCGCATTAACTAATTGCCATTTTACAGGGAGCTTCAGAAAGTGGCATGGGTGGGTGATAATATCTGAAACAATCCTTTCAGTCTCAGTGAGTGGTGCCCACTGGTACAAATAATCCCTTTCAGAGAACATTTTGGCCTTGAGGAGAACAGTGTCAATAGATCGAAATCTCCTTGCTTGTCTTTCTAGCCTGAGCACACAGTCCCCATCAGGTGCTTCGCTCAGGGGTGCTCAAGATGAAAATACTTTGATTGCTGGATTTGGGTTTCTTCCTGTTGCACCGTCCAGGAAGATAAACCACTCCCTCTTTCCTCTCTGTACTCTGCTGTGCAAAACAGAAGGGGGAGACAGCTTCTGTGACTAGGTAGTGGTTCCCCTCTGAGAATCTGATGAAAGCTGTGGACAGCCCCCCCCCCATGCGCATACATACAAAATTTAGCACAGTTAATTTTATTATTTTGGCATACATGCCTGGTTCATGGACCGCCTGATGAAGCCGATGCATGGGCCCCAGGTTAAGAACCCCTGATATAAACTATGCTTTACACCTCTGCTGATCATCAAACACTGCTTCTTCAGAGGTCAAGGGCTTAAGATTCAGTTACGTTTGCTGGTATTAGAGACGGTGGTCATAACCCAGAGAATTGCACATATAGTTCTGTGTATCTAAAAGGGCATTTTCACTATATTTTCTAAAACCTATATGTTCTTGCCCTTTTCCATTCCCAAAGTCAAAGTGCAATTTTAAAATTTTCCTAACTTTTAACAAGTAGTTCCCTATGGGAGATTTTTTTTTTTGGGGGGGGGATCTAGGACCAAAGCATTAAACAGGTCATTGTTGAGCCCCTCATCTGAAAATCTTCTTGTTCATTCATATGAACGTTTTGGCATTTTCAGTGTGTTTGACCTTGGCTGTAAATATGCTAAGTACATTGGGAAAAGCTTCTGGTCTTCTCGGCCTGTAGACATCCATAAAAAATATTCAAATATGGATGTGTAAAATGACAAACTGTGTTTTTGTGCCCAAATCAAAGTGTCTTAATTTGTATCTTAAATTACAGCTTAGTTCTCTGTGCTTAGCAAGAGTAAACATACTTTATGCAATGGTTTAAAGAAACATAATAAAGTGTTTGGGCTTCCTTTTATTACTTTTGGACATGCCTGCTAAACATACAGCTGTTCTAGATTAAGTGTTACAGATCCTCAATGAATTGCACTGATAGTTTTCTGATTCCCCCCCCCCCTATAATTCAGGGGCAGCATTTTGTGCCTTTTTTAGTTATTGTTTAATTTGTACTTTTCCCTTTCTGTTCCTCTTGTACAAGTGTTGAATTTGTATTTGTGTGTGTGTGTGTGTGTGTGTTCTTAAATATGTTGGGGTTAGTGTGGATTGGATAGTGCATGTGCTTAAAAATCCAGTCATTGTGCCACTCATTAGACACCATGGAGAATGTGCACAAATTAGGAGAGTGAACAAAGTATTGTACATATTTTACAGTCAGTTTGTATAACCTCCAAGTCAAATGGGACAATGTATTAACCAATGAATGTCCATGGTCTTCAAGTTGAGAATATAGTGTGATTTGCCAGCATCATTAACATATAGATGTACTGATTATGCCAGTGGTTCCCAAACTCCCCTCAACTGACAATCTTAGAATTGCTGGTGGTCCTGGTGGACTTACTTCATGGTTTTTCTGCCCTTTATAACAGTTGCAGTGCACTGTGATAGGTGCTCTATGGTTTTGAATTGTATTCTGGACACTTTCATTTCTGTTATTGTATTGCAGCTTGCATTCTCCCATAGAATTCAGATTATAGCAGAATAGAATGCAGCATAAGAAATAGAAGAAGCAATAAAAATAGAATTAAAAATCAATATAAAGATTTCATGCTGGCATGCCACGGGCCATCTAAAAGAAGCTCACAGACCACAGTTTGTGAACCCTTGGACTAGGCAATATGCAGAATCAATGGTACACAGTCTTCATAATGTCTGATGATGTGCATAGTGACCAGGTTTTTTTTATGAATGTTCTCTATCCTATTCACATTGACAACACTTACATTGTTTGCAAGGACTACCAAAATAAACAGCATCTAGACTCACCCAAATAATTTGCAAAAAAAATTTTTTAAATTGTTTAACTAAAGCTTGCCATTTTTTTCCTAACATTCCTGCCATTCAATGAGTGGGAAATACAAGACAAAGGATTCTGTCTAATGATGTCACATGTTACATGTTAAATGTCCTTTCTTTTTTTTGGTAAATCTTAAAATTTCTGTACACAGCATTGCTGTGTTGCAGATCAGCGTGTAATTGAAATGTGTCCAAAAATGTGATTTAATTACTATTATTTTTATAATTTCAAGTTATTTTCATTTTGATTTTTGCATTTAATGTGATTATGTGCCTTTAAAATGTTTTTTCCCTTCCATTCTGCCCTTGTATCTCTGCAGTCATTGTATACAGCAGATTCTAGAAAGTGTTAATCATTGTCACCTAAATGGCATAGTTCACAGAGACCTGAAGGTCAGTATCTGGTGCCCATAGGTTGGCTAAGAAGTGTTTTTTTTTTCTCTCTCTCTCTTTCCTTTCCTTTTCTTGGCTTGAGGCTGAAGGGTGGGTTCGGCTGAGAAGTCCCCTTCGCTTTCCTTTCTCATCCTCAGGATGACAAATGGATAATGCATGGTGCTGCTTTCAAGTTTGCAAGTGTCACAGGTCTAGCATACATCACGGTAGAAGCTGAAATAGGTGTGGCAAGACAAAGTGACCTTCCAGCATTTATTTCCCCCCCACTACTTATCTCTGTGGTATGATAAATATCACCACAAACATTGGAAGGAGCTTGCACCTGCCACATAAACTTCGGCTGTGATGTATGTCAGCCTGCAGGTATTTTGAAAAACACCACTTCTGTGCAGAGACTTTGGGTTATAGTGGCAGAACAAGTGGTTTGGCATTGCTCTGCTAGAGTAGGACAAACCCTCAGGCAACAGCAAGCATGTAATCGCTCTGCTAAATGAAACCATGAGGAGTGAGTAATTTGCCTTAAAAACGCATTACTCCCTAAAAGTAATATTAACTGCAGTTTGGCTGGTGCAAAAGAACCATCACATTCAAATAAATAGAAGGAACAAACAGCACCAGATATTTAATGCAAGCTTGCAAATAGCTCTGGGAGGTTATTTCTTCATCTGTGTATGAAATATATGGCCAAAAATGAGATTTGTGTGTAAAAGTAGACCCCATTTTGGGCTGTTCCTCCTTAGCACTGCTGAAATCAAAATGAGCTACTTCATAGCAGCACGCTCACGTCTGAGGAAGTTAGCTACTCTAGCCGAGGAATGCGGGTCCATTTCCGGAGGTTGTGCGTTACAGTCTCTGTTTGCTGGTTTTGCACTATAACCCAGTCTCACTGAGGGTATACAGACAGTGAGTGTACGGCTTGGAACTAACACACGCCCCCTGGTGTTTGCATGCAGTCATTGCATTCAGCAGATCCTGGAGGCTGTGCTACACTGCCATCAGATGGGCGTAGTCCATCGGGACTTGAAGGTGAGTAATGCTGTTGGGGAAGAGAGAACCTACACCACACGGTCTCAAAGCACTCCTTTTAGCTGCATTTTTGCATGTAGAGGGGCAAAGAGGTGCCCACTTGCTGACTCTCTGGTTGTCTGGACAGTTCTGAAAGCTTCCACATAAAAGAGACACCAAATTACCAAACCCCCTTGCAGATTTAGAAGTACTTTCCTTTGCTGTTCTCCTTTGGCGTATACGTCACTGAAGCCGTGGATAGGAGCGAACCTGCAGAAGAGTTATCAAGTGATGCTTGAGCTCCTCGTCCCACATCAATCCATTTTGAATCAAAGAGTGAGAAGCTTGTGACTAAGTGCGCTCAGTTGCCGGAGATGCCTCTTTTTACCTCCCTGAAACCTTCTAGTCCATTTTACTTTGGATGTTTCTTTTATCTGCTCTTCGGGGTCACAAGATGGAAGGACAGATGTGTTTTGCCACTGAGTGCATTGGGATGCTTTGCCATCCCTGTTACCACCACCATACATACGTTCAGCTATTCAGCATCAGCTTCCTATTTTATGCAGACTGCTAGTTTCATTGGCTTCACATTGTTCTCAGCTTTTTTTTTTTTTGTGCCTTTTAATCTTTTGGCTTCCGGACTAAGAAAAAAAAGCAAATGCCAATTCATCTTGAAACCCATTCTTAAAACACACGATAATTGGGTTTTGGGAGGGGCCTTGAGTAAGACACTGTCCATAGCCTCCCACTCTCCCAGTTCCCCCACCATCGGCGCCAGCTGTTTTTGTTTCTTTTCTCCTTCTTCATCATGACTACCATTCACTTGCTTGCCAGGCAGCGAGCCAATGAGTAAGCAGGCAGTAACATGTATTGCTTCTCCCTTCTCCCTACCACTGTTGTCCGAACAAGTAGGTTATAATGGTGAAGAAAATGAGCACGTCCCAGGAGTGTGAGGGAGCAATAAATCACATGGAGTATGTTTATTAGAAGAAGAACAAGGCCTGCTCAGGAGCTGATTCCTCCCATCATCCCTCTGCATCCAACCAGTCCATGACAAGAAGGGATCTTTCCAGTGACTCTGCCTGCTGGGTTATGGGCCCTTTGCAAGCGCTCTGCTATGTTACCGCTTGACACCTGCCCTGCTAGACGCTTGCGAAGGTTGGCAGTGCAAATCCCCGTGACGGGGTGAGCTCCCGTTGCTCTGTTCCAGCTCCTGACAACCTAGCAGTTTGAAAGCACACCAGTGCAAGTAGATAAATAGACACCACTGCAGCGGGAAGGCAAATGGCATTTCCGTGCAGTCTGATTTCCATCATCTTGTTCCATTGCGCCAGAAGCGGTTTAGTCATGCTGACCACATGACCCAGAAAGCTGTCTGTGGACAAACGCTGTCTCCCTTGGCCTGAAAGAGATGAGCACCGCAACCCCATAGTTGCCTTTGACTGGACTTAACTGTCCAGGGGTCCTTTACCTTTTTACCTTTTCTATATGTATGTGTGTGTATGTGTGTACACACACACACACACACACACACACACACACACACACACACACACACCTTATAGGTTAGGAAGGCTCACAAAGATCTGAAAAGTAAGCAGGGCATAATTTGTTAGGGTTTTAATGGAGATTTTGTACACCACGTTGATATATTTTTATATGAGTTTGCAGTACAGAAATGAATTCACATCATCCTAATTATTATCGTCGAGGAAAATTACACTTTTAGCTCCATTTGATACATTCTTAAACCAGTGGTATATGTTCTCTAAAGGACCTTGAAGTTGTCCATATACCTAGCAAGTAAAAGAAGAAGAAAAAGAAAATCAAAGGGGGAATTCCTTCACACTAAGGCCTCTGTATTAGCATTCATTAGTAGATTTGACATTGAAATCCTTGGGGTGGCTATAGAAAGCAGTGTTTACAACACCCTTCCCTAACCTGGCCCTAACCACCAGATATTTTGCACCACAATTTCAATCAGTGCCAATCGGCATGGCAGATGAAAGGGGATGATTGTATTCCAAAATATCCGGAGGGCAGCAGGTTGAGGAGGGCACATAACATTATTAATTTTGCTGTTTGGGGACAGGAGCCAGAAATAGGTCACTTCCAAGCTGATTGGATCTTGTATTCATTTGATTGCGTCCTCTATTTATTTGTGTTCTGCATAATTCTTCAAGACATCCATGGCTTGCATTACTTTGTAATGAAAGCATAGTGCACGCACGTGCGTTGTCATCTTTCTGTACTCAGAGTGTGTATACTTACACATCTGGATGACCATTTTATTGCATCATAAGATACGGACTCCCGAGTCCACAAAAGCTTATGCCCACAACAAATAGTTCAGTCTTTAAGATGCTGCGTGACTCTTGCGTTGGTTTGATTCACAAGGAAAGATTCGTGCACACCTAAATCTGTCCTGTTGAAAACACTTGGAGTTGTTCTGTTCACAGCTGAGCTCTTTTATGATTGCAGTTTCCGTAACACCTTTCAAATTATACAAACCCAATCACTGCATGGTTTGTTGATGTTTTTTTCACGGTGCCCTTCAAAAGGAGCGCAGAAGTTCTTGCGGTTTTATACTCATCTTGTCGCTGCCAGGTTGACATGCAAAATGAATTATTCATAATTCCATTTGGCCTTGCGCTGCACTTGTCTCAATCTGTCAGTATCACTGACAAAATGAAAAGGGAGCTTCCACATCTCCCCCTCCCCCAAGTATTAGTGCATTCTTGCTGTGCTGTTACATAACCAGTATTCCCCCATCACCTCAGAACTGAGTGGGGATTCCTTCGCTGCAGTGCCAAGAAGAAATATTATTTCTTCTTCTTCTTCTTCTTCTTCTTCTTCTTCTTCTTCTTCTTCCCCCAACCCATTTTTTAAAAGGTATTAAACACTGTTTTTGTTATTTCTCTCTCTTTATATATATATATATATATATATATATATATATATATATATGCTTTCGTAGATTTTCACGGGTACAGGAATGCAGGTTTTGGTGTCTTCGGGTGTCTTCCCGTGTAAGAGTCGGGGTGTCTGTGCGACCTTTCGACGAGGTCTCACTCGTCATCTTCAGGCTGGTGCTTTCGGCTTCTTATTACTGGAACAGAGCAGAGTCTGGTGTTTGAGTTCCTATAAATACTGTTGAGGGGTGTGGTGTATAGCCTCCAACGTTCTGGGCAAAGAGGAAGTTCCTAGATTAGTGTGCCTTTTCTTCTTTTGTTCCTTAATTACTTGAGGGATATCTTGGGTGATTTCATGAGTGATATTCAGAATATCACTGGGTGGGTCATTAAGTGTAGATTAGTTGCTAAAGCTTTCGTGTCTTGACCTCTTGAGCTTGTGAAGAGTTTTTCTGAGAAGATGGCTGTGCTGCATTTAGTTGTGCTCTGGCTTGGCTTCGTGTATAGGGGCGAGCTATGGTTTTGTGCCTTGTGCCAGCCAGATCTGTGTAGGGATTGCAGGGGGGTGCAGCATCCGGAGGTGCCACTATAGTTTGGCTACTGGAAATACCCTGCAAAGTCTGCCCAGCCACGTACATTGGACAAACAAACAGACGAATAAATGCACGTATCGCAGAACACAAGAATGCCGTCAAAAAAGAAGAAAAAACTTCCTCTCTTTTCCAACACATGAAAGAAACAGGACATGAAATTAATTTTGCAGATTCCAAATTGCTCTTTAACATGGAACATCACCACAAGAGAATAATCATGGAAGCCATCGAGATAGAGAAACACCCTCACAACATGAACAAGCGTGACGACACGTCCCGCCTGCCAGACATCTGGAAATTAGCCCTCCCCACAAAAACCGACACCAGAACCAGAGGCACACAGAACGCCGTCACCAATCAACCACACCAGACCCAAACCCAGACCCTCTCCACAGACATATTACAGACTCCATCCAGTAGCCAAACTATAGTGGCACCTCCGGATGCTGCACCCCCCTGCAATCCCTACACAGATCTGGCTGGCACAAGGCACAAAACCATAGCTCGCCCCTATACACGAAGCCAAGCCAGAGCACAACTAAATGCAGCACAGCCATCTTCTCAGAAAAACTCTTCACAAGCTCAAGAGGTCAAGACACGAAAGCTTTAGCAACTAATCTACACTTAATGACCCACCCAGTGATATTCTGAATATCACTCATGAAATCACCCAAGATATCCCTCAAGTAATTAAGGAACAAAAGAAGAAAAGGCACACTAATCTAGGAACTTCCTCTTTGCCCAGAACGTTGGAGGCTATACACCACACCCCTCAACAGTATTTATAGGAACTCAAACACCAGACTCTGCTCTGTTCCAGTAACAAGAAGCCGAAAGCACCAGCCTGAAGATGACGAGTGAGACCTCGTCGAAACGTCGCACAGACACCCCGACTCTTACACGGGAAGACACCCGAAGACACCAAAACCTGCATATATATATATATATATATATATATATATATATATATATATATTGTTTTTCTATCCAGACATCGAACCTCAAAGTAGATTGCAAGAATACATATAATAAGCAATACAACCTTGCATCTTGTTTCTCCCCTCATCAATCCTGATATTTTTAAACCATAAGTCAGTGGTTCCCAAACTTCTTTTTCCACTTCAACCTTTCTAAAGATCTTGCATTTTCAGCTACCTCCTAGAGCAGGTATTGGGGGACCTTGTTTCTGTCAAGGGCTGCATTCCCTTTGGCGTAATCTTTCAGGAGTTGCATGTCAATGGGGGTTAAGGCCACAGCTATATATGGGCAGGGCTACTCCTTTTCTTTTCTTTTCTTTTCTTTCTCTTTCTCTCCTACCTTCTTTTCCCTGTCCAGCAGCTTGCTGGGGGAGGAGCAGGTCGCTGTTTCCTCTCCCCTTTCCATTGCTGTAACCATTTTGATTTTTCCACCCACTGTCCTTCTCTTCTCACCCCCCACCTCAGACTTCCCACCAATAAAATTCAGCAGAGGACTGCAGGTTTCCCACCCAGTCCTAAAGGTTGAAATGGATGGGTTTCAGTGGTCCTTCTCTTGAAAGAATTTAAAACTTCTGAAATGCCGGAGCAGCATTTTACTATAGAGCAACCATGTTTTTGTCTTTTTAGCAAAAGTTCTTCTGAGGGACTTCTAGTGAGGAAAGAAGCTACTTTTCATACCCGGCTCAGGTGTGACCGAGATATGAAGCATTTTCAGTGACAGACAGGGTTCACATTCACTGAAAAGCCTTGATCCAGACAGAAAATACCCTTTATGGTGACAGAATCACCACTGATTAAACAGGCTAGACCTTTGAATGCTCCGGAATCTCAGATATAAAACCCTAAACTTGAAGTTGGGAGCCTTTGGATATCCACACAAAAATATGCTGTCTAGCCATTATGTTGACATGGCCTAAACAAGAGAGAAGCTAAATGATGGCCGCCTCTCTACTACATGCATAACTGCAGCTAAAGTGCAACTTTGTGATCCGGACACTGACTTGCTCCTTCCCTGGAGAGACTCTCAAGCATATGCTGTTTAATCTCCTATATCTTTCTCCCGTTTGTGCACGTTTGTCCCATCCTCTTCAGACCTTGTTGCATGACAGACACGTCAGCGTTTCCCCATTGTCTTGAAATGGCTGGTGCATGTTCTTTTAAGGGGCAGAGTCCAGCAGCCCAGGATGTCCCTTCCGCTTGCTATCAAAGTGTGTGGCTGTGTTTGCAATGAAGCATATTTACTTCCTTATGACAGTGATGTTTGCTTTACAGTACTTTGGGTCCAAAGATATTTGCTGACAGGTGTTAAGCACTTCTAAAGGAGTAGGGGGTGAGATCGAGTTCTTTTAATAGTCCCATCCTGTGTGTGAATGGGCATTACTTGGTTTACCTACTTGGGAAGTATATATGACCTGACAGCCTGATGCTCTGGGTTGCTGAAGGTCACCAATAAATAGAAACATCCAGCGGCTTTAAGTAATTTACATAAGCAGTGCTTTCCAGGAACTAAGGATGGCCAACTTTTGCCTCTCTGCGGATCAATTTGTCCAGAGTATAGAAATAGTATAGCAAACTGCTAGCAAGATTGGGTGGCAGTTTTATAATTTATGCAATATTTTAGGGAGAAATAGTGCCCACCATTTGATGTTTTTTATGCCCCAATGAGGATGAACATCTTGGGATGCTTTTTTTAAAAAGGGTGACCGTGTTTGGTCAAACTAATTTAAATGAGAAGGGGGGGGAGAGATTTTGGCCTGATTCGCTTGTCTCTCAATGTGTTGGTTGTGCTTATCAAGCAGGGGAAAAGATTCTGCTAGTTTAATGATAAAGTAGTTTTTTAAAAAGAATATGGGGAGAAAGTGAGAATGACTAAACAGTGGAATTTGCCGTTACAAATAACTGAAAAACTGCATATCAGAATTCAGAGAAGTGTAAATTTCAATAGACGGCTGTTTTTCAGTTCTGGAAAGTGTGAATTACATGGGTTCGCCTTCAAATGCGAACTGAATCAAATTTCTTTCCCATCTCTGTGTGTAGCTATATTTCCAATTTGTATTTAATTATGGGTGCAGGGAGAGAGTAACTAGGCTAAGCAGTCAGCAGGAAGAAAAGCTTTATCCCTTCTCTCTCCTGCAATGATCAGGACTAAAATCTCCCTTCCACATGGCTATTGGCAGCTGGTAAAGAAAAACAAACTTCCCATTGAAGCAATGAGAGGTTGTTTTTTACTAGCCCTCTAAGCTGCCCTAGAGGTGGAGAGAGCAACATTAGGACCCCCTGTAGCTCTGAAGGGTTGGTCATCTGATCCTCTGTGCCTGTATTTAAATGAAAAAAATAGATGTAAGTGCACTCTGTGCATTAAGTGTAGCATGTAGTTTGGCCCTGAGCTTTCAATGTGGGCATCTTGTTAACAAAGAGGGATGAAAAGAGCCCTGTGAGGAAGAGTCTTCAGAATCTATCCTGGAACTCTTCTGTTTTGTGTAGATTAAAATAAACTCATATTTGAGCATTTATCAATTTAACAAATTTATAAAACGCTTCGTGGTCCGGGGCAATCAGCGCAATAAACGACAGTAAATGCACAAAATTTAAAAAACAATTAAAACAGTTTTTTATAAACTGAAGACTATAACAAAAACAGTCTCTGCATCTTCTTTGTAGGCATTTAAAGAAATGATGACTTACGTGATCTCTCATTTTCCCCCATTCCCTTTCCTCTTCCCTGCATTAAGCCTGAGAACTTGCTCCTAGCTAGCAAGTCAAAGGGAGCAGCGGTCAAACTGGCAGATTTTGGATTGGCTATTGAAGTGCAAGGTGAACAGCAGGCTTGGTTTGGTAAGAGAACATTCTGACGTAACCCATTTCCTCTCTGTATCTATCCTGCTGTGCCATCTTATTCACATGGAAACTAAGAAGCTGCCTTATATCATTGGCCAGTCTAGTTCAGTATTGTCAACACCGATTGGCAGCAGCTCTCAGGGGTTTTGAGTCAGAGTCCTTTGCAGCTGTACCTGGAGATGCCAGGGATTGAACCTGGAATCTTTTGCATGCAAAGCATGCATTCTCCCGCTTCCTCAGGTGGGTGGGTTTTGGGCACTTCCTGTACTTTATCCCTAGTCACCATTCTAGCTGATTCTTCCCTCAAACAGCTCCCCTCCCAACACACCTCTTGAGAAATGCTGAGCATTAAATCTTTTTGTGCACAATCCTCCAGGAAGTTACTAGTGGCTTTTTTCCCTCAGCTCCCATACAGTTGAACCTACTTCACAGGGTTGTTCTGAGGGTAGCATGGCATCTGTACCACCTTCAGTTCAATGGAAGAAGAGCAGGGTACAAATTTAATAAGCGGTGGTCTCTTATCTTCATTGTCAAAATGAAGTTTTGTAGGCCCAAGACTTGATTACTGTCAGTCTTTCCCCTTCCCCTTTTATTGGGGCCTATATCTCCTCCATATAATGATACCAGGTCAACCGGGAGTCACTTTGTGAACATGATGATATCATGATAATACATAGTCAGCCAGGGTAGTAACATCACTGAGGGAAAACCAGAACATCAAAGATGTATTGGAGTGTGTTGGATCACCTGTCATGTACCGTAGGCCTGATCCTGCAAAATCTCTTTAAGGAGATCAGCTTACACCTGATTCTCTCTTAGCAATTTGCTGCAACCCTATAGAGCTCCCTCTCCGGGACGCTGGGGGAGGGAGAGCAGTTGAGGAAAGATAATTCAGAAATTGGGTGGGGTGCAAGTTCACTTTTCTAGAGGGGCTGAAGAAAGAATACAGGAAGCTTTCTCCCCATGTACCTGTTGAGATTCTCTGAATTCATTTGCCTTTTTCAGAGCTGAAAGCCTGAAATTCTTGAGACGGATTCATACATGCCTATTTCAGAACAAGGAGCAGTAGATCTCTTTCCCTGCAGATAGTTAAAGTTGGAAGAGTTGCTGAAAATGCAGTAGACTCACAAATATCTAAAGTATGTTCTAAAAGAGTGACTGATGTTATATGGATCGTTTTACGAGAATGATGCTTTCTTTTTTTAAGGTTTTGCTGGTACGCCAGGATATCTTTCCCCAGAGGTACTACGAAAAGATCCCTATGGAAAGCCAGTAGACATGTGGGCGTGTGGTAAGATCTTTTTTATTTCTGGGATTTTCTTTTTCTTCCTTTAAAAGCCTCCGTAAGTGAGCTTTTATATTTCATTGCTTTGCTCCTCCTAAAAACCTCTGCTAGATACTATTTTTTATAGACCCATTTTTTACGGTATATAACTTTCCAAGACAGTTTACAATAAATCATTGCAATATAATTAAAATCATGTGGACGTGGGCTGGCATAAATTTGGAGGAGGAGAAGGAGAGATTTGAAGGATGTTGGTAGGCAGGAGAATAGAGCTGGCCCCTCTTCCTTGTTCCTGGGCTGGATCAAGAGGCATTTGAACCCCATTCCTGCTCTAGGGGGAAAGGGCAGGTACCTTTATTCAGGGGATATTTGGGTGGAGTAAAGAGATAGTGAAAGAATATATACAGCCCTTCCATCAGCAAATGGCTCTGATCTAAATATGAGCCCCATTTCGCATCAGCATAGCCCCCGTCCAAATCTGCTTGAAAGTTTTGTTTGCTCTTTTTATAAGCTGGGTGATCCAATTGCAGAAAGCTGTGTCAGTTCCCTTGGAAAATATTTATTTGAGTCGTTTTGACTTAGTTTAATGCTGTTGTCACACCACAAAAAACGGTCTTGTAGATTTGGAAAAGGTTCTGAAAAGGGCGAACAAAGTTGATCAAGAGGATGGAACGACTCCGCTGTGAGGAAAGGTTGTAGTTTCTGAGGATTTTTATTTTAGAGGGAAGGCGTGCAAGAGACAGCATTATAGAAGTCTATAGAATTATGTGTGGTAAGCAGAAAGTGAACAGAGGCAGCGTTTTCTCCCTCTCGCAATGCTAGAACTCCTGGGCATCCAATGAAACTGAACGTCGGAAGATTCAGGACAAATAAAATAAAACAGTGATTAGTTCAAATATGGAACTTGCTGCCAGTGATTACTAACCAACTTGAATGGCTTTGAAACAAGATTAGACAAATTCATGGAGGATAAAGATTGCCATAATGGCTGTGCTCCGCCTCCAGTTTGGAATCAGTATGCTTCTGAATACCAGCTTGCTGGAAAATGCAAGAGGAGAGAGAGAGGGCGCGCTCTTCTGCTTGGGTCCTGCTTGTAGGTTTTGCTTGAGCATCTGACTGGCCACTGTGAGATGGTGGACCCGATGGGCTATTGGCCTGTTCCTGCAGGCTCCTCTTATATCCATGTGTCCTTATTGTCACCTTCCCCAGGTGTTATCCTCTACATCCTCTTGGTGGGATACCCTCCTTTTTGGGATGAAGATCAGCACAGACTCTACCAACAGATCAAGGCTGGAGCGTATGATGTAATACCTCAATTTCTTGTTTTCTGATGATAGCTCACTATAATATGATAATAGTGGGGATGACAGTGATGTAAAACGGCCAAGTATTAGCTTGTGATTCTAGCATCCAGTCATTCCTATGATGCGTTGCTGTTTTTTCTTTCATTCCTATAATCTGCCTACCATTTTAATATACGAGCAACATTGCACAATTAACTGTTCAGGAACTTTAAAGAACTAACGTATGGGGAAAGCAGCTGTGATGTAACAAGAGAAACCACAAGATTGTATATCCCAGGGATCCCAACCTTTTTGAGTCCAGGGACACATACAGGGAACAATGATTTGCACCACAGAATGCCCATTTCACTGAAGAAAAAATTGGGAGTTCTCATAACCCCCTGACAAAACACCTATACACCCGCCCCAAAGCAAATAAAACACCAACAGAATAAATAGCCCAGCCCAGCCCACAAATCAAGTGACCTCTTCACAACCAGACAAATCTCCCTAAAGCCAACAAAGCTCAATTAAAAATAAAAATTGAGAGTGGTGGTGGCCATGTTGCCATGTTGTTCATATGAACAAAGGCTGATTTGATTTCTTTTTGAGGTAAAACAAGGTGTACATTTTCAAAATAATAAATAACTGATGACATAAACAAGGGGTATGGAAGATTTGGTCTTCCTGGTGCTTCTGTACTGCACATGCCCATGACCCACTGTACATGCTGAAGGTAGCTGATGGGAGCTAGAGTCCAAGAACATCTGATTTCTGTTCGCTGTCACAAACAAAACTCCCTCTATGTAGTTCTTAATGCCTTTTTAAATTGTCCCTGTCTCTATTATACACACCTATAACGGATTTTCCTCTCTATACAAACTCGCCCCTCCCCTTACATTTTCTGGTGCTGCTTACATTTCCTCATTTCACTCTTCAGTTAGATTTGTCACAGATTCCCGCAGCTGTGATCTCTCTTGGTTCGCTTGCAAGTTTGCATATGTGTGCCCGGGACGGATAATTGTGAAATGAGCCATGCAAGATACCAGCACCGCCTACAGTATATCCATCATACTTTCTCACAGCTCAGAATCCTTGAGTCTGGCAGCTGCAGAAGCGGCAGCCAAAAGACGTTTCAGAATTATGAGATGTTTCCCCCCCTCCTGTCAAGCTCATTCCTATGTGATGCCCATAGTGATGTGTTTTCAAATGGACAAATGTCTGTTCTTCAGCATGATTATCCTTCTTGCTGACTCGGAGGACTCCTTTGTGCAAATTGCCTTTCATAATGTAATAGCCTGCTCTCAGGAGCACAGCCAGCAAACTTAACAGGTGTTTGTGCTTTCCCTGGTGATGTGGCTGCTTGTGGTAATCAACAACCAAGAATTAGTGCCATTCAGAAGTGGGTATCCCTTCCCACCTGTCTTAGGAGATTATTCTCACCTGTTCTCCCCAGCACGTCACTTCATATTGCTCGTTGTTGCTTTTTATTTAGATATTTTTAGGCTTTGCCGTGCCTCTTGGGGTCGTTTGCATTCTTTTTCTCTAATAAAACAAACAGACATAACGCGTGTGTGTGTGCTTCAATTAATTTTCTGGGTCCACTCCCATTTTATGCTTCTTTGATTTGATTCAACTTGCTTAGAAATCAGGGGATTTGAAGGCCCAGAAAGCATAGAATAACAGCCATTGAAATTCCTTTCAAATTCTGTGTGTCAAAGAATCTTGATTATGTGTGACATGGATATGGTTTTTTCCCCCAAGTTTCCTTCACCAGAATGGGACACGGTGACCCCAGAAGCCAAAGACCTCATCAACAAAATGCTTACAATCAATCCTGCCAAACGTATCAATGCATCAGAGGCCCTCAAACACCCCTGGATCTGTGTAAGTAGGCTTCTACTAGCTGTCTTCTTTGGTCAGGGGGCAAAGTCCAAAACTTGTATCCCATGCCTTTCTATTCCACTTGCAGTAAAATATTTCATGATTTCCTTCCGTGATTACCTGAAATCTCAGCTCAGTGCTGTAGTCAACAATTTGAGAGCCAGAGTAATGATTAGATTGTTACCTAGCCCAGGGGAGATCTGGGTTCAAGCCCTCATTCAGCCATGAAGTTCATGGTCTGATTGTCACCATCCCTCTTAGTCAACTAACCTCAGAGGGTGGTGGTTGTAATAAAAATGGGATGGGGAAGAACTGAATACACCACTCTGAATTCCGTGGGAGGTAATTTGGATATTAGTATAATAAATAAATACATTTAGAAATCTGATAATTAGAATTGTTGCTGCCCAATGAGAATCATTTTTATATTAATAGTCAGGGCACCACAATTATAATTAACCTTTTCACCTTAAGGTGAATTATATTGTAATAATAGTCTGTAAATTCAAATAAGGTGTAGGGGATATGTGTTTTCGGCTCACAGAACACCGGTTTCAATAACTGGAGTTCGGCAGTACCACGAATACTACAGTGGAGCACAAATACCTATCTCACCCTTATACAGTTAACCCATATTAGCTCTTCCTCCTCACTAAAATGTTAGAGAGGTTGTGGAACATTAGGCTCTAATCAATATATGTGGTGGACATTTGGGAAAGTGACTCAGTTCTGGGAGGAAGTATTTGTTGAAATAAAAGCAATTACTGGACAAAACATCTTTCATTGTCCAGAGCTGTTACTGCTCATTCCCCCCCCCCCCCCGAGGCAGATAACATGAACTTACATCTCAAACCTCTAATAAGTTCTCCTTTACTATCAGGCAGGCTGATAATAATGAGTTGCTGGAAGAACTTAGAGGGTGCTGCTCTGACAAATTGGTACAATAAAGTATGGCAAATAGCACTTGTTGGAAAAATGGACTAATAAAATAAAATTGGCACAAGGTTTAAGGCACAAATGCTTTCTTTTTTGTAACTCACTGGTATGGCTTTAGTGTGCATATGGCTAAAAAATGAACAGGGGACTCCCTTCACATTATAAAACCTTTTGGTTAAATTAAGCTGCTTACCGCTTTCTATACAAATGGTAATCTGGGATAAGAATTTAGTATGTTATTTTGCATGTATTGCCCAAGCACCATCTTCTGGTGAACCCACAAGGACCCTGAGATTATAATCTTATGCCTTTCTTTGTTTGCCTCCCCCATGAGAGGTCCAGAGGGTGGCAACACGAGAATGGGCCTTTTCTGCGGTAGGGTTTAGGGTGGGATATGTTATTGCTTAAGTGTACGATGTTGTTATATCCTGTAAGAATCTACTAAAACTAAAACAACCACAGTATAATACTGCATTGTAATACTGAACAAAACTACAATGCAATGCAATAAACCCCCCCCCTCACAAATCCTTAACCTCATTTCCATTGAATTCTATAGGACTTACTTCTGATTATGCCTGGTTTAAATCCTGTTTAAATACAGTTCATTATATTGAAGAGCCAACCACTTTTAATTAAACACTTCAGACTCTAAAGTTTAGATATGAGGACCTTGCACTGCTCTCTGATCATTTCAAAGGATTATTGTTGTTAAAGCAGGGCAATTGTGGGGTTCTTTTTGTTTTATTTAGTTGCAGAACCAGTCAAATTGTGGGAAGAGTCTTGTCATTTTCTTCAAGGGCTCCAGAGTTGTCATTGGCATCTGGAAGTAGCTCCAGAAAACATTGTTCATGGAGATTGTTAATACTGAATAAATTTGCAAATCTGGTTGCATGTACCAAAACACTTCTCTCCCCCCCCCTTTTTTTTTTTCTTCAGCAACGTTCTACTGTGGCTTCTATGATGCACAGACAGGAGACTGTAGACTGCCTGAAGAAATTCAATGCAAGAAGGAAACTTAAGGTAAGGAAGCAAGTTTCCCCCCAGACATCCTGCTAGTTGAGAAACTGAAAGCATATAGTTAGTGTCTCTTAAAAGCAGCAGGTATTCATTAGCTGAGTGTCTGTATTCTCTATGGCTGCTTCTCCCTCTCTCATACGTGACAGTAACGTTTCCCTAATTTTGCACCTCTTTCCCCCTTGAGTTCTCTCCTACCACCAAACAGTTTCTTGGAGGGAGGGGGTTGGAGGGGGGGAACGTTTCAAAAACAAAAGCCCTCTCACAAATCAAGTTCTCAGTAAACGACAGACTGGGAATGTTTATGCATACTAACTGTATATGCATACTTCAGCTTGCAACATTTGACTTACCATCATTCTGATCCAGTACTTCCAGTATATTTCCTCCCCTCCCCTCTGTACTGTCCAGGAATGTTCCATAGATCATTTCCAAACGTTAAAGAAAACAGAGGACCTCTTTCTCATACAGAGTTCCTCCCACTTCAGAGTCCTTGCAAAGATTTCAATTAGCAACAGCACCTCTGCCCCATGAGTCCTGTTGTAGACTGAATGAGAGAGCGCCTGTTTGCACACCTCCACTCCACATTAACGGTGATGCAGGGTTTTCTTTCAATAAAGTCTAAAGTGATTAACAAAGGATTTTAACTTCTGACCTACACATTTAGAAAATTATATTATTCAGTATTATTTTAAAAAAAAATTTTGGGAGAGCTTTGCAAATAGTTTTGAACAGCCCTGTGTTCCTTGAGGCAATCTATCCTTTACACATTTTATGCACCCTCTATTTATGCTTCAGGCAAGCAGCCAGTACTGTATTGTTTCATTGAGATTTTAGCGTGGGCTACAGTTCTGCCTGCCCATTTTTTAAAACTGAATTGCATCCTCGTCTTGGTTTTAACGTGGGAAATTGATTCCAGTATTTTGAACTGTTTTTATTGTCACTTTGATTATTTTGATTTTTTTGTGTAAGCTTTTGAGTTTATCTCATCAGGAAAGGCTGGGTATAAATTTTAAAATAAAGAAGCATGTTACATAGTCACATGGGCCATTTAAACTTTTCAAATGTAGGAAATGTTACCCAACAGCAGGTCTCTGTGTGTTTGAAATAAGAGAGAGATCCTTTTGCTTATCTTCAGATATACTCTAGAGGATACGGACTTACTATGTTGAATGTCTTTTTAGGGTGCCATTTTGACAACTATGCTGGCTACAAGAAATTTCTCAGGTATGTTCAGTACACTGTGTGACACCTTATTACTAATTGCTGAGATGTATATGTTCCTGTGGTACATGTCAAAATTCGTTCATCTTTGCATGTGTCCGGATGCCATATTTGTTTAATACACATCTGTTTGCTTTGCATTGGCTAAGTAAAATTGGAGTGAGATGAAACTTTTTAAGCGGGCATCTTGTTAATTCCATTCTTCATCTCTGGTCATTTCTCACTGCCTTTCATATTATAGTAGTTAGACATGGTTATTAGATCCGCTGGCATTGTTTACAACAACCTTCCCCGACCTGGTGCCCTCCACAAGTTTTGGGCTAGAGCTTCCAACACCCTTGACAGTTGGCCATGCCAGATGGGGCTAATGGGAGCTGTAGCCCAAAACATCTGGAGGGCATCAGATTCAAAACGATGACTTGAAAACATGAAGACTTTATACCATAACGAGTTCTCTTCTCTTGGGATCAGAAAAGCTATATGCCAAAGTAGAAATGCTAGAGATACCTGGAAGTCCTTATTGAAACCTTTTCTGTCAAACGGCAGGTCAACTTGCATTTTGTTGATACTGGTCTACTTGATTTTTAGAGTTGTTGTTTTCGACATGCTTTTGGATGCTCCTTGGAGTGAATTCCCCTCATTTTAAAGGGCAGATTATGGCCGCATTTACATTTTTTGTTTTATAAGGACCTCCCGTTTGGCAGCCAATGCCAATTGAGGAACCCAAAAATTATAACTTTAAAGATGGTTTGGAAAGTGAAAGTTGAAGACTTGCTAGTCCAGTTCAACCTTTCAAATAACTTTTCTACATGATATTTTCCTACTAATTTGCAAAGACGTATATCACTTGAGGTAAAGCGAGATGAGCGCCGCAACCCGAGTCGGTCACGACTGGACCTAATGGTCAGAGGTCCCTTCACCTTTTATATCACTTGAGGAGAATATAAAATGCAAAACCTAGATGATACATAGATAGAAACATAGATAGAATCTAGAGAGCAATCTCCATTATCTTATTACCAACAAGACATCTTACCACCATTTGTTGAATTTGCCACTGCAGACAGTGCCTGATTACCAAATAGGGAAAGTAGGCACCTATGGGCCCAATGCCTTTGTCTCTGTAATATAATTCATTAATTTATGATTAGCCTATCACATTTTAAACTATGGCAGAACACTTGAGATATATGGTGTCAAATTTAACATCTACCACCTTCAGCTGAGCATCAAAGTGAAGAAGTAAAGACTTCTGGCTAAAACCAGACTATAATAGCAAATTATTCAGGTTAGTGAAAATCCAAACAGATTCCAAATAGCCCCCAAACTATCTGTTCACGGATATAACAAGTACTGAACCAAGATGCAGTTGTGACAGAGTTAAGTACTTTACGAATTTAAATGTGAATGGGAGAGTTTACACTGGTAATAAGAGAAATTAAAAGGCATTGCTCTTGTCAAGTACACAGCCCAGCCTCTCTGTTATATGCTAGGATAACAATAAACTACCAAGAACTGTGTTAATTTCCATGTAATAATCAATTGCAAATGAACTGAGCATTCTTCAGGTCCAGTTGTTGCCACAAAAGTTTTGATTTTGCAGCAAGAGGTGTTAACCTTACCTTTTTGTGGCTGTTCATACCCACTGCTTGTGGGAAATGATTAAAATGGTAGTGTGGAATCTAATGAATGTTTTTACAAAACTGCCACACCCACCCATTTAACCTTAGTTCTAGTCGAAACATCAAACTAAGTATCTTCTCAACAAAAATAGATTTAAAGATGTGTCTGGTCACCTGCAATGGTTGTTGTTCAGCACCCTATATCCACTGTAATTTTCTCTCCTTTTTTGTAACCTTCCCCAGAACAAAGAATAATTTTAATATATTACTCCATTCATCCATTCCTGAATTGACCCTGTTCTGTTCTTTCCATTCTTCTTGAGTGGCACTTGTCTACTGTGGTTAATTTAAGAAAAGGTGCCATCCAGGGGGATCTAATTTTGATTTTTGTTGTTGCATCGCATGCCTTGTTGGGGAGTAAATTGTCCATAATGATGTATCTATAAAAGTGTTTTATTTATTTATTTCCTTTTTTTGTTGTTCTTCCTGTAATGTGGAATGTATGTTTCTTGTGAGGTAAGCCCCCTCGGGAGCTGAAAGGAATGTTTTTATCTTCATTCTCCCAAACAATGTGCTGCCTGTCCCAAATCACTCTTGTTTTTTGGTACGCTGTGTCTGGTAGGAACTGGGTGTTATAGCAGTCCCGTGACGTTATCACGCTGTGAGTTTCCGGCCTCCTCTGCTCCATTTCATTGGCTGCTGCTTGTGGGGGCAAGGGAACTTTCAGTGAGTATGATATCATGGCATACTTTGTAGTACTAGATGTTACTGAGGAGAGAAAGAGAAAGAAAGAGGAGACACAAAGATGCTGTTTTTCACAACAGTCATATGACTCTAATAACATCCAGTTCCAGCCTCAATTCCGTTTCTTTGGGTTAGCTGATATATAAGTAGGACATTATTTAAATTCATGACCTTTTTACTATGAAAAATTGGCAAAAATTCACATCTTCTTTTTTTGTTGTTCTCAATGGTTATTAGGGAATATACTTAATTGAAATTGGTGTGTCTTTCATTGTAACTATCCTCTACAGGTTCAAATGAATGGTTACAATATGCTCAGTGTAAATCACCCCTTTGTATATTTTGATACTGTAGCATCAAATATATCTCTTTTGGCCGAAATAATCCTGTGAGGTAAGTTAAAATGAGAGTTAGTTTCCTAATTCAGATATCCATTTCCTAGTTTGCTAAACCATAGTTTAGTAACTGGGAATGAGCGTCAGAACTCCCCTTCCCTCCCTTGTCCCTTTCCTTCCTTGGCATGCCAATACCGTATAGCTTAAAACTACATCTTCCCATTATTTCTGGAACAATGTGATACAGTGCAGCATCAGGATTACCCACAGTTTGCACATGGTTCAAGATGGTGGTAGGTAAGCTGACATTAAACCACAGTTCCCCATTTTGGCTGTAAAGGAGAACTGTGGTTAAAGCTAACCTGGATCTTCACACCAAGGAATGTGGGAGATAAGGGTGGAGCATGTTGTCCTGATGTTCCTTCCTGGTTGCTAAAGTGTGTTTTCGCTAGCTGGGAAATGTATATCTGAACTAGGCCAGTGATTGGTTCAAAGCCCAGCCCAGTGGCTTTTGTAGCTGAGATTAATTATGAACTTTTGGTTGGATATATTTTACTCACTGCCCCATAGTACATATTACAGCAGTGCTTACAGCAGAAGGGGTGAATTCCAAATTTATGGCTGTCATAGTTGTTCTGTTGATATACAATGAAATATAACCCAAAGAACTTTCAAAAGCCAATCCAACATGTGCTCATTACATCTAAGCCAATATGCCACAAGTTCACTAAGCTTAGTTACTAGCAAAGTTGTCATTCTTTTCATTTGTGCTTTTATCCCTTAAATGTTTTTAATGTTTAAAAATGTATGCACCAGTTGTACTGATTGCTGCTGCAGTATAGTGCCACAAATGGCTGTGACATTGCAAGGATATTGCCTCATTGTTTACAGCAGATATTTAGTCCTAATGGTTGGCAGTTGGGTTGCTGCTTCATTCTCAGATAAAGGACTTATTCTTTAAATGTATGTTGTATCACTGTAGTGGAATTGTAAATACGATGAATAAAGACCATGGGTTTCTGTATGTATGGGAAAGAGCTTGTGCAGCACATTATGCTCTGCCATTTCCCACATGAGGTAATGGGTGATGCAAGCAACGTGTGTATGATTGTTCATTATTTCTTCCTCAAAAAGAGGGCTATATTAACTGGAAAATGAACTTGCAGGTTGTTCACGAAGACTAGGGGTGGGGAACCTTAAGTCTGGGTGCTGAATACACAGCCCTCCAAGCCTATGTAGCCCTTTTCCAGGCCAGCACCATCCCTAACTGACCCTTCTTCGCACCCTCTTTGAGTATTTCTGCCAGATTGGAATGTGGCCTTGAACTCTGATAATTCCTCTTTCTTCCCCGGATGGAGGACAGAGGAGTGTGTGAGTGTGTGTAGAAACTAGCCTACTCTGCAAAGGTAAAAATTTCATTGATTGATCTGCCCACATTTGCCTGTGGTCCACCCACCACTGATATGTGACCACTGGAGCAGAGTGGTCCAACTTTTCATACCAAGTAGGCCACAAGAGTACTTTGACGTGGAACCTGTGGGCTGCACACTGCCTTGTCACCTGGTGCGAAGGGGAGAGTGAGCCCAAAATTTGATGCCTCCCCAGCCCTTCTTCTGCCTTCCCAAAGCCAGCTAAGCAAGGTGTCCTTCTTTGGGAAGGAAGCATAAGGCTCTGGCAGGGTCCTAGAGCCCTCCCACCTTGTCCCCCCAGCTGGGAAAGCACAGACTAGGCTTTGGAAAGAAGGTTGGAGGACTCTAGGAACCTGTCAGAGCCCCCACACCTCCTTTCCAAAGCTCAGCACCTTGCTTACCAGGCTTTGGGAAGGCAGCGCAAGAACTGCAGGGAGGGGGCGTCAAATGTTGCCAAGGGCCACCCAAAATGCAATGAGGGGCACATGCTGAACTGCCCTGCATGGAGGCAATGTGGCCCTCAGGCTGGGAAGAGTTCCCCACTCCTGATGGAGATCTATGTAGGTATAGCAGACATTTCCTTGTGTATGCAGTGGTGTCCCCATCACCATGCACAGGACTCCATCTGGTAAGTTGCCAAACAGATACTCAGTTTCCCTGTTTTCTATTTAGAGCATAGTAAAATATCTGCATGGGCAATTATTTCACTTGTACCAAGATGGTTATATTTGTATTGATAATGTGGTGCAATTTCCTCAAAATATCTTGTGAAAGATATAGTTCCAAATGCATTTATAATTTAGAAAATTGCTTCCTTTGTGATTATCAACATCATACTTTCACACATGACTATTATTCTGAACCACCTTAATTTAAAAGAAAGTGATGATATCTGTCTAAATATTGCAAAATTTTAATGGCAGTTGGGTTTAAATTCTTAACGATAATCTGACCCTAGTCTTTTCCACGCCGCTTCTATTGGGGCAAATTCCTTGTGTGCACAAAGCCACAGTAAGATAGATGTGACAACCAAAGAAGAGGGAAATAAATGATATTGTGTATCTGCAGAGTATTCCTACTTCTGGCTCTCTTACTAAAAAAACAAATGCTGAGCACCATCCAGGAGAAATTGTCATATGTATGAAAAATATATATGCTTAAATTAATTAAAAGTTTCATCGGATAATAGCTGAGGTTTCATTGAAGGCAGTGGGATTAAAATGTTTAGTCTTTTTAATTTCAGCTACAGTACGCTTTACAGGCAAATTGCTGGAAACAAATCAATGCACCAAATTTTCCCTTTTTCTTTTAACTACACAATGGCCCCAGGTATGACACATGATATTAGTCCATCCTTGGAACCTGATGTTTTTCCTCAGATGCTCAGTACTGCAACTTGGATGCATTTTTCTTGGGCTTTTCCCAGTATTCTATCAAATATATTTATCCGTAGCATTGTTCTTATAAACCAATCTGTAATTAGTAAAGATTGGTTGGACCTAGGTGTTATGAGACAAATAGTTCAGTTGGTAGAGCATGAGAAACTTAATTTCATGGTTGTGGGTTCAAACCCCACATTGGGCAAAAGATTCCTGCATTGCAGGGGGTTGGATTAAATTACCCTCGTGGTCCCTTCCAACTCTACAATTCTATGAACTAAAAATGTATCAGTCCTTTTTTTGTAACAAAGCATCTCAAAATAGTAGTAAATGGTCCACTTGTTTGCAGCACCTAGGCTTTAAGACTCACTGCACCTGTAACATGAGAATCTGCTGGTCTTCCAGATACCTTTCACAGGTAGATGTTTCAGTGCATGTGTTTTAAACTGCTGAATGGCAGTGACAGACTGTTATTTCTCCTTCACCTCTATGCCAAAAAAAATTCTTGGGATATAACGGTTTTGTCTTCCAGAGAAGTTGTTACCTGTTCCAGGTCTGCATGAACGCACAGAAATAATCTAGAGATCTAATAGCCAATATTACCTCCGTGTGGAGGTTTTAATGCTCTACACTCAGCAGTAAAAATATTACTGGTATTATAGGCATCTATACTTAACAGTTTGAAAGCACGTCAAAGTGCAGGTAGATAAATAGGTACCGCTCTGGCGGGAAGGTAAATGGCATTTCCATGCGCTGCTCTGGTTCACCAGAGGCGGCTTAGTCATGCTGGCCACATGACCTGGAAAAACTGTCTGTGGACAAACATTGGCTCCCTCGGCCACTAAAGTGAGATGAGCGCAGCAACCCCAGAGTCGTTTGCGACTGGACTTAACTGTCAGGGGTCCTTTACCTTTTTATACTTAATATGTTGTTGTTGTTTAGTCGTTTAGTCTTGTCCGACTCTTCATGACCCCATGGACCAGAGCACGCCAGGCACTTCTCCTTCCACTGCCTCCTGCAGTTTGGTCAGACTCATGTTTGTAGCTTCGAGAACACTGTCCAACCATCTCGTCCTCTGTTGTCCCCTTCTCCTTGTGCCCTCCATCTTTCCCAACATCAGGGTCTTTTCCAGGGAGTCTTCTCTTCTCATGAGGTGGCCAAAGTATTGGAGCCTCAGCTTCACAATCTGTCCTTCCAGTGAGCACTCAGGGCTGGTTTCCTTCAGAATGGATAGGTTTGATCTTCTTACAGTCCACGGGACTCTCAAGAGTCTCCTCCAGCACCGTAATTCAAAAGCATCAATTCTTCGGCTTCTTTTTGGTCCAGCTCTCACTTCCATACATCACTACTTAATATAGATAACAAGCAAATATTTAAAACAAAGACAACTGCAAGGCAGAATATAAAAATGGTATGGTAAGATGTTTTAAATGTGATGATAAATGCAAAGGGTAGAAGAAAAGAAAATACACCCAGTTTGTTCATTTGTTTTGTTTCATTGATTTCGAATTACATTGGCTGACATTGTTTATTTCCTTTCAATTTATAGCAGCCAAGAGTTTACTGAAGAAACCTGATGGAGTGAAGGTAGGCTACAAATACTGAGGTCATCTAACAATACGTCTCATTTACTTTTCATTACCATGTGACTTTCCAAATTCTCTTTACTTTGGCACCGAAATAACTGGTCCTCTTCCTTTAGGGTTTGCTTTTTAAGAAAAAGAAAATATATATGCTTGAATAAACTTAAGTCACTGCTTTGCAGCTGATCATGGACCAGCCATTTGGGAAGGCAGCCTCCAAGTGTCCTTGGCATTCTATTTGTCAGAAGGTTATACCTAAGGGGTTGGCAGCCCTTGAGCTGGGTTCTGCCAGCCGTAGTTGGTTCGCTTTGGCGGAAGTCAGTGCATAAGTTTACACCGAATAAAGATGTCCGTAAGAAGCAGAACAATCTTGCAGTTTTCCTGTGTGTTTTAGAGTTTCTAAACTTGGGTGACCTCAGAATTTCATAATAGGAGAGAAGCTCTGTAAATTAAAGATTCTGGGTAAATACTTCGCAAAATAGCCAAGGAAGAGCTGGAGGGGTGGGGGGTGGGGAGGGAATATTTCTTCTTCCCAGGAGGACTTGTAAACACAAGATAAAGCAATCCAGCTAATATTAGAAAATGTAACTTCCATTTCTTCTATTTTGCAAGTTTTCATTGAAATATGTATTTGACCTCAGCTTTTATCCTTGCAACTTTTTTCTTGAAGTTTGTTACTTACCTTTAAATATCTAATTCACTGTATATTTCTCTTGGACTCATTACATGTATACCCTTTCATAATTCACTTAAAGGCACCCTAATCACTTAGGTCCAACCTATCTTTTTCAAAACCAGCCATTGGCAACCTATTGCTTCCATGAACCAAGCACAAATTCCAAGATTAAGTGGACCTATTTCAATATATTGCTTGAATCACTGAGGGGAATACAGGGTGTTCGTCTCTACTGCCTTCAATAATTTGGGCACTTTATAAAAGGACATTATCCAAAGTCAACCTGGTCCTTTCCAGTGTTCCTAACTGGGTAATTTCAATAGGGTAACTTACCTAAAATGTGGTCTAATTCAGACAGCTTGTTTCATTCAGTACTAAGGTCTTGTATGTCTGTAACTATCTCTGTCAAAATTGGTCTGTTTAAACAGTAATGCTAAGTATAATTGTCGCCAACACTTTGCTAGTACCACTACACTTATGGGTGTCTTCTTTGCTGTGTGTTCAGGACTCTGTTTTGCGTTTGTGTTTGCAGTCCTATGAAGTGGCGGGTGGAGAGTGTGCACCTTATCAAAGTATTTGTTTTCACAATTTTTCTCATGCAGGAGATCCCACTCCCATCCTGAATACCTGTATATTAGGCTGTTCTTAGAACAAACAAACAATATACTGTTCTCCATGCATTGATACCTCAAATCCAACCAGTCACATTTTCTTCTTTTCCTTTCCCTCTGACTGGTCAAATCAGAAAAGGAAGTCAAGTTCGAGTGTTCAGATGATGGTGAGGATCTTTATCTGCCAGATTTTTCCTCCTGTGAAACGTTCACACTTAAGAGATGAAATTCTTGCATTTAGATCTGTTGACGTAGCAAAAGGAAGCTGCAAGACTTTTAAAATACAGGCTTGTAACTTCTGCATCAGTTCAGTATAACATGACATCCTGAATTAATTGCTATCAGTTCTTCCAGAGCCAAGGTTACAGACGAGGGTGAGAAACCTGTGTCCTTCCAGGTGTTGCTGCACCTCAGTTCCCATCAGCTCTTGCCAGCGTGGCCAGTGGCCAGGGATGATGGAATCTGTAGTCCATCAACATTTGGAGACCACAGATCCTGCACCCATCTCATAGACCGTGCAAATATCAGGGCAAAGTAGATGCAGCAATGGCCAGTGCAACTGTTCTGCTACAATATTATAGTTAATCAAAAAACCTTCTGTATAGTCATTGTGATCTTCTGGTATTAAACGTAGATGGGATTTCTGAAAATGTAAGAACATGATAGGGCTCTCCCTTCAATTATATGTGGAGGTGTTTGTAATATGAAATCTGAGTTATTGCTCAAGCCAGTGCCCAGTTCCTGTGAGTATTGTGCAGTATTTGCAACAAACAATAAAATTTAGTCTCTGCTTTTACCCTTTCTCTTACACCACCTCCTGTATTCCACTGCAGGTACCACATGGTGTGAAAATTTATTCCAACATTTAACTATACATTTCATTCCCCTTAAAAAGAGCAAGTGCTTCTGAAGAACCCCTCCTTTCTAGGACTTGTCGTTCTGCTGATGAATAGTAAAGCTCTGTAGGTAGTTCTTGATGGAGGTGGATGACTACATTCATGGGTATTTTACCTACAGATACACGAGCCAAATAAAAACAGAACAGACTACTACCAAACACTGTGCAATGTCATATGAATTAAGCAAATTTAAAGTTGTCCCTTGATTAGCATAGAGGACAAAGGTAGGTAGGAAGTAGAGCCAAGTTAAGGGCAAATGAAGGTGGCGGCAGCAGGGATGTGGAATACACAGTTAGGTGTATGTCTGGGCTGGTAGCAAGTCCAGTGCAAAGCTTAACAGCCAGTTTGCCAAACATATTACATCGTGTATTATAAGATACTCTTTTGAAACCCACTCAACAGTCCTGTATCTAATGTGCCAGTCACACATTTGTTGACATGAATGTTTAGTTCTGGAAGGGTGGGTAATTGCCTCATGATATCAGGACTAACTTTATATGACTATAGTCAGTGTGGTGTACCTGGGAGACCAGGGTTCAAATCCCCACTTAGCCATGAAGCTTACTGCCTCACAGGTTTGTTGTAAGGATAAAATGGGGAGGGGAAGAACCTTAAGCTCCTTGAAGAAAAGGTGGGATATAAATGTAAACACTGCAGTCCAGCTCAGTATTCAACCCACTGTCTCTGTGCAGGTAGATATCCTCATAGAAGGACGAGGTTGAGTGAGGGGCTCTTCCGTCAAAAACAAGGAAATGGTGAATGGCATATTTTGAATTGTGCCTGGCTCTGCAAAGTGAGCTTCATTTGCAAGAAAATCTTCTTATTCCTGTTTCCAAAGTGTGTCCTTATAGAAACCCTACCCAAACTATACAATCCAAAAGTGGGAGTTCTGTCACCCTCTGACTTCAACAGAAGATGGATTGTGGTCAGCATGCTTGCAAGAAGGGTTTTACCTTTCGACACACAGTTTACGTATCTCTCCATTGTTAATTGCTTATAATTAAGAATATTGCACAGCTGTTTGTAGGCATACATGTTCCTTTCAGTGGTGCCACCAAAGCTTCCTTGAACACAGATAGAGTTGTTTCCAGCAGAAATAAGTGGTAGGTTTCCAAGGAACTTTTCCAAGTATTGTGTAGGGCTGATATGTTACTTCAGCTCAGGAATTAGGAACTCGATTCTTACCACCCTCACTTGTGGCGAGCCAAGCTTGTCACATGAGCTATTTTCCTTTGCCTGAGGGGTTTGAAATCAACTCTGTGAAAAAAGGCACAGGGCTTTGCATGTTCCATCGATCAGTTGATTGACAATGCCAGCAAGCACCATACCTGATGTTATATGTAATATATGTATGGCAAATGGACGTGCCTTGGCCAAAAATTGACTGAGCTCATGTCAAGTGGGGAACCTAATTAGCAAGTAGTCTGCATAATCAATAAAACCTCTGGGTCTGTCCCCTTTTCTGTCTCCAATGGGAGCTTCCCTCCAAAGGCAAGAACAGTTTTGGGGGTGTGTGTGGGGGGGTAATTCTTATCAGGAGAGAAAGAGCTAAACCTGATCTTACTTCCCCCCCTCAATTTATTTACATTTTGAAAGTGCCTGTTAATTGTTCATATGCAATTAATGTTGCATCTGGTTTCATCCTACTGGTAATCTTACACTACTGGTAATACTTCCCATCATTACAGTAAATAAATACTTCCATGGATCTCTCAACACATTTTGTGAGGGGGCTGGAATACAACTTCAAATTGTATATCTGCACTTGTAATATACAAGTGAATGTCTCCACCCTTTTTCGATCGGAAGGATGTTCTTCCAGAGATGAAAGTTGCTTGAGTGATACTTTATATTTGATTCTTGCTCAGGATACCCATATTGACCCCTTTTGTTTGTGATCATTTTGCTTTTCTTCTATTTTTAGAATGATACTTTTGTGAGGGCCAAATTATATTTCAGTTACGTTTTTGCTTTTATTTATTTATTGCTTGTGAGAGCAAGCAATCCAAACCCATGGTTTTGCACCATACATAAGGGGACCCTGGGAGCCCAGTGCTTAGCTCAGGCCTATTCTAGCAAATGCACATAGTGCTAAACTGTAGTTCAGCAAGCATCATATGCAAACCAGCCTATTTTCTTATGGTACACAGAGGAAGGCATAAATAGTGCCTTTTCTTTTCTTTCTTTTTTTGCACGTGCTATCTTCGTAATTCCAAATCTAATGTAGTGTTTAATTGAAGTGTTTAATTAAACACATTGTGAGGAGAGATCCTGAATACATACCACACTTTAAATATATAGTACGGATTTCTATATTTCATTTACCTTCAGAGGCACCCTGTGGGCACAACACTGGGTGTTCAAAATAACTTTGTTAGTATGTATTGCATACAGCGCTACTGGTTCTAGAAGAACAAGTAAACAAAGCAACTTAATTGAAATTTGGCTAATAATGTAGTCTGGCACCTCAGAGCTTATTTAAAATTCTACCACTCTAGGGAAAAACAAACCACCATTGTTGTGCTGCACAACACCATGTGCTTTGATTGCTGTTATTGTAAATCCTATTGAATGCATTGTTAAGTCCCCCATTTTACGTATCTGAATCCTTTTCTGTTCTCTTACTGAAGGCAGACAGAAGCCCAGTTCATACATCATGGTAAGCCATAGTTAATGGTTTACCATGAATGCACAGAACACTGTGCCCTTCACTCCTGCCCTCTAACTAGCAGGAACAACAAACCACTATCTCTGGCTTAACATTATACCTGTGGTATGCTTCACTCCAAACGATGATTGGTAAGCCAAGAAGAAACTTTGGCTTAACAAAAGGTTTTATGGTGCGAAGCAAACCACAATCCTCAGTTTAAACATAACACGAAGCCAGTGATGATGCTTTGTTCCTCTTTCTAGGCGTTTTCTGCACACTCATGGTAAACGATCAACAAAGGCTTGTGTAGCACCCAAGTATCCTCCACTGTGTTACTTTGTTGAACAGGGATCTGTGCATGCACTGATGTTATTTCATTTATCTTAAGAACTCTCAAGGCATATCATTCATAATCCCATTTTGCAGGTAAGGCCAAAGGTAGTTTATTCAACACTGTGAATTCCATGGTTTACACCTTTTTTTTTTACAATCTGGAGTAGAATTTTAATGATGTGAATCTCTTAAGTCATGTATTAAAATAGCTACAACCATTCATAAATATAATTACTGCTAATCAGGCCCTCAGCATTTTTAGCATAAGAATAAGAATAATATGGTGGTGGTGGTGGTGATTATTATTACTAAAAATATTTTTTGTAACCCCACCCATCTGAGTGGCTTGCCCCAGCCACTTTGGGTGACTTCCAACACAATATACAAAAACACAACAACACCATACATTAAAAGCTTCCCAATACAGGGCTGCCTTCAGATATCTACAGAAGGTTGTATAATTATTTATCTCTTGGACATCTGACAGGAGGGCGTTCGACAGGTCAGGCACCATTACTGAGAAAGTCCTCTGCCTGGTTCCCTGTAACTTCACTTCTCACAATGAGGGAACTCATTGGAGCTGCACCTCAGTGTCTGGGCTGAACAATGGAGACAGAGACACTCCTTTGGGTATACAGGGCCAAAGCTGTTTAGGGCTTTAAAGATCAGCAGCCAACACTTTGGGGAATTGTGATTGGAAACGTACTGGAAGCCAATGTAGTTCTTTTAGGACTGGTGTTATATGGTCCTATAATAAGAAAAATACACCTTCAATGCCATGGGTTTACAAAATGTACTCCTACCATTGCTTTTTATTTTAAAGCATGACAACCGATACTTTTTGTACTGCCTGAGTAGGTTAAAAGTGGACATCCCATGTAACAACATAAAATATTTGTTCTGTTTATAAATAAACATTACATTGAGTTTTACAAATGGTCAGCTAAGATTTATGTGTTTCCATTCTTGCTTTTCTTTCACATGTAACATTTTACCTTCTCCGTTCTTTGTGTTAGTGGAGCATTAAATATTCTGTATTACTGATCAGCTAAACTTTCTATCTTATTTATATGCAGCTCTGCAGTTTGCTCCTCTTACAGCTGGGGCTGGTAAAACCAAAGGGCAGTTTTCCACCAGAAGATATGTGACAGCTCCTTCTGCCAGTTTTAGTTATAATTAAATTTTACTGAATCTAACTTTTAAATATTCAGTTTACTTCCGTTATGAATAAAATACTTGATATACAAGTGTGGATCAGCATTTTAAATGCATCTAAGAACTGAAATAGTTTTGGGGGTTTATTCTAGAGAACAATGTAATTAGCTTTTCTGTTGTGTTTAAGGCTATGTCATTCTTGCCTGGTTTAAAACTACTCATGATAATAGAGAGAAAAACAAATTAGTTTTCTTCTTGCAAAGGGGTCTTCCATGCTCTTATCATGCACTCTGTGTATATCACTTTAGCACACACTTCCTGAAATACAAAATCATGCCTTTTTAATACATTCTGCCGAAAAACATAGCTGACATCTCTTCCTGCATTGACTTGAAATGATCAATGGTAAAGAGACTCTGTAAGCTACAATATTTAAATTATGTTGAATATACATTTTGTTTTCTGGTTCATTCCATTGAATCCCAGTTGTGTCCAGAGAACCACCTTGCAGCATGCTGTAACACATTCAGACCTAACTTAGCGCAATAAGAGTGTTTTTGAAACAGTAAAGCTAATAACCTTTAAACATTTTATGTCCTGCCTAAATATATAGACTTCTGGAGACAACACGTATGACAAAATAAAATGTGTATATGACTTTAATATATGGGCCTCTAGCTTAGTTGACTCCCAAGCTAAACTCAGACCTGGTGCAGTTTATTGAATAGCATCACATCCAAAGAAGGGAGGTGGTGAATAGGTCGTTGGAAATGTAGGCCTATTCTCTCTCATTTCCTGCATTAATTGCATATTGCTTGGTTTGAGCTTTTTAAAAAAACCTTAGTAACATAGCTGAAACCATACATGTCTATACAGCACCTCCAGGGGCATTTATTTGTGAACGGCACTGGGAGAAGCTGCTATAGTATCTACTCAAATCTGTTGTCATTGTTGCCTTTGATTTTTTTTATAAATTCATACCTCCGTCAGTCTTTATCTCCATATCTATATCTGTGTATAAGTAGTCTATATAGGGAGATATAGATATGATTATCTGCTGTGAGAGGTCTAAGGCTTGTTTGTTTCTATTTTTCTGCATACCTACAGATAAACAACAAAACCAACGTGGTAACCAGCCCCAAAGAAAATATTCCTACCCCAACGCTGGTATACCTGGCTTTTTCCTTTTAACTTGCTTTTGAGTTCTGTTTCTGAGTTTTCTGTCACTTTTCCCTCCTCTCTTCCCTCTTCCTTGCTCCTTGTTTGCTTTCTAAAATTTTGGTGCTGTTTTTTTCCCCTCTTGGGAACTTGGGATTGCACTTTTTTATATATGCATATTATTTATGTGTGTGTATAAAGAGGCAGTTGATTGTGAAACAGTGTGTTTCTAATTAGCCAATGTGACATGGAAAATGGATGTGGTTGTGCAGTAGCATTGGTAGCCGTAGTTGAATTTCATTGCATGCTGTGTCAGAAAGTGAATAGAATGTGCTTTTGTGTTGCCCTTAGCTCTTCATCTGATGAGTGTTCCAATATTTATAAATGAGGCTTAAACAAACTTTCTTCCTACTTTTCTCTCTCTAATACAACGTGAGTGTCAAAATCAAGGAGAGCTAACAAGATTATTGCTAGGCAACAACCAAGTAGACCTTATTCAGCTTCTCATTCTTTACTTTTTTGAAAAAACAAAAAAACACAGCAGGGCTTTGCAAGACTTCACTTACTGGAATCAAGAGGCATCTATTTCTAAACCTGGTTATATACCACAGCTAATATAGGCATCCCCAAACTCAGACCTCCAGATGTTTTGGGACTACAACTCCCATCATCCCTAGCTAACAGAACCAGTGGTCAGGGATGATGGGAACTGTAGTCCTAAAACATCTGGAGGGCCGAGTTTGGGGGTGGCTGCTTTAATACATAGGAGTCATTACTCCATAATAGGCTTTGTCGTGTATGTGTAGCTCATGAGTCATAACCTTGCTTAGGTTACTTATTCTGATTTCTATAGGCTATGCAGCAAAGCCTCAAAATTAAAAACCTTTCCATTAACAATTAGCATATTGTCAGTGGCATCCAACCTACCATGTTTTGGTAAACCCTTTTGAAGAAAGGTCTTTCCAGTTTTAAAGTACTGGCACCTGTGGTTTTCTGCATGACAGCAGTCCCATTGAATATTCCCCATGGACATTCCCACTACTAAGTATTCTGAAAAGTATTGGCTTTATAGAGTCTTCTACCAGGAATTGCCCAAATGTGTGCCTGTGTGTCACCAACCCTAGAGGTACTCCTGCAGATGGCTGGAGGGATATTAGACTCTGAGATGACAGCATTTCCTACCATGAGTGTTAATCTCTGTGAAATGAAAGGATCTGAAGGTAGCAATACTCTTTTGTGCTTAGGGTTTTCTATATCTTTTCCTGAACCTACACATCCCATTTTGGCCCTTCTTTAACCTTTATAGGCTGCATCGTCGTTCTTTAGTAAATTGACCTAGTTTACCATGCTAGTTGCCTTATTGCCCAGTGGAAACTGTGAGCTAATTTTTGGAGGTGGAAGGTTAAAAAACTGGCCAGCAGTTTGATTTGGAAGTCCTTGTGAGAATTGGTGCCTCTTTAGATCTCCTTCAAAGCCCTGCACATGTGTTAAATCATGAATAAGGTCTTTGCATGCTGCTACAGTAGATACGGTGGCCTTCCTTGCTGGCTTGCCAGTTTCATCCTCTGACAGTAGCTAACTTTGCCTTAGCTCTTGTCAGTGCTTAGCCCTTGTCATCTGGCTCTTCTCGTTCTCCTTCTCATGCGCGAGAAATCTATTTACCGAGAACTGTTTTCTCTCTCTTATTTTGTTCTCACTCAGGAGCCCCAAACTACCGTAATCCACAACCCAGATGGAAATAAGGTATTCAGAAAGAACCAATACTGTCCTGCACTTTTCAGATTCCACATTCCATTCAGCCCCCCTGCCAAAAGAAAGCACACCCCACAGTGTGTGCATTATGCGGGCTTTAGCTAGGAAATTAGCTACCTGGTATTCAGTCGTCTAGTGAAGCCTGCAGAGAATTGCTTCTCTTGTAACGGAATCCTGCAGAGAGCCCTTTTCTGCACTATTTCTAAGTTTCCTCACCTGTGCCAGAGGTGCTCTGGTAGGAGCTGTTCCACACTTTTGGTGTACATCTCTAGCTTCTAACCTGGAACTTAATGTTCTTGCAGAGAAAAAGAAGTTCCTCCTCAGATGCAGAGTGTGGTTCAGGCTTTCCATATGCAACACTTTACTGAAGTTCAAGAAAGGCACATTTGGAGATTTGTCCCATCTGTTTTTGAGCATGTTCATTCATTGTTACATAACCTTTTATTTTGGGAGGGGGCGTGTCGGGGTGCTTGTTGCAAATTTTATGATGAGTAATGGGCAGCACACAAACCATACACGTAAAGATGATAAATGCCCATGCACTCTTCACTGTGCTATCTTCCATACATTCTTCTGCTTCAGACTTTCTTACCTGATGCTCTCTAGATGCTGTGGACTGCAACTCTCATCCCAGCCAGAGTGACCGATGATCAGGGACTGGAAGTTGTCATCCAAAACCTATGGAGGGCATCAGGTTGAGGAAGGTTGATCTATAAACAGGTTCAAGTTCCCCACCTCCCCCCAAATAATAAGCATCTCCTGTACATGAATAATAGTTCCAAGGATGAGGCTACTATTGGCCAGGAAAGTAATAGTTGTAAGTTGTGTCCAACTCGGATTTCACCTTCTTGGGGTGTCCTTGGAACCAAGTTTTTCTGTCTAGCTGAGGGGGAAACATTGGGGCCAGGCCAAAAGCAAAAACTTTAAGACTGCAAGGAAACCAGTAGAAGGGGAAAGGGAACTTACTAGCCAGTGGACCTGAAGCTCTCCCCCCGCCCCCAGCTCTGTGCAATGCTCTTCTTCACTGAACTTCAGACGTTGTTCAGAACATCATCCAGATGCTCACATCTGGGCTGGCAAGGATGTTCTCTGGATTCCATGAGTATTATTTTATTGCATTTTTGGTTGGTTGTTTTTTTAATGTCTGCTGTTTATGATGGCTGTGTTTGTTGGATTAGATTGCATATCAATTCCCCCCCCCTTTCCTTGCATGGACATAAAAATGGGCTAAGCAACTGTTGAGCCATGGCTGGTGTGGTAGTGCTAGAACCCTGGAATTAGCAGCTTTCCTTTGCGGGAGAAAAGGAACCCATTTTCTATCCTTTTGTCACTGTTGGAGAGTTAAATTTGAAGAAAAAAAAGTGTTTGCCCACCAAATTTCTGGCGTAGCTCTCAGTGGTGGACATGTTGCCTATCCCTGGACTAGGTAATCCTGTAATTGGTACCCCATAATTAACTAATCAAAGAAAATGTCACGGTATGCTTGGACATCACTATTCTTTTCTGATTTATTTCATATAACAACTGACAGCTACCCTGTTTTGTGTTTGTGGATAGTACTTGTAGTTCACACTACGGGCCTTTCTCAAGCATGTATCCCAATTTATCGTATTTATATCTCCAGTTCATTTGCATATTTATTTTACAGTCTCTGGTATATATATATTATATATAAGGCAGATTGTGACGTTTGTTTTGCTACCACCTGCTCATGAACCACATTTTGTTGTTCATATTGTGTTGAAATATGCAGTTTACAGCCTATATTCGCTAACACTTGAATTTTCAGTTTTCACTTGAATTAAAAAACAAAACAAAACAAATGGGACAAAATGATCCATAGCTCTTTGGCATGACTACATCTACTTGTTCTGTACCATCATGGAAAATTGATAAAACTGTTTTCCCTTTCTGGGATGTGGAAACGCCCCAAACTAAAATGAACTTCATCACGGAGGTGGAAATCACTTGTAGGGGAAATCGCTGTTGAAACGTATCGTATATTGGGCGGGGGGGAGGTGTGTGTGGAGCCTTTTTAGCATGATGGGAGGAATGAACATGTCCATGGAGTTGACTTGTGAGGTGGTGCATGGAATTTCGTGTGGTTGTTTGCAGATTATGTAAACATTTTTAAGATTGTGTTAACATAACCTATAAAGCATGATACATCTGTGTTCATGCCTCTTGACTCTTGAGCATTCTTGACAGCAGACAGAGCATGACGGTTTATTTTGAGTGGTTGGACAGATGTTGGGGTGGCGTGACGCTCGCTGATCTATTCGTTTGTGTGCATACATACATCATGTCTTTTAACCATCAACATTGCATTAAGCATTGGATTATTTTAAGAACATATAAAAGAACACTGTCAAGGTCTTTTGGGATTCATGTCTCCCAGGGTTTGGGTTTTTTTTATACCAAGCCATAGAACAAATGTCTGAAACCAGACTTTCAAATAAAGCTCACAGAAATTACTGGCCCGTAAAATTGTGCAGTATACTTGCCCACTCACGACAGTTTTAATCATTTGTGTTGTGAGTAGAAATAAGAAACAGTTTTCTTGTCAACATGAAGGTGAGTCTTACTTGTCTCAGGTGACCAGCCAAATTTACAAACCTGTGCTTGATTCACTTTCAGCATGCTCCTAATTCCATGAAGGAAGAGATTTGTCTCACGTTTTATATTGACTGCTTGTTTTGCTCTTTTCCTTGTATAAACTTGTTTTAAAGACAAAAATTTTTGTCATCTTTGACAGTGTCCTTTTAAGTGTGTAGACTTATTATTATTATTATTAATGCATAAAACTCTGACAGCCATCTGAGATGCTTGTCTTTTTGACAATATGGTGAGTTTAAAAAACAGCGGCCTGAGGAACAAATAATTGTAAAGCAGTAGGGAATAATATATCTGTCAAAACAAAGCAAAAAAACATAGAAATATGAAATCAGACCACTTCTGTCTTTAAGCTTCCTTAATAACTTGCTTTCATCTTGAACAAATGTCTTTAAAAAACAAAACAGTGGCTGGGATCCAAAGAGCGACATTTATTTTTAATTTATTACATTTCTATACTCTCCCCCCCCCCCCAATATTCCAAAGGCACTGACCAGACCCCAACCTGATTAGCTTCAGCAAGGTGGCCCCTATAACTATTGTGATGCTGTTGGGGAATGCCAAGTGAGGCCTTCATTTTTGTTTGGTGTTTTGCTTTGAATAGGAGACTGCCACATTCATGCCTTTGGTTGCCTTTGAAACTCTCATCTGTTTCAAAAGTACTTTGTCATCAACAGAGTGGGGAAAAGGTGCTGCCACTGTTTGAGAAACAGAACCTTGAAACCCCTTAAATACCTGGACCTTCTGGTTCCATAGTTCTTTGGATCCTGGCAATATTAATGTGAAACCACAGATTGGATTTATATGTCTTACACAGAACGACATTCCTGCACTTCTTGTTTGTAAAATGGCTGGTTCTGATGGTCAGCTTAATGTAATTCACCATCCTCTGTCTAAAAAGGATCAAAGGGTTTTAAGAAAACCAGTCAGCCCATTTTTCATGGTTCTTCCCTTACAGTCCTGTGAAGTTCAAAACAAGAAACTCGTTGTCTTTAAGCGTTCCTTTCCAATCCAAGTGGATTGCGACCGCTTCAATTTGGCTTTAAGGGTAAAAGCCCATCACCCTCTGTGTTTATTTGTTTGAGTCTCGCAGTCATGTGGTCTGCTTCTGGGCTTTGCATGAGATGTTTGATGACATTGTAAATATAAATAAGTATTGGAGTAGTAGATCAGTCAGTTGATTTTTCTTATACTTCTCAACAGGAATCCACAGAGAGCTCCAACACAACCATTGAAGATGAAGATGTGAAAGGTATTTAGCTGTACTTGTCTGGTGCATTTCTATAATTTCTTTATAATATCAAGAAAATGTGATCTTACTATTGTACTAGTTGCCAGTGTCAGCACGACCGTACTCTGCTCAAGGCGTAGAAGGCTGGACGTCAAATATTGCATGTGCTTAATGACACAAACAGGGGGACCAGGCTGAAAGTTGCAGAGAGAATTAATTTTATTACTTGTTTATTGCATTTATATCCCACCTTTCCTGCAGTGGACTCAAGGCAATATGCATGGTTCTTCCTTTCACCCTCACTCCAACCCTGTGAGGTAGGTTAGACTGGGAGACAGTGGAGGAACAAATTTCACCGCAGTGACTTTTATAGTTGAGTGGGGATTTGAACCTGGGTTTCCTTCGTCCTACTTCTAACCACTGCACCACACTGCCTACCCATATACTCTGTGCTGTAGCTGTAGTCACTTTTGCTGCTGCTAACCTTACCACTATCTGCTGGCCCTCAATTCACCCACTCTGTGGTATGGATTCCTGCAGAAATGAGGATAGGACTACATTAAAGCAAAACAACAACAACAACAACAACTCACAACAACACCCTCACCATTAGGCTCCTTTTTTGTATCTTCAACAATATGTCCTGTTCTACATTTGCAGCTTCACGTGCTCATTTACCACAGTTCCACCACAGAGCTTCATATGGAAATTAAGGCTCTGGCCTGGTTCAAATGGTGATGCTCCTTTGGTGTGGGTTGGGGGCAGGCATAAGCTTTTTGTCATCTTTCCTCACCCTCCCACCTATCCTGCCCTTAAGGCCACATGGATGCACTGGCGGGTGAATGTAGGGGCGGGAGGAGTGGTCCGCCTCAGGTGCCCTCGGGGGGGGTTGCCATTGCGGCCGCCCCGGGACGCTCAGCGCTTCATGCACCCCCGGGCCGCTCGCCGCTCGTCGTGCACGCCCCCAGAATTATGCTGCTCCCGGTGCCAGAGCACATAGCTCTGCCACTGCATGGATATCATATTTAAGTAGATTAAATTGAGTGTTAATAGGTCTGAACAGCATAAGAAATACTATAGATAAAATATGGGTCCACAAACATGGGCAAAGATTAAATGGAGAGTGAAATTGGCGAAATGGAAAACGTTGAAGAACTGTAAATTAATGTTGTATTTATCATTAAATAATGGATTTTTTTTCACACTTCTGTTTCAAACATGTTTCTTCACTACTGTTTGTTCTAAGCAGCATTTTTATAAACAGTCTGTTCAGATGCCAGTATTTTTGTTTCCTGGCCAGATTTATGTTTTTATTTTACATTTTCCTCTTTTCTCCTATTACTATAACATACTCTCATATTTCCTTAGGCCATCTTTCCCAAACTAGTGCCCTCCAGATATTTTGTACTACAACTCCCATCACTTTGCTTGCTAGGGGTGATGGGATTTGTAGTCCAAAGCCTCTGAAGAGTGACAGCTTGGGGGAGACTGTTATGAGGGTGTGATCTGTTTTCTTAGTCAGAGATGCATGCATAAGGTTCCTAGCTAATCTCCCATGAGAGGATGGTAGCCACTTTGATTGCCATTATTTCTCTGTGTGATTTCCCCCTGAAAAAGTGCTTTTTTTCAAGGCCACAATCAATGTGCAAAATGCACCTTGGTGGGTTCCATGGCTGCAAAAAAAAAAAAAAAGGTTTTTTGCGGGGGGCCTCATGTGAAATCAGGGCAATCAAAATGGCTGCCATGCTCTTACAATAAAAAATGGGACTGTGGTGTCTTGGACCTTGACTTCAAAGTGTTGGAGGGTATGGCAAGGCATGAAAGGCCATCCTTCCCATTATCCATTTCCAGAGTCTCCAAGGTTGTTTTGCGCGGGGTGGGGTGGGGGATATTTTAAAAGTATCCAGAGAAAAGAATAATCATGAAGCTGAAGGTCACAGATAGTTTGAGCTTCAGCGGAAGATTGTTCATGGAGCACTGGTTTGACCGTCAGTAAATGGGCAGATTTAATTGTAAATAATAGGTATTTTTACACATCCTTGCTAAAGCTTTTTGGGAAACTATGTAACATTGTAAAGTTAAAAGATACTGGAAGTATAAGAAATGAAATTAAAAAGCATTGTTTTATAATGTGAAATTAGTTTCTTTGGGTACTATAACCCAAATGGTTTTGTTTTGCAAAGGGCTTGTTTCCCTCCCAGTTAATGGTGCTTGTATCTTTCATAAGGCTTTTAAACTTGTTACAGTAATAATCTGATGCAATGGAATTAACAATTATGTGCAGGGAATAAATTTATTAGAGAAGAAAAAGTAAGGTATTGTTTTGTGGACACTGCAGATTTAAAGATGAAATTTAAATAAATAGAAGTAATGTTGGAAGTCTTAGGTGTTTGGGGTTTGTATTTTTTTAGGAAGAGCAAATATATTTGTTAATACTATTTATAGCACATGCTGTAGAATGCTTTGCCTTCCTGCGCAGCAGCTATAGCAGTTTCTTCCAAATATGATTGTGTCTTCCCTTATTTATTTATTCATATACTGTGCTTTGTATAATGGATTCCAGGGCAGAGAATAGCATAAAACACCAATATATACACTAAAACCATATAGGGAACAATTTGTGACAGTAGCCAGAGATGGGGAAGAAATTTGAATCGGTTCACATTTAAAAGTGACCTCCCTAATTCACAGTTTCCGAAATAATACAAGAAATACAAGAAATAATACAAGAATCAAAACACAGCATACCTTTGAAAGTCATGCTTTTCTGATTTTGCAGTAATGTGTACAAAAGTGCATGTACTGTCTGCAGAAAAATGTCAGCTGAATGCCCCCTTTGCCCCTTAGAAATCTTCAAAGGATTGAGAAAGTTATGCAGGAAGTTACAGAGGGTAAGGGAGATGAGCAGAAAATGTGGCGATATCCTTTTACCTGCAGTGGTAGCCTCCACTAGATCCCAGTTCCCTTGTTGAATGTAAGGATCTGACCACTGAAACCTGTTTAGTCCCTTTCGAGTATCTTAAGATTTTGCCAAACCAGAAGACTGGGATTCTTGGGAAACCAAAGTCTGCACTGAACATAAGAAGAATCCTGCTGGACCAGCCTAAAAGACCACCCAGTCCAGCATACTATTGGCCAACCCACAGTGCATATGGGAAGCTCCTAAACAGGACCTGAGCCCAACACCACTCTCTCTACTTGTGAATCTCACCAACTCCTATTCAGATGCATTCTGTCTCTGACAGTGGAAGCAGAGCATAATCATCATGGCAAATAGCCATTGATAACTTTATCCTCCATGAATCTGCTTGTTATCTAACTTGGTGCAGGATACGAAGTCCCACGCTTGTGTAGCGATCCTGAAGATACTAAGAACATGCACATCCTTGAAAGTAAGGATTAGACTAATGGCCAAACGTTAGCGTTCATCAACCTTACAGTCTGGGTTTGTCTTAGTGAAGGCTATAGGACTACTCCATGGGTTTGTGAATCACATTTATCAGCCTAGCAGGTACCTTATGAATGCAACCCGTATTCCATATTTAATGTTGTTTTTACTGATCTGCATTAATTGTAGCTCGACCAGAATGTTACGAACAAACTGACTTAGGTGCCCTGGCTACTCTCTCGAGGTAATTATTATTTATCTGGGTAAATAGTGCATATTACCATAGGAAAGTAAGGATATATTCCTTCTGTGCTGGCATCTGAACAGAGACCCATAGTGGTGAATAGTATCCCTTTCAGCTTTTGGGTCAACCTGATTTTTCCATAAAGAGTTCTTGTTGATTTTGCCATGCTCAAAGATGTTCACTTGTTGCGTGTGATTCAATTACCATTTTTGCTTTAGCCTTTTCTTTTTTTTTTCTCCCCCCCCCCTCACATTTTCATGCCCCACATACAGCTCTCAGAAAGGAGGGTGACATGGAGGTGTCATGTTCTACTCACCATCTCTCTTCTCCCATTGCTTCTTCATCTTACCTGTCGCCATCTTTGTTGTGTCCCAGCGGCCGCTCCTGCTGCCTGTGGCTCCTGAGGATTCTGATCATACTCTACCTGCTCATCTTTGTTTGTTCATATGTTGTGTTTCTTTCCATCAATTCGGCGGCAAAGTCCAAGAAAATTACAAATTCACAGAGTCACTTGCATGAATCTGGGCCCTCCCAGTCCACTCCTTCCTCTCTTTTATGTAAGTTGAGAGGTGCAGACAGTTCACTTCATTCCCTCTGTCTCCGCTCCCAGTTGTAGAAATATAATGTTGAGACTTGGCCAGAAACTTGCAGTGGGCTTCAATTTAATGTCTGGATAACCATGTCTGTTTAACACTGGAGGATGCTCTCCCTTCCTTTGATGAAACTAAGCCCATTTGTGACTCTTCTGTGGGGAAGAAAGCCTATTAAAGAAATCATTTTGCCTGCAAAGTTGGATGAATTTGAATTTCATCACATTCACTGGGAGGAAAAGGAAGGAAACTCTTGTGTTTTATAGACAAATCAGTAGCGGGTTTAGGAATGTTTGTGTTGCTGATGTAAAACCAGTGATCTTGTCTTCTCATTATATTCAATAGGCTCTTGGGACATTTGTTGAATTTTTAAAACACTGCTTTATGATTTTGAGCCACTTTGGGGAGATTTTGTGTGTGTGTTGAACAATGGAAAACAAATGTTTAAATAACCTAATTAATAAAATGTAGCACAGGACAAGGCACACTCCTCCCGGATGTTCTCCCAGACAAGACCCATTAAATGAATGGTAGCACTACCAAGCCCTATTATTCATTTAGTATTACATTTATACCCCACCTTCTCACCCAAAAACTTAAGGTGGCGTACTTGGTTCTTCCCCTTCCCATTTTATCCTAAAAATAATCCTGTTAATCGTGCTTCCATTCATCTGCACCACACTTGGCCCAGGTAAATATCTTGGTAGATGTGCCATAGGTCAGAGATTACAGTCCAATGCAGCATGTTCTCCAGGTCGCACATGCACACATACAAATACATCCCTGTTTTGGTGGGGGTGCGGTGCTTGGTATTTCATGTGCTGCACAGATGGGGTGCATTTTTATTTATTGCAATTATTTACATCCCACCCTTAAGGGTACACATCCATTTGAGGTGGCTTACAGGTAACGCTGTCACGTTACTAAAATCATAATAAATAAAAAAATCAAAGCCAAAGACATGAGTTAGCTATACAGGAGCTCCAGTGTATCTGAGGCAAGGGTTGCATTGCTTTTTAAAGTTTATATATGAAGAAAATATTAAATCGGGAAAGGGCATAATGTTTAATTTATGGGTAAACGCAGTAGAAAATGTTGTGCTTCTTGCTTCGTAATCAGAAGCAGAAATTACTTACAGGACAAGTAAACATAAGCAAGGCAAAGTTATATAGATGCATTATGAAGGAAATGGATTCCTGTGTGTTTTGTTCTTTACGAGCCTTACTCTGACTGGGTATATTTCTGCTTGGCAGTAGAATATCTCAGTGGCTGCAAAGAATGATGATTCAGACTTGTATAAGGAAAATGAGACCTGCTGCCATGTAACTGCATTAGGATGAAGTGCTGCAAAACAGAATCATAATGGCATGTGGCTGTCCTGTAGAAATAAAGCATTCAATTATTGTGATGGAGCCAGATGGCAGCTATTGGCATTCACGGGTGTTAAGTATACATAGAGCATGTTGTTAGGGGAATTTATGAGATCCGTAAACACCCCTTACCCATTCTGGGTATAATTTGCCAGAATGCTCTCTCCTGTGCAAACCCCACCGAAATGATTAGGAGCATAAGTTCCCTTTGTTTTTTATGGGGTTTGCATACGATAGGCCTCAGAGTTAGCCATTACCATTTTAAAATATGAGTTGGTATATGAAAGTTTTATCTATCTATTTAGCTATCTATCTGAATACATGCATTGATACAAACATATTACATCTCAAGTAGAATAATTTAGTCGAGGTATAAATGCCCCTGTTTGCACAGTGTGCTTGAAAATTCTCCTGTGCACCCAGTGCAAGAGCATCAAGATCTCTGGTTCTCTTGTCCAGCCCCCATTCATTTCACTCGGCCTGCCATGCGCTATTTCAGAATGGCATGTCATTTGTGATTCTAAAAGCTCTGCTTCTATTGCACTTTTAAAAGCATTTCCTGAGATTCTACAGTTACTCTTTCCAGTCACATTTTTTAAAACAAACAAACAAACAAACCCCAGCAACATTTACCCCTTCTTTTTTGTAGACGTGTTAGACAAAGGCAACGAGAGAGGCAGGCATTCCTATACAAAGTATTATTTTAAAAGGCAACCATGGGGAAACTGCTGAAATCAGAATGAGGAATTTGTGGCCTTCTAGGCTTTGCCGGACTACAACAACTTCCACCATCCCTGCCCATTGGGCATGCTGGCTGGAGCTGCTGATGGGAGTTGGAGTCCAATAACATTGGCAGGGGGCTGTCGCCACATTGTTTAAAGAAAGTGGAACTTTTTCTGTATAGCGTTAATACGATGTGTTGTAAACCAAATAAACAGCAGCAGCCTTATAAAGCTCAGCTACTGGAGATTGAATGCTACCTATAATCTTCTTTTAATAGAGCTGCTATTCAGAGTTTGCCAACATTTAGCTGCAAAATGCTGTATTGGGCTGCCATTTTGATATACTAGTTTTGTCCATGTTTTCTTACGGGTAAATCCCAGGCATAGAATCAGGCAGAGTGCTATTGCATACCCAGTGGAAGAGGCCTATTGCCTTTTTAGTATCTGTGAGCCTTCCAAAGGCATTCAACCCAGATGCTGAAGTAGGTGGATGTTACCAGAATGCTACACTAGATGGACATTAAACTGATACCGCCAAGCTCTTTTTATGTGTTGTGGGAACTTTCAGACTTGCAGAGTTTATTGTGGCATAGGCATTTGTAAACTAATTGGTGCTAGTGCATGAAAGCTTATGCTACAGCAAATATGATTGTCTTTAAAGTCCCACTAGACTCGCCTTGTATGTGTCTATTGCTGTAATGGAATAACATGGCTCCCGCCTGTTTTATTTCTGGCGTGTATTTTCATAGGGTAGCTTTGCTAGATGCACGAATAGTTAATAAAGTGCCACAGGACTTAGTGTCCTTGTTCAGTCAAAACAAAACAGAAACAAAGAAATTCATCCCTTGAACACATAGGCTTTTTATTGCCTAATTATTAGGTAAACACAGATGACTGGGCATGATCTTTGGATGAACGGAGCATTGTGCCAATATAGTGTCAATGCACTTTTCAGAAGATTGATGTTTTCCTGTCTGTTTCTGAAGCACAGTTCAGCCCAGAAGCAGAAGCCACAAGGACACAAGCTTTACCCCCCACCCCAATCTGTCTAAAAGTTGAAATTCGTTGGCATCGTGCCATGGGAGAATGGTGCTGTAAGAGCCATCTGCTTTATGCAAAACAGTTTCATAATCTTATCCTGCTCTAAATGATCTCATTGGTCAAATGCAAAGGAGGGCAGCACTCCTGGATCTTCTAATAAATATGTAGAAGAGGGAATTTTTGCAGGTGCAGCTGCTCACAGAATGGTGGCAGGAAATCCCTTTCCACACAGGGAAGATACATGAGTACTGTCCTCCTCCTTTTGATTTGATCAGTCTAAGCCACTGCTGTCCATTTGGTGAGTTGGGACCTAATACTGGGTTGTGCAGTTCTAAACAAATCAAGAAGACTCCCCAATCCATGTCTGGGTGAAAGAAAGGTCTTGTGTTTGGAGCCAAACCTCAGCAAATTCAAAACCTCCATTCAAAGTTTTTAAACAGAGGTTGGATAGCCATCTGTCAGGGATTATATAGCTGTGATTTCTGCACTTCAGAGAGTTGGACTAGATAACACTTGGGATCGCTTCCAACTCTACAATTCTCTGTTATTAAAAAAATTATCTGGAAAACTCAGTGGATTACAGGGATACTTCCTAAGTCTATTTCCTAAGTGGCATGTTATGAATATTAGTGGCACAACTGAACAAAAATTAGCAAGCTTCTGTGTTGAAAAGCTATGAATTTAGAATGTAAGCCAGCCTTCCAGAAATTTTCAAAGTACCCAGAAATGTTGTGTTGTTACTTAGCCACAGTGTGTGGCTTTTCCCCAGCCTGTTGCTAACTGAAACATCTTTGCTGAGTGCAATTCACATAACAACAAGAAAAATAAATAACAATAAATTAAATAAATAATTTTATTATTTGTACCCTGCCCATCTGACTGGGTTGCCCCAGCCACTCTGGGCGGCTTTCCTTTAATGCAAAGCTTCTCATTCTTAAAGTGCTGAGAAGCAAATGTTAATGTTTCTGTTTTTGATTGGATAGGTATTGCGGCCCTTTTCTTTTCTAGATGGTGCTGTTGCTTCCGGAAAAAAAAATGAGGCGACTCTAGATGGTGACAAATGTTCACTCCTCTCTCCAAAACCTTCATAAGGAAACTTTGGATTCTGAGGGAGAATGAAAGAGCCCCCCAGGAAAGTAGGTCTATGTCTTGCTTATCTGGAGGTGGTTGTGGGTGTGCCTTGTTTATCAGACATAGGGAGAAGTAAACCCACTAACACGAATTTATCAAATTTAGAGATATGTTGCCGCCCCTGCCTGTCCCCTGCCCCGCAAGCTCGATCTGAAAATTGATTGGAATGATCAAGTGTTCGAGTTTAGCACTCTAAAAGAAAATAGAAGGGGTTTTCAAAAGTTCATTTTAAACACTTGTTTAAAGCTTTTCCCAAGCTTCAACCCCCATCTTCTTCTGCTTTCCTGCCTCCCTACCCCTGCCTTCATGCATTCCCCATGAATGAATTGGGAAGGGTGGCCGAGGGGAGGCCTGTGTGGTTTTAAATCATGTTCTAAATCAGCCTGTGCTCAGCTTTTCTTAGTAATCGCTCCCTCCATCACCTGAACGAAAGGATGGGTGCAATCCGACTGGGACAGTGCCAGTGCCAGGAATCCCTCTCTTTTATCACCTGTTTCATATTTTATCGGTACTGTCCTTTCTGATTCTCATTTGAGGATGGGTTGTATCTCAGGGGTAGAGTACATGCTTTGCGTACAGAGAATCTCAAGTTTTATCTTTGGCATCTCCAGATAGGACCAGAAAAGACTTCTGCCTAGTGCCCTGGGGAGCCTGATGGGCCAGGGGGCTGACTGGTTCCTAGTGATGGTAATTGCCACCACCATATAGCTGATACCCAGTGCATAAATTAGCTTCCTCTTCCTTTTGTTAAGGGGCCTAGCATCCTGGTATGGGCAAGTTGGGAGGTATACATATCTTTTAGTGTGTTTGGATAGCAGATAGTCCATATGCTGACACTCCTGTTTCTCCTGTTTCTCGTTTTTCTGTTCATTAGGGCATGAGGCATTTGCGTTTTCACTAGGTATGCAGAGAGTCTTGGGAGAATCTTTTCTTCTTAGGAAATTGAAGAGAGAATCAGCTGCTTAAAACTTCTGCCAGATCATTAGTGAGTGAATCACAGTGAATCACTTGGAGCAGCAGACACTGGAAAGTAATATCACTGTACAGATGACAGCTTAAGTGTTTAGGTTCGCCATAAAGTCATTCAAAACATATTAAATAAATGTCTCTGGCTTTTTATTTGAAGAAAAAAACAACCCCTACTCTTCAGTAGGAACTTAAATAATTTTCATATGAATGATATATATTATTCACATTACCTGTTTCCCCAAGTAAGTTTTAGCCAGATCCAGTTTTGCTTTGCTTGAAAAGACTCCTGTCTAAGACCTTGGGGAGGTAGATGGACCATTGGTCTGACTGGTTCCTAAGTGATGGTGATTGCCACCACCTTCTGGTTTCAGGAAAAACCCGAGAAATTGATTTTCTAGAGCAGAGTGACTATCCGTACCATACATTTAAAACAGTCTTATACCACTTTAATAGTCATGGCTTTCCTGAAACAATCATGGGGAACATAGTTTTTTAAGGGGGCTGAGAGACCCCTCACAGCAATACAGATCCCAGCACTCTTAGCAAACTAGTTTTCCAGGATTCGGGGGTGGGGGTGGGGATGTCTCCTAAAGGGACATGAGTGCTTTAAATGTATGGTGTGGATATGATCATATGGCACAGTGGTCTTCCTTGTAGAGGGTGATATAGTAGATTCTAAACTTCTTTGGAGTCACTATATGAGTACAGGAATAAATCACTGCAGCAAGAAGCTGTATTAAATGCCCTCAACCTCCTTGCATACATGCATGCATGTAGAGGGGTTGTTTTGTTTTTTGTAGAGTCTTGGGTCAAAATGCAATACTTGCCCCTGGCCTATGCCTTCCTCAACCCTTCGGAGGACTTATTGCGACACACAAGCATTCCTGGCAGCATAAGCATATAAAGTGAAACGGGAGGATTATGCTAAAATAAAGTAATAATATTTGGAATTCAAATTAAATTCCAAAGACTTAAATTTTCTCTTTCAGCTTTGATGAGTTTTAGATTAAGCTCAGTGATCACCCAGCTGCTCAACTCTGAACACATAAACCGTGCAATTGGTCTGTTTGCAGAGGTTGCCAGCACTCTCCATCTTCCATCCCATGATAGTTACCTTCAAATGTGTATGAGCTGGTCACTCCTTCTTGCCAGTAGGGATTCCCAACTCTGGTTCATAAGAGCAGCACCAAATTTGTTGCATGTATACAACTCTGAACCCAGTGTGCACACCAATTAAGCCAGAGTACATGATTTAACTCCATGCCTTCGAAAAACTTTAGACTATCTGACGCTTGATTAGGAAGGTTGACGGCAAATGTGTAATTCAGAGACCAAGGGCCAACCTGAAACATGCATGGTACATGTCTTTGATTCAGTAGATGTTGTGATGAGCAAAGTTTGGGTTGGATCCAGGGTTGTTGCTCCATACATAGAAGTTCCTTCCATTCATGGAAAGAAAGTTGTACTCACAGAAAGACCACTTGCATGGCCACAGCTCCCCTTCTCCAAGAATGGGTGTGAACAGAGAAACATCCAGCCCTGATCAATGGTATAAGCACCAACTTAAGGCAAATAGATGCCAGGCTATCTCCTATTAAAGAGGTAGGGAGCCTGTGGCACTCTGGTTATTTCTGAGCTCCAACTTCCATTCTCCCTGACCTTTGGCCATGCTGGCTGAGGCTGATCGGATTTGGAATCCAATAACATTTGGAGGGCCACAGGTTCCCCACTCCTGCCTTAGTCTTTATGTAGCCTTCAGCTGGCTTTGCTGTTGTCATCCTACAAAAGAAGCAACTCTTTGTAATACTTGGCTTTGGGTATCGTATATGCTGCAGAACTTCAGAATCTAAGCATCATTTCTCCTCTTAGATTATTTCTCATCTTGTGCATCCCTTGAAGGTTTTTAAGCAGAGGGTGGGTGGCCATCTGTCATGGATGCTTCAGTTGAGAGTCCTGCATTGCTGGGGGTTGGACGGGATGACTCTTAGGGTCCCTTCCAACTATGATTCTATGTTGTTTGCCAGTATTGTAGGAATGAGATTTCAGTAGTAAAGGATATCATTGGTGAGACCCTAAGTGTGTGCAACAGGCTTCAGGATTGTGGAAGGTATCTTTGTATATGTGTGTTTGTATGTGTACACATGTACAGGGGTGATTAAGTAAAACACAGTATGCACCTACAGTGGTGCCTCGCAAGACGAAATTAATCCATTCCGCGAGTCTCTTTGTCTTGCGGTTTTTTCGTCTTGCGAAGCACGGCTATTAGCGGCTATTAGCAGCTATTAACGACTTAGCGGCTTTAAGAAAAAGGAAACAAACTCGCAAGAACTCGCAAGACGTTTCATCTTGCGAAGCAAGCCCATAGGGAAATTCGTCTTGCGGAACGACTCAAAAAACGGAAAACTCTTTCGTCTTGCGTGTTTTTCGTCCTGCGAGGCATTCGTCTTGCGAGGTACCACTGTAATGTAAATTGGCATGTAATGGGTAAAGAAACCAGATTCACAAAAGAATGGGACCTAACTGGCTATGTCAAGCTGTAGCTGTGCTAGAAAAGCTTATGGGAACCAAACAGAATGTAACTGAGCAAGGGAATGCTGTAGCTCAATAAGCCAGTGCCATTAACAGGTGGTAGTTTCAAAAGCAATTGGATCCAAGATGGAGGTGCTACAGCATGACTACAATCAGGGTTGTTGTGTTCGGTCTGAAGCTTTGAAGTGAAAAGGAGGAAAAGGTTGACAGGCTGGAAAGAAACTGAAAGAGAACTGCAAGAATGAGAAAAGATATCACATGTAGAAGGAACATCATGCCCTTAAATTGGACAGCCAACAAGCCAGGCATTGAAAACTGTCTCTCTCGATAATCTTTCTTTTGAAGTTCTCTCAGGTCGTTTGCTGCTGAAGGCCTTTCTCAAACTCTTGTCGTCCTGCATTTTAAAAAAAAAAAAATTAAATCCCTTCTGGTCTTATTTCCTACTAAAAATCTTACATCCCATGTATAAACCTGTAGCTGCATTCAGCACGAGCGATGAAGCATTTCTGTTATTTGTATTTGTTGCTCCCAAGTTTTGCTTGCTCTCATCATGCTTGCGGGTCAGCTTTCCAGTGACTCAGGCAAGGACAAGAGAGTGAAGTTTCTCATATAACTGAGCACTGTGCTGCTTGTAGCAGAAGCAATCATTTTAGAGCCAGAAGACTCCTGTGCCTTTATTGAGTAGGAAAGAAATTCACCTTCTTGATGGTTTGCACCTATTCAACTGGAACGGACAGCATAGTGTAACTGCATGGATATACGCTCTGAGCTGCAGTTGGTATTTGGTGTGCAGACCCTTGACAAATGTGTGAGAAAGCTAATCCTGCCAAGCCCCTATTGTGCTAATGAAATGTACACACACACACAAAAGTGTGTATGTGTGTTGGGGGGGTGTGTGAGCAGTGCTGGAAGAAATGGTGCCAGATGTGATAGAAACGTACAGCCACAGCCGTGTACAGCAGCAACAAGGCTTCCTTAATCTCATTTCCTGGGGTTGTAGGATTGTGCAGGTACATTGCTTTCAGGTCAGCTGATACAGTTCATGCAGTTAAAAGCTGCAAAAATAGGAGCCTGATTCAGTTGTTGTCACAAACTGAATTAAGTTGAGAGATACCCATTCACGGTGTTCCTATTGAAAAGTAATCTCCCAACCTCTGGCTTTCTGGATTTTCTATATTGTGAACAAGGAGTACTGCAAACTAAATGTGAGTTGCCCGTTCTGTGAAACACACATGCTACTTTTGAATGCAACAGAAGTAAGGCTTAGGGAATGATATCAACAGATGCTGTACTGTTGCTCATTAGAAAATCCATACTAAAAAATACCTAAAGAGCAAGGCAAACCTATATAGCCCACCCAGATGGCACATATCTCTGTTTGCAAGTACAATTCATGCCACATCAGTTAAGGGAAACTTATTTTGGATCACTTGCCATCATTGTGACAAGAAGCGATGGGCACGTGGGCGCCCTGCAGTGAGTGGGGGAGGTATGGATCAGGCCTGCTGGCCAAATCCTGTTCCCCACCCGGGATTAGGGCATGGCTACTTTCTGGAAGCACAGCTGAGTAACAAGCAGATATAATGAACCCAAGGAAGGAAGAGAGGAAGAAAGCATTGGACCCCAAAGGAAACAAAGATAGATCAAAGTCACATTGGAAAGGACATTTTGATGGGTACTGGTTGTATCTTTATGGCCATGTTTCCATAGCCGGCCCACCATTTTATGGGCATCTCAATAGTTTACAGATATTTTCTGGTGATTTGGTTACAGGAAATGTGCACATCCCACCTTTGAAGTTACAGAAACTGGAGGATGAAGCTACATGGCATGCATGAGAGAATCAAACTCAAGTGGCATAGTCTGCTAGATTCTGCAAAGGAGTCTTTCCTTTACAATTTTCTCTAAAAGCTTTATAGATTACAGAAATCCTTTCCAAATAGATCTCTGGCATTTGCTTGATATCTCTTCAAACAAACAAAAAATGTACCAAGTTCTAACAGCAACTTAACTCTTCTTGCTGTAATGTTGGGAGGGAGGAGAAGAGAAGAGAAGAGGCATCAGTGAATGAAGGGCAATCACATTGATTGGGCAGAAATCACAATGGCTTCAGCTCTATAATACCCTGAGATTCTTTTGTTCTGCTGGTTTCCATTGCACTGTGCAAATACCTCTGAATGTGCCTTCTTATTCATGTCTCTGTCTTGTCTTCAGCTCGTAAGCAGGAGATTATCAAGGTTACTGAGCAGCTGATTGAAGCTATCAATAATGGGGATTTTGAAGCCTACACGTAAGTTGCATTTATTTTATTTTTCTTGAGATGGGGTACAAATGCTGAAGGCTGTATCCAGTGTCTAGTTTGCACAGTTGTGAGAACAAAGAATTCCGCAAATATTCATAGACAGTAAAATAATCCAAATACACTTCATAGAAATGGATAAAAAAACATATAAGGCTAGATGTTCTGTCTTCACTGTGGGAAGTCACATGCGCAACTGGTTGACCACTTGGAGAAGAGCGTGGGGCTAAATAGCCCTTTGACCTAATCTAGCAGGGCTCTTCTCATGTTTTTTATGAAGCAAGTGTATGACTTGTTGTATATACTTGAGACTTTGCCCATTCTGACTGATTAAACCTAGCCAGAGGAGGCTAGGTGGAATGGGTAAGAAGAGTAATGAATGTCTCCTAAGAGGAATGCATTGTCTCATCCTTAATATAGACAGTCTTAACTAATTGGCTTCACTGTGTTGATTACCAACAAGTCTTGTATTTCCCATTCTTGAACAGGATTTTCGTGTGTGGTAGCATCTCTGCTCCATGGGTTCTTGGGACAGATTATCGAGAACCATTTCGATCGGTATTCAGGTCTAGTTTTGGGACTGGGGCAGCTTTGCTCACCTTGTTAGACAGTGTTTTCTAGGAGCTAGACAAGGGGGAGTATGTCCCTGTTGGTTCTGCTGGACTATTGATGATTATCTTGGTAGAACACCTGGTGCGATGAGTTTAGGAGAGACTATTTGGGTTCCAGCCCTCCTTTGAGGATTGGTTCCAGAAAATAGTAAGAACATTAGAAGAGCCTAATCTAGTGATCGGGCAGATGGCATGTCTGGTATGGCATCCTGTTCCAACCAGATGCAAGCAGGAACTGAGTACAAGAGCACTTTCCCATCCTGCAGTTTCCAGCAACTGGTATTCAGAAACATTCTGCCTCTGTTAGTGGTGACAGAGCATAGCTATCATGGCTAGAAGTGATTGTTAACCTTTACCTCCATGAATGTATGGAATCCTCTTTTAAAGCAATATGTCAGTGGTCACCATTGCCTCCTGTGGAAGTGAGTTCCATAGTTTAACTGTGCAACCGCACAGCCACACTTCTCCAAGCTGCAATGTTCATGGAAATTCTTGCAATCTGATTGGGTTTCAGACCACCAGCAGCAGTGTTAAGCTGCCTGGTCAGGATATCTGAATCCAACCATGGCTGAATCTTCACCATCAGTAAAGATAAAAAATATATCTTGCTCATGTATATTGCTCATTTAACTCTGCATCACCTAGGGCACAGAACTAAGCATATTTTACACCTTCATGTGGTTTGTTGGTTCCATTGAATCTGGAAGATGACAGTCCAGTCCTCCACTTGGTTGATCTTTAATCTGAATGGCTCTTGAAATGAGCATTTTCTCCTCCCTGTAGGAAGATCTGTGATCCAGGCCTCACCTCATTTGAACCTGAAGCTTTGGGAAATCTTGTAGAGGGAATGGACTTCCACCGGTTTTACTTTGAGAATGGTATGTTAATAGTAATTCAGATAATTTGAGGTCTTGTGTATCTGGGAGATGTTAAGCACCAGTTGTTGGAAATATTATACTCTTTTGCACTTCATATTTGTTTGATTAAATGGGGGAAAGCTTTCCAACATTCCCTCTGATCCATGAAATGGGCTTAGAAATTTGAATCACCTGCTCTTTTTAAACTGGAAATACTGGGGATTGAACCCTGGGACCTTTTACATGTGAGGAAAGTGGCCTCACAACTGTAGGTTTTGCTCCTGACCTAGTAAACTCATTTGTTCCAGGCACTGAAATTAGGCACTTCTTTGTGTATCAGGGCCAGCCTCCCCACCAGAGCGCAGCGAGGGAGGGGGAGGTTCCAGTGTGTCAGAGGGAGCAGCTCCGGCGACAGAGAAAGGGGAGGGATCAGAGCAAGCCGTTCTCCCGGAAGGGGAGGAAGGCAGTGAGCAGAGTAGCATAACTGTCAAAAGGAAGGTCAGAAGTTGGGTGCGCGCGCCAAGTTCAAATGAGGAGGCGCGCGGGAGAACAGGGAGCCCAGAGGAGGAGGGGCCAGGACCCAAAGCCCGCAGGAGGGGGCAGGAGCAGTCTGGAGACTCCGCTTCAGGAGAAAGCAGGAGGGGGGGAACCCCGGCGGGCAGAAAGACCCTGCGGAAAAGGAAAGAGAGAAAAAGGTGGAGCAGCGTTAGCTTATTAAACTGGTGTAGGGGAGGGACCGATTCAGAGGGGACTTCAAATGTCTAGGGGAAAGAGACGCGGGGCTGCACGCCTCGGTTGTGGAACCAATAATGAACTGCAATAAACATCCTTGTATATAAGAAGAGCTTGGCGTTGGTCTTTTGTGAGCTGAGACCTGAGGCAGCCCTGACACATAGCTTCCAAGACTTTTCATGTTGGTGACACACTTTTTAAACATGCATCATTTCGTGACACAGTTATTCAGTTTTACTGGCAAACTGGAGGTTAAGCAAATCCCTTTCCAGTCCCAGGAGGAGCGCAGGGAGCATTTTCAGCGACACACCTACACACTGCAGCCGACGCACTAACGTGTCGAGACACACAGTTTGGAAAGCTCTTCCCTAAACGATTAACAGGCCCAGTTTCATGACTTGAATTTGGCTTGTTCAAGGAAGCCATAACTAAAATTGTATACAGTTTGCCAGGTTTCAAAAATGTGACATGTTAAGGTTTCTCGAAAACAAATGAACAATTCCATGCTACTCAGCAGCAGAGGAATTGAGTAAGAGAGAGGAGCATGCAAGCCAGCCGGAGGCTAGGTTCGCTCCCATCACAATAAGCCATGGTTTACTGTGTGTGTTGTGGCATCCAAATGCAGCCACTGAAGAAACATATGTGATTGAATTGTTTCATGGAATTGTTTCTATGCCAAAAAGTCATATGAAGAGGATGTGGAAGTAACCTGTGGCAGCAGCATGCAAATGAACAGACTCTGAGGCCCTTATGTTAAATAAATGTTATTAATAATTGTATTTGTTGCTGTTTTTAAAAAAGATCAGTTATTATTGTCCCTCCTAAGTGGAATGTGAGTTGTCGCATGCATCTCGAAGAGCAACCATTTGTAAAGCACTAATAGCTTGATTTGTATCCGTACCGTGTGTGTGTGTGTGTGTGTGTGTGTGTGTGTGAGTTAAGTCTGTTTGCTCCGTGAGTGTTGATTTTTTTGTTTACTTCTTTGCTGGAAAAAACAAGGAAGACCTATTTATTAGACAATAACTCCTGTAGAAACCCCCTTATGGTGCCTGCTAAAATCTCATTTGAAATAACTCTGATAAATTTCTTCAGCAAATCTCACTGACCCTTTAGCACCAGCTCACTTTACAAGACTGATCTATTGTTATAGTGCTCGAAACACATCAGTGTCCCATAGGGGCTGATTGTTCGTACACTGCTGAGGAATATAAATCCTCTTTTTAAGGTTCAGTGCCTGAGCCACATAAAAGGAACAGAAGCTTCACTTTTACTCAGGAAGGTACATGTTTCCTCGCTGTATATCCACAAGCAAGCTAGTGGAGAAAGCACATCGTTTCTCTTTGGATAACAATCCACTAATGTGTAAATGTGTAAACAGCTTTTTGCTTCTGCATAATAACGGCACCCTGCAGGTCTTGCAAAACAACAACAAATGCTCTCGTATTTGCATACATGGAGGCAATCCAGCATGCATAGTGGGAAAAAGGATTTCACCCATGGTTGGATCAGCAGATAAGAGAGCAGGCTGTTCTCACTTAACTGTATCCCTGCCCCACCCCATCACACTTTGCTCCTTCCTTCCCCCATCATTACTGTTGGCATTATTATATTCTGATGAAGCAGGATACCAGTTGCGTATACACACATAAAATGGATGTTAACTTTAATTCGGGCATGTTTTGAACCAGCACCAGTTCTTCTCTAGAAGAGAATTGCCTCGCAAAATAAATAAGGTAGTTGAATTTTCTCATCCATTCAGCTGAGTAAACTTCAGTTTCATACATATTCCTCAATGTCCCTCCCAGGAGAAATAACAGCCTGTACAGAATAAGGGGTGGTGCAGAATTTGTTGGGACTGGAACACAGGAAAAGGGGTTAATTGTTAGCGTGTGAGCTCCAAATCTTGGGGTTCCTTTTCTTTGTCTCACCAGAGTTCCTCAGAAAGTCTTCCTGTGTCTTTGCAGCAGCAGTCCAGCCCTCTCTTGGTGAATTCCTGTGACAGGAATAGCCACCTCACCCATCCAATTCTTCTCTAAAGTCTTTATTATTTGCATTACAAGTTGCACAACACCACTGGTCTACATATAAAATAAGAAACAGAACTATATCTCTGCTCCGGTCAGAGAGACAGACTCAGGTATTCTGTCACACACACTGACTGCCCTGATAAAGACACCTGTTGCAGGGCAGAATTCTCGTTGCTAAGCAGATGTGAAGGATGTGCTTCAAGGCTCGTTTCAACTTTATTTTGGCAACGCACGATCATTTAATGCCCTGTTGGCATGCCATGGTTCCGGTCCAGATCACCAGCTGCCCCACAGCAGCTGTGTAAACAACAACACACATTTAAAGCACATTCATGCCACTTTAGTAGTCATGGTTTCCCCCAGGGAATTTTGGCGACTGTGCTTTACCCCTGAGAGAAAGAGCTCTGCCTCACAGCACCTTTTTACAAACTACAGTACCCAGGATTCTGTGGGGGAAGCCCAAATGTATATGTGACCAAACAAACCCAGGCATGTTAAATGCATTTTGGCATGTAAGCTTAGAATAGGAAGCCCTTTTCAGCCAAGGGACCATATTCCCTCACGGGCAAAATTTCAGGGGGTCATACATGTTAGTCGCTAACCAAGATGTTATTTGGCGGTTGTAAGGATTATTTAGAGAGTTCATTTGAAGCACTTTAAACACTCTCCACATATGATCCATGAATTTTTGCTTCACATGTTAAGTTTTCTCTTGTCACATCTGTGGTCGAGGAATAGATGTTGATGATCAGTAGTATGATCAAGGGCCAAGGGTTTTTTTAATTAAAAAAAACAAAAAACAAAATTCTGCATCCTCTTTTAATTAATATCTCTGCCTCAGCAAGATTCCACCTTAATGTAACACATTAACTTCTGTGGACACACAAGCCACACAAAAATCAGTGTATTTTCAACTCCCATTTAGAGCTCAGGAGCTCAGGATCTACATTTTTAGAAGCATGCCCACATTTTATTCAGGGCTGCATCCCATTTGTGCATTATGAGTTTTATACCATGTGCCATTCCTCCCTGTAGCTTTGTCTAAGAGCAACAAGCCAGTCCACACCATCATCCTGAATCCACATGTCCACCTGGTGGGGGATGATGCTGCCTGCATTGCGTACATACGGCTGACTCAGTACATGGATGGGAGTGGGATGCCCAAGACAATGCAGTCGGAAGAGACGCGAGTCTGGCACCGCCGCGATGGGAAATGGCAGAATGTTCACTTCCACCGTTCAGGATCACCAACAGTACCTATCAAGTGAGTAAAGCATTCTCATCTTCAGTTTGTCGTCTGCCCATCCGTTTAAGTGCTCTTTTCTTTGGCCCCAGTTACTTGTCTTCCAGGCCCCACATTCCTATCAGCTCCCATCTGCTCTACAGCTTCTGTCTACATGATTACTGTTGAGCCCTTCAGACCAGATTTCCCTAGCCCCATAAGATTGGAGCATGTTACTGAATTCTTCCACAAGACGCACCTAGTTTTTGGAGGAGGAAAACAAGAAAAAAAAATCTGAATCTCAGAAGCCAGAACAACAAGAGGGATCGCTGCGCAGCGAAAGCAGCAATCCCTCTTGCTGTTCTGGCTTCTGGGATAGCTGTGCAGCCTGTATTCGCTCCATAAGACGCACACACATTCCCCCTTACTTTTTAGGAGGGAAAAAGTGAGTCTTATAGAGCAAAAAATACGGTACTTTTGCTCAGGATCAGTGTATTATCTGCAGTCTGGAAACAACAAGATGCATTGACCAAGATAGCATCAGAGTGTTCAGGCTTTCGGCACACCTTAAATACAGTATAGGCAATTCCCCATTCCCACAAGCCAAAGGGACGGCCAGGTATGGTTTAGGAGGACTCACCAGGGTGCTGACAGTTTTTTGCAATTTTGTGTATGCGCACATGGGCCCGAAACAGAACCCCTGCATAAATGGGGCATCACCTGTATTGCATAGTGGAAACTTGAGTTGTAATTCACAATAGCATATGATGAACACAGCTTTGCTTATATCTTTGTCTTGATCAAATCATTATCATGTTGATTTATTTGAATGAGGATGGATGTTATTGAGCAATTCCCTACAAGGGATAAACAAAAAAGGATGCATGGATAATTTGCACCTGTTTGTACTTTTAATAAAGGGACGTGGGTGGTGCTGTGGTGTAAACCACAGAGCCTAGGGCTTGCCAGTTGGAAGGCCAGTGGTTCAAATCCCCGCGACAGGGTGAGCTCCCGTTGCTCAGTCCCTGCTCCTGCCAACCTAGCAGTTCGAAAGCACATCAAAGTGCAAGTAGATAAGTAGGTACCACTCCAGCGGGAAGGTCAATGGCATTTCCGTGTGCTGCTGTGGTTTCGCCAGAAGTGGCTTAGTCATGCTGGCCACATGACCCGGAAAAACTGTCTGCGGACAAATGTCGGCTCCCTTGGCCAGTAAAGCGAGATGACCGCTGCAACCCCAAGAGTCATTCATGATTGGACTTAACTGTCAGGGGTCCTTTACCTTTACCTACTTTTTATTAAACATTGAAATGTCACAGTAGTTTGAATATGAAAATAGTGGTGTATGTAATTTGATTTCTCTGTGTATGTACATATATAAATACACACAAACGCACACAAAATCCTAATGTTTTAGTTTATTTGGAAATTATGATTTAGCCCCGAAAGTAATATTTCAGCAATTAATGTTAGTCTCTCTCTCTCTCTCTCTCTCTCTCTCTCTCTCTCTCTCTCTTCCTCCCATCTTTCCTCTCACCCCTCCTAGCTAAATGTCTGCGGTGCCACGTTCTGTCCTCCACACTCTGCACTTGGTTGGCTACCATCTTGGCCACTCCATTGCCCTCTTCATGCATGTTCTTCGAGTGCATGAAGCTGTGAAGTTTCTACATGTGATACATTTACGATGCATCATTTTGTTGTATATTCCATTGGTACTTTTTGTTTACACTTCAGTGAAGGGAATGGATGTTCCGTGCAAACTGAAAATGGAAGAAAAGAAGGAGGGCAAGTAAAATGCTAGAGAATATACAGAGTATACTTCTCATGCCAGAAGATGAGTAATATCTTCATGTGCAAACTAAGGGAATGAAGGTTAAAAATAAAATAAAAATCAGTTAACTTTGTTTTAATTTTCACTACTTCTGTTTTCTGGCTCGTTGTTCTTAAAGACAATCTGCATTGCTTTGGTCATAGTAGAAATAATTCCTACTAACAGCACCTTTGTTATTGTAGGACACATGGGTAGAAATACTGGGTTTAGACCAAAGCATTTCTGTAGGCTTTTCTTTCAAGGAGCCATCTTTGTTATGAGTCACTGTAGGTAAACTGGGGGGAAATGGCATAATTTACTGGCTTGACCTTGCTAGAAGTATCTGTCACTGTTCTTATCTGGTCAGCAAATTCATTTTATTTTTAACAATTTATTTAGCTTTGTAGTTGTAAGTGCAGGGGAAGAGGATATGTTTTGAAGTATTTTTTCTCATTTGTTCAGAGCCAAGCAGTGAGCACATTAATATGAGATGGGTTTTGGTGGTTAAAAGGGTAAAGTAATGTACAGTACATTTATTAAAGCAAGTTGTAGAGGGTTTTTTAAACTGATGCTCTAGTCAAGATACTCTAGGACAATTAGGCCTTAAAAGCTTAGTATCAGGAGCTTACTTGTCTTAATTTTCTTTGTAACAGTTTATTAACTGACAAAAAGGAAACTACCAAGAAAACATCTGTTTTCTAATAAAACTGTTACGCTTTTGCCATAATAATTTTATCTATTTTCTCATGGCTCATCAACATCCTTGAACAGTGTGGATTAAAATACTTATTGCAGCTTTATTAACTATTTCCCCCTGTTGCTGCATATATACATGCAAAGTAAGCAGGAAATAAATTCACTGTCTGTTTAGAACAGATTGCTCAGTTGCCATTTGATTGCTTCTGTTGTGTAGATGTGAAATTATATTCCTGCAAGCGTTGCTCCTCTTTAAAAGTTAACAATAAAAATAGGGGTTTTTTTCCCTTTTGAAAAAAATATATACTTTTGTTTGTTTCTTCTCTCTTTGGTTAACACTGGGCTACCGGTTTTCTGTAATGGTGTATAGCGCATGATACTTTGATCAATGTTCTTTTTTAGTAAGTTAAATTTACAACTTGCAGCAGCTTGAAATTTTTAAAGCAGACAAAAAAAAGGTCCTAATTTGTATAACTTTCATTTCTCTGTATTGATTACTAATCAGAAGTGGATCTTATTCCTTACATCTTGATGTTGTTCCTAGTATACATATATATGTTAGAGAAATTTAAGCTTCTCTGGTGATGATTCTTATACAACCCACGGAAATGTTTATAACAAGCATCTACAGTAAATGTCTTGAGCCATATTAACCCGCAAACGGGATCTGTGAAAAGGCACAGTGGCCTCGTGCATTTTGTTTTTTAAAAAAATTAAATCAATTTCTTCTTTTGTGAAGCGGCTTTAGGTGGTATAAGTGTATTTACATTTAACAAAATTAGGTGTAGGATGTTTTTCTTTTCTTTTCTTTCTCTTTCTCTTTTTTACACTTTTTACCATAGCATGTGGTGTTGCCATATTACTCTAGGTCAGGTCTGTTTTCCACACTGAGATGTGAGGGGCAAGGGGGGGGGAATCATGTGAATTACTTCTCTGCACTCCAACTGAATTACACACCTAACCCTTTGTCATTTTCAAAACACTGCAGTTTACCATGCGACACCATGTATATATATATATATTTCTTGCCATAATGGTAAAGAACTGACTGATATATTTAAGAATTAATAAATTTGTGATTTCTGCTGACACTTGGCTCTCATTGTTTTCATTTGAGAATGTGAGGCTTGATTCTGATGTCCAGGCTGTGAGTGCCACTCCTGATGTGGGCAAATTGCATGCACACATGCACATACATACACACACACATGTGCAAAGAGGGAAATAATGTTGACAGGCTCTGAGGAATCTCAAGTTTTGCAGAAGCAGATTTTAAGTAGGCATTGAAAAGAGTGCAGCAAAGACCTTCTTGATGTCTCTGGCAGGGAGTAGTGTAGCAGCTTGCACGCTAAAAGGTAGATTTCTTCCAATGCAGAAGGAGTATTACATGGCACCTGTAGCAGGGCCAGTTCTGCAGATGGAAGCAGTCAAGTGGGCATATATGAAATGAGGTGTTAGTAGAATCAGGTTCCACCCACCCCTCCAATCCTCTCCTATGCACACTGAACTTAATGGGAATTATTTCTGAATAGGCATTCAGAAAAACATTAAACGGTTCTGTTAATTGGGAGAGGGTTAGGAGTTGGGGAGGGAAGAGGGTCAATATCATATATGGTCACGGGAAAACATTCCCCCACACCCATTGTGTCTGTTTGAGATAGCTGCAACTATCCTGTGTTTCTGTGCTTGGCTAAAACTTTCAGTTTGCTGCCATCTGGCGGTCGCTTGCTTGCTATTCCAAGGGTTTGGTTTTGGGGAGCATCCAAGTAGATCTTAGGGCCTCTTCCATATGTCACCCCCCCCCCCGGAAGACGTTCCATTTTAGCTGATGGAATATGAGTTCATTTTGCGGTCATTACCATGAGTTATGGCAGTTCTTTCAGGAGCCACCATGACTGCGAAAATTGTTGGAAACCGTTCCTGTGTAACACTGGTTGACGTTGTAGATTTGTTCACTGAACACCCCACCCCTGTCAACGTGAACTTGCAGCTTTCCATGAAGGAAGAAGGTTGTCTGTTTCAAAGCAGTTTAATACATTATTTTTAAAAATAAAAACTTGTCCTAAAGTCCAGAGAAATGAAAAGGTGGTAACAGTAATGCTTGATTGTTGACGTGTCTCTTCCCACTCTTCAATTCCTACAGGAGGGTGACTGGATTATAGACTCTCTTGGAACATATTTAACTTTTAAAATAAGTTCAGCATTCCTGCTTCTTGGGAAATCATAACTTTATGAAGACGATGCCTCTTTCCCAATCACGCCACCATCTCTCAGGGTACCTTACAAGGAGGCTATGATACTTTTTTCTATTTTTTCTATTTCTATTTCTATGCATGTGTTGTCAGTGGGGTGATACCTGCAATCAGTTGTTGTTATTGCTTTGTAGCAAACACACAGTTGCCTGAAACGTGGAATTCCTCCCATCCCTCCTCCATGGTCTCCCCCACCTTGCAAAGAAGAATATTGTGCACCAAATTAAGGCCAGTGTGGACAGAACTGAACCAGAGGCATATCTACTTAACCAAATGTGCCAGAGATCATAGAAGATCAGCGTTGCAACCTCCAAAATGTAAAATAATAGACATGCATTGTTTCTTTCTTTCTTTCTTTCTTTGTTTTGTTTGTCTGTTTGTTGAATTTCTATCCTGCCCTTCCTCCTGCAAACAGTCCAAGGCAGATTAAAACAATGACAATTAAAAACATCTCAGAACGGTTACAGTTAAAACTATTCCAATAGCAAATACAATTTAGACTATTCTAAAAGCAGTTCTTACCATGAATGCTTGCCATGCTGTCGTGCCTCATTGGCCTGTAATTTGCTTCTTTGGTGGTTATGATAGTGATCTTTGTTAAAATGTTTGCCTCCTAGATAGGAACACAGGAAACTGCCATATTACCAAGTCAGATCAATTGGTCCAGCTAGCTCAGCATCGCCTACCCTGTCTGACTGTGGCTCTCCAGGCTGCCAGGCAGGGGGCCCTCCCAGCCCTACGTCAGCTGCAGGTGGCACCTGGGACCTCCTTCAGGCACTGTGGATGTCCTACCTCTGAAGTCAGAAGCCTTCATCAGATACTTTGTATACAGAGGGTATGTGTGGATGGATGGATGGATGGATGGATGGATGGATGGATGGATGGATGGATGGGGCATCCATGTTCTACCCCCACAAAAATGGAATCCTATAGTCATGGAGCAACAGTGTAAATGACTGTGTTTAAATATAAACACAGAATATTAAAATATCATATTAGGACCCAGCAAGATGACACAGTTTCCAAGGTAAATGCATCCATCCAAAATATTTCATGGCTTTTAATAAAAGGTTTGTTAGCATGTGAAATGACTGGGGCAGGGGGTACTGTCTTACTGTGAAGGAGTATGACTGTGCAAGACCATTGACCAGCTGCATCTGCTATGCTGTTTTACCCATCAAAGCCAGTTTCCATCATCTTTGGTGCCACCGATGAAGCTCAGGTGAGTGGTAGGAGTCTTTTTAGATGGCTTTGAGAAGTTTGATGAAATCTGCTGGACTTGCTTTATCTCACCCTCTGCACCATTGTTTTAGGTACACTAAATCATCCGCTCTGCCTGCTGGACCCTGTCTCTGTATTCAGGGGAAGTTATGCATGCATGCAAAGACAGGCTCTGATGGATTGAGCAGGCAAGATGAATAGTGGGTCCAATGGTAAAGAAGGCAGTTTCTGCAGGTGCTGTAGAGGGAAACGTGGGACAGATGGGGCTCATCAACCTAAGAAGGTAGCCCATCTAGAAGAAGGAAAACTGATCCTAAACCTCTGCTGCCTTGTGAGATATCTTTGGGAGAAGAAAAGGCTTAGGAGTAAACCCTGCAGAGAAATCCAGAGTGGAGTCCGTAAGATGGTGTCTTGTACGCCTCCTTCCAGCAACTCCTGCATCCAAGCTGGTGCTAGATGTATTGCTCTGCTTTCCTTTGGACCACTTCAGTGAGGCTGAGTGGGGTCTTTCCATCTGAGCAGCCCAGGATCTCCACATGCCCTGCACAGGTTTGCACCCTGGAGAGGTCACTCTATGGTTTGGCTTCATCCACAGAGGCACACTTCATTGTCTTTTGAAACAAACAGGTGCAACAACAAGAATGTGCAGCTTTCATTGCTCGCATGTAGCTTGCAAGGAAACTCTGGGCTTTTCCCATTAAAAGCCCTCTCCAGAACCATTTATCTTTGACTGAACTCTCCTCTTGGTTGGATGCAGTACACATAATTTGCTTGTTTGGGTTTGCTCCCTGGCGCCTGAACTGGGAGTGATCAGTCTCCCTCCTACAACAGAACACATTAGAGAGAACAGCCATCACTTGTGAGACCATTTATTATAGTGCCTCTGTTTTTATTGTCAATGGCCCTGACAGCATTGTTTATTTTGCTTCTGTGCTCAGCACCCATAAATGCATATAGATAAAGCTGTGGAAATGTGTTTGTTTTCCTCTCCTTTGCTGACAGCCAGTCTGGCTCCTGTCTTTGGCTTTTCAACCACGTGAATAGCAAAATTGCTCCTTTTCCAGGACTACTTTACAGAAACTATGCAGATGTTCCAGACCAGAATTTATTTGCTTGAGCTGCTGCTGTAGTGGCTGGTGGTCAACTAGTGACCCATAGACTTCAAAGGGAAAAAACCCAATATAAATTTAACATGGGTATTAACTGAATGTAAAACAACAGTCCTGCTGCTGGACAAATCCAGCCTGGTGCTCTGTTTCCATAAGCCTACTGCTTCTGAGAAGCTTTCATGTGAGCCATGGAGTCAACAGTACACATGTGGCCCAGATCTATGTCCTCATAGATCCCAAGGGCCGTTTACTGTGGATTGCAAGTTTTGCACAGTGTCCACATGACACCCTTATCAGAATCCATTTTCCATTTAATCCAGAATTACCATTTTCTGTTGGAAATCTGGTAAGTTTTTGTTTTGAAACCAGTGGAAACAGTATCTGGATGACATGGGGAGATTCGGGTTGGCTTTGCAATGAGGATGGGAATAGTGTGAACGAGTAGCCTTGAATCAACAATAAAAGCCACATGGAAACACCCCAACTAGCCTAAAGTGATGTGGCATCATCAGATTTGACTGCATAGCTCAAAGGACTGAATTCAGTGCTCCTTCATACAGCATTTTTCTTGACTGGAGAACTTGGATTCAAATTTCCCTCCCTTTCCAAATTAGTAATTGGTGATGATCACACTATATATATACACACACACACACACACACTTCTCTCATGGGGGCAGAAAATGATATCAAAAGTGTGATTGCCTTTTAGTGGTTCTGTATCAGATCCAAGCAAAACAACTCCTTTGGAAGTAAACCGAATCATTGCAGGACCATTGCAAGGCTGATAGATTGTTAATGTTAACATGTGTTCATTATGAGATAATTTTCCATTGACTGATAAATGTGTTCCAGGAGTATCTCCTTGATATCAGGGTCATAAACCTGCTTATTAGATGAAATATGCAGCTGGAAGAGTTACCGCATAACTTTATAATCCTCTAGAGAACCATTTCCCAATCTAGTGCCTTCCTGATGTTATTGATCACAACCTTCATCCCTGGCTGGGTCTGACGGGTTGTAGTGCAAAACATCTGGAGGGCAGCAGGTTAGAGAAGGTTGGCCTTGAGTCAGTGGTGCACTCTGGGTAGGACTTTGGACTAGAAATCAGTGCGCCACTGTCTAAGGCTGAGTCATATGTTAGAGTAGAATAGTTGGTCTCCCCACCCCCACCCCCGTGGCTATATTTCACGCCTGTTCAGAAGGATCAAGTAAAATGGCCAGATCATGAGATAAGTCCATGTCAGTGTTGTCGAACCACGGCGACATATCCAGCTGAAGTGGAAACTTCCAACATGAGTCACTGATCCTGTTGTTTCAGTGCTCTGGGGATTGTTGTGAAAATGCGCAAGAGGAATTGCTAACCCTCCATATCCCCATAAACAGCAGTGATTCTAATGCTGACTCCTGCTGACTTGATTGCTGGCAGAAGGGCTTCTGTTCTCAGAGATAACCCAGCTGTGGGTTAATTACTGTGCTTGCCTGCTGGCCTAGATCATGAGACACCATAGCCAGGTGAAGTTAATTACAGTAAAGCCAGGTGAAGGTAGCTTAAAAAATCACAGGGCCTGAACCAGAGAGAAAGGAGCTTCGAAGCAGGCCTAAGCTGAAATAAATGCATAGCCTGGCCAGAAAGGTCTTCGCTACTACCTCCCTGGGGCTCCATGAAGATTGAAGCTTGGTTAGTATTCTATCTTTGTATGAAGGAGGGCTTGTTGTTTGCCTGGTACCATTTTGTAAAGGAGGGTCTGGTATGTTAGTTTATCCTATTTTTGTGTCTTGGTATGTTAGGCTATTCAATTCTTGTGTCTAGTGTAAAGGAGAGGATCTGTATCATTGCGTGTTATGAAGCCTGCTGCTTAGTAATTTCAGGCTGCCTTCACTACTTGTGTTTTGCGTTTGCTTCAGAGAGCCCCAATACAGAACCCTTTTGCCTTTGGCAAGACAGGAGTTGTAGAAAACAAAGAAACTGGTACATTTCTTTTAACACTGAGGTAGGATGCAAATGTAATCGGCTGATGCAGTGTTTTTTGTATTAGCTTCAATCTCTATAGTTGAAAAAAGCATTCCTTCAGAGAATGTAGGATGCTGAACGTTCCACCAGCTGCAAGGAGGGGGAGATTCAAAATCCATTTTCTTGGTGTAATTTGTGTAGCTCTGCTAAATGTGTTGCTATTTTCTGCCCTGCTCTGACACAGAGACAATAAAGCGAGCCTGCCATGGAAATTAGGAGCAGGCCTCAAGACTTGTAGGAAGTAATGCAGTGCAGCACAAAAGAGGCCATAAATCAGCTGGAAACAACCACTTGGTACTAATGGCTCATTTGTTTGGACTTCTCTTTTGATGGTGGCCGCCTTCTGCTGAGATGAGGGCCAGGAGAATAATGTCTGCCAAAGGGTATATTTAAAGCAAGCCAATAATGAGAGCCACTGGCTTGCCATGGAGATTCCACTCAGGAACCTGCTTTGTAATCTGAGATCGCTGCAGAGAAAAATCAAGCGTTTTGGAAAGGCAGCATGCGCTGTCTTGCAGTGCCACCTGCCTTCTCAAGGACCTGTTAGCAACCTTGACAAGTCAATAGCTATCATTCATGGAAAGAGATGGGTTAGATCCAAATGCATCTGGTATTACAAGTTCTGTAGCTTTCAGATTGTGAGTCTGAATGTCGTTCCGGTTCTGAAGGTCAAAGCATTTGGTCAGGCAATAATTTCCTGAGCTTTTTATGCTTCAGGTGAGGGGTTACACCAGCGAGAGCCAGTGTGGTGTGGTGTGGTGTAGTAGTTAGAATATCGGACTAGGACTTGGGAGACCAGGGTTCAAATCCATGAAACTTGCCAGGTGACCTTGGCCCAATAGGAGTGTCTCAGCCTAACTGAACAACCTCACAGGGTTGTTGTTAGGATAAAATGGGTGTGTGTGTATCACCTTGAGCTCCTTGGAAGAAAGGTGGGTTAGAAATATGATTAATTATATATATTGCTGTGAATGTGTATCAAGAAGGCAGAACGAGAACCCTGACATGCTAGTTTTCTTCAATGTGGGCCTTTTGTTTTAAAATGCAAGAAATTATATATAATGTATTTGCATGCAGTTTTGGCTAATGTACCCTTTTTTATCAATTTTCCCCAATACACATTTTTATGTTATTTTCACAAATGTAGGCACACTTTCCCCTAATATACACAGACTGCCAAGAGCTGAGCTGAATCTCATCTATAAGTAGTAGATTCCTCCAATATCCTGACTTTTAACAGCTGTTATAGGAAAACAATCCCATTTTCACCTCACTTTTGCTTTGTAATGCTACTTTCATGTGCTTCAAAGAACTGGATGAATGCAATCTTGCAGACTGTCATGCTAAAGACATTATGTGTGAGCCATGTGTTTGCCATTTCCAGACACCATTCTCCTGCCCCAAGGGGTGAAAAGATCACAGAAATGGGGTAAATTGCACATACCTATTTGGAACAGTGCAAAAAGGTCAGCCTGTTCTCTCTCCCTAAAAAGGTTTAAGCTACAGGGTCACTCGCAAAATTCCGACCGAGAGGCACTCTTTTATATTCTGCGAAACATTGATGGGGGCTGTTTAAATATGCTGAAATAAAACAGAATGGTTCATATGCAAAGCTTTGGCACATAGCAAAGTAGTTCCTTCAGGCAGTGTTGATCTTCCAGAGTGCAAGCTGGGTCTGAACGTGATAATTCCATTGGCACTGAGAGAATGATGTGTCTCACTTCTGAAACCTGTCCAATGGCTGTTTATTCACAGTGAGCTGATTTATTTGCAGTGATTTGGAGCCGATTGCTTTCTGGTGACAAATACCACCGCTGCTAGCCTCTTTCTGCTAGGTAAATGTCATTTGTAATTATAGCAGTCTACCTCGCTCATTCCTATAGTGCTGCACTTTGTGTTTTCTGGTAACGATGCTGGTGAAGTTAGCAAGAAATAGACACATCATTTGAATTGCCACCGTTCATCAAACTTGTTCTTAATAGTCAAGTAACTTTACTCCAGGGTGGAAAACCTGTGGCCCTCCATATCATAGAATCGTAGAGTTGGAAGAGACCCTGAGGATCATCTAGTCTAACCCTCTGCAATGCAGGAATATGCAGCTGTCCCATACGGGGATCGAACCTGCAACCTTGGGCATTGTCAGCACCATGCTCCTTGTTGGATGTCAGCTCCCATCACCCCCAGCCAGCGTAGCCAAAGGTCCCCCTATCCTTTTCTTATCTGGAAAGTCTTAATTCTGTTTGCAATGAATGATAAGACATATTTCAAGCTGTTGTTCTGGGTTTGCCAGTGCAGCTGTCATTCATCAAACCGGAATGACCAAGGTCATCTCTGCTATTGGCATTTGGCTCAGAACTTTATTACTTCAACCCCTTCCTTGAGCTTGCTGAGGAACTGTCACTTCTTCCTGCATTTTATTCTGCTCTTGGTATATCCCATTACAGTGGTACCTTGGGTTACATACGCTTCAGGTTACAGACTCCGCTAACCCAGAAATAATACCTCGGGTTAAGAACTTTGCTTCAGGATGAAAACAGAAATTGTGCAGTGGCAGTGTGGCAGGCCCCATTAGCTAAAGTGGTGCTTCAGGTTAAGAACAGACCTCCGGAATGAATTAAGTTCTTAACCCGAGGTACCACTGTACTGTTTGTGTTTTTGGGTGGCCTCCCAATCTGAAGCCTGCTCTTTTCATTCATGCTTTCCCCCAGAAACCTGCAGTGTCAGTTACTGGCAAAAGGCTCCATTTCCACCATTTTGGAAAGGGTGAGGCTTTTTCACCATGTCCACAATTGCTCAACTCTCAACATATTGTGTCCAACAGAGCAATATAAACAAGGGTCATGGGTAGTTCTGATGCAGCTGTATGCTGTAAATATTAAATGACGTAATATTTTAAAGACTAAAATATTTATAAGAGATAGAAGAACATTGAGGATGTATTTGGTTGTGAGGAGTTGACATCTGCAGGAATGTGGGATATTTTCTCTCTCAAGTTCTTAGAACAGCTGAGTGATGCTTTTAGGCAGAGAAGGGGTCTGCCTCCAGAGGTTTCCTTGTTGCAATGGCAGAGAGCTCTGTGGTATTAATCCACAGCTGTAGGAAATGGCATGCGCTGGGCTAAGGGCAGCCTTGGATCTGTAGCATCCCATGTTTGCTTGCTCCTCTGATGCATATACAGACAGACACAAGTAGAATAATTATCTCAGTCCCAGAGCTGTTGTGGCTGTTTTCAATCCCATTGGGGGGGATGATAGATTTTTGAAATGACAACTAACTTAGCAATTCATAGTTAGTGGGATAGCAAAAGTTGCTGTATGCCTGTATGCGGCTAGGAGCTACTCATGAAATCTGTTGCACTCTGTGAGATCATGTGAAAGTTCAGCAAGATCTTGCTGGAAATTGGTGCCACTTCTCTGCTTTGGGAGTTTATGCCACTTGAGGTGGTTGGTTCACTCCTTTTCCTGGCCTATACTGAGTGTAGGAACATGCTGCCCTGTCCACTTCACCCTCCCTCACAGACCACATGCACCCCCCCCCCCCGGTGGACCATTTTGACAGCAGTTGTGGACACCTACCTGTCAATCACCTAACATCTAAGGATGAATCAGCAGACTTAAACTATTCTGCTAGTTGCTCCTTTGCCTGTGTGGCTTGTCATCCTTTTTAAAGAGGAGATGACTAAAAAATTTGCACATAGTATTTATCACAGTTGATTTACCCAGAAGATGTGGTGTCTGTTCGTTCCATTCTTCATGGTTCACATTCTGCTGAAGCAGATGTTTTCAACGGGTCACCTACCATGACTCATCTCTTGTGCCTGAGGGGAGTTGCAACTAATCCAGCAACAGAGAAGTTAATTTCCCTCCTCTCCCTTTCAATTACCAACATGAGCACCACACTTTATTTGCTATTTTATTGCTTCTTATCTCTTGTAGCATGAGATCAATTTGTCAATCTATTTGTAAAATATGTATCTACAGGATTGGCCGTGCTTTTATTAACATCTTTCCCCATGTTATTAATGACTATTAGACGCACTGGACCATAAGACGCACCTGGTTTTTAGGGGAGGAAAATAAGAAAGCAACACTGCGGATGGCTAAGGCTCCCCCAAGAGCTGCGCTCCCTTTAAAGAGTGCACGGAGTGTGTGTGCGGCTCTTCAGGGCTTTTCCCTCCTCGGGGAGGAAGCCCTTCTCCCTCCTCGGGGAAAAGCCCCGAAGAGCCGCACACATGCTCCACACGGCTCCTTAAAGGGAGTGCTGAGCAGAGCCTCCTGCCTGCATTCGCTCCATAAGACGCACACACATCTCCCCTTACTTTTTAGGAGGGAAAAAGTGCGTCTTATAGAGTGAAAAATACGGTATATAGCTCAGAACAATGGTATTATCATTAATCAGATGTGGCACAAATGTTTGTTTGGCTGCAGGAAAATGACAAATGAACATATGAAACCGCCTTCTACAAAGGATGACACTAGTCCAGTATTTTTTGTCCTCTGATTTGGTTCTCCAAAATCTCAGGCCTCTCCCACACCTTTTAACTGGAGATGGAATATCTTGAGTAGTATATTCAAAGCATATGCCACTGAGCGATGACCTCTCTCTCTTTGTGTCTTGGGACCAGGATTCTATCTAAGTGCCCCTGCACATGTTGACTCCCACTGGTGATTGCAAACAGGTATTCTTGCCAACCACTACATATATTCTGGGATAGATCTTTTGATATTTGCCCCGCTTCCCTGTCTTTCAAAAGCATCAGAGCACCTGACCCTCTCAAAAAAAGAAGAAGGAAAAAACATAATACCTTTTCATGGAGAACAGTGCAACTGTGATTCTAATGTCAATGCTTCTAAAGTACCGTACTTTTCGCACCATAACACTCAGTTTTTCCCCCCTAAAAGGTAAAGGGAAATGTGTCTGTGCGTTATGGAGCGAATGCAGGCAGGAGGAGCCACTCTTGCTGGCTGTTCGGCAGCCTCTCTTCCTCCGCTTGGCTTGCTGAGAAGCCGGCAACAGCTGAGCAACAGCTGACTGTCGGGAGACAGCCTCTCTTCCTCCTGTCTGCCTGCTCTATGGCTTTTTGGCGAGGTGGGAGAAGGGAGGCAGCTCGGAAGCCAGCAAGAGCTGTGCGCAGCGTGTAAAAGCCAAGGTGGGGAAAGGGAGACAGCCTCTCTTTCTCAGTGTCTGCCTGCTCTATGGCTCTCCCTTACACAAATGTACCGTATTTTTCGCACTATAGGACGCACTTTTTCCCCTCCAAAAATGAAGGGGAAATGTGTGTGCGTCCTATGGTGCGAATGCAGGCTTTCGCTGAAGCCTGGAGAGCGAGAGGGGTCGGTGCGCCCTTCCCGCTGTCCCCCGACTTGGCTAGAAGGCTGGCGGGGGGAGAAGCCTGCTCCTCCCTGTCGCCAGCCCCGCAAACTCGGGAGACAGCGGCAGGGGCGCAGCGCGCCCTTCCCGCTGTCCCCCGACTTGGTTAGAAGGCTGGCGGGGGCGGAGCCTGCTCCTCCCCGTCGCCAGCCCCGCAAACTTGGGAGACAGCGGCAGGGGCGCAGCGCGCCCTTCCCGCTGTCCCCCGACTTGGTTAGAAGGCTGGCGGGGGGAGAAGCCTGCTCCTCCCCGTCGCCAGCCCCGCAAACTCGGGAGACAGCGGCAGGGGCGCAGCGCGCCCTTCCCGCTGTCCCCCGACTTGGTTAGAAGGCTGGCCCAGCCCCGCAAACTCGGGGGACAGCGGGAGAGGCGCAGCGCGCCATCCCGCTGTCTCCCGACATGGAGTCTGGCGGAGGGCTTCCTCCTCCCCCAGCCCCGCAGGCTCCCAGAGCGATGCCAAAGCTGCGCGCAGCTTCGGCATGGCTCTGGGTCCCGTTCTGGGGGAGGGGGAAGCTCGGGCTTCCCCTGCCCCAGCCCTGCGCCTGGCGGGGGGGGGAATAATTTTTTTTTGGCCTTTATTCCCCCCCCCAATCTTGGTGCGTCCTATGGACCGGTGCGTCCAATAGTGCGAAAAATACGGTAAGTGGCTCTTACTCTGCTTTCTTTACAATGAGCTGGAAGGAGGGACAAAGAGGGCATCCCCTTCCGTCCCTCCCCCAGCACCTCACCGGTAAATTCAAACAAAGCGGCTTACAAGGCTCGTGTCCCTGAGTCTCCTCCTCTTTTTGCTCCGGTTCGAGGCAAGGCAGCTGCACAAATGTGAGTTCCCACTCTCTCTTCCCTCCCTCCCTCCCTCTTCCAGCTTCAAAAAATATTGGGGGGACAGTCAGGTAAGCCCCACTCACATACCACAATGGGGGGTGGGGGATGACTCCCTCAAATATTTAATGGGGGGGCTGAAGGCACCTAGGCCTATAGGAGTTGGCTGCTTTGCCTAGGACAAATGTGAGCTCCCCCCCTCCTCTTCCTTCATCACTGTATTGGAGATACCATACATTACTGACAGTTCCTTCATTCACGTGGTTACAAAGCATGGATCCACATGGATCCTCAGGACCTTTGCACTGGGTCACCCCAAATTCACCATCAGATCACATAGCATGTCCATGGCTACAGCTTGCACCAAAAAAATCACGCACCCACTGTTGCCTGGGGCCGTAGTGGTGCAAAAACGTGGTTACAAAGCACGGATCCACATAGATCCTCAGGATTTTTGCATTGGGCTACCCCAAACTCACCGTTGGATCACATGTCTGTGGCCACAGCATGAACCACAAAAATCATACATCCACTGTTTCGTTTAGAATATTTTTTTTCTTGTTTTCCTCCTCTAAAAACTATGTGCGTGTTATGGTTGGGAGCGTGTTATAGAGCGGAAAAATACGGTATCTTAGTATAAGCCCCCAAAATCATGGAAAAGAGGAAACATTTGCCTGTGGGATCATGCACATTCTGTGGGTTGCCTATTGGGATTCATGCATAGGAGGGAATGTCTGCAGTTTACCCGTCAAGCTGATGTTACCATCTTCATAAAAGAGCTACCATCTGGATAGCTCAGTTGGTTAGAGCGGGATGCTGATAATGTCAAGGTTGCAGGTTTAATCCCCGTATGGGACAGTTTCTTATTCCTGCATTGCAAGAGGGTTGGACTAGATGGTCCTCAGGGTCCCTTCCAACTCTATAGCTTATCTATGTCAGAACAACTGGCAAACAACAAAACAAAACACACACAGGACATCATTTCTGGAATATAACCACCATGCCTAGTAAGTAATGCACTGAAGTTGCTACCAATAAGACAAGATCAAGATCCATTCTTTTCTGAACAGAAAACAACAAACAGTGTCTTTTGTTTCCCATACTTTAAATTAAATAACCATACTTGATTCTTGGTTATGCAGAGGTAATAATGATAGTAGTAGTAGTAGTAGTAGTAGTAGTAATATGTAGAGGTTGCTAAGTTTGCCATTTTGAACCTAAATCAGCCCTTTTAAATTTTGTACCAAAAAAAGGCATACAATTAGTGCTACATTTAACACTTGTACATTTTTATTTAATTAAATCAGCCATTGTACACGTTGCAGCTATGTATTGTTAGTGTTGTTGTTTTGTTTTGTCTTTTTTAAAATCTTTTTAACTAATACATGCCCTCATAGATATATTCAGTTAGTGTTATCACCATGGGAACAAGATGCTGACTCATCAACTTAAAATCACTTCTTCTCACAGTATTCAAGTTCTCTGATAACACAGCAAAAAATCAAAACCGATAAAGGAGGATAGCCATTATGCTGTTACACAGAACATCATCTGCACTGCAAAGTACACAACAGAAATGCGTTTCTTTTAGAGCCCCAGTCTTGAAGGTCAACCAGTGATGTTCTTGACAATGAGAAATGAGCTATTGTGTGTCCTGAAATGGGTCTCCTTCCATTTTGGCAGTCACATGTGCTTGCCAACCAAAAAGAAAAATGTTAGAATGGCACTTTGGGTAGCTTTCTTAGCAGGTGGCCAAACACCCTAAAACGTTTCCTTTCTCTCCACATGGTTAGTTAAATGAAGAGGTGCCATTTGTAACATTTATTTTCGGTATTCTGAGCACTGAGTCTATTATTATTATTATTATTTTTTACAAGAAGGAAAATCTGGCTAGATTTTGAAAAATATCAACCCTGGAGGACTTGACTCATCCTTGTTGAATATACTTTGTCTTTATCAAATAACTGATTCAAAATGTATATCATTTTATATGTATATATATAATATATATAATTACATATATATGTTAAAATGCAACAGAGCTCCAGACCACTATTAGAATTAGGTACAGACCACAGAATAATTCCAGAGTCGCATATGCCCTTCTTGGAAAAATCAAAGTGCAGACATTTACATGATGATTCCTGAAAGTTGGTTAAGGAATATAAATAAACGACGACAAAAAAAAAAAAAACAAATGCCCAATGGATTCATATCCCTCCATAAGCAAATCTCTGAAGAACAATCTCAAATGGAAGGTTAAGCTCGGCTCGCTCAGTGCTGAGAGAGATAATCTGTTGACATGGTTACAAGGGGGTTGAGATTGTGTTTCCCAATGCCACATGCATAAACCAGGTTAGGAGACAGTCTTGATAGAATGTGATAAATTTAGAGTAACCTTTCTTAAGAGTGGGAAAGGGTTTCTTTTCCCTTATCAAGTTATCTACAGTGCAGTGGCCAGCAGGAATAACCACCAATAAGACAGCGTGGTTTGCTAAAGCAGTGATGAAAACAGGAAGTTACAGGAGTTAGAGCTTTTTTGTTTGTTTGTTTGTAATGCACCTTGCCTCTTGTTCCAGTCTAAAAGATTTGAATACAGTATGCAAATGTGCCACAGATATAGCTGCTAGCAAGTTATACCTAACTGGGTATTTATTTCTTCAGGAAATATTTAGGTGGCTTCCCAGGAGTCATAAAGCAGGGGTGGCTGCATTCAGCTGGCAACAGCTGGAGTTTGAGGTTTCAGCCTGACTCTCAGAAACTTTCAAGTCAAGGAGATCAACAAACTGGAAGTCCTATAAACATGGGAGGCTGACATGCTTCCTTCTCAGTAGATCCATGTTGTATATTCAATGGAAGAGTAATTAATCGCTCTTCAGCAGTTTCAACAGACCGTGTAGTTCTCGATCCTAAAAGTAGTCACAAAAGGCAGTGTTTCTTTCTTTCAGTCTTGTGAGTCCAAGCACTTTAGCTATTTACAGGTTAATGTTAGCATCCCTTTTTTAAAAAAATGCACATACATTGTGATTTGAAGAGGCCTGTGGAAGAAGCTATGTTTGTATGGATCGGATGCAGAAGCAAAGGAACAACAAAGATGGCAATCTTGACAAGTTTCCAGTATAGCACAAAGTCAATGACTTTTAGTAGACAAACCATCCCAAATGAAGGATGCTATCTTTGGTCACAAATTAGCTTACAGATATTTGAAAAGAAAAAAAAAGAAAAGAAAAACAACCCTACACTATATGCCAAGTCGAAATGTTAGTGTCCTCTAGTGATTATGTTATGCCATCTACAGCAAAAGAAGAAAGTGAATTCTGGATATTGAATGGATATGTGTGTTGGTCTGTGGGTGAGATTTTAGCAGCATCTCATTTGGCCTCTTTCTTCCACTCATCTTTGCAGAAATGTCTCAGTAGTTGCTGGAGGTCATGCTGAAGGTCATCCCGGGGTAGTGCTTCTGGTGTGTCCTCCAGCAGTTCCACATGAATACGGTTTCCATACTGGTCCTTAACCACAGTCCTCTTCTGGGTACTGGCTTTACTCATTGTTGTCCTGCAGGGAAATGATAGGTAAAGAGTGAGCAATCGTAGCATATGCTAAGAAGGAAATGGAATTTCCCTTTTCTAATGTTTTTGAGACATAATAGGTCCAATGAAATTGACTGCAGCAAGCATATGGATGTGAGCTGCCTTAACTATTCTCATAGAAAGGTGGAATATAACAACAATAATGAAATATTATTATTGATACTGATGCTAATACCACCAATGAAAGCTTGTACCACAATATATTTTTTAAATTCAAATGAACATAATTGTTCATTTTTTTGTTTTGTTTTCTAACATGGTAAGATGCCCACCTTCTGGAACTGGGCCTTAAAAACACATGCTTCCATGCACAGCCATTAAAAGAGCTTGAAATAACCATGCAAACCTCTTCAGAGTGCTAAACCTAGCATGATGATAATTAAATCATGTTTGTTAAATATTTCTACTGCATCTGCTCTCCATGCTGATTTACCTTCACCAGTTAAGACCCATGCTATCCTTAGCCGTGAACAGCTTAATACTGTTCTCACACAGCTTCCACTATCACAGACAAGAGCTTATAGATTGTATTCACTCTAGGATTTTGTCCTGTTGACTAGGCTAACTCCAAAATTTATAATATACTTGCACTTAGTTAGAACTGTCAACTGTCCCCAGACATGGACTAAGGGCACATGATGCAGCCACCTTGCTGACATAAGCCAGTCTGCTTTGACTCAATGCCTGGATGGGAAGCCACTGGGGAAACCCAGTTTTTGAGATCCATGATGGAGGAAAGGTGGGAGATAAATATACTATTTTCAAAAAACTGGAAATGCCATTTTGCAAAAACCAAAAACTGCGACCACTAGCCTGTTTAAGGGTAGAACGCATGCTTTCCTCCACTTTGTGAACAAGGCAGCAATCCCGTGTCACATTGGTGTTTCAAGGATTTGGAATAAATTCCTTTATCCAGCAGTATGAATTGTTGGCATATATTTGTCGCATGGCAAGTGACAACTGTGGCGGGGTGGGGGTGGCGACTAGTTCAAGAACTGATTTGTACCAAATTGTTCTGGAGACAGTTTTGACCTTTGAAAAGGTAGTTCATGGTATATGACTGTTTCCAGCCATCATCTTAAATCTGCTTTGATAAATATCACAGTGACATCAAAGAGAACAGAATGTTAAATGGGGCTTGTCTAGTGAATGTGGGTGGTTAACATTTCTATTTTATTTATTTTTTTGAGAAGGAAGCTATGAGAAATGACATCAACCCCGTCTTCTAAGACTTTCTAAAGTACACGAACCAAAACAGTTTCTGTCATTTGTTACTTTAATCTTGCATGGGGGATCTGTTTGCTTGTTATTTCCCAGGGAGCCGCCTTGGTCTAGTATGGGCATCTACACATCTTCTTCCTCATGGCTGAGACAAAGAAATGAATGGACCATGTTGAGAGCCAGTGTGGTGTAGTGGTTAAGAGTCACGTAATCTGGGGAACCGGGTTCGTGTCTCCGCTCCTCCACCTGCAGCTGCTGGGTGACCTTGGGCTAGTCACACTTCTTTGAAGTCTCTCAGCCCCACTCACCTCACAGAGTGTTTGTTGTGGGGGAGGAAGGGAAAGGAGAATGTTAGCCGCTTTGAGACTCCTGAAGGGGAGTGAAAGGCGGGATATCAAATCCAAACTCCTCCTCTTCTTCTTCTTGTGCTGGATTTTCTTTGAATGTGGCATCTCCCTAACCAGCTAACGTACGTCCCACTCCCTTAAAGGGTTTCTTTATGCAACTAAACCATTCCTTGGTCCCCATTTCATCCTCCCATCTTTTCTACATACATAGTCATCATTATGTATAGTCTTAAAAGTAGCCAAGATGCCACATAGTATATACATTGTCAGTCTTGACTATTGTCATGGTAAAGTCATAAGTGGGAAACACGATGGCTCCACCCATGTTAAGCCAGTGTATGATATCAGAAAATGGAAAACAAAGGGGGAAGAAACGGGGGGGGGGAGCAAACTACCATGTAATCCCAACCATTTCTACTCAAAAGTAAGCCCTATTGAATTCAGTGTTTATTCTCAGGTAATCTGAGTTAGGCTATAACTTAGCAGAAATTACAAAACAGCAATAAAAATGTGGATTATGAAATAAGTAGAGAGAATACATCATGGCTGCCTTATCCCAGCATCTACTCATATGTCCTCTAACCATGACATCTGAACCAAAGCACTGAGATACTAGGGCAAGTCAGCCTCAGAACATTTGACTATGGAACACTGGAGAAGCCATTTTGGTTGTACAATTAGTCCTACATTAACTAAAAAATAAGGGTATTAATAACTCCTCCCCCCACCAAGTGGAAACAGTATTTGAAGGTTCCGCTTGCAAGTTGGCTGAAGCCAAACTTCTCCCTCATTCTCTTAGAATGCCAATGGCACCCACTTGAAAGGTGCCGGAACTGAGTTCCAGCTGAGAAAAAGCCTTGGCTGAAGCCCTGAACAGAACCACTCGTCTTGCCCCCCTGTCTGAATGGCAAAGTGGAAGCTTGAGATGACAAATTTCCTCTTCTGAACCTATTTTTAGTGATGCTTCAGTTGTGTTTGTTACAGAGAAAAAGGTCAAGCATAGAGTTCCGGTGAACATATTTCTGGAGATCAAAGCATGTAAAATTGACTTAGTGACTCCGAACCAAAATGTGAGGGGTATTTTCAGCCTAAATGTGCAGGTATGTGACCGAATCATACCTGCAAAAGAGTGACAGTCCAGAAGTGGCCTTAGTGTAGATCACTTAGTATTTTCAAGAAAAGCTTAAGGTGATGAGATTCAAAGTTGACATTATTTCACTTCCCACACAATTTCTGTTAGTTTGTTAATCTTTTGCCATTAAGAAGTTCACTGCCATGCCAACCCAAACCTTTTAATAACTGAGCCATCCTCTTTCATGACCTCTTTCTCTACTAAAGGAGGAACTTCAATTTTCATTTTGTTACCTGCATAGTTCAGGGCCTAAAGTGAAACAAGAAACAGAACCATACCACAAAGGATTTTAAAGCACAGCTTAAATATTCCAACCCGCTGAAATGCTGGAGGAAGTCCAGAGCCAATGAGAAAAAGAAAGTTAGCCAAGCAAACAAACAACAAACCATCCACTTCAGCTTTTGCTAATGTAAAGTATCTTGTTACTTACTGCCCATGGATTCAAATTCATTGCATTTTGTCTGTCTTAAACATATAGGAGTCTTCTGTACTTACTGTGAATTTTGAGGGGTCACAACTGAATCTACACCTCTCTGCCACTGTTAGAAAAATGCATTATTTCCAGTAGCGATAGATGAACTTCACAGTCCTGCTCCAGAATACATTTCCAAAAACTGGATTTTTGCACTCCCCCCCTTCCAGGTGTTATAAATTTCCAGCTAGTCCTAGATTAGATGACAATCAGGATTGGCAGTTCTGAAATGTCTTCCCAGGAGACCCATATAATCAAGACATACAATGTCTATCAGGGATGGTGACCTGTGGCCCTCCAGACGTTCCTGGACTAGAGCTGTTATCAGCCATAGCCAACATGGCTGATGGGCTAGGGATGATGGGAGTTGTGGTCTTCTGGGACGGAGGCTCCACATCCCTTGCCTATATTTATTTATTTATTTTTAATTTTATATACTGCATAATTAATCTAATCTCAGATATCTGTGAATGTAGAACATCCATAAAACAGCATAAAAACCCTTAGTCAACATATGGACAGTGGACCATGATAACCAAATAAAATGGCCAAACTACCCCAGGGTATCAGAGCTACTTTGGACATTTTGTGTCATTCTGCCAAGAGGTAAAGATGATTTTGCCCTAAATCAGATCTAGATTATGTATGGTAGAATGCGTGATAAAGTAAACTTTGGCATCTACTGAATGTATTGTGTGATTTTCAACAGCAGGATCACCCCCATAGCTTGTTGGTTTCCAGAGCATTCTTCTTTGAATCAGTTTATAGGCAATTTATGGGGTGAATGGAAGGCTTGAGTACTTGATGGTAATTAATTACACAGCTAATGTAATTAATTTTCAGTGTCTCACCAGACTGAGGTGAATCCATTCTCGTAGGTCACAATGAATACGTGCTTGTGTGACAGTGTGAAGAAGTACTGCAGTGATAAAAGGAATGTGAATGTCTTTATGCCACCATTTTGACAGGAGGAAAAATGTAAATTTTAAGTGTGAAAGGAACATCTAATGAGAATATTGGAAATTACTAAGTTGGAGATACTGAGAGTTACTTCCGGTAAGAAGCCTCCTGAATTGTTTCCTGAGTTCGGTTAATGAGTATTTTGTGGGTGGAGGGTCTCCAGTGAGATGGGAGGGGTCTGCTGCTGCAATAGTTGGAAAGCAGTGCAGATAAAGTAGTAACATCATGGAAGGGTGTTCTGGATACTTAAACTGAGATATGGTGATGCAATTGGATTAAAATAAAATGTGTTGGTTTTTTTTAAATTCCAATCCTGATTTTCCTGCAGAAGACCTCAGGGCCTTCCTCCCAGTGGTATCCTACTGAGTCATTAACCAGCTCTACATCTGCTTAGCTTTAAGAATATGGCACAATCAGATGTTCCTAGAATATTAACTGGGTCTCATCAGGTGTCTCATACAGGACATTTATTGTAGTGGTTTTGTGTATTTTCTAATTTGGACTTTTTATTTTGAGTTGCTCTGAACATATTAAAGGACAGGTAAACTTTACTTAGAAACAAGGCTTCAAACGTACTTCACTGCAGTAAACTACTCCGGTTTATGTATATTCTTCTTCCCATATGATTTTACAGTGGTATTCCAGACTGACACTTCCAAAGACATGTCGAAAAGGCAATATTTTACCTCTTCAAAGTCATCTTTGGCTGAGGGAAGATCAGTTGCTAAGCTAGCATCTCCATGGTGCTTCTCCATTCGCTCCCCATGTACAACCGTAGTCTTCACAACTTTGCTGACCTTGCGGCCTTCCACTGGTTCAGACTGAAATTCTGAGGCACTCTGTACACTTGGCTCAGAAAAGGTCACCTGGTGAAGAAAGGTTTCACGGATACGTTGTGTGATTGTGAGCACACACTACTAAGGAGAGCTCAAAACAAGGATTGCTTAGTTAACATCTGAAATGAATGATACTGAGTTTTGGCTTATCATTCTAAGTGAACATAATACATAAATTTAAAGATATGCTCAACTTGTCCTGGTTGCAAAATTTTGCAAGAAATCAATGAATTCTAAATTTCCTCACAAAATTTCTTCCAGGATGTGTAATCAGTTTACTATAGGAATTAAGATGGTCTTAGCTTGATGTAGACATCACAAATCATATGGCAAACTCCTTCCAAATGAAAACCTCAATTCCTGCAGTTTCACTATGCATATCATAAAATGTAAATGCTCTGTGTCCTTTCTATTTGTACTTCCCCCTCTGAATCTGACTGTTGTCGAGAGAACAGTTCTCTGCATGTTGCAGAAATGGCTTTGGGCCCTGGCTAATGTGAGTACCTTGAATTTAGGAGTAGGCCAGTCAGCTGAAGATCCCATTAGCAGAGTACCCATATGCTATCCTGTTCAGCTGGCCAAGACCAAGTCAAGGTAGGCTTCTTTAAGTAGCCAAGGACCTGGGCAGTTCCTACTAAGCTATGGGGAATGTTATTTCAGCCAAGAGTTGCGGGCATCACAGGCTTTATGGAAGCTGAAAAGGCCTTTATCACTGCTCTTCAGCTGGTGGGTCATGACCCAGTAGTGGGCCGCAGCCAGTTTCAAGGTTGGTTGCAAGAGGAGCACTACTATGTGATAAAAGATTAAGGAATGGGTTCCCCAATGCAGGTCTGGGTGAAAAGTAGGCCCTGGGTCTGAAAAGGTTTAAGATAAAAAAGGAAGCCCAATCTCCTTGATGATCTGGTTGTGCTGACATCAAGGACTCTTGTCGAGTTCTATATCTTCTTCAAAGTCCTGTGATCAATTGGGTTTGGGGTCCTAATACTTGCTAGTTAGAAACAGGGATTTCTAATAAGGCAGACATGTATGAGAATAGATGGAGGATTAGTTTTACTGTCTGATGTTGGAGAAAACATCTCTCTACTCAATAGGATACTACTCACTCTACCTCCTCCCTCACCCTTCACCCTCAGTGCAACTCTTAGACTGAATGGACATTTTCAAGGTTCCCTCCTGGGTGAAATGTTCAATGATCTCCAAATACAAGTGATAACCTTCCTGCCGATATTCCAGTCATATTCCCAGCAGCAAAGTGATTTAGAAAACATGATGTGCAGATTTCGAAATGGGTATGCCCTGGATTCATCTACTTGCTTTTCACAATCTAGAGATCACAACTTGCCTCTACATGTGCAACCTTAAAACCCAGGACATGTATGAAAAGGCCCTTAGAAGTGTGCAGACTTGCAGCCAAGTGAGTGGAGTTTGCAACTTAAACACAATGGCCAGAAGAAACTCTCTTGAGGTAATACTACTGTTAATTTTCCTAATTCATTTTTCATTCAATCAATCTAACTAACCTCTGATTGCTCGCTGTCACTCTTCAGCACAACTCGCTTTATAACTTTGGAATATCCATCTCCCTCTTCCACCTTAACTGGCTCCTGAGGTTCTCCTTGCATCACAACTTCTTCCTTTTCTGTGCCGTCTGGTAAAGTGAATCGCCTGATGATTTTTCTAGTGACCTAATGGAATGACATCATTATTAAGAGTTTTAAAACAATACCAGTCATATGTAAAATTTTGTAAGTGCAGCATCTTCTATTCATCTGCAAACAGAATAACCCTTCCCAAAGGGACTGGAGGCATCACTATATCCATTCTACTAGCAGGTAATATGTGGTAAATGAAAGGCTAGATGTTCAAAATCAGTTCGCCTAAGTACCTTAATTCCAATGAACCTTAATAAGCTCACCTCTTTAAATAGCAGCTAGGCCTCCCAGTCAGACCATGGATTTTTTCCTTTGGAAGAGTATCTTTAGAAACTATTTTGAAAGAGTAAGCCTTGCAGAAAGTATTTGTTATCAAGAACCTAGCAGAATCTCCCAGATCACACTTGCAAAACTGATGAGCATGTTTGACACATGTCAGTGCAGTACCATGCAAACTGGCCATGCAGGGCAATCCTAGAATGGTTACTCACAAATGCCCCACTGTGCTCAGTGGTTGTTATCTAGGCTAAGTGTGAATGGACTGCAGCCTTGGATACTTTTATTATTCTGGTGTATTGTTTTCCACCAACAAAGCCCTGATATAGAGGAAAACTCATGCTGTTGAACATGTTCCTGGGTTACTAACTAGGCCTCAAAGGTGCTCTGCAGGGCATCATAGAAGTAACTTATGTCAGACTGACAACTGTGGCTTCCTTTGTGACCACATAGAAATTTTATTGAATTAGTTGTCACAGCCACTGCTGCCCCGGTTTGTGCCAGCTCGTCTTTGACGTGCCATGTGGAATGAGCACATATCAACATGTTAGTCTGCAGTTTGGGCCAGGAATGTCACTAAAGTGTCCAATTCCCATTGGAGATGCTTTCCATGTTACTACTGGAGTAGACACTGGGGAGTTCCGAGGATTTAGTCCAGTCTGTGCATCAAAAAATGCATTTTGTGAAGAAGTGTGCAAAAAATAATGCTAATGCAGAAACAGGATGGAATATATGTGAAACTGACACAGACCAGAAAAAACCCAATCATTAACAGACACTGAAGAAGTCTCATTGTAGGCTTTTAATTTAACTCCATAGCACACAAAAGGGCCCATGCGTAGCTTTAATTTACAAAGAAAATCCCCTGCTCTTCCTGCATTTCCCATTAAGTCAACATCTTAATGTTAAATTGTACCTTCTTCACCACAATATGGCCATGTTCATCTGTGTACTGCTCCTCTGTTACAGCTTCTGGTGGCATTTCAGGCATATCATCAGACTGTTGGTCAAAGAACAAAATTCATAAATTAAAGTGGTTGCTTTAAATAAATTGTACAAAAGAGGTTAGTTGATTAAAGCAAGGGGGAAATGAACGAATCAGGAAGCACTGAAGCATAGTTGTTAAAACTCCATTAAAGATTCTGCAAACCAATATTTAAAAACATGCAAAGAAACCTTGAACCAATAGGCAAACAGAAATCATTTGACCTAATAGGAAGTAGTGTTGAAGCAGCAACTCTTAGTGGGACATGGGACATTCTTCCTCAAAATGCACATTGGGTAACAACCCTATTGGGTTTCTCTTTTCTCTTCCAAGCTTTCCCAAATCAAAGTAGAAAAAGTTATCTATATTACTCAATAGACATGCATTATTCAGGAACATGCCAAATTCATCAGTGCAATACCAGCCAAGGGGTTGCTTCAGGAACAGGACTTTGGGAAAGGGTGGGTCCTAGAGGTGTAACCAGGACATAATTGCCACTGGCACGTGCAGTAGTTCAACACTCCTGTACCTGAATAATCACCCGGCGGCGAACGACCCTGGTAGTTACCATCTCTTCCTCATCTGAGCTGGCCTCCAGCTCACCTAATTCCTCTGCTAGCTCCTAGTGGAAGCATGGAAGCATGGCTCTTATCATACAGATATAGTAGCATGGTGTGAATGAACAGCATTTGGCCCCTCTTCTATTAGCACAATGGAAACAACACAAATGCTCACAGCTTTAACAGAAGCCACATTACTTCTTCCCTTGAGCATAACATGAGACCCTAAAATCGCCTTTAAATGTGTGATACCATCTAGACTATTACTTTTTGTTGTTGTTATTTGAAATCACGTATTAGCTAAGGTGCAATGTGCTTGCAATGTGCTTGAATAACTTGGATACGATCCAAAAACTTTTCATTCTCTCTAAATCTAATCAGAGAAAAGCTTTCATATTTAATTACTTAATTAAAAGGCATTTGCATACAATTCACTGTTAACAAAAGATCTGCCGGCTATAAACTTTTTTTTTTTTTTTAAAGGGAAATTAACCTGGGCAAGAGAAGTCAAAGAGAGAGAAAAGGCTTCTGATTGTATGATTTGTTCATGTATAATGCTAGGCCAGTCGCTCCATGGGGGAAGTTATATGTGGACAAAACCAATGTGAGCTCAGGCGTTGTTGCTGAAGTGCATGACTTGGCTTGGAATGCAAATGGAGTGCCTCTCCCATTCCTTCCCACCACCTGGAATGCTGCAATGGCAGCATTCCGTGCACCAGGGAGTAAAGTTTCCCAGGATTCCTGAGTCCTCAGATTGTCCTTAGCAAGTGCCCTGGAAACAACATGCTTTGGGTGCATAAAACCCACAGAGTGGGCATACTCAGCAGCATCCCAGATACAGAGAATATTGGAGCATGTTTCCAGGATACTTGATGCTCATCCTCAGACACCTTATTTCCTAGAAGTCCTGATGTCTGGTATGTTGCCATTAGGTAGTTACAAGAGATGCTAGCGAGAAAAAAAGGGAATGCAAATCTTTCAGATACGCCTTCATCAAACCTCCCCGCTGCCAGATACCTGGAAAGGGGCAGCAGGACAGGATGCAGGTGCTTGGGGAGAGGGGTGGGCTGAATAACATTTGGCTGACACACCCAATTTGTAGTAGGATAGGGTCCTAATTTCATAATTGGCCTTGGCAAAAAATGAGGTGTTTCTGTTTGAGGGAATTTGTGTGTGAAATAGTTGCATGTGACAGGTCCAATTCTGAACAGAGCCAAAGAGCTTCCACTAATCACTAACGACCTCTCTGTAAAAGAAATGAAGAGGAACGCTGACATGTAGAATGTCAACACATCAATGTTTTGTTTGTTGCATGTACACCAATAAGAAAGGCACATATTGGCTTCCAAACATTTCTTGCATCTCCACCCACCCAACCCTACACAGAGATCTGGGAATCTCCTTTGCATGCAGAAGATCCTGGGTTCAATTTCCAGAATCTTTAAGAAGGGCTGAGAATGACTACTGCCTGACATCCTGGTCAATGCAGACAATATTGAGCTACAGAGACCAATGACTTGGTATGGAGCAGCTTATAGGTTCCTATCATCTCCATACAGGGGAAAATGGCATCTGTGAAGCCCTTAAAAGGTAAAGGGACCCCTGACTATTAGGTCCAGTTGTGGCTCACTCTGGGGTTGCAGCACTCATCTCGCTTTATTGGCGAGGGAGCCGGTGTACAGCTTCCAGGTCATCTGGCCAGCATGACTAAGTCACTTCTGGCAAACCAGAGCAGCGCACAGAAACGCCATTTACCTTCCCGCCAGAGCGGTACCTATTTATCTACTTGTTATTTGATGTGCTTTCGAACTGCTAGGTTGGCAGGAGCAGGGACCGAGCAACAGGAGCTCACCCCATCACAGGTATTTGAACCGCCAACCTTCTAATCTGCAAGTCCTAGGCTCTGTGGTTTAACCCACAGCGCCACCTGCGTCCCCTGTGAAGCTCTTAGTTGTACTAAATATAGGATATTCACTATTCTTTTCCAAAGGATTTCTTTAGCAATAGATTCTCTTTCATGAATCCATTCTGGAACATTTTATTTTGGGTTGCTGCCATGTTCATCCTATTCTAACCTAGTTGACAGAACTGTTTTCTGTCTACTTTTCCCCTTCTGTGCTACCTACCGCTTTGTGTTTTCAACGGCAGATTTCTTTCATTTATATTCTGTTTGTAGTTGGAATTGTTTTTGGCCAGTTATGTGTGGGGGAACATTGGTATTTATTATTCATACATTTTGTTCCTTGGTACTGACTAAGATCATATTAAAGATGTTACTCCCCTGAATAATAATTCCTCTGATGTGTGCAGGAGTAACCTCGTGATTCATCAAGCGAGCGGTAACACTTACCTTTTCCAGCAACTCTTCTTCATATCTTTCTGACTCTTCTGGGTGTTCATCAATTGATTCCACAATCACCAGACTATTTTTCCTTGGATAAAGATCTTCTTGGTGGTCTTCAGGTTCTTGCACAATGGGTGAATCCGTTCGTTCACTAGATGTTGGGGTATGAAGGTATGGCCTTTCAAGATCCTCAGAGCCTGCAGTAGAGCCCTCAGACTTTTCACTGGGAATGCTTGTTGCTTTTTCTCCTTTTGGTGCCTGTGTTGCTCCAGAAGTTGTGACACTGTGAATTAAAGTTGAATTCAAGGTACCTAATTATTATATGTTCTATGTTTCTAGTGAATAAGCCTACAGATGAATGCCAGGGTAAATATTCAAGATGACTTTAAGGTTTACATTAGTTTAATATAAACCTTAGGAGGACCACTCTCTATCCTTGCTCTTAACGGTTCAACACTTCATTCTTGCTTGGAAATATATTGGAAATTCCCTATTATGTTTTCTATTTTATTTTCTTACATTTATATCTTGCCTTTCTCCCATTATGGAACTCAAGACAGTGCAATTGTGTTCCCAGTCCCAGGTGGTCACCCATCCCAAAAAAAATCCTCCTCTAGCTTCTGTTCATAGACTCCACTGGAGGAAAAATCCTTCCGTGAGTTGAGGGATACAATGGGATACAACACACACACACACACACACACACACACACACACACACACACATATATATATAAATCTCTTTTGTCCTTTGAAAATTCACTAGCTGACGTATGTCTATAGTCACATAGAGTTCATATTTGACTGAGAATATAACACTTTCTAATGTGTGTCTGCTCTGAATACATGAGCATGAAGAACTTGCAGCTCTGAAAGCAGGTGTCTTAAATCAATTTAGTTTGTGAAACAGAAAATATAATATATGGAATCTAAATAGTGCACTTGTGTGTGTGTTTTATAGAGGTCAACAGAGCGTACGGTACATTTCTCACAATATGCCATCATTTTGGGTCTGCAATCTTGGGATTCTTACAAGTATTCTTGTGTGGTAGATGAATCTTCTGGCAGCGCATGAGATTTCCCTGAGAATTCAGCTTCCACTCGCTCCTTGTGTGCTTGTCGTAGGAGTTCTGTAATGGATAGTTCCGCCTCACCTCTAGGTGTGCCGTCATGCAAGGGTGAGTAACTCACAGAAATGTCTTCCTCAGAGACAAGGGGAGGGTGATCTGATGGCTCACTGTCTTTAGAAAAAGAATGCTCTTCTTCCTTCTTATCTCTTGTGCTGTACAGGTCTTCACGGAGTGCAGAAAAACCTACAGCAAGGTAAAAACAATTATTTGGTCTTCCCATGTAAAGTGGGAAAATCTGCTCAGTTTACATCTACCTGCAGATTTGTGGTGGTGCTGAGTAGGGAGAGGCAAATCTGTCAGTTTTGGTTTCTCTCTGTTTCTTGTTTTTCCAATCTTAAATTCTATGCATTTCCACATCAGCTTGCAATTTTTTAAAAAAATGCTCCTGAAAATTCATCATTATTTTAGTGCAAATTTCTCCATTGCATGACTTTTTTGCCTAATATACATATTTCTGCAAAGCAATTTCCCCCAATATTTGCATTTTAATGCACACTTTACACTCATACAAATTACTTGGCTGGAGAACCGTACTGCATAATTTACAGAAGTGTGAATTTCAAAGAATTTTCAAAGGATCGCTGTGTTTCACTTTTGTGTATTGGTTTGGAATAAACAAAGTAGGAAGGTTCATCTTGAAGTGTGAACTGAATCGAATTTCTCCCACTTCCTTAGGTTTCATGTAGAGGCACCACACACACCAAGACATACATAAATGTCTGCTGACATAGAGCATAGAACCATCGAGTTGGAGGGGGCTTCAGAGGCCAACCCCCAGCTTGATCCAGATAGCCCGGAGCTGGAACATCCACAGGACATTACTCTTTAGCTTCTGTTTGAAGAACTCCAGTGAAGAAGAACCCACCACCCCTCAAGGTAATTGTCCCCATTGCTTAACTACTTTTACCATCAGGCAACTTCCACAGACAGCAACCTGAACAGTTTTCCTTCCAGTTAAACATGATCCCGTTTGTGCTGTATATTGATATTTTAGGGTTTCATTATCCTACACATGCCTCCTCCTAAGCTTAGCATTAAAAGCATTTAGAGATGATTCCAACATACATGCAGACATCTTGACACTCACAGAATGACTCACACCTTGAGTGTCTAAGCTGCTAATGCTGAAAAGCATCATTGTTGATGTAATGTGCTCTGTATGAATGCTCCGTCTTTGGGTGCCTCCAGATTGTCCCTATCTTGTGGGAGGGATTCAAGCATATATCAGAAATTTAGATTTAAAAGGCGCTGTTGCCCTAGTGCAGCAAATGCACTTAAAAAAAATAATCTGCCATCTTGAGGGTTGGTAAGCGACAGGGAAATGCATTGAAAAGTGTGGAATAAACAAACACCCCACAAGCAAAACTGGATGAGTAATCAACAAAGACTATCTATAATCTAACCACTGCCTAATTTTTGTGCAAGCAAATCAGGTTGAATTCTCAATAAGCAGGGCTTTGATGGTTGTGTCATCAATGCCGACAACTTACTAAACAGTGAGCAGAGATGTGTGACTTCACCCTTACCTTCACTATGATCCAGTCCTATTGTCTGTTCAATTTCTGCATAGGTGCGATTATGGTCTCGGGATGTTTCCATGGTGTTCTCCATGAGATGAACAATATCCATACGATTTATTTTTGTAAGACACTCAGTAAGGCTTGAATCTGTGATACAGAAAAGACCAGACTTTATTTAAGCTGTGTGTGCTCTTTTCCCTGTCCTCCAGATTCACACAGCAAAAGAGTATAATTCAGAAGTCTGCATTAACACCTTGAATTTGGAGATGAATGATGAAAATATATGTCTTTTTCTTCTGTCCGCCCTGACGTTATCCCCAAACACTTGGAAAGTTAGGCTACTTACCTATAACTCAAGGGTGTCCACCTATAAAAGTTCAAAGAGGCTTGCTACATCTGCTGACCAGCAGTTACAGCAACCCCCTTTGAGGTCCTGCCTACAGAGCAAAAATGTCCATTTACAGGTGAGGTTTGAATCCAAATTGTGCCTGCAAATGGACTTTATTGGGGGTCACTGGCAGCTGGCAGCTCCTCACCCTGCTGTGAGTAGTGCTGTGTCATAAATTTCTCCTATGCTTTTTGTCTGCCATTCTCATCAATTTATTGGGGGCAGGGTAATGCCTCTCTTACGAAGACATTTTTTGCATAGGCTCAAGGGCAAACCAGGGCCATTCAGTTCCTTCACAACAGCTGTGAGAATGTCAACCAAAGATGTCAGCACTGGCAGTGGGGAAAGAGGGTGGAAATGTGGGGCTGTACTGCCACTTTCCCCTTTGTATTATGCATGTGAATTTTTGTCAGTGTTGCACTTCAGCGAGTACATGTATACTCACTAGGCTCCTTTGCCAAGAAAATGAAGGTATCTACTAAAACTGAGCATACCAGTAGCATGTTTCCCATCACGTTCCAGCCAATATTTCAGCAGTGCATGACTCTGGTCCTGCAGTGAATTAGGATTCTCAATTCGGATCTGATGAATTTGTTCCTCTGTGAAATCCAGTTCTCTTGCTAGCTCTGAAAACGCACATTATTAAAATAATTTCAAACAGTCACACATTTCCTTTTAAATACTTAACACCTATTTTAAGTGCATTTAACATTTACCTGGGAGCAAAGCCTGATAAAAACAATGAGACTTACTTCTGAGTAGATATTTATAAGGGAGCAGGCTGGAGGAAGCCTTGAATCTGTTGAAGCCAAAGCCCCTTCTTTTTCCTGAGATACCTCAGAATATACCATGATGCAACTGAATTGAAAGGGTCAAATATCCATCCTATTCCCTGAAAAACTTGTGGGGATTTTGAAGATGGGATGGCATCATTTACCACTTCACTTTCCCTCTCTGTCCCACTTAAATTTAATCTGTTAGGCTTCATTCTTATGCCTGCTTTCTGAGAGCAAGCCCTATTGACTCAATAAAACTTACCTCTGAGTAGATATGTCTAGAATTGTTTGGTGCATCCTTGCTAATTACCTGCCTTTCTTGTGAAACCAATATCCTTCTGTGTATTACCTAGGGACTATTTGTAGCTTCAACTACATGTAGGGTATTAGCTATTTTCATTCACATTTGTCACATCACATCTCAGCTTCAGTTTAGAGGAAACAGAAGCTATATGTGGTTTTCTTCTCCAGGGCCAGTCCAACCATTAGGTAGAATAAGGCAGTTGCTTTAAGCTGATTTGGTACATCACAAAAGGGAAGCAAATTGTTAATGATTTGAGTTTTGGATGTCATGCTGTATACCTTGGGTGGATGAGAACCACCTGCTGTTCTGCCTCAAAAAGCCAAATGTGTTGCTCTTCACTCAAAAAAACAAAAGTGGCCGTACAGGGATTACTTTTACTATCCAGCACCTGTATTCTGGCAGCCATTTTGGATCAAAATCTCAGTATGTTCTCTGTGTTAAGAATTCACACAATGCTTTTCCTGAGCATGTAGGAATAACTTAAGTAAAATCTGTAATAAAACATGCCAGTCGGATCTACAGCTACCGTCCCTGGTAGGCAGCTGTAATTCAAGTTGGTGTCTCAACACATAGGGAAGAAGAGCTAGAAGTTTCATTTCCCTAAGATGGTTGTGATCTCAACCACATTAGAGCTTACCTGTCCAGCTGAATCCAAGGTGATCAGCGATATGTGCCAGTCTTTCCTCTATCCTTTCTTGATCATCCTGTTGATCTAAAGCAAGGTCAAATAGGACAGGTTTTTGTTTAGTTTTTAAGGCAAAACTGATCTGCCTCAGGGGGAGAGACTCCATAAAATAAGGCCAGTGTTTAACAGTGTCTGCTTTCAAAGGAAACCAAAGCTCTTGGTATGTAGCTAGAATGGAAATATTTGAATACAAAGCACTTTATTTAAAATGCCCACTTAATTGAGTATGGTATTGGAGGCTTTGGAAAACACTGTCCTCAATTTTATTTTGGAGCTCATAACTCCTAAACATTTAAAATAAAACAGAACAAAGGGAGAGAGAAATAATTTGCTGGAGCGGGAAATATGTTTTTTCATGCCTCTTTAAAGCAATGGCAAATGGCCATCAAACTCATATTTGCAAAATTAGGTGATGTATCCGAAACTTCATTTCAAACATTAAGAGCATCATATTTTTTAAGTTGCACTGCTTACAACCATCAAAAAGATTTCCAGATCATGATATCTGTGCAGCATTAGTATTTAGCAGTATTCAGTTTGTTTGTTTTTTTGCTAGAACATGTTGCATTCCTAGCTCTTTACAAAGAAGGCATGCAAAAGCAAGTGCACACTTTTTCTCAGTGATATTTGCACCAAAGCAGCAAGAATTAATAACCCCAACAGCCAATCTGATACCAGCAGAGTTTGAGTTTTTGTTTTCCTGTGTGTGCATTTGAAGTCATAGTCTCTACAGCTCAAAATTCAGTTACCATATTTTCCTCTTATTGTTCCTCAGTGCTATTATAGGAAGTTCTTTTTTTAAAAATGGATCTAAACATTGGGCATTAAATTTAACATAAATCCAGTGCACCACCTTCCATTAGTAAATGGTGCCAAGCAAAAGTACAACAATAAAAGGGTTGGAGTTTTTTTTAAGGCACTAATAACTTTGCTTTTGGCACAGCTATATGGACTTGCATATCCTGAATTATAGTAATCTTACCTGGTTCATCTGTGTCAAAAGTAATTCATGGCAAAGTGATTCAATTATAGTGCAGAGAATCCAAAAACTAAAACTTGCGTGGTCAGCTGTATTAGAAGCGAAATAATAATGCTCTAAATTTGTTAGTTAAACAACATGAACAAATGTTGTTTTTGCAAAAAAGACTATATTGCTATGTTTTATCCTTTGCGTAAGCATTTGCAGTGTGCAATCTTGAGATTGTTTCAGGGATAGTAAAATACATACATGACATAAAACAAAACAAACAGAGCTTACACAAAACACATTGACAACCACAGGAAGCTTTAAAAAGGAGACACACAAACCACACACAAAAAAAAGCAAGGGGGAAAGAAGGGAAGAAACAACAACCAAAGAATTGCGATTCATGACATGCGTAGCAAAGGGAATCCCAATGGCTGGCAAATACCTTCAACATGGTCAGGGACATTTTCATCAGGAATACGCTCAATCAGAGTCTCAATAGACTCATCCCAAATGGGCCTGGTGTCAAAGATGTCCTCGGCAACTGACTGCTGGGTCTCAATGGATGGCACATTTTCAATAACTGAAACTTCTAGGGCGCTACTACTTTCATCATCTGAAACTAATTCTTGTTCTTTCTCTGACTGAGTAAGTCTATCCACTAATTTGGAAGCTTCATCGCTAATCTCTTCAAAGAACTCTATGGAGTTTTTGTAAAGGTCAAAAAAATGTTCCTTACTTTCTTTAGTGGGACTAACAGCACTGCGGGAAGCTGAGGCGCTTCTGTTCTTAACGGGCAACCGCGAAGGAAATATCTTTGGTCGTGAAGTCATCTGCTCGTCTGATTCTACCTCAAGCTTCATCTCACCCACCCTCTCTCTGGTCTCTGCTTCGGCCTCAGCATAGCTTCTAGCTTTGACTGAACGCTTAGCCTTTGAGTCCACGGAGGCACTTTCATCAGATTCAGATTTGCTCCTAACGTCTTGTTTCGCAGGTAGCTTGCATGTTTTGTCAAGAGCTTTAGCTGACTCTGGCTTCCAGACAGATGTCTCTGTATACAAACACTCTTGTTCAACTCTTTGGAAAACTGCTTTGACTGGAATCTTAGACTTTGGTTTGGACGGGTCATCCTCCGATTCCTCTAGGGCCTCAACAAAGCTATCTGAAGGAAGGCTCTCAAGCTCTGATTGTTGCAATGAGTGGGATGCAGCGGGAGTTGTCCTAATGGGAATTTTGGATTTGCTTTCAGAAGGCACACTTTCCATGATGGCAGTAGGGATTTCAATCACAGATTTCTGCTCCTCTGGTGAGGAGTCTGGGGAATCATCTTCCTGCTCAGCATACACCGACCTAGTGACTGTTGAAAAATCTAACTGTACATCAATCACAGTCTGCTCAGGAGAGACAGGGCAAGGCACCTGGGAGCTGTCAAACATGTCTTCAGTATCAGCTCTAGGGAAGAAGTCATCATCATCAGAAGGAGCAGTTTCTTTCTTTGGTGACTTTGAAGAGGCTGAAATGCCCATTTTAATAGGGATTCTAGATTTAATATCCCCTTTTGTGGTGTAGAAACCACTGGCCTCATCCTCTGATACAGACGTGAGTGAGCCTTTTATAGGCATCTCTGCTTCATCTAGTTCAGAAGACACAAATGGAACTGGGGGTTGCTCTTGCTGGAGAGATTCCAGGCCTTCGGCTTCTCTCATTTCTTCAGATAAGGACACATCTTCCTGAGACTGCTCTCCCATTTGGAAAAAGTGTAAGTTTTCATCAGAATAATTCCTCTTGGTCATGTCAATGGCACCACTCCTTGTCATTTCAAACAATTTCCCTTCCTGGAAAAGAAAGGGGTTTTGTTCACTGGTAGGCGTCCCTTCTTCTGTAGGAGTTCTGGCTGGTGTCGTGTCAGGTGTGGTGCCTTGTGATCTCCTGTCTACCATCAAGCCAAATATCCTTTGTTCTTCCTCTTTCACCCGAGCCTCAAAAGCATCATCATCTTCACGTATTTGACTCCACTTGTCAGAATCCACATCTGTCCTGGTTATGATCACTTGGTTGATTATTTTCTCAGCTTCATCTCTGATATCTTGTAGAGCAGCTTCATCTAGTGACGCGACCTCTGATGTTGAAGTTGATTGTTTCTGAAAGATGCCCACATGTTTGGATTCTAACTCCATATAGATATCTTCTGAGGTCTGAACCTCAGAACCTACCGATGCTGGTGTACAAAGGGAACTGGTCAGTGCAATTTCCTCACTGAAGGTAGTTTCTACCTCAGTAGAATGATGAACCCCAGATGACTGGTCTGTTGTCATCCTTAAACCAGTTCCTGAACTAATTTCAGTGCTAGTAAAAAAGTGCTGTGAAGGGACATTTTCATAAGGACTTGTTATAGGCAGAGCACTGCTTTCATCAACATCATCTGCATTCCCTTCAGGGTCACCCTTTTGGGTTGTTTGAGGCGAATGGTCTGCAGAGTGTTCTACACTACAAAAATCCCTTTGTGCCATCTCAACAATGTTGTTAGTTTCAGCCAAATCACTTCCCAAAGGGGAGTGAACAGGTGAAACAACAGTAGCCAATTCATCATTTGGGGATATACAGCAATGAGAGGAGCCAGGGATGCAGGAGCCCCCTCTGGTTCCCATGGCAACCATGTCTCTGGGTGTTACCTCCTCAGATGCTCCACCATCTTTCTCAGAATCATCCTGGTTGTGAGACGCCACTGAGGTTTCATATAACTCAGCTATTTTGGGGGCGTCACCACCCACAGAATGGTAGAATGCCTCCTCAGGCTGCATCATGGGGCCATTAGGGCTAGCAGTGTCACTCTCATCAGTGCTGTAGCACTTGGACTCGCTAGCTTGTGCTATGATGCTAGTATCTGAGGCAAGAGAGGTATCACCAGACATTTTGGTTTCCTCCGTTGGCTTATCTGATTCTGTGTTATCCTCTTCGGTACCAAATTCATGCTGCTTGGATTCAATAGGCTGAAACCCTGTTTCTTCAGGACTAGAACTGGAATCCCTATGACAAAGATGAGGTGAAGGAGGCTGCACCCTAATTACAGGCTCCATCAGCAGCCCAGAGTCAGCCTCCTTCTTCAGCTTTGTTAATTCTGGCTCACTTTCTGAAGAGGAAGAAGTCTTTCTAGATTCAGCTGCAGAAGTGAGTACAGTAGGTACGCCATCATCTTCTACAGCCGTTGAGGGTGCAAATTCAAGTTCAGACGCAGCTTCCAAATCAGAAGCTGAAGCAGCATCTTCTTGTTTGGGGTCCTTTCTATAGTCCCGCTTCTGCTTTGCTTCCTGTTCCAGCTCATCAAACATTTTGACTTTAGTCACCATTTTAAACATCTCTTCTTCTGGTGTGAACCTCCTCGTCGGCTCACCTTCGGGGTCATCTTCTGGCTCTTCGCTGACTTCAGGAATCACAGCTGACTTGGGTATGTTTGAGAGCATTTGCGAATCTGTTGTCTTGGGTGTGATTTCATAGCTAATTTCTTCAGAGCTGGGAGTCTCGGGTGAAAGAGGGCTTTTCCCTGAGCTTTCCATAAGAGAGGTTTGCTCTAAACTGTCATCTTCAGCACTGCCATCAGGGTCACGTAAAAGTCTAGATCGCACAGGTGTCAGCTCTGGGAAGTTTTCTGCTTTGGCAAAGGCAGCCTGCATGGGACCAGGTCCTGGAGGGAAGCCAGTCTTTGTTTTCTGTTCTACGGGGCTGCTTTCAAGAGAATCACGGCAGGGGGATTCTTTGGTAGGACTAGGCTCAAGGGAATCGGGTGTTTTACGGGAGGAATTATCTTCCAGTACTGGGCTTGCTTCTAATGAATCTTTATGGCTTATAGCTAAGGATTCATCTGCAATTGGGCTAAGACCTTCACTCTCTTGGCTAGGAAGTGAAAGCTCCAGTCCTCTACTAATGGCATGGTGCTCAAAGGATGCCTGATCCTCTTTCTCTAAAATAGTATCATGCACTTCAGATAACTTAGTTAAATGTCCTTGCTCAGTAGCCATAGATAACTCATCCCTGACAGCATCCTTATCAATCAATGTTGAGCTAGAATCTGTACATTTGCCTATCTCTTCTTTGGAGGTTGTAACTTCTACTTCTTCTGACAAACGAGGAGAGAGGGACTCTGAGCCGATTATAACTTTTATGTCTTTGTCAGCAACAGTCCTTTCACTTTTTGTTGGAGAAAGTCCCTTTGGTGAATGTGCCTCTGCTGCTCTCTGCACTGTACTGGCTAATTCTGTTTCTTCCATCTGGTCAGCAGTTTCTGTTTTCTTTGGTGAAAAAGAGAGGCTCTCGGGGCTTGTTTCTGGAGTTTCGGCCAATCCCTCATGCTTATAACTTTCCTCAGAGCTGATCTGAGGGGTCCCATCAAGCAGGCTACCAACTGGAGAATCTGCTATGCCTTCATGTTTAAGGCTTTCTGAGCTGCCATCCAGAGCACCACTTTGCAAGGAGAGAGCGGGCAAAAAACCATCTTTCACATATTCTGATGGAAATGTAACATTGAATGGACTGGTCAGTACTTGATCTAAGTGAAGCTCACCTTCCTCGGTAATTGAAATGTGCCGGAACTGTTGGTATTTATCATTCTCCTCAAGCTCTTCCTTTATGACCTCAGTAAAATCTGTGGACGTCTTTCTGTCTGGGCTGATTTGAAGGTCAGTATCCCCTTGGTCATCAAATGTCAGGGCCACACCCTTTGCATTGTCATCATCAGTTGCTGGAACATCTTTTTCTGTAGTTTTACTACTCTGCTGCTTTGTCTGCTGCATGGCTAAATCTTTTTTCAGAGTACCCTGTGCCTCTTTCTTAGATTGCAAGCCTGCCTCTGCCTGAGGTTCCTGGCTCTTTTTACCTTTTGGACTATCTTTTTTGTGTGTGTCTCTTTGTGTCATTGCCTGCTTCTTTTCAGTGTCTGCCTGAGCAGCTCCTTTCTTAGCCGGCTCTTTCTCAGAGACCTGCTGTTTCTGTTTCACAGACTTATGCTCAAAAAGTCCAGCCTTATGCTTCGATGGATCTTGACCTGACTGGAAGGCTTTCATCAGTTCACGAACAGACATCGTTTCTTCAAGTCTCTCTGTTTTAGAAGAAGGTGAAACAGGCGGCTTCTTGGTTGTGGGAGAAACAGGTGGCTTCTTAGATGTGGGAGAAACGGGTGGCTTTTTAGATGTGGGAGAAACAGCTGGCTTCTTAGTTGTGGGAGAAACAGCTGGCTTCTTAGTAGAGGGAGAGGAGAGTTTTGAAGCAGAGGGGGAAGCTGCAGTCTTTGAGGCAGAGGGAGAAGCGGGAATCTTTGAGGCAGAGGAGGAGGCTGCAGTCTTTGAGGCAGAGGGAGAAGCTGGTGTTTTTGAGGCAGAAGGGGAAGCTGGCGTTTTTGAGGCAGAGGGGGAAGCTGGGGTCTTTGAGGCAGAGGGAGAAGATGGGGGTTTCGCTTTGTAAATAATTTTTTTAGGCTGCGATAGCTTTGCAACAGACTTCTCGGTTGCCCCTTCTTTTCCTGGGGTGCGAACAGGCAATTTTGAACGTCCTTTCTGCTCATCTTCCACTCTCTTCTGAAGGGCTTTCACTTTATCTTTGATTGAGCCTATAGGAGTTTCTTCTATAACAGGAGACACAGCTGTTGCCTTGGAAGGCTCTGCAGGGGCTAACCCGACCTCTTCGTCTATAGACTCATCTGAGCTGAACTTTGTTAGTCCTGAATGTTCTTTCTTTCCTTTGGTTTCTTCATCCTTTGGCTTTTGTTTATCTTTTAATTTCTTCCTAACTGGTTTTTTAATTTCCAAGGTAGGTTTTTGCTGGACCTGCTTCTTCTCATGGCTTCCCCCACCTTTTTCAGAGCCCCTGCTTACAACCACAGCTTCAAATCTCTCTCCTACTATGTCTTCTTGTAATGTCTTAGGCTGCATTTCATTAAGTGACATGTAATCTTTTAGATCTTGGCTGAGATGATCGATCATTCCCGCCATGTCTTTCTTTTCTTTCTCTGTTTTCCCTTTGCCTATTCTAGTTTCTGTGTAAACAGGCTCGGTAACTTCCAGCGGAGCATTCTGCTTGGCCTCTTCTATTTCTTCATCGCTTACAAGGACCCATTCTTCTTCCGCCAGCTCTTTCTCAGAACTGGATCTTTGAAGAACTGGCCCTTCTTTTGGACAGCTTCCACTTCTCAGGATTTCGTTCACTTTTTCCAAATCCTCCTTAACTCTTTCCACAATCTCAAATGGTTCTCCGGGTTCTTCATCGGCAGCTTTCACAAGGTCCTTCACCTTAATGGAGCCTGACTTTTCAGCTGAGTCTGTGGTCAAGATGGCACTCATTTTAATCAAATCTTGTTTCATCTCAGAGACTTCAGATAGCAAGTCTGGGCTGGCTAGGACAGGGACTTCATTGACAAGGTGACTTTTCAGGACAGATGTTTCTGTAGATTCTGTTTCATCATCATCTTTGATGCAAATGGGGAAAAACATTGGAAATAAATGGAAATCGAAAATAGAGATTGAAAAAATGTAATCAGGACTGAAATGACTGTCTTTGATTGCAGCGGTAGGAGGGTCAACAAAACTGTCTGGGTATGGTGGATCCACAAATCTGAGGGTGGAAAAAAAAGCAAAGCAAAGCTAACGGGGGGAAAACTGAAAAGGAAAGTGGGCAGGAAATAACTTGCTTAGTTTTCGCAGTACAGCACACACACACATACAACACCAAAGCTTTTATCAACCAAGGACACTAGAAAAACAAAAGTGGGCAAGAAAAAGAAACAGTGGAATTTACACAAAGATAGGCATCTCAAGATTGTCCAGATGTTACAGATCAATGTTCAAATAAAAACAGAGAACAAAGGTGTGTGGGGTGGGGGGGAGATTGTTAAGTTGGTTGGAAGTTGATCTCCTCAAAGAGAAAGCCAGTGGTAGCAAACTTCAGAACCAAAATTAGGTAATAAACGGTTGTAAACTTTTGTTTAAGAACCAAAGTTAGAAGTTGTGTATTTACATTTAATTCTGAGATAATCTAGAGTAAATGAAATGCATTGATAGCTGAGGCAGCTGCAAACCGGCATTTCATCTAAGGGGAATCTTACATTCAGATGGTGACACAGACACACGCAGGCTTTTATTTCAAGAGGAATGGTCCTTTCCTTGGAACATCCTCATTATTCAAACAAATGGAGGGGAAATCAAGGGAAAGAGATGATGATGATGGTAATATAAAAAAGTGGGAAGGGGAATTTTAAATAGTGACTAGCTCAACAGAGAATTCATAGGTTAGGGGGGAATGTAATGCATGGCAACCAAAAACATTCATACAGGGCACATACACACACACAGACACAAATAGACACAGTACATATACATATATATGTAAGCCAAGTTATTTCCATGCAAAGCAAAGCTGTTGCATACATTGCAGGGTAAGTATCCTTACAATAAAATAAAAGGAAAAAAGACACCAACAAAACTTAAGATGGTTATAAATGAAAAAGGCTTAAAATCATATGCAACATACTATGGTGAAGTATTGTCCCCACCCCCACTATTAACATATAAAGCATCAGGAATATGTTTACAGTAAAACTTACTTCAGAGTAATGTGTCTCCCCTCCCCCATATTTGTTCAGGGGTTTTGTGTGAATGAAAGCATTTTAAAATTTCTTATCATTTAGGAACACAAACACGTGGAATTGGCTATACTTTGAGACTATATGATACTGTAACTTGACCAAAAGGCCAAGAAATGAGCATCATGGAGAAGAAAAGCAGAGCAGAGGAGGAGCCCAACTAGAGAGGAGGTAAACACAAAGGAACCTGACCCAAGGCAGCCTGCAATTCTGCATGAAAAGATTTATTTAATGATGTATTTTAAGAATGTTTACCTCCCATTCTTCTGCTGAAAAGTAGCTTCCAGTGTAACTTCCTGATCATTTGAGGTCCAGCTCCGAGGGCCTGGCAGTTCCCTCACTGCAAGAAGTGAAGTTACAGGGAACAGAGGGCCTTCTCGGTAGTGGCGCCCGCCCTGTGGAACGCCCTCCCATCAGATGTAAAGGAAATAAAGAACTATACAACTCTCTGAAGATACCTGAAGGCAGCCCTATATTGGGAAGTTTTAAATGTTTGATGTTTTATTATACTTTTAGTTATTTTAGTTGGAGGCCACCCAGAGTTGCTGGGGCAACCCCATCAGATGGGCGGGGTATAAGTAATTTTGTTTTCATTTATTTATTATTAACAGAAGTCATTTTACAAAACAGTTCATTATTTAAGAATGTAACGATCTCTTTTTTAATTTATACTTCTTACTTCCCTTAGCAACGGACTTCGACTGTGCCCAGTGGAAGAATGGGGCTGCCTTGCACAGCTCCCACCTAGACCAAACCACTATGGCCTGGAAACTGCCTTTGGCAATTCAGCACTGCCTGGTGACCTTTCTTGGGTGAGTTTTTAGGGTGAACTAGGGAGAGAACTTTGCCACCTGATCTACTCCAGGGCTATAGGTTCAAGTCCCTGCCTGGACTCATGGCAGTGTTTGCCTTCCCTGCCCTTCCAGGCTTCTGAAAAAGCAGCTGTTTCTTTTACTGCATGTTTCCAGCTGCTGGCTGATGGGGCCATGAAAGAATTTCACTTGCCTGTGTCAATGGCTGTTTAGTTACAGAATTTTTGCATCCCTTATAGCAAATGTTAATTGTTTCATTTTTCATTTTCGTGTCAGGAACTCTGGCCCAACTAACTGAGGACTGGAACTGGGCAGGGGCCACAGCATTAGGGCAAGAGGGGTGCTACATGCTCCACCTACAGGGTAAGTATGGCCTTATGGGCCCAATGGCTCACTTCCACTCAGTTTGCACTCTGCAGTATCTTCCATAGCTTCTGGTTCATGAAAGCAGACAACATGAGTGGCGTAAGCTGGCTGTTTCCCCAAACTGACCTTCCAGCAACTGGGTTGAAAAGTATCACTGGTAGCAGGGCTGCCATGTTGTTTTGGTCCTTTGCCCATGCCGTGATCTGCCTGGAAGCTGTAATTTAGTGAACTTGTGACCTGATTTTACCCCAACACTTGTTGCCATCATTCCCCTTCCTGTCCTGCTCCACTTCCAACTACAGGTATAATCAATAATAGCTAGCGACAATGTCCCAATACATAATTATGCTTTTTGAAATACTTCACCAAAGTAAGAGAGGGTAAACGGATTATGGAACTTTGTTACTTAAAACAGTATCACTTTTATACACAGGGACATGCATATTGCATGTAAATAATTTAATGAAGGTAGTTTATAGAAACTGAATCTTTAAAGGTGATACTGTAATTAACTTATAAAATGCAATGACTTTATGTGAACATACATACAAAATAAAAAATGAAATAAAATATGGGGATTTATACAAGCCTAACAGCAATAGCAGGGGTCACCAGGGGAATGTCAAAAGGAAAGTGAATGCTTAGATGAACTGTCTTAGTACTTTTATTTTAATTATTAGTAACATATTAAATAACATCTAAAAGCTAAAAGCTAAATTTACATTATTATATCATTCTTTTAGAAAATTAATATCATCAGTGGCAATTAGAATTTGCACACTCTCTTATGCTTAACTTAATGATTAGACAAATAACATTTTTATTACAATCTTACGTTTTTCTGATGTCATGTCAGTCTGAAAGAGAACACAGAGTGAAATGGTTACAGCACTTTGAGTCACAGCAACCAGTGAGAAATATCACCTAGAACACCAGCTAATTTACCATTGAAGCCTGTAGGTCAATCCTAAATACACTTTCTTGGAAGTAAAACCCACTGGATTCAATTGGAGTTCCTTCCTGATGAGTATTGCAACTTAACTGGTTGTCCAGACAAGCTGAATTCTAATAAGAGCTAGCAATGCCTTTAAGCCACTGATGAACCTTGGTAATTAGTTCCTGCTTTTATCATATAAACTAAATTGTTAATTTGTTGCATTTAGGCTCTAAGTTGGAATTTACACAGAAAGATCACTGAGCAGGACAGGGAGAAACAGTAAAGAAGGTGGAAGTGGTAAGCAGGTTATTCGTATCTCGACTTGCGAAAGTGTAAGAACAATATACTGGCACATTTGTTAGTAAAAAAGTAGGAGCCACATACATAGCTTGAGATGTCCTAAGATGTCTTTGTTATCACAGTAGGTGTCTAAGGTTCTATTACCTTGTGGAAATTCTTTGGAGGGAGAGGGCAATATTTAGCTTGGGGGGGGGAATAGAAACAATACAGTTCTATTATAATATTCATCCCCACCTTTCTAAATTTTAAAATGCAAGGTGAGATGGAGATAATAAACTTTGGCTAAAACAAAAACGTGGAAGGAATAGAGAGGAGGGAGGAGTGCACAAACCTAAGGCTCATTCACATAATAGGTTAGCATCGCATCTGAATGAGTTTTGGTATGTAGTGTATCACTGCACTGATTTCTGCAACATCCAACATTTTTTTAAAAAAATGAACTTCATATTTATTTCTGCATCTAAACAGTTCTGATTTTTATTTTTAAAAAATCAATTTCATTTATTTATTTTTAAATGCATTTATAAAAACTGACTCCGATTCTCAAATAAAAATTTAAAAGATCACATGTACTGTGTTTTTATTCCCCCCCCCCCACTGCAGCTCTTTGCAATTTGAAAAGTTGCTCCTCAGAGTTTGAGGACTCTGGAGCCATGAGTGAGTGCATTGCAGGGAGACTTGGTGAACCTCCGCATGCATACCCAAGGGAATTTCGATTTTGGTCACAAGGGTTTATACAGTACTGATCTATTAGCAAGATTACCTCTTCTTCCTGTTCTTGATCTGATTCTGATTCCTTTCAGCCCAATATGCCATGCAAGAAAAGAGAAAAACAGAGCAGGAAAAGATAGGATGCAGTTAAAGGAAAAGAATGATTTCTGGTCATATTCAATTGGCAAGAGTACAAAACGAACACAATTTCTGCACTTTTTCCTAAGGAGGAAAAAAAGGGAACAAGAGAATCAGTTCATTATTTTTTTTAAGCTGGGGACTTAAGATAATTAAAAAGTGGGAAGCTGTTTGGATATTTTAGGCTCTTGCTTGATTTTTATTACTGCATTTCAAAGAAGCCAAGATACTATTTCTCAACCACCAAGCCCGACCCTAGGATACAAGATTGGACCTGCCATTTGCCATGCTGGCTCAGGCAGTGGATTGGGAGAGGCAGCAGATTGTGAACCTCCATTCACCACCTGTAGGGCTGCCCCCACCATCACTACTGTTGGCTGCTTGGCATGTCCTGTCTCCTAATCTGCTACTGCCCCATATATTTTTCTGAGGAATGTCACTGAATTGCTGTGACAACAGCAAGTACTGTTGAAAACAAGCAGATACTCTCCAGGGTAATGCTACGCTGCTACCCCCCAAAATTGAAGAGGTGGCAGTGGAGTTCTTGTGCCAACCCTGAAAATACATGGTTGGAATGTCAAAGAAAATGTAACATAGTTTGCATGTGTTAATTGTTCTCTCTTCATATTTCAAGCTTAAATCTGTAATATTTCAAATTCCAATGAAAGTGAGAAGACAGACATCGTGCACATGAGACCTCTGTTCTATGCATTTAATTGCTTATGTGCATGACTTACCTATGAATGGCTGGAGGCACAAATAAACTGAAGATCACAGATCAACTTAGAATGGGCAGGAAGGTGATATATATATGAGAACACAGACTCTAAAGTGCCTTTGCAGTCTTTCTCCTCCAGCACTACACTTCTGTCTGAGCAAACTACTAGGCTTAATGCTCAAGAAATCGGCAAAGTATCATATGATGGCTTCTTTTGGTGTTGGCTCTTTGGATAGATATAATCCCCAGTATTTACACTTTTAACTCAGAAAATTGATGCTGCTGAGCAAATTCAAGGCCATGGTGTGAGAGCCACCCATCTAGCGAATACTCTATAATTAATGCACCCTCTATATTAGGGGTGAGGAACCTATGGCCTTACAGATGATGTTCCAACTGCCATCCACTCCATCCAGCACAGCCAATAGGAGGAGATGTTGACAGATGTAATTCGGCAACATCTGGAGGGCCACGGGCTCCCCAATCCTACTCTATGTGTAATATTAAAAAGTATTCAATTAAAGTCTTAAAAATAAAAATTCACAGCCACTTAACCCAAAAGATAAGCCACTCCATGTAGTTTGTGCAAAACAAAGCCAGGGATTAGGAGCTCTGAAATTTCAGTGTGCCAGCTAGTATGTGAGCAAAGATCTTTTCATTGTATTATGCAGTACCTTTGTGTAATTTGGCAATGTGATATTCAGATTGCAGATGGCTTGATGTACGAGGCCTCTAGAAGATTTAGGCTCCTTCATAAATGACAAGCGCCCACAAGGTTCTTGTGTTGTGTCTCGGACCTAGTGCAAAAAGCAAAGCAAAACACACACAATGCTACAGCTTAAAGAGATATAAAATACTACAGAGACAAAATTATAAAAAATTTATGATGCAAATGTATTAAATGTATGGATTAAGACATACAGTCATACCTCGAGTTATGAACGCTGTGGGTTGCGTGTTTTTGGGTTGCGGACTGCTTGCACATGTGCAGAAGCACCGAATTGCGTCACGTGTGTGCGCAGACACAGCACTTAAGGCTACGAATGCTGCGAGTTGTGAACATGCCTCCTGCATGGATCACGTTTGCAACCAGAGGTATGACAGTACCTAAGTAAAGTTCTGTTTACCCACTGCCATTAAACCCTGCTTAAAGAAACTTTAATATTTCTGCCTTAAAGTGAAAATGTTGAATCTCCAAAGGGAGATCTAAAGCCAGAGGACAGATATCAACATTTTTATAGATCTTTGGTTTTAATTTGAAACATGGTGAATGTTCAGGCAACTACTCCCACCCTCCACCCCCGATTTGCCGTTTCTCATTCCATTGCATAAAATGCCGAAGCTCTGATGCACATCTAGGTTCACAAAAGGGGATAAAGTAGACCACTGCCCTTGAAATGCAGTTCATCAGCTTTGGTGCTATTATTAAAATAGTTAAAGAATGGTGGTTTCTGGCTGTATATGGATGGGCTGTTTCTGCTTGTTGAATATTCTGAATAGTCGCCACCAAATAAAATGAAAGTTTAGATATGGACTTGTATCTATTACCTTGACAAACAGTGGAAGTCTATTTTCTTTGAAGGCATAAAAACTGAATATGTGATGTTGGCCGCTCTTTGTTAGTGGTACTAGATTCCCAAAGCAGTCCACGTAGATGGGCTTTCCTTCTAGTACCTACATATGGTTGATAAGGAACAAAATATGATAAAAGTAAGTATCATGGAAATGTAGACGAGAGTTCATTATTACCTTTATTCAATTCCTAGAATGCACTGGTCCACTGGCTGGGATTGAAAGAAGTGGAAGTTCATACGAGGGGCCACAGATTCCACAGCCCTCCAGAACCACCACTTTGCTAAATAGCAATAAAGCATTTTAGGAGATGACAGCCGGCCCTCTAGTACTATATAGTATAGCAGAAAATCTTGTAGGCAAACAAGGAAGATAAAAGATATTTCCCCTGCTTAAAATCCATAACTGAACAGAACTATGGCTGTTCTAGGTTGGAAAGAATTCCTCTTAGAGGGTGGAGATAGGTGCCACATATTGTTTCAGATCCCAACCTGGACAATTTACTATATATGTGATTGTATTTGCCACTAAACAAAATTGCAGGGGGACTTGATCTGCAGCAGGAACATGGCATAGAAATGGTGGCGGAGAGAGAAGGATTAACCCTTTTTCCTTCGACCATTTCCTCTTCAAAGCTGCTATTTGCACCTATGGCAAATAGTTTTTCCTCCCATAGCAAAAGCAGCTTTCCACCCATGGCAGGGGTGGGAAGCATGTCAAGGAAAAATAAGACACAAGTAGGAAAGGTTCAATTCCACCCTCTTCCACACAAATGTTTTAATCTGGACAGGGAGTCCCTGTACAGTGATACCTCGGTTTACTAACTTAATCTGTTCCGGAAGTCCGTTCTTAAACCTAAACCGTTCTGAAACCGAGGTGCGCTTTCGCTAATGAGGCCTCCCGCTGCCGGTGCCCTTCCACCATTTGGATTCTGTTCTTAGACCGAGGTAAAGTTCTCAAATTGGGACACTACTTTCGGTTTTGCGGAGTTTGTAAACCGAATCATTCCTAAACAGGACTGTTCTTAAACTGAGGTAACACTGTAGTTCCTTTTCTTCCCAATAAAAAGAAATATCTGCATGTGTTCTAACATTTTTGTTAGGTATTTTAATATCTGTATATGTTTCGTACCCCATCCTGGTATCTGTATAGATTAAGGGTGGGCTATAAAATATTCCTAATAAACAAGCAAGCAAGCAAGCAAGCAAATAAAGAAAATACAGTAATGTCCATTTTTAATCCTACACAGAATACACCAATTGAAATCAATGGGTATCCTTGGAGAGTGAGAGATTTTCTTTTTCTTTCTACATACAAAAGGAAATTAAGACAATGGTTTTAAAAGTACATGTACAAAAATGTCAATGAAGGAATTCATTTTGCATGTTTAATACCATACCTCTACATCTCTGCTTCGGGCAACTTCAGCAAAGTTTTCTTGCTGTTCTAGCGTTTTATCCACTTTATCATCCGTCATGCAGAAACATCTTAATCGGGCTTCTATAGGATCGTGTGATTTGGCAAACACTACAAATTTGGCCATGTAGGGCACACAGATAATCTCTCTATATACTTGGGAAGCAAACGTAACAGATTCCTGTATCTGTCGACAGTCTATCAACCAAAACCTGCAAATAAACAAACATGGAAAACTGTTGCATAGTTAAGTCTAACATAACACACACACAAGTTCAGAATTTGGAAAATACATCCAGAAATCACACTAGTATTGATTTCAAATAACTTGTGCATTAGCTTGAAATAAACAAATTCTTAATGGGGAAAAATCATCTAGATTCTGCATTGGGTGTGGCCCAAACTTGAATGTAATTTGAAATGGATCTCTACTGATTCCCAGATTACTAAAATGCATTGGAACAGTCATTTTCAGCTGGGATATGAACTGGGATATGTACACAGTCCCTTCACCCCCTTTGCAGTGCACAGGTGATCAAACCAGGAAATCTCTAATTAACCACAGTTTCTCCTTTTGTCCACATTAGGATACCATGGCTACCAGCTTCAGAACAGATACTAAAACAACTTTAGACTCTTCAGACTCCAGAATTAATCATACTCTATTTTAGGGTCAGGCCAGGGGATGGATTACACATTGCAAACACTACAATGCCAGAATTAGCACATTAGCACAATACCTTAAGGACTTCCTGTCTCCATACAAACCTACCTAGACCCTGCACTTGTTATCTGAGGCTCTTTGCTATGTCTCTCCTCCCCAAGAGGTTTAGAGGGTGGCAACACAAGAACGGGCCTTTTCTGTGGTAGCTCCCTGTCTGGGAAAGGCTCTCCTCAGAGAGGCTTGTCTGGTGCCATCATTACGTATCTTTAGGCACCAGGCAAAAATATACCTCTTTACCCATGCCTTTGGCCATTAATCTATGGCTTGTTAAAGCTGGGGGACGACGACTTATGATTCTTTTATTATTATGCTATCTATTACTATGCTTTTCATTATGTTTTTACTATTATGCCCCATAAAATGTGATCTTAATGTTGTACACTGCCCTGGGATCTTTTGATAAAGTATATAAATCAAATAAGTGAATAATGATAAATAAAACTTTAGTGGGGTACTTGTGTCCAATTAATAAGTAATCAAGCTGAAAATATAGTGCCGAAACACTTAAATACAGTTTAAAGAAAATATACTATTCTGGACAGTGGTACCTGGCAGATACGTTTGTGGTGAAGGAAACACATTCATTGACAAAAGTTAATGGTGTTGTTCCTGTGATGTCTTCCCACTGAGCAGGTGTTGTTCCACCTGAAACAATTGAGGACAAAGAGAAAAAATGTTCAGCAATCCTACAAGAAGTCAATGGCCTGGTTGTCATGACGTAGTAAGCCAAAGTATGGCTTAGTGCAGGCATCCCCAAACTCGGCCCTCCAGCTGTTTTGGGACTATAATTCCCACCGTCCCTGACCACTGGTGCTGTTAGCTAGGGATGGTGGGAATTGTAGTCCCAAAACATCTGGAGGGCCGAGTTTGGGTATGCCTGGCTTAGTGAGACCACAAGAACAGGAGAGGAGCTGACAGCCAATTTGCATCTCCAGAGTCGTCCTTACTCCTGCACCGAGTGACTCCAAGATTTGGCACAGCATTTCACTTGAATCTGAGCTTGTGGTGAAGCTCTAACTTTACAAGTTGTAGCCAAGGTCTGTTCTGGGGTGTTGCTCAGGGTTAATAACTTGATATTAAAGTAAAATAAATTCACACCCACATTCTTTTGGTACCAAAATGCAAAATCTTATTTCAACTATAAACTATGGAGGTCATTATTTCCACTTTGCAAATATAGGCTAAGCAAGAGCTTTCAATGGCTTCTCTACGACATCAACATACAATGCCACCCTTCTTAATGGACCCATCAGTGCATTTAGAATCATACAACTGTAGAGTTGGAAGGGACCATGAGGGTCATCTAGCCCGACTCGCTGCAATACAGGGATTTTTTTACCCAACATGGGGCTTGAATCCACAACTTTGAGATTAAGAGAATTATGCTCTACCGACTGAACTATTCAAGTTACTTCTTATGAGCTTACCTGTTATGCTGCATAGTAGTCTTAGAGTGGGTGCATCACCCCCATATCCATTAATCATCAGATCACTAGAGGCTTTAGGAACAGGAATAGTCATTGTTATTGGCTTATGGAATTTTCTTCTCCTGGGTTCCAATGTGACAATAGGGCTGAATGTGGCTTTGTTGCCTAAAATCTTCTTTACAAGCTCATTGTGCATAGGTTGAGCCTAACCAAAGACATGCACAAAACAAAAGTCTTAATTATTGGTATCTGAACAATCATAACAACATCCTCTTCTTCTCCACCGTGGCCAACCAGATGCCCTTGGTAGGTCCACAATCAGGACATAAACACAACAATCTTTCACTTTTGCTCACAAGTGACCGGTCTGCTGTCTTTGTTTCTGGCAGTAGCATATATTCATCATCATTCATTGCCATTGGGCAATGTCTTCTATGAATTTGACTATATATTTAAAGCTCTATAAATCTGATTACCCATTGCACATTCCACGTCCCTCAATTAATTACAATTCTATTTTCAGCTTACTCCTGTCTTCTATCCCTGATTTATTTATTCATTTAAATATTTACAAACCACACTTTCATAAAAGTACATGTCAGTGTGCATCATACAAGAATTACAACAATGAAACGATTAATAAAAGCATCCATAAATACTGGCCAATGATTTCAAAGGGCTATCTAAATAACATAATTTTTAGTAAAGACAGGGATGATTCTTCAGCCTGGGAGCTCCACGGGACCCCTACTGGCAGGGATTTCCACAGCCTGCCATACTCAGTCCCTTCAAAGGCCAACCAAACCTCAGGGGCATGGGGAAACACAATGCATCAAAGGATTTCAGTGATTGATATGGTGTATTATGGTCCTTAATGTACTTGCAATCCAAGTTGCTTAAGGCTTTGTGAATTAGCACTAGGGACCTTGAGCCTCACCTGATGGCAAATTCGCAAGCATGCTGCCAGTAGCCTGCTCCTGCATTCTGTACTAGCTTCAGTTTTCAGACCAACTACAGGGATAGCCCCACATAGAGCATGTTACAGTAATCAAGTCTTGAGGTTATCAATGCACGGACCACTTTGGTAAGGCTATTACGGCCTTGTTAAGGAATGCAATTAATGGGTTAATACTCTATGAGCCAGCAGACATGACTCAATGTACCTGCAGGCATCTTGAGATTCTCTTATCTGTATTACTGGACAGATTTGACAAGTATCTTTGTGTATAAAAGGGCTACAGCCTGCTGTGTGGGTTGTGGTAGGAGACTGCAAGAATTGCGGAAGGCTGTCTGTTGGAACTATGGATTTGAGTGAAGACTTTTTGAAGAGATTTTGGACCTCCAGTGATAGAGATGGCTCAAGATGTACCTTGCACACCTGTTCCTTCAGAGGGACTTCAACTCCAACCAGAACAGACAATTGCTATTAGTGCTAAAGGCTGCTCCCAGTGCAAATATCCCTGGGAATCATAGATTACCAAGCCTTCTATGTCCTTAGAGAGGTTGCCACAGAGGTCCTGGGGAAACCCAAGCTCCTTCTGCGAATTCTCTGATGAATCTTCAAGCCCATTCAAAGATGGGACGAGGTCACCATTCTCTAGCAAGCAGATGAGTGACAAATTGGACACAGCTTTATATTTTTACATAATTCGTCTGGGAATCATAAAGTGCTTTATGAACATTTAACTAATCAGTCCTTTCATCATAACCTCAAAGCATTCAATGCAAGTTCACAAAGCCTACCACTTCCAATTTATTTGTAAATTAGACCAGAAATATGGAACTCTAATCACAGTTGTGAAAAGAGGTTAATTGGAGGAAATGGAAGTTAAATTACTTGCTAAATGTAGACTGACAGAGTCATAGTTAGTGAACTCACAACTTTTATTCATCTGCTTTAAACTCAAAATATCTTTAATTTACTGTGGCAGTCTTTTAGATAAAGCAATATTTGCAATGAAACTGTTCAGTAGCTTCTGTTATTATTTTCTCTGAATAAAATAGATACCATTCCAGCCAGCTCCATGCTCCCAGCTCATTCCTTCACTCCTACTTCTCTTCTCCTTTAGCATAAGTGGGAATACATAGCTGGAAACGTCAGTTAACCATTGCTTCTTGTTATGTGTAAAGCAAGAACTATGCTTAGCAGCTTCCAAATAAACCAGCATTCAAAAGCTAACTTTAAACATGGCTCCATTTCCTAGTTTATTTGGAAGCCATTAAGCAGTACCTCAGCTATGTCATAACAAGAAGCAATTGTTAACAGTGGCTTCTGGGCTGGTTTCCCTGCTCAAGTGAAGGTAGGTGCAAAGGAACTGTTGCAGATTCACTGAGTACATGCATATCGTGGTTTATAAAGGCAGGAATCGTTTGTGCAAAGATAACCAGCGGCCTCCAGAGAAATGAGGGTTGTTTCTGAAATTCTGAATTACCTACTGTGACTTCTCAAATGGGAGCCAATGCTTTAGTAATTCTCCATTGATGTTGCTTTTTTATTTCCAAATTTTGTACAGAATAGTGTGCAAGCATAGTAAAACACTGCCAAATGGATACCAGTCAGTGTGCACATCTGCAAAAAGAATCTAAACGCAATCATATGTGTGATTGCATCAATGTGGTTTTTTGTTTGTTTGTTTTGTAAAGTTTTACCAATGTGCATGTCTGTTCTGATTAACTGTAGGAAGGAACCATAAGTTCAAAAAAAGGTTTTATTAATTCTTCTAGCTACTGGAATTCAGGGGGAGTGACATACAGGAAAGAGAACCCAGAGAAATAATTAAAAATGGAATGAGAATGAAGAAACTTTCATCAACAGAAATGCTGCCAGTTAGATAATGTAAAGCCTTGTCCTCATTTCTCTTACCTGCAAACCAACACGAATTCGCTTGGTTAGTGCTCCCTCTGGAAAGACAGCCTGCACTTGAGGTACTACTGTACTGCTTAGCACACCACCCTCGGGTCCAATGAGGTTACTGTCTTGTTTGACTCGGGACACCACTGCAAAGTACTGTGGGAAGTCCCGAGTGATGATACGACAAATGCGTTTCTTCTCCAGCTCTTCTGGTGTGTCAAGGACTATGTAAAAAGAGATCATAGTTAAACCATAATTATTTTCTACAATAAACATATATATATATATAATGGTCAATGACTTTTCAGATCGTGCATTGACCAGCCAAAGTAAACCCTCAAAGCTATAAAATTCTAAAGTTACTTCATGCTACTCCTAATGGCCAGTTTTCAACCCAACCCAACACCTACTTCACTAATTTTCTAGAGTTTAGATGTCTCTATGACTACAGAAAGATTTGTGAACTCTACATTCAGACTATGTTCATCTTCCTTATTTGCCACTATGGCCTTACTATTGAATGTAAATGTGGTTGGCAGAAGACCACACAATGTGTTAGGATTGCTATTAAAGGGTTTCTTCAGATTTTTGCAGTTTTGTCCAGAATAACAAATCTGTATCATCAAAAACTTCATGTCACTTGGATACCCCAGTAGATCTTTCACTTAGTGCAGGGAGATTTGACCACAAATTCGCAAAAATGGGGAAATATTAGTGAGAATTCACAAAGCTGCTGGTAAATGTGTTTGTCTTACCCATGAGTCATTTTAAACTGTTCTGACTTACAGAAAGAAGGCAAACACCACAAGTTTTGATGTTCTATTTGTCTTTTCTACTTGTTCCATCATATGCCAGGTTAACAGACCGAATGGTCTTGCACACAAATATTCATTGGCCACATGGCATTGTACATGTCAGCTCGGTGGAGAGTTAGCCACACAGATAGCAAATATGCATAGCAAATATGCATAGCAAATGCATGCAGTAATCTATTTGTGGTTGCAGAATAATGTTTTTATTTATTTTTTAAGTTCATTATCATTTCCTTTCTGTGGCTTTCAGACTTTTCTCCTTTCTTAGCACACTGTGTACCTTCATCCATCCCGTTTAGGATTTCATTCAGCTCATCCTCTGTAAATTCACAGAAATGCTCCTTCCAGTTGTCTCCATTCTCACTGCGCAGGATCACCAGCTCCCTTTCTTTACCACGTAAAGCCGCAAAGTGAGGAATCTCGACAATCACAGGCCTATTACAGCAACACAGCACGTTAAAGGACTGTGCCAAATGGGCAGCAAATCAATACAAGTTTTCTCAGTCTGTTACAAAGTGACCTGGAATACGGCCGGCTTCTTTGCCATTCCTGGATACGATCCTGAAAAAAGCATACTAGAACCACTTTGGCATTATATAGCTTGTTGTTAGGACCAGTGAGCAGTGTACTCCCACTTTTTTTTATAAATAAAAATCACACAGCATCTATGGTACTTGCCAAAGCAGCAGGGGCTGGCATTGTGGCTGTAGAATTATAATCTGGAATGAATAAAGCCCACACATTTGAAACTTGTTTTGATGTGTGGAATCCTGTGCAATCACATTTATCATGCAGAATCTACTGTTATCTATGTATATACATATATGGACACATTAAAGAAAAAATATGATTTATAGGAGAATACAAATCTATTTAAGAAACAGGCCACATCTGTCATCAGTCTGCATTGATTTTATATTGGCTCTTTGTTTCAGTTGACATTTTCCAGACTCCTAATTTATAGTGAAAATGCCCAAATGATTATTCTATATTAATCTACAAGCGCAAAATCAAATTTCTGCTCATTGTGTCCATATTGCATATATGTTTCATCATAACTTGTGTTTCCCATTTTTGCAAAAACTATAAATACATTTGTGTATCAATAGTCTCACAATAATAACTGAATTACATAGGCCATCTTGTATATATCATGCTAAGTTCTATGTTATATCCAATATATAACATATCACCGTTGTGTTGGTGACAATAGAGGCAAAATATTGTACAGTAGATTCCTACAGTTCCAGTCCAGGTTGCTTTGCGACAGACGTCAAGCACACAACAGCTATAACAACTGTTACATTTCACAGCTAGGAAGTTCTCATGCTAAATCATAAGTGGAGTTCAAGGAACTTTAAGAAAAGGTACAAACATATCACCAAAACAAAAACCACATACCACAAGGGCTGGAAAATGGTCCACTAAAGGTTAGGTAAATACAGAATTTAAAATCATAGAAAGGGACAATGTCATGGGCACAATGACATAAAAATAATATTGCAGAAGGAGAAGAATGGGAAGGCCAGCATCCATCAATTTGTTTTAAGTCTCTCCTACCCAAGAAATTTGGTCCCTGGAGGCCCCAGCTGAAGGATTCGGCTGACCAAACTTTCTCCCTCATTAAGTGGGGGAGGAGCCGTAGGCAGGTGAAGTTTACTGAGTACATCCAAAGCAGCAGTGAAAGAAAGAAAATAAATAAGCTTTTATGTATTTTGTTTTCCAGAACCCCAGTGCACTGTCTGCTCAAGAGTGGAATTAGGCTGTACACTGAACAGGTTTCTGCCTTGATTTGTTTAGGTATGCCCCACTGATCCTGATAATTCATAAAAAGAGCTCCCCAGAATTTTGCAACCTTATCTTGTCCTCAGTAGGTTCAGTGGTATGCTAGCCTTGCTTCTAATATTAATGGGAGCAAGATCCAGTCTTCAGGACTTATGAGCAAATGAATTAATGTAAGGCTTGGCTTGGCAGGAAGTGTTCAGTGACTTTGATTTCACTGCCAGGACGCCACTCAGGAAAGTGCCAGCGGTGTAAGACATGCCCTTGAGAAATGGTATGTAAACTCTTAGTACATGTGAGTTTCCATAGACATTCCCCACTAGGCTGAAAGGGTGGGGGGGGAAACCAAAAGTTGTTGAGTTTACTGTGAGTGTATTGGAAGGAGGAGAAACAGGTAGATAGAGGAAGAGAAGAACTGAAAATACAAAATGTGACAGCAAAGGCTTTCCTTAGTTTGGGTTTGATGCTTTTCTTTAAATAATTTTCTAGTATTGAAGGGCGCTTTTGTAAACCCTAAAAGCAACCCTTTTATCACAGATGTGCATCTACCCATCTTTTCAGGCTTAGGAATCTTCTAGTTCCTCTATTGAAACACAGCAACAACAAAATAATGAGTTAAATGGTTGATGGTTTTTCCTCCTATGCTGCATTCTAGAGATACATCCCATTCTTTCCTCAAACCCCATTCTCCAGAACTAAATGTTAGTTAAGATAACTGGCTGAAAGTCTAGGGACTACAGGGCCTTAAATTTGCTTCACGCTGGATTTACGCTGTTCCTTTGACATCTTCATCCTTTTATCCATTTTCAGCTGAAGCCATTCGCTCTAAGCAGAGGGGGTTTCCTTTGATCATCCATTTTTGGATGCCACCATTGGTAAGGGAAATTGCTGATAAAATAAAAGTGTTGAAAACTGCTGGTTTCAGCAGAAAATTGCTAAAACAAGTGCAGCACATCTGATCTTTCTGTGGGGTACTGCAGTAGAAGGAATAAAATGCAGCCCCAGAAAAATCATAGGTTTGTGCTTCCCAGGCAGTCCCAATTACTGAGAAAATATCCACTGAGAGAACACAAGTCCCCCTTGAAAGCAGCTTTAGCTTTTCTTGCATCTTTCAATAGATGTTATATTTACATTTGCAACATTTGTGCTATTTTCATTTTACCCTTAAAAGCGAATATGTAATTAATTGACTGCAATCACAAAAACGATTTGTGCTTTAAAAGCCCAGCATGGATTAAACAGACTTATTCCAGGAAGCACACTAAACCTTGAGTTGTAGCTACTGGTGCTTTAAATAAGGGGAAAAAACAAAACAAGCTAATTGAATTATTGCTGGCCTAACAGTGTTGCGCTTTTCACTGCAGAGCCCATCAGCATAAAATAAATCAGATACAACATTTTCACTTTGAGCACTGAAGTGCTGAGCCACCCCAGAGTAGATCACAAAACGAAACCATCTTTGTCATGTTTTTTAAAATTATCTTGGATAATTAAAAAAAATTCTTACCCAAGAAACTGAGCACCAGAAGGCCCAACTTCAATTAAACGGCTAGCCAGACCTTCTCCTTCCACCATTGGAGGCATTGTGGCCAGTCTATGACGTTTGACCAACCGGCAGGTAACTCGTGTTGGAGCAGTGCACTTCCGGGGTGGAATAATTATTCGAAGTCCATTGTGTCTGCAACCCCGCATAGCACCACCTCGAGCATCCACCATAAAACTGACGAGGAAACTGAAAATTGGGAGAAATAATGCAATCTGATTTGGAAGTCAATCATAATGTTCGTTACTAAATGTCCATTCTTACTGGCCTGTGTCAACTAAAATTATGTGCTGTGTGCTACCCTATATCCACAGCTTTAGATATTAATTGCAATGAAGTAGGTGTGACTATTACTGTATCTCTTTTCAGTAATAATATAAATAGTAATCAGACCTAAGAAGATAACATATATGTAAACTCATGACAGTTAAGAGAAATGCAGAGAGACATGATGTGTATTCCTCAGCCTGTAAATATCTCATTTCAACGGGTTGCGTTATGCAACTGCCCACAAAATTGCAGTCATGGTTGGCTGTGCTGGTTTGTATATGTCCATCAGAAACATAGTAAAATAAGATTAGGAATAACACTGAATACAAATAGTATTTGGATACATAACAGATACTGTAAATAAGAAGTCCATTTCAATTTTTGTACATTTTGTATCTGGTGATTGAAATGAGTAAAGATTCTAGGACAGCAGGCCAGATCCTTATCTGAACCTAGCCTTGTGGGCCAAATCTGACAGTAGGCAGGGTCCATTTGACATCTCAGTGATGCCATGCCAGCTGATTGAGAACTCTGAAGTCCCTAAACTGTGGGACTTCAAACCAACATGCAGAGCTTGCGAAGAGTCTGATGTTTTCACTTTAGAGTCTGATGTTTTCAGCTAATAGGTGGTAGAGGCAAGGCCAGCTTTCTACTGGAGTTGGCCATGTGAGAAAGTTCCCTGCAGGGAGCTGACTCACACACCCTATCTGGCAGGCTTTGGTTTTACTGCACATCAGCTGATGGAGGGCAGAGCTGGAGCCTGCCTTGCCAATGCACAATCAGGTCCACACTTTAAGTTGTGCATTGGCAGCGGTGTCTCTACCTGTCCCACATTGAAGTTGCATATGATGCCAGATGTGGGCTGGTGGCACGATTCAGGGGAAATGGCCTTGCAGGCTATATTTGAACCCCTGGCAGGCAAAATGGGGCCAGAGGGTGCATAAGACCTATAAGACCTTGATTTGTTTTCTTAAAAACTATGAATGAAAGCAGGCAAATTGCTGGTATTCTTTAACAGCTGGCAAGATCCCCACCAAATGGTTAAGGAAATGTGACCATAAAATGGGCTAAAATTGGAGAGAAAATGCCAACACTATTTTCCCTTCCAGTTTTCTCTAATGTTGCTTCCCCTTCTTTCCTGCTTTCTCCCATCCTCAGTCCCTTGAAGCAAAATTGCATCCTTTAATACCTTATACAAATGTTTATGAAATACAATACATCACTCTTCACAATCAGAACCTTTCCCCAGTGAGATCTACATGCAGTTATAACAACCCTCCAAGCTAATGGGTGATAATTAGGAGACACGATTTGCCATCCTGAAGCATGCCATGCGCCCTACACCTTCCCTATTTCACCTCTCTAAGGCTGTCAATACTTTTTCCCAGCAGGGTTCTTGCCCCTCAACATCCTCATGAAAAGGAAATGAGACATTATGGAACTTCCAGCTACAGCGACAGAGATTATTTCACCTTCCGAATTTTCATTTTTTGTGTACATCTCTTAAAAACACACACACACACAAAGTTGGCAACTCTACTTCCTACAGAGAGTGCAATTCAGTGTGGTGATTCTGCCAAATTGTTTGTATGCCTCTGGTCTAAATGTGCAAATGTGCTGTTTCTTTAGAGATGGAGCTTCTTGGTTTTAACAGGATAATGACATAATTCGGGATGCTATTTACACACATTCTCTCTGAGCTGTTTCAGTTAGATAGCGTTGAATCTTGAGTTTCAGTTTCCCTCCTACCAGCACTTATGGATTGATTTTTCCTTTCTTAATTCAAAGGTATAATTGATGTACTTGTTTTCATAATAATTTAATATGTAAATATATTATTCTTTCTAAGAGTAAAACATTATTCTGGGGTATGTGTCATAGGCCAGATGATGCAATGAAAACTGCAGACATTCTGGTTCTCTGGTTCTCCCTAAACATTCACTTTGGAGTGATCCCTAAACATTTCAGAATAATTTCTACAAGGTCACACTTTATATGCACTAATATAAATATAATTCATAATAATTTATTATATGCAACCAATTTTCATAAAGGCATGGAATATCACTTTTGGATAGAAGGATAAATAATTATTTTCAACAACTCAACCCTACATCTAAAAATGATATAAACAGCAGGAAGGGTCATGCACAACTTTTTCAGGGAGGTTTAATTTCAAATGCACAGAACTTGCTTTCATCTGTAAACCTCTGCTCCTACAAGAAAAGAAGCTATATCAAATATGATAGTACACATCTCTCTCTCTCTCTCTCTCTCTCTCTCTCTCTCTCTCTCTCACACACACACACACACACACACACACGGCTTATCCAGTTGGCCCCTTCTGCTCCCATGACATAACAGAAAGACTGTACATGGAGATATGGTAGCAAAAAACTTGCAGAGCTGTACTCATAGTAGGCAACGGGAAGGTTGCGGCATCTATGGATAATTATGAATTGGATGTTGATGTTTGCATAGCATCCAGCTAGGGGTCAGAAGAGGCTAGACACTGCTTTTAGCCCACTTCTCATTCTTCCTTCTTACATACTACCAGCCCAGAGGATGATCCTGGCGGTTAGCTTTCTCCTCCTTAGTTTCAGCATTGCCTTTGTAGAACTTAACAGGGGGGAGGATGGGGAGAAAACTAGAATTTGTTGGATCTGGCTGCCATCGCCTCTAGCAACTGCCTTCTGTCCTACCAGCCCCAGTAGGCTGGGAGTCCTATAGTCACACCAGAGCAAATGAAACTATGGTTGTAGTCTTTTTACTAATGAAAACAGGCAAAAGAGACAGCATGCTACACACAAAGCATTCCGATATGCTGGCACATTTGAATTAGTTGGTTAAACAGGCAGGCAGACATGCTTCTCATCACCCAGCTGGGAACAACAGCCCTCAATAGACTACATCCACCACAGCCTCACACAGGAGGTCTTGAAATTGTGATTACCATTTGATGCAGGAAAACCAGGAGATAGCAGCAGACAGTTAGTCACAGTGAGGAATATTAGATACAAAACAGCTTGATCAGGTTGCTTCAGCATTTTTATCAAGTTTGCAAATAATAATAACGCAGCAAAATAGTTGTGCTGCATTTTAGAGGGACAGCAAAAAACTAAGAGACCAATCAAACGCCTACTTATAGTTAGTGGACATGTTTCTCCTTGCATGAAGGCTACTGAATAGAATTCAAAATGTTCTTTGAGAAAGTAAGGACAGATTTTCTCTGGATAAAGGGTACTGCCTATATTTATCTGCATTTAGTTATGCATGATAATGTTCCTTAAACTTCAAATGATGTATGCATTTTTAATTACATGAAGGATTTCAACTCAAGACTTGATGGCTCCAGGCATCTGCAATACAGTTACAACACACTATGAATCTGAATTTATTGAAGAAAATCTGAAATAGAGCTAACGATTTGTAATGCACAATTCTAATTGTAGACTGAATTTTGTTCATGTAAAAATATTGCAAGCCTAAGGACTGCTTTTAAATTTCTCCAGTTACTTTCGGTATCCAATTAATAATTGCTTACAATATTTTTGTGAGGCTGGGAGTGTGGGAGAAAAGGACTGCATATGACAAGATTTTGGAGGTTTCCTGCGGGGAGACAATGTATTTCCTTTGTACTCTTCAAAATGTAGGCTGTTAACATATTCAACAGACAGGCAGAAATCTTTCTCCTATACTAAGCAATGAATGGCATCAATGCACCAGAGCATCCTGAAGTGAATAAACGAAAAGGATGACAGAAGAAGGAAGGCAAAAGGAAGGCAAGTATTAAAAATGAAATTATATATAAGTTCACCTGCTGTTGTCATGGTCAAAACATGGAGATGAGCGGCTGCAACAGTAGCAAAACAAAAAAAGAGTGGATGAATAAATGAAATAAAAGGAGGAAGAGAAGCTGTTTTAACCTACAAATGGAGAGATGTAAAGTGAATATGTAAACACAGATTACAGAGAGAATATATATATATATAAGTGCAAAGATGAATGAAACAGGATGTCCCTCTCTGATCTCTGCTGATTGGGGGGGGGGACTCAAGCCCTCATTGCAAATTTATTCCACCTCCCAAAAATATGGAGGCCACATAGAAACACTTGCCTGTATCAGTGTTCCAGGCAGCTCCATATGTGTGCAGACTCTGTGTGCCAGATGTATAAATAGCAGGGAACAGTTATGCTTTAATGCATCTAGTTCATGGGCAACTGCATATGGAAATAGCCTCTTCAACATTGTATCTTCCGTATGATACAGTTAAGAGCTTTTCAGTGGTCTCCATATGGCAGGCTATAAAGCTTTAATCCAAAGGTAGCCAACATGGTGCCTTCCAAATGTTATCGGATTATAATTCCCATTATAACTAGCCACTGGCTATGCTGGTTGGGAGTTACTTCAACTATATTGAGAAGGCAACACACTGGCTACCCCTGTTTTAATCAGTCATCAGGTACTTGGAATGGACAAATGAGTTCTCTAGAGAAGTTTCCCCCCCCCCCATGGGCTAAAATAAACCAACAACAGCTGCAGCGCAAATTGGGTGTCAAACTCCTAACACTGAACATAGCACCACACAATTCTGAATTCACTGCACAATCCTATGTAAGCAACACTGCATTCAATTGGGCTTATTTCCAGGAAAACACTATAGCATCACAGTCTTGGTTATATATCATTGAAATTTAATTCTACTGAGAAATCGTTAACATTAAATGCATTGAGCATTGATGTCAGTAATGTATTGTTATGATAGACCCATCTTCACTCATAGCTGCCTTTTTTCATTCCTGCCTCCCTGAAAAAAATAATCTGTTGATTATCGTTGAATTGGCCAATATAGTCCCATTTCCATTCTGATTTCCAGATTAACATATTTGACATTAATTATATGTCTTTATTTTTTCAAGTTGTTCACATGTTCATATTGGGGTTCATTTTTGTTTATTTTTCTGACTTATGTTCCTTGTTTCCAATTTCTTATCCTACCTGCTTCAAAATTGATGCATTCATTGCCATAGTTCCCTTGTCCGTGATTATGAGGGGAAATTGCATCTTGTTATTTTCAAGGATATGAAACTGCTGTTCATAAGAAGCTTTTTTAAAAAATAAAAAACTTTATTGTAGGAAGTTTAGAAATACTTTATTAAAGGAACAGCACAGAAATACTATTTGGTTTAGGAATACTTTAAAAGCTTATATGTAATTTTATTTTTATTTAAAGAGCTTCCAGCTGCTAGGTCCTGTTTCCACTGCTGTTTGTGAGAATACCATACTGGGTTAAAAATAAATAAATCAGTTACCTTGTTAGCAGTGATCCAATCTCCTTTTTTGAAGACAGGCAGCTAAGAATGATAACTCTAATTATTTATCAACTTTATGCACCAGTGCTACATTCCCTCCATAATCCTCCCACCTCCATCAAAAATGAGATAAATTTGGGAAATTATCATGGGAATTACAATATCCTGAGTTTCACAATTGAAAATCTTTCAGAAATATTATTCACTAATTGGTATTGGCCATTAGAATAATGGAGAACCAAAACCTTAGATTATCTGTGTGAACACTCATAGTAAGAATCAAACGGTATAAAAAACAACAACCTACCATGCAGTCCAGCCCGCACTGACAAAGGAGACTTACCCAACCAATATAGTTCAATTTAATCTGTACAATCTAGCGGACCATTCAGATGTTTCCCTGTAGAAGTGTGTTGAGGAGATACAGATTGTGTGGGCAAAGCTTATGCATGAACAGCTTGTACACCCATAGGCTCTGTGCAGATAACACAATCAATGCATGGAAACTGGGTGTCAGGGGTAGCAGGTGAGGTCCCATCCTTCACAAATTGATTACATGAAGATATGTTTTCTAAACAAGCTTTAAGGTCTTCCCCTTTAGTCTAGTGCTCTGTTTCAGGCATGAACTTCAGAGCTTCTTCATTTCATTAGAAGTAGCCAATTTATACCTGCATTCCCTTCCTTTGTGGAATAAATGAATGCATTTTTTGCAGGCACACATACATACGTTCTCTGTGCACTGAGGTAGTTACATGGAGAAGCTCTGAAAACGGAATCCATCATATGCTGATACTTATTCACAGAGTAAACTTAATTGAACTCCATATATTTTTGCCTATTGCATTTATCTTTTGCTTCCAAGTTAAAAAAAAAATCTAGCTGATATTGTGCCATCATTTTACCAAGCACACAGCTGGTTGCCAGTATACATCAATTCTGATGTAAAAACCATCTGTTCATTCCAGTCTTTTTCTTCCTCTTGCCACTCTTTCTAAATGCATCCAAACTGTTGATAGATATAACCCTGTTCGAAATTTGACACTATCAAATTGTATTTTGTAATCTAAGGTATAATAATGAAAGACCCAGCTCTTCAAAGTACCATAACATCAAATTAAGATAATTGATAATGAAACTATGTTATTAAGAACATTATATTTGCCAGATTGCTTAAATGGGTGTGGTGCTGGTATCCCTTCTCTCTTGACATTTTCCATGTCCTACAGATTCTAGCTCTAGTCAATTGTTCTTCACATCTAGGTGATGCAGGAGTTCCAATCTTGTGGAAACATGTGTGGGCATTTACGCATGCATAGGCTCTTGATATGCACATGACAAGTGATGTGCAAGACATTGGGGGTGGAGTCAGCTGTGTACTCTCATTACCCTGTTTAATCAAAAGCAGCTTATACATGACTGAATAGAATTTTTATGGTTCATTGTCTCTTGAAGCCTTCCCCTCTAAACTGATGAAGGCCTCCTGAAAGCAGCTAAGAACTGTGATTGTCAATTTTATCCATTATTACAAGTATAAGAAACTGTAAAACTGGATGCCAGTTACTAGCTAGTATAAAACTGCACCTTTCCAAAGGTACTGACATTCAGTGGCTCAATTGGGTATTTTGTGGACTTTACACTTTAGATGTAATGTATATTCTCCTCTTATTTTGAAATGTAGTAAGCCATCACTGTTGAGTCTGAGAGTCCTCCCCTCAATTATGCTGAGTGAGGCCCTTGACTTCTGCCCCAAAGTCCCACATGAAAGCACCACTGATATTTGCTTCAAGTGGTAATATCTTCAATAGAAAATGGTCATACAAGGTCTGAGCCTTAACCTGCTGAAATCTGGACTCCCAGTGATTTCAAGATTCAACATTATATTCAAGAGCTTTAGGTCTGGCTTAGGGCATGTCCACATTACCAATTTGTATTTGTTTCAAACAAGTTTAACCGCCATTGCTTCAAATTTGTTGGGATCTGCAAAAAAATATTTTTCATTGACTGTTGAAGTCACAAATTCTTTGGGGTGTGGAGTCGTAATGCTACAAAATGGCTTCAATGTGAAGTGTAATGGAGTCCTTTAATCTGAATGGTTAGAACTTTTGCATTGAAACAATAACACAGGAAAATGCACATCCAAAATAAGCATTAGTTCAAGCTGATGAGATTCTAATTATTATCTTCCTTTGTCTTCTGTTGTGTATTACTTACCCAGAATGAACGGGGCTAGCAGAGAGAGTGACATTGTCCAGGTTGTCAGGGCTCCAGCTTAAGCGATACGAATTTCTCTCACCTTCTTTGGCCAATGTGGATACCTTGAAATGCAAATAAATTTAACTTTTATGTTTTTGTACCTTTGTTCTTCTCTTTATTTACAACACTGAACCAACCCAAACCAATGTTTTCTATGCCTCTGATGGAGTTGGTTCACAAAAAGCTATAAAATTCTAAAATGAAAGTGAAAAAGGTCATGTGTGTAATTTAGTTAACGACCAACTAAATATACTTCTGAGTTATTTATATATCAAGCTCTACTCTGGAATCACTGTGGCAGCATTTAATTGCTCCTAAATGATTCCAGCCCAAAGGATTGTCATCCAACTAAGTTATAGTCAGAGTAAACTCAGTGAAATCAACTAACATAACTTGAGTCTATAGATTTAACTGCGTCTATGCCGAGTATGCCTTAACTGGATACACCCCTGTAGCTTCTACCACTAAAAAGTGGCTACATAAAACAATTTATCAATTGCTGAAATGGTGGAACATGCTCAAATTGTCCAAATATGAGAACAAAAAAGAAATATATAAATATTTGAACGACATTTTTTACCATTTATTAATTTTGGGGAAAATCAAAACAACCTAGATTTGCCTCACCGTGTCTTAATGTTTCTTGTGCCAGTACTATTTCCTCTGTCAGTTAATTTCTGTCAGAAAATTATAGAACCTGGATATACAAGACTTATAGTCATTCCTCCCTTTAGACATGTATATTACTTCAGCTGTGAAGCACATAGATAATATTTATCTTCTCAGAACAGTGTATATACCTCAATTGGGATAAATGTGATTGCAAAGGACACTGACCCCCCCCAACACAGCTATTCAGAGAATGCACTTTCAAATAGTGTGTCTTATGAAGCAGTTATCTGCTTTATACTAAGTGGAAAATTATCTCTGTCCTCATTTGGAAAACCTAAGCAGCTGATGAAATAAAACTGCCAAAAACTGGGTGAAACTTTGCTGTAGATGTATTTAAGCATTTCTTTCATGCTACCTTTTTTTGCTGACAGCCATAAAACAGTATTGTGAATGATACAGAGGGAAATTATTCAGCTAGAGAACATTATAAAATCAGGCAAGACCCAAGAAACACAGAGCAGTTGACAGTTGACAGTTCACCCAAACAGTGACAATGCATAAAAGACAATTAAGAATGGCAACATTAAAGTTACCAGTTTGAGAGGTTTGCAAAGCTACCATAACATCTCACCTGGTGGCTGGGAATAACAACCGTGTCATCAATCATGGCGCTGTCTCTCAAGTAGGAGGCATGGCTCAGAGTATGGGACCTGTCTGAACTGAAGGATCGTAGGCTGGTAGGTTGGCAACATTATCAGCAGTTGAGATGGTGTTGTGAAGATGGGATTGTGGGCAGAGCAAAGGAGTGAAGAAAGCATGCTATTAGCAAATAGAGTGCAACTTCCAGGGGGATGATTTAAGCACTCCAATAAAACCCTCCACTCTTCCTCCCCCCCCCCAACTTTTCTTCTCTTTTCTCAAAACCTTTGGAATCCAACAGAATCCCATTCTGTTCAATCTACAGTATGGAAATAGTTTGAAGTAGTGACTCTGTGGCTTAATGGTTCCCCTTATTCTTAAAAGTAACAAGCAACCCATTCCATCGTTCTTTGTCCTGTTGAAATATATATATTTCACTCATAATTTTAAGGGAATTCTTCAGGAAGGAAAAAAAATGAAGTAAGTTCCTCTGACAAGCAACGGTGTGCTACTTAGTCCCCTGGAAGGTACACAGACGGTAGCCAGCCATATGCTCTTTTCATAGTGCACAATTCTGCCTTTATATACCAGCAGAATTTATAAACAAGCAAAAACAAAACAAAACATTGTCACCTTTACGCCACCTTTATATGCACAACATATAAAATCATTTGCAGTAGTAATGATAGATGCAAAGCAAAATAAGCTACTTTCGTACATCAACTAATGGCTTAATTGAACTAACTGCTATCGCCTCAAATATCAAAATGCAAACATACTAAGCTACATGGAGTTTCGGCTATAATTATGTACCTCAAATATTGATTAAGAAACTTAAATCACTGAAACTATTACCAAGCCATAGTTCATATATTTGTGTTTTGTGTGCAATACTTAATATGTTTCCAGTTGCCTAGTAACGTAATAATGTTAGGAATGAATTAAGATTGAAGAAACAGTTGAGTAGCAACATTTATTTACACAGCACATTTTACTACCTCAGTGTTAACTATTAATGGATATTAAACTTATAAATAATGGAAAAAATATTTCCCAACATTAGTACATAAGTATATGTAGCTTACTATATATATATATATATAAAGATTATTTTTGATATGTTCTTAATAGTTCTTATATTGTGATCTGTGGTTGCAATTCTGCATGCAATGACATGTACAGAAATCCTGTCAGTTTTGATTGGATTAAACTGAACTGAACTGATTTCAGCCGATTGATTTCAAGCAATGGCTTTCCAGGGACCCTAGCTTTCCTCCCATGAGCAGAACAGAGTTCACAGAAGAGGGTTTTAGTGCTTGGGGAATTTTGGGGAATGGCATAGGCTATAGTGCAAAGGACTGCTGATGGAGAAAAACAGCAGAGAAGCAACTTAGGATCCAAGTCAATGTCATCAGGACATTTCAGCTCTAAAACTGTATGAATATCTTCTGGTCACATTTTAACTGCTGAGGTATGATATGCAATGCAATCCTAAACATGCTTACAACACATGTGCCTCTGTGTTAAAAGGGAGTTAGTCCCCAAATTTGCAAAGGCTGGTAATAGCAACCCTGCATTTTTTAATAAACCTCGGAAGTGACAATAGCATAATAACTGTTACGTGTGTATCATTTATAACTGAAGGAAGTTGAGCTAAGTCAAGTTGTGGGGTGAGTTTTAAATTAAAAACAAATAGAATTGTTCCTTTAAAAAACAATGTAAGTGTTAAATAAGTGGATAATATCACGTCTGCTTTGGCCACGAAAACTTGGTCCTCAGAAAAATTGCTTGGCCTTCATTCAATTTTATCCTTTCTTTTTTTAAAAAAAACTTCAGTAGCAAACCCCATTCTTTATAAATTATTGAAGCATCTGCAGCACCAAGATGCAAGGTTGGCAAAGGACCCAAAATGATGCTTTGTTAATTGAACATTACAATAGTTAACATCATCCAATCAACCAGACGTATGTAAGGCTGAAATTACTACAGGCCTTTAAAGATGTTACTTGGTTTTTCTCTGGTGGTTGCAAACCACAACTGTAATTCATTCAGGTTCCTATCTGGATCATGGGTCTTGGTTATGCATATACCCCATTTGTGCAAAATATGGACTTTAGCCATTGATGGCTGTACAAAGTAAACAAAAATTAATGATAAATCAGGGGTCAAAATACCCCATTGACATTTTCAGGCAGATATCAACATACTGTTGTCTTTAGCCTACCTATGAAAAGCAAAATGTAATTTATTTCGGATATGCTATTGAGGTATCTTAAGTAAAGCTGACCTGACAAAAAGAAACTCAAGGCTGTTGATCATAAACAGATGCTATCCATTAATTTCACGCTATCCTCAGCCACACCAATTATTTATCAAGGCTTTTCTTCTCCTGACACCTTTTGTACTTTCTAACATTGAGTTGGTGTTTCGTAGACTCTCACATAAAAGGACCCAGGAGCAGTGAGACTAGAACCTCCAAGGGCATTTACTCATACTTGTCAGAGACTGGTTTTCTTCTTGTATGTCTTATTGAGCAAAGTCAGGTACAAGCAGTTCTTTCTATCTATTGTAATAGCTATATATAATTGAAAATGGGCAGCATGTTAACTTTGTTATCTTTCTGAAATCAGTATGTGTCTTGTTTTTTAAGCCTGCCTTCAACTGGCAGCATTGCACATGCCGCAAAATAATGAGTTAAGATTTTGGTTGAGATCATCGTTAATTGCAACCACAATGGTATTTTAGTTGTTCCTTCAAAACTGACCAACTGTAATAAACAAAACCTTCAAAATCCTCCAGCACATCTACAGCATGGATGCGGGTATTTAATGACAGATGCCACAAGGGAGCACTGAAGAGAACATCATTTTCATGCTGTATAATACCTACCTGGGCACAGTGCTAATGAAAGCATACAAAGAGGGGAGAGAGAAATAATAAACATGGAACATGATTGTGAAAGAAAAACCATGATTGTGAAAGAAAAACCAGAGGATCTAAAGCTGAGCTTCTTAAAATAAGTCAGTTCCATAAGCCTGGGCTGGCTAATAGAAGGAAGAAGGTACGTTTCCCATAGCACAAAGCAATGGCACAACCACTGCATTGCATAGGCTTTCTTTACTGCAATGAAGATCTATATATTTAAGCTAACAACATCATATGTTTAGTGCTTTTAATATTCAGATGGAACATCTCTGTACCTTTCATTTTCACGTGAGCTGTGATTAGGGTATTTGGCTGAAATCTGAGGGGGGGGAGCTTTATGTACACATTTCAAGCCACTTCTCCCTCAGTAAATATTCTTCCTCAGTAAATATTCTTCTGTGAATCTACAAGGTAGGCATTCTCCATGCCCACCAAGCCTCTGGGCCTTGAAAGTGTCCTAAAATTCATCCACATGCTGTACTGGGTGTTTATTCAGCAAAAATACTATAGATTTGTTAGAAAAATAGAACATTCTTGGTGCAGTAGTACCTGTCAGATCGGCCTCCTTCCAGGCTGTACCTCAGGTAGTTCATACCATCTAAGAACTGGCTGCTGGGTAAGGAATCGTCGCCTAATTCTTTCAGATCTTCCGGTCTAAGATATTCTCCCCCATCTCCTGTCATAGTGTCATCACCTTGAGCCAAAACACATACAAATTCACAAGATCAATAAACTAATGAAGCCCTACAGCACTGGAAAAGTATGGTCACATATTAGGTGGATCACCTCAAACACAAACAAACAAAACAGGGAACATTATCCTCATTCCTGAAGCACAGCAAGCACAAGCTGTTAATACACACTAAGAAAACACTGGCAGATTAAGTGGGATGATATCAATTTAAGTGTTTGTTGTTTTTTTAAAAAAAACCATCAACAGCACCTCACGTTGAATCAGTCTTTTGTCCTTTGCCATTATACATACTGTTGGCTGAACTAATTTTACCTTTGTTCCTTTTTTCCACTTAGTTTCTTGGACACAGCTGGCCTCTGACAGAAACTGCTTCCACATGAGACATTAAAATTTGACTTTGAGCCCCTATTGCACTATTATGTGCCATATGAGAATGTCATTAATGTGGGACAGAATGTAGAAAAGAAACAGAAATATATATTCTAGCCAACAGAGAGTTTATATTGGCACTATACTCTCATTTTCAGAAGAAGCTCAATTAAGTATCAGATGTGAACAGAGAAAGCTGCCTAATGTTTGGATCAGGCTATTTGCCCATTTAACTCAGTATTGTCTACTCATACTGGCAGCAGAGGTCTTTCCCATCAGCTCCTACCTGATCCTTTTAAATGGAGGTGACAATGACTGCACCTGGGACCTTCTGCATGCAAAGCAAGGAAGAAACAGCATATATAAAATCTGGTGGGGAATATATGTATATATAAAGACGGGCGGGGGGAGAGCTTGTGCAAATGGAAGACCTTCTCAGGATCTGTGGTGGGGAGCATTTTTCTTTTGCAGTGATCTTCCACTAAGACAGAAACAGGCCTTTTATGAACTGTGAAAATGTTTGGATCCAAGCAAGCATAAGTTCTGGATCTTAACTCAAACTTTGTAAGGCACAAAGGCAAAACTGACTTTCAGATTACTTTCAAAATAATAATAAAAAGTGTTACATTAAGCATTCCAACCATAACAGAAAATGGTTCACATTCATTATGAGGCAATGATGCATTGGATCCAGACTTAGTCATGCGTAGAGCAGACCCAGTGAAATTTGTCTTAAGTTTGTCCATTCCAAACATGAATGAATCCGAGTCAAACCCTATGACTACACATTATTCACCTTGAACCAGCAGCATCTAGTAATGACTGCTGACCTAACAGTCTTGCACCGAACCAATGAACCAGACACTCTCTCTATAAATATAGTTACCATGAGAAAGAGTGAAGACGTATCTGTTCTGATGATGCTCACATGGAAAAGCAGATCAGAAACTGGGGGATGTATTCCTCTTTTAAAGGAATCCATACTCTTGTATCCTCCTCTCTCCAGGTACTTTTCACTTAAACTTAAATCATGTCAGGGATTTATAACAGGAAAGGGGAGCCTGTGACCCTCTGGACATTCTTGGGCTCCAGCTCCCATCAGCCCCAGCTTGGTGGGTTTCTGGATGAAACATTGGCTCTGGATCCATTCCAGTCTGGCTTCCGCGCTGGTCATGGGACCGAGACGGCTCTGGTCGCCCTAACAGATGACCTTCGTAGACAGCTGGATCGAGGCGGGTCAGGGCTGCTGATTCTTCTAGATCTATCAGCAGCTTTCGACATGGTCGATCACGAACTTTTGGACCACCGCCTTACCGACGTGGGGATCCAGGGCACAGTCCTTCAATGGCTGCGCTCGTTTCTCTCTGGTCGGGGACAGAGGGTGGCGCTTGGGGGGGAATTGTCATCGCGCCACTCCTTGGTGTGTGGAGTACCTCAGGGCGCGATACTCTCCCCGATGCTTTTCAACATCTTTATGCGCCCCCTCGCCCAGCTTGTTCGGAGTTTTGGGCTGGGTTGTCATCAGTATGCCGATGACACCCAACTTTATCTGTTGATGGATGGCCATCCTGACTCGGCCCCAGACACACTGACCAGATGTTTGGAAGCTGTGGCTAGATGGTTACGTGGGAGCCGGTTGAAGCTAAATCCTTCGAAGACAGAGGTCCTGTGGCTGGGACGGGGCGATATGGGATTGGGGGGGCAACTCCCATCTCTTGCGGGGGCGCAATTAGTGCCAGCACCGTCCGTTAAGAGTTTGGGTGTAATCTTCGACACCTCCCTTTCCATGGAGGCGCAGATTGCAGCTATAACAAAGGCGGCATTTTTCCATCTCCGCCAAGCTAAGCAGTTGGCTCCTTACCTCTCTCGCCCTGACCTAGCCACTGTGATCCACGCGACGGTCACCTCCAGACTGGATTATTGTAACTCGCTCTACGTGGGGCTGCCCTTGAGACTGACCCAGAAACTCCAGCGGGTGCAGAATGCTGCAGCGAGACTCCTTACGAGGTCTTCGCTGCGAGATCACATTCACCCGGTGCTATACCAGCTGCACTGGCTCCCGGTGGAGTACAGGATCAGGTTTAAGGTGCTGGTTTTAACCTTTAAAGCCCTATATGGCCTAGGACCCTCGTACCTACGGGACCGCCTCTCCTGGTATGCCCCACAGAGAAACCTACGGTCTTCAAATAAAAACATCTTGAAGGTCCCAGGCCACAGAGAAGTTAGGCTGGCCTCAACTAGAGCCAGGGCTTTTTCGGCTGTGGCTCCGATCTGGTGGAACACTCTGTCACAAGAGACCAGGGCCCTGCGGGACTTGACATCCTTCCGCAGGGCCTGCAAGACAGAGCTGTTCCACCAGGCCTTTGGCCAGGGCACAGCCTGACTCCCTCCCTCGGCAATCTTCGCAGAGCTCTGGCCCAATGGTTGCTAGTGGCTTGAATTAATTAATTTTTATAATGAATGATTTTAGAATGTTGTTTATGTTGTACCTTTGTACTGTTTTATTGTTGTTAGCCGCCCTGAGCCCGGCTTCGGCTGGGGAGGGCGGGATATAAATAAAATTTATTATTATTATTATTATTATCATGGCTAATGGTCAGGGATGATGGAAGATGTAGTTCAACAACACCTGGAGGGTCACAGGTTTGCCATCCCTGGTTTGGCGTGTTATTCTTTGTGCAAATCTTTGTAACCATAGCTACTTCAGGGTATTATATTGCCTCTTTGACCAGCCATGCTGTCTAGACCCAAATAATTGCCAGTTAAGTGATTACAGATGGGCATCACATTATGTCAGCCACACACAGCTCCCGGAGGCTCTAATGGAACTGTCGGCAACTGAACCGCTAAAATGGAAATACTGAACATCTGTCCCTGCTGAGTCGTGAGAGCAGCAGCATACAAAAACCGTATTCTTGCAATCGTCTGATGGAGGGAGGAATACAGGAACAACATCCCCCTCCTGAAATAAAGGCAAACACTGGGGCATTTTGCTGGAATATTTATAAACCTGTTTCAGTGGTAATGGCAGGTAAAGCATCCACTACATTAAAGAAGCCTTTCTGCAGGAGCTACATATTCAGCATATTTCACTATATTCATCGCTTTTTTGAACAACCTGGTAGGTGGCCATATGCCAATACAGAGACTACCTAGTTAAACTCTGCAAAAAATCCTTAACTTTCCTCTAAGAAGAATTTTCAAGGCCTTGAACAAATATATTGGGTTATTGAAATACATTGGGGTAGAGCATTCTTTCTTAACATGAATCTGAAACTTTTAGTATTCTATCAAAACTGCATTCTACACAGCATAACATGATTTCAAATAAGAACTTGACATTTTATTCTAAAGAGGAAGCCATCTTGAGGAACGACATACAGTGAAGAAAAATCACCATCATTGTTTCTTAATATTTATCAGTGGTCTCCCTCTTAATGAATCCTAATGCCCTAGGAGGGCACAAGACTTAGTTAACTTACAACAATACAACCATACAAAACTAGCAACTAAATAGTAAGATCACAGAAGGTAATTTTATCATTCCAATATACAGTGGTGCCCCGCAAGACGAATGCCTCGCAAGACGGAAAACTCGCTAGACGAAAGGGTTTTCCGTTTTTGAGTTGCTTCGCAAGACGAATTTCCCTATGGGCTTGCTTCGCAAGACAAAAATGTCTTGCAAGTTTGTTTCCTTTTTCTTAACACCGTTAATACAGTTGCGACTTGACTTCGAGGAGCAACTCATAGAACGCAGTGTACATAGTAGCCTTTTTTGAGGTTTTTAAAGACTTTGGTGATTTCTGAAGCTTTTCCAAAACTTCTTTTGCAGCCATTTGGTAAGTTAAGCTTTTAAAACTTTTTGGGGGGATTTTGGATTTTGGGTTGGGGTGTTTGGAATTCAAGGGCTTGGTGTTGGGAAGGGGTTTGCATCTGGAAGCTTGTGTTTTTTTCCTGCATTTTTATGATTTTCTGTGACCATTGGGCCACTCTGCTGTTTTTTTTAAAAAAATCTGGGTTTGAATTTTGAAATGCTCTTTACAGTATGTGTGACTTTAAAGAGCACTTGTTGTACCAAATTTGGCTTTGTTTGGACTTTTTTTGACCATAGGAACGCATTAATTGATTTTCAATGCATTCCTATGGGAAACCGTGCTTCGCAAGATGAAAAATTCGCTAGACGAAAAAATTCACAGAACGAATTAATTTCGTCTTGCGAGGCACCACTGTGCTTTATTTAAATCTGAATTTGTAGAACATGAACTATGTCTTAAATCTTCTTAAAAGGCAGAACTAACCATCCAGAGAGCCAGCTACAAAAATAAGGCTCTGTTTTGGGGGCCAGGGTGGGCAAAACTGAAATCATGCAGAGACCCACACACAAATTCACTGGCATAGATCAGAGTTAGGCATTCCATAAACACGTGTCTTGGTTTCAGAAAAGAGGTGGGACGGTAAACAATTAAACAATAAAATAAAAATAGTTTTGTGCCTCACTCTAAGAACTCTTAACACTGTACCTGCATCACTAAAGGCATCCTCATCAGTGAAATGATCATAGTCAGAGTGTTTAAAAGCTGCATAACACATAAGTTAAATTTCAGGAACAGGGTCAAAAGGGAGCAACTAATGGCATATGGTAGACTGGGAAGAAATGTCATTACCTTGCAACCAAGAGAAAACCAAAATTATTTAAAATAAACATGGAGGGGGTGAGAGAGCAGTATATATACTGAACAACAGGAGGAGGATTAGAGAAAATCAAAGTAATTCTTCACATGGTAGATCAGTCTAGAGGCCAACACTGGATGAATCACTGGAGATTCATGATCTGATCCTCCTACCTTCAAATTTCTCTTTAAAAGCAGTCATTTGATGAGTAGCCCTTTCACCTCTGGCGTTTTCCAAATACAAATAATGTGCTCTGCTCACCCAGCTATTTGCTCCAATGGAGAAAATATACAGGTACACATGTGCTTATCGTAACAGGGCAAACAGCAGCTGCAAGATGGTAGGGAGGGCTAAACTGAGACCTCCCAAGAAATGAGATCATAAGACCATTGGTCCATCTAACTCAGTATGATCCACGTGGACTGGCCAAGACTCCTCAATGTTTTCCACAGGACTGTTTCCTAATTCTACCTGAAGATGCCAAGGACTGAACCTGGAACCTTTTGCAATCAAACCACATACATTATCACTTAGCTATGGCCCATCTTCATCTAATCACAAATCTTTAATGTCTCTTATATTTGATGCTAACATATCTTTTTAATAAATAAACAAGCATTTGTACATTTGTTTTTTAGCTTATGGGTTTTTTCAATCTTTTGAATTAGCCACTTTAAGTAATGTGATGGTTTCTTAAATCCAAAGTTCAGTATATATTATAACCAGTCTGGCTCATGTGGTTTGTGGTCAGCTTACCTTCCTCATCAGACACATCCAAGACTTCAGTCATAGTTTCAGGTACATTGAGCTTGTGTTTCTCAGTTACAGTCTGGAAAAGAGAGAGAGAAAGAGACATCAGTAAACAGGTTAAATAGTGGGGGGGGGGAACAAAACTGCTAAATATCAAAAAAAATGAAAACACCCAGGCTTTATCATAGTATTTTTCAGTTAAATCACATTTCAGTCTCACTCTGACATTCGAATCATGTTCTGTAGTTCTCATGGTTTTTCCCCCTCCACAAAAGATGTCATTTCCTTTTATTGCTACAGAAAACTTGGTCATGTGCTGTAATGAGCAGCAGTTTCCTCTAGCAACTGATTTTGCATTTTAAAATGCTTTTAGCAGATTTGTTAATTGATATACATGCAAAACATATTCAACCCTTTTGAGGCAGGATGAGTTCTAAAAACACATTAGGTAACGTCTACAGAAAGAAGTTAAAGGATGCATATGGAACTTGTTAAAGCTGTAAAAACCCTTAGAAATGAAGCTTTGAACGATGCAAAATATTCAAATTGAAAAAAGATGCGAACTCTGAGCAACATGTCTGATGAACCTGCACCTAAAATAGTAACTTTATTACTTTCTCATGTTTTACCAGTATATTTCTATTAGCATTTTATTCATGTATTTGTTTCTTAAAGCTTGTAAAATTACAATTTGTAAAAATTCAGAATAATTCTGTTTTGTGATTTAAGCATACAGATTAATATTTAATTCTTGCTAAGAAAACCAGCCACAGTAGCTTATGGAAAGACAAAATAAGTTGAGTTGAACGTTGAGACATTACCAGAAGAAAGTATTAGAGGGAAGCATATGAGGGTTGTAGTTGGCCAAGTCATACCCATGGCAGACCCATCAAAATCAGTTGAATTGAATAACTTAATCCAGAAATTTTCATGGGTCTATTCTGAGCATAATTTGGTTGAATATAACATATAAAAATAAATAGGTTTTCAATAAAAATCTCATAAAAGTGTAGTTCATCATTTAAAACTGAAACCAAGATTTAAAAGGTGAAAAACTAATATGACTGTGAGAAATCTTAAGTGATAGACTAGACAACAACTGACATAGACAGCACCAGAGGAGGGCAGTGTAGCAATATCCCCCCTAGGTAAGCAGTGTGCACACATACACACACTGCTCTATGGAAATTTATCATTATTTATTTATTTATTTATTTATTTATTTTTTATTATTATTATTATTATTATTATTATTATTATTAGAATCATACACATCAAATTAAAATAAATCCATTTAAAATTAGCATATTTATTTGAAAGGTAACAAAACAAAAACAAAAACAAAAAAATCATTAGCATACAAATATCCTGTCCACTGTCCAATGTGCTCAAAATCAGAGCATATTGTTGGTTTTCTGTATTTCTTTAAATATAAATGTTCTATAAATATCAACGTTCTCATCACAGCCAAACATGAATCATGTTGAATCATGATGGCATCCAATATAAGGACAAATTCATTTAGGTGTGGATAACAGGCCTCAAATTACTCTCTTGTAGTGAAGACATGAGGAGTGAAAGCACAAGCTGATAATGTTTTTAATATTAACTGATTTAAGAAACTAGTGATTCTTCTTTTTTTCCTTTGCATGCATTAGTGATTCAATTTATTGCACTTATATGCTTCAGTTGAATCTCAAAGCAGCTTACAAACAGTAACAACGGCAGCAATAAACATAACAGAACATCAGTGCAAAACATCACAATTACAATACCCGGGGCCAAATAAAAGTTGGCGTTACCAAATCATATACAATCTTTAACAAATCAACAATTATAAGTACTTATAAACTATACAACAATACTAATGAAGCAGCAGCTTTAAAAAACCATTATTACAGGGTGTGATCACCCTGGCACACAAACTGCTTCAGTAACCATTATCCCTACTCAATGTATTAAATGCAGAGAGCCCAGCATCTTGAGAGGAACTTGATGAAATAAGAATACCTAGAAGCACTTCCATACTATAACAAACACTTCCCCCAAATCACATAATCTTGTTCTTGTGGGCAACAGCCCTACTGCTGTAACTCAAACCTACAAACTCATAAAGAGACTGAGGAAAAATACCCCCGTCCTTGGGACTGCATGCTATCACCAAGAAGTGCCACCAAGAAGTACCACCTAAGAACATGGGACAAGTCTTTTGGATCAGGTCCACAGCCCATCTATTCCAGCATCCAGTTCTCACAGTGGCCAGCCGGATGCCTGTGAGAAACCGGCAACCAAGATCTGAGCACGAGAGCCCTGTCCCTTTCTGTGACTTCCAGCAACTAGTATTCAGAAGCATAATCCCTCCAACACCAGAGGCAGAGCAGAGCCATCATGGCTAGTAGCGACCCCCCCCCCAAAAAAAACACCATACGCCAGTAGCAATCCAAACAATTAAAGGGAACAATATCTTTTTACAGAACTATGGGCCAGGTGAGCAGCAATCGGCAGCAGGCACAGCCCATCATTCTTCCCAACGGTTCTGCTCAACAGCTCAACAATGCTTAAAAGTCACATGCCTTTTCTTTTGTAAAACCAGAAAGTTTCTTCTTCATTAGAAAGGTCAGACAACAGCGGGAAATCAAAGCCTGCCGAGATAGATTAAATGCACACTGCAGGGCATATGTTTCCAACATCTCTCTTTTCAGCAGCAAAGAAATGAGTTAGCAACTACATTCAAAGAAGGAAAGCCTGCTGATGGAATGATACTGCCTAAAAGCAGAAAGAAAGTAAAATGCTTACTTGCAAAGTGATATGTGGTATAGTGGGAAGTAGCATCTTTGATTTTTCTGGGGTTTTCTGAGTAAAAGCAAAGATGAAGTGGACCTTCTGTTCTCAAATAGAAAATGGCCTGGGCAATAATATGAATACTCAAGCTCAGACAATATCTGAGCTGTTCTCTTAACATTGCTGGTTGAATACAGAGGAAGATTATCTGGAACTGTCAGAAGCTGTGTGGACTGTCCTACTAATCACATGATGGATTAGTATTTGGGGGTTTTGGGTCAGTATGGAATTTTTTAAGCTTTACTCCTCAAAACAGTAGGGATAACAAATTTGTTCATGGTGGCATACATTCACCATGTAAACTTTACCATCACAGGGGTTTGTAGCTGCTTCATAAAGATGGCAGCCTATCCAGTTATCTCCACCACATATTTCTTCTACAGCCACTGCTGGCTTGAGATTTATTTTTCATTGGATTTCCCTCCTAACTTCAGAACTAGCCTCTCCTAAAGGGTGTTACCATATTTATTTTCTTAAAATAGGCTCTCTAATAGTACAGTCAATAGCAACTTGCCCAGTGGGGTGGAAGGGCAACCATAGCATCCTGGCAGGTGTGTTGTTGCCATTTACAGGGAAGGAGAGAGGGAGGGGTGATTGGCACAGAACAGAACTCTGCAATACTACTACCAGCAGCTGCAGTTATCACAGCAATCATTAATGTATTTTTTGTGAGTATGAAATGACTGAGTCTTATGAACAGATATAGAGAGTCATTCTTCTTTTGCAGTTTGTTTGGGGTTTTGCCATGCCCAGTTCAAGTCTTTCTACTGCCTACATCTCATTAATAACCCACAGCTCACTCTATTTATAATTCCCAACAAACCATTTTGGTTATATCTTTATCAGAACATAACATCTGAGACTTACTGTAATCCTGCATTGCAAAAACAAAATTGCTTTCACTCACACATCTGGACATTGTTCCAGTTCCAGAACCAATCCTCAGTTTAATGGGAATTGCTGAAATCTATGTACTACTCTGATGTTTAAGTTCTTGAGTCCCTTGCATGGGATTGGGGTTAGAATGTCGGAACAGGACCTGGGAGACCAGGGTTCAAATCCCCACTCCACTATGAAGCTCACTGAGTGACCTTAGGTCAGTCACTGCCTCTCAGCCTAACCAACCTCGGAGGGTAGAGGATTAAATGAGGAGGGGGAGAACCATGTATGCCACCTTGAGCTTCTCAGAGGAAAAATGTGAGCTATAAAAGCAAATAAAGAAAATGTCTAATGCATACTTGCAAAAACAATATGACTGACTAAAGATTCTAGGTTGACATTACACAAATGCACAAAAGGTGTAAGGTCCCCGCATACTCTGGAAATGGAAATCGGATCAATGTAAAAAAAGATATATGAACTATGCATCAATATATCAAAGTACAAAATAAAAAATGAGTTACAAAGGTTCTAAATAAATATATAACAATAGATGCACACTATGCATACTGTAGTCAATAAGTTAGGAGACATGTCCTTTTATGAATAGGACAAGGAATGTTGCTTAAGGAACAGCCCTCTAGTTGTCAGTAGGGTGCATGCACTCTCAGTGTGCACTCATGGCAAAAAGCCTGGCTTTGAACATGCCTCATACAGGCATGTTCCCTTGCAGCTACTACACTTCTTGTGCCATTTGTACACTAGGGGTCCTTTGGGAAACGATACATAGCCAAGTCTCAGGTTTACTGATTTTCTGCTTGGTCTCTATAACACACTAGAAAAGTATCTCGTGTTCTTTTAGATAAGCAAACCACAGACAAGCAGAGACAAAAGGTGCAGAAAAAGTCTAACTGTAGATACTTCAGCACTAAATTAGGATACCTTCAGCACTCAGTTAGCAATGGATGCATATGTACTTCATGGGCTAGGCATGCCAGTTCTAAGCAGGCCAAAGGTGGAAGTGCAATTCAATGTGTAGACCCTCTGAGACTCAGGATTCCAGTACCTGAAGGAGACCTTTCCTGGAATTGTCCCGCCTCTTAAGATCTGAATGAGATGCTCTTTCTGATTTCTTACATCCAAAGCTGGTAGCACAAGAACAGACCCTCTCTGTGGCCATTTGGCTGGTGCCTATGCTGTTATCCTTCTGTAGTCGGCAAACAACTCTGCCGTGTGGAGATTTTATGGACCTGTCTGAATTTTTTGTGTGGTTTATGCATTTTAATTGGTTCTATCTGTTCCTCATGTGCATTATTATGATATATATTGTTACCTGCCCTGAGGTCAAGGGTGAGGGAGGACAGGAAAAATATCCTAAATAAATGAAGTATCTTCTAATGGCATTATAGCTAATTTGAATTCAAACAAAGACCCATTAAGCCTGACGTGAGAGCGAATTTTCCTGTTCAAAGTTAAAGCAGATGAATATGACTCACAGTTTTACATCATGGTAATTTGGGGTATGTTCAACCCAGTTAAACAAGACAATTTTAAATATTTTAGTCTCACGAACTTCACCAAATAGCAGCAGGGTTTAAATTCAAGGATTCTGCCGTAAGTAACTTGTGGACAAAAATGATAAAGTAGCACAAAGTTTAGCAACAACCAAATAAAGTGGTGAGCAGCAGGCACCTGCACTCATTTACAGTGTTTAAGTCTCATTCTGCAGCATCAGAAAGGGCAGAAAAAAAGAAATAGCCAAGAACATGGAACTCAAAATGAGGACTTGGCATGGCATCCAGTTGGATCTTTTGGAGATGCAAGGCATACAAGCTACACAAGACCATCTTAATATATTTTATGGTATGTATAAATAAATCTACATTTCCACAGCTAGAAGTCCATGGGTACTGTCTACAAAAACTGAAAAATAATTGCTACATTTCAATTATACTTCTAAAATGATAAAATAAGAAAGGAAAAACAGAATCAAAAATAACTAAGAACAGAAATGCCCCTCTGAATAAAGAATGGAAGATAAGGCTGGTGATACTCACAGTTGTGGTGGTAATCACTTCCTCGGTTACAACCTTTAATGTATCAACCACTGAGATATATCCCAGACGCTTAGCAATTGCTAAAGCAGTGTTGCCATTCTGAAAGGAGAAAAGAGGGAGAGAAGGAGAAGGAGAGGGAGAGGGAGGATTATGATATGAACCAATGAGATCACACCCTGCACTGAATGAGCCAGCATTTCCATCCAAAACAAGGCATTCGCTTAGGAAAATCAGTGTGCTTTACTGTTAAATCTGAATCTCTCTTTGCAACTTTGCTCAGACTACAGCCCCAATTGCCATGGTAACAAAACACACAGAACATCTGCCTGTTACACTTAATAAAAATCTACTGCTTTTAATGGTTTAACCCACAACTTTCTATATTACACTTTATAAAATCTGGCTTTGCTACAACTCCTGATTAATTTTACCAAACATGTTTTTAATTGAGAATAACTTGATTAATAAATAGCTTAAGAGGCTCCACTTGAAAAATAGAAAGATGAGATGATTCATGCAAATGGTGCAACAGGAAAAAAAAACCTAGGCAAGGCAAAACAAATCAGAGACCGTATTTAAAATTCAATATACAAATGCCACTGCCAACAGGATGCCCTTCAGATGTTGTTGAACTACAGCTCCCTTAATCCCTGGTGGGAATTGTAGTCCAACAGCATATGAAGGAAACCACATTGGCTATCCCTAGACTGGGGGGATAGAATATTCAGCAATTATATGCTTCAATTTCTATTTGGGTGAACAAAATATATTTAATCCAAAAGTAGCACCACTAATTTGTGTTATGTTTGGGGCTGTACCAAATGTCCTTCAATTTCAGTTTTCAGGGGATAAGTAGTATTTTCAGGGAGAATGTGAAATATTTCCTAGGAAAATCTAAACTGTGCAAACACTTGCCATCTGAGAATACTTACACACACACACACTCAGTGCAGTTTCAGCACCAAATTTTGATTTCTCATATGTTGATTTTTGGCTGGAGGAGCTTCTAGACTGTTGCTATTTTCAGCTAAAATTTAATCATACACCAACAAATTTGGGCTGTTCCATTATTGTTGACTGACAAGTCTTGCACATCAACCCATTTCCCCTAAAGATTGGAGTTTTTTGCGATAAGGAGGGTGACTGGAAAATGTAGTGGGATGACACTTAATTTGGTGCAACACTAACCTCCCCGCAAAGAGAAAGCTTTTCTATTCTATGTGAGAAATGACTGCGTGAACAGGGCACTGTTTCATCTCAGTTCTAGTCAGGCTACATAGAAAGCCAATTTGCCCTCTGGGGGTTTGTGGGACTGCTGTGCCGGGCCTCAACTGCCACCCACCTTCTGATCAGATAAGTAGCCCTTCTTAACCTGAGAAGCCATGGTTTCCAATGTCAACCACCTTCTGAAGTTGCACACCTTCCTATATGAGCACCAGTTCCTGGGGGCTGACCCCTTTTGCCCCCTCAAATATTTTTGGGTGGGAGCTCCCCCCCCCATGTCCAAAAAGCACAGAGGTGAAGCATGGAGCCAAGCACAGCACAGCTCCAACGGCCAGCTCCTCTTTCTCCTCCTGCCACGGAGGTGAAAGAGGATCAAAGCAACTTCCTGCTTGTGGTGGCACCAGGAGGAGCCACCAACCATTGAAGCTGTGCAGATGCTATGTTTGATTCTGCCCCAGCTCCTCCTGACATCCTGATGTCAGGTGCATGACGTTGCGTCCCCTTCCCCCATCGCCCTTGCAAGCTGGTGCCTCTGCCTCCCTTCATGTTCCTCTGAAACTCTTTGAAGGAACAGATTTCAGAACTGATCCTATCAATCAGGCCCCATCCTCTTTTGAATAGAATACAGTCTTCAGGTTGTCTTGACATTACACTTTCACTGAGTCTAACCTTTAGTCACACACTGGGGGAACGTGGCTATCGGTGAAATTACACCATACTCTTATTCTTTGAGGAAACGGATACACACTATTGTGTCACAGCCAATCAGGAAACAATCTAAGGTAACAAATTAGGCACTACTCTTTCCCTATGCTGGATTATAATTTTATTATCATTAGCCTAAAACACAGAACCAGAAAGAGAAAACTACACCATGAAATGAAGGAAACAGTGTGGCAATACCATGCTTACCGCAGTGATTGCATTTGGTTTGGCCCCATGTTGGAGAAGAACATTGATGATGTGTGTGTGACCTTGCTGAGCAGCTTGATGCAGAGGAGTGTACCCATTCTGAAGTTAGTGGTAGTTCACACATTTAGGGGAGGGAAAAACAGCAACATCAATATATATGTATATCAATATATATATGGTATCTGAAGAAGTGTGCATGCACACGAAAGCTCATACCAAGAACTAACTTAGTTGGTCTTTAAGGTGCTACTGGAAAGAATTTTTTTTATCAATATATATATTTGCATATTCCCTAGATTATTTTAATGAAGGTATAACTCATAATTGCTGGCAACCTTGCAATCATATCTGTTTGGATATTGCAATTTTCATTATTAATATATTTTATAGAAAAGTATTCTTTCACCATTAATAACTAAAGGCAAGTAATAGCTACCAGATTTATATTAAGGTTTAGAAAAAGGGAGGTGGTGAGAAATTAATCAATGGGCCAAAGCTTATAGGACAAAGCAGTTATTAAGTAAAGACTAGTGATGCCATGGAAGTTTGTGAAGTTTTTATATTCTTTAAAACTGTTCACAACTTCCCCTCCATGCTTTTCAATGGGCTAGTCACTGGAAGAGAAGTACGAGCAATACATCACACAAACCCTTGTTGATCATCCAATTGATTTATTTTTCTTGGAGATTTCAGAGTGTAATATAGCAGATCCATGAAGAAAAAGCTAACACAGGCTTCAAAGTAAACTAACTTTTGGTTAGAAATTCATTTTTCCATTTGCTTTTCTTATATGCCGCCTATATTTCCTAAAGCAGGCTTGTGTTCTAAAAGCAACTTCAGCTAAATATAACACTGGGTGAGACAGAACATTTAGAGACAGAGGCAATGCCACAACATTTCCAATCCAGCCATTCTTAAGGCCACACAGTAAACTACTGAAATGGAATTTTTCAGAAGTTATTACAGTAAAACAGCAAACTATAAAACTCTTCTTGCTAATAACACATCACGTGCCAAACTTAACTGAATGTCTTGGATGCAATTTAAAGAGAAGTATATTCAAAATTGGTGCATCTTATCTTTTATGTTTCCATATAGCAGAGGACATTTTAAAACAAAACAAAACCCCAACCCCTTTCCAGACTAACTGGCAGCCAGATGTATGGATTCACTCAGTTAAAAGAGCAGCTTCCTTTTGCTAGATTTTCAAAGTATGTATCTATCTCTTAGAAGCATGGGAACGAGGTGTTCTTTTTCCTATAGAGGGACTTCAAAACTTTCAGCTGCAGAATGCAACTTTAAAAAAAACTGCACTTATGCTGAAAGCCAGTTGGAAAGTAAAGGAAAGAATTAGGAAGGGGTAGAAACCGCAGTTAAGGTTCACTGCTTGCCCCCACATGGCTGCATTGTGGGACAAAGGCCATGCAAGTCAACTGAACTTCTTATCTTGTCCAGAGGGTTGTCAGAGAGTTCTGTCATTCTTGCATCAGGCCACTAGATTTCTTTGCTGGGTTCAGAGGAAGGGGCTTCCCTCCTCTGGTAGTCCAGAGATTTCCATGCTAGGAGCAGAGGAGGGCAGAATGTGCCATTCATTTCCTGCCGACCTGCTCAGTCATCCTGCTCAGACCTGCACACAATTCCTTATCAGCTATGGCTTATATACAAGACCACTCTAAAACTTGTATTCATCATTGATGAAGGCATGCCTGAACCAATATGTGTTTCAGAAAAATCACATCAAAGCACAAGTCTCTGGATCATTATTCTGCTTCCATTTTATAACAAAATAATCTGAAAATTGAAATCCACATGAGTGATCATCTGTGTCTGCTTCTCATACATGCACATGTGTCCCTAGTCCACAAACAAATTATTAATGGTTCTCAGCTTGGCTTACTGAGTACTGCATTGCAATTTTGACCAAACTTGCTACAGTCAATGAGAACCACATTCTGCTTTCAGCATACTTCCCTGAAACAGTTAAAATACGAAGTGCAAATTACCATCACATGTTTGCAAAGCAGCAAAGGGGAGGGGGAGAGGAAATTATGAACAAATGTTTACCTTTGTCTTTGCATTGACGTTAGCTCCCTGCTTCAGGAGAAAGTTGACCATCTTGATGTTCCCATAGTGACAAGCCACTATTAATGGACTGTAACCCAGCTACAAATAAAAAGCAACCCAAAAAAACCACAAAAAATAAGTAGTGAATATGATATCACACTGGAAATTTATTTTATCATCTTGGAAGTTACTGATATACCTTAGTCTGGGCATCTTTGTTTGCCCCATGTTTTATCAGGATATCTGCTACATTCACTTTATCTTCTTGAGCTGCCAAATGTAAAGATGTCAATCCACTCTGTAAATTAAATATAAACAGTCCTTTATTGTATTATAGATACAGGAGTATTTGCAACAGCTGAACCTTCTGAAACAGCATCAGCAGCAACCAAACATAAAGCTTATTACCACAGTCAAGCCTCAGGCATACAAAGGCATGCATGGTAGTAGCTATGTCTTCATTGAAGAGAAGATGTCTTCTCACCATGAACATCCCGACGCTGTGAACTAGTGCTACCAGGGGGCCTGAATCCCATCAATGGAAGGAATCTTAATCACTTACAAGTCAGAAAGACTGCCAGCTATCATTCTGTCTATCACATCCGCCATGACTAGATTTAATTCTAGGAAGCTCACTCACAGCCAATCCCCAGTTATGGCCCAACATGAAAGAGCAGCAAGTGCAGATCTGAAGAAGATGAATGCCAAAGGTAGAGTTGGATATCATGAGAGACCTGATAGCTCTGAATGCTATGGCCAGGGGCCTCATACACATATTGAACAGGAGAACATCTTGAAGAACATCCTATGAGGACAATGAGCAAATGTCCATCACAAGCCTTTGGGGCCTTTCTCTCAGGAATGAACGAAACTTTCCAAGAACAGATCTCCCTACACAACTGACCAACTCCCACAGTCATGCCAACAACATCGCAGCACCAACATAATAAATGCATGAAAAACTCCTCTGTTATTCTATAGGCAGAGAACCAGGCCATGAGAACTGCCTAAGTACAGCACCAAAAACCAAGCAAGAAAGTGTTTTAGAAAGCTTCTACTATCCAGATTTTATCGGGATAGAAACATATTTATCTGTTGCTGCATATTCAACATACAATAATATTTTTCTGTTAACTGTGTCACAATACTATCCCTTCTTTCCATTTTCTAGATAGCATTAGGGTTTTCCATTAACAAGAAGGCATTACCTTTGTGGCCACATGGATATTAGCTCCTTTCTCCAAGAGTAAGTTCACCAGGTCAGCATGACCTTCCTGAGAGGCCAGGTGAAGTGGAGTCACTCCTTGTTTGGTCAAAATATTGGTCTCTGCTCCATAATTCAGCAGGGTTGTGGCTATTTGCATCTGATTCTTCTTAGCAGCAATATGCAGAGGGGTATATCCATTCTAAAAACCAGTTGCTTTGAATTAATATGTAATGCCTGCTTTCTTTCACAATAAATATCAATGCACTATTTCTCCAGAAAACGACCATTCCTTTCTTACTTTTACTGAGTCTAAATCTTCCACCTAAGGGAGGAATATTCTTCAGCAAGCAAGAAATCAGCCAGGGATTCTTGTGTCAGATCACAGCAGCATGGGATATTTTTGTGACACCAGTCAGTAGTGAAATCCTCAAAGGTTTGCACATTATTCAAGAACAGGACCATGCAATGGCTTTTCTTAAATCCTGTCCGTCCCTGGAGATTCCCCCCGAAAGCTTAAAGGTCTACTTCTGTTAGACAGTATGCAATTTTAATGCAACTATTTCATAGATAAAAACAGATAAGCATCACCTATACTGTCAGAACTCCAAGGAAACATTCTTGAATGGAATAGGAAATCTCACCTTAGCAGTAGCATGGGGGGAAGAACCTTTCTCCAGCAACAGTAGGGCCACCTTCTGGTTGTCGTAATGAGCAGCAACATGGAGGGGGGTGAGGCCATTCTGGAAAGGGCGGGTTTATGTTATGGCATTTAGTGATGGTTAGCTCTGCTTCAAGCTACCGTTACATTACAAAAAAATATGTTAAATAAGAAGCGATTGACTGATAACAGCACAACATAAACATCGAACTCAGGGTGAATTATTTTCATATTAGAAAAGTTGCTTAGGAACAGAAAGGGCATTAAAGAAATCATTAGTTAAGGGGCTTTGCTTTGAAAGGGGATAGGCTATTAAGAATTAATTTAAATTGTCCTAGTTTATATATTTTACAACTTTAACCACGCTATTATGCCCTGTAGGCTAATGAGGCTCAAATATGAATTACAGAATGGAGTAAAGCAAAATAATTCAGTCTTACCAACAGAATCATTTGTCAAGTTCGGGGGGGGGGGGACTTGATCCATATCACTGTACTTTTATCCTACCACACTCACTACTGAGAAGTCAATGTGGAATTACATGTTTATGTAATCAGAACAAAAATTTACATTACAGAGAACACGAACTCTGCTGAAAATGGTAGCCCTATCAAGTTCTCTCCCACCTGCTGTGTGCTATCTAATTCAACTTGCTGTGATATCATTCCCTGCCACTATTGCACATAATTAGCTGTAGCTGGCAGAGAAACATGGAGAAGCTTTACCTACAGATATTGCGGAGTGTGAATAGGAAATTTGACTTAGGACCAGCAGTGCTGGCAAGAAACCAAAACTTTTACAATAAGATTGTGCAAAGTGTTCCATATGCATAATTAGACAGTGCTAAGATGCACGCATGAAATCTGCTTGAAGGTTATTACATCTCCGATAACTGCTTTGTGTATTTGGATAGATTTGACTTAGTTTATATGGAGTTAGATACTATTGATTAAAAGTTTTTTTTAAAAAAAATAATTATTTCAGAACTATGGATATCATTCTTGCTAAAAAAATTAACCCCTATCCAGCTACTTTCTGCTGTATTTAATTCCTGCCCTGAGTCTCTTAACCATTTCCCCATATAAGTTCCTGATTTGTTGCCCAATTCTACAATTATGGAATAAAATTTGTCTGTCAACTGCATGTCATTAATTAACTAATATAATATTTCAGATTTGTTTTCTGCAATGCTAATGATATTTCAGTGTTTGTTAACCACACTCCTGCGCATACAAGTCCTTTTTGGTGTCAAAAATTAATTTATGACACTCTTGGGATCATCAGTTGCATTTTATTTATATTAATATATAAACAAACTAATATATAAATAAAAGCTATTTCTAATAGCTGCAATGGAAAATTATTAACAGTATTGACTGGAAAAGGAAATTCAGACACTGATTCCTACCTTTCCAGATGAATCAGGAGATGCACGGCGCTGCAGCAGGAGTTTCGCCACATCAATGCTTCCATATTTAGCTGCCACATGCAGCGGTGTGAATCCTTTCTAAAAATGTACAGGTGGGAAAAACCAAAAACATTAATATAATCTTAATTACTTGGTTTTAAAGAATAATCCCTACATATTCTCAATGCAATAACTGCTTAGCCCTCAAATTAAAATCAAATTTTATCATTAAAGGAACTGAAAAAATAATTAATCATAACTTCCCAAGGGTCCATAGCATATTTCCCAACTTGCTAAGTATTTCCACCCCTAAAAGGAAATAAGTTTCAGGTGCTAAGTGAAACAGTTTTATTTCAGGAGGCCTTTACACCATCAATGTTGTTCTAATGTTCGAACCTGAAGTTTAATTTATATTTTGAAATTTGCATATTGTAGGTTTCAGTTTTTTGTAAGCTGCTTTGAAAATTATTATTTTATTATTATTATGATCTGAAGTTATTATAGACGCCTGCCTTTCTTTCTTTCTTTCTTTCTTTCTTTCTTTCTTTCTACAAAAAGTAAATGAACACAACTTACAAAATTAAGACATCCCACTTACCAAATACATGTTGAAAGGCAGGGCGTTTGAAAGGCAGGGTGTATGTGTTGAGTGTGTGTATACTGTATATATGCAGTATCTGACATGCAGTATCTGTGCATGCATTCAATTTTGCTATGAGATATTCCTTCTCAGCAACTGCCTTCACAGTACCCCCTGACTGTTTCCTAAACTCCCAGGAGTCTGAAAAAAGCAATTTGTGGATTTGGTAATAGGAATTGTAGGTCAAAATTCTCTGCATTATCAGCAGGTTCCTGTACACAATTCTCATGTCAGCTTTGAAGGTGTGTGGACTATTGATAAACTTGAACTCATGTCATATCTTCAAAATGTCTTCACTTCTTTTAACTGGTGTAAAACCATTTCACCTCCAATTTCCGTACTGGGTGGCGCATCCTCTTTTGTAACAACCCATATTCTTTACTAGGGAACAATGAATGCAGCTATTTAAATAACTCATCAGGTCTAAATCAAGCAACTCTTTAAGAATTAATCATCTGAATACAAGTCACACACACACGTTCACCCCATGTATTTTAGCTGTCTTAATAATCATCTGCCTGTGATCAAATACCTCTTGCTCCGAATCACTGTGCCAGTTTCGGGAAACCGGCACTTAGAAAGTGATATGTTAAGGTGAACAAGGTAATATGGCAATGGTAGCTCTATCAGATATCACTCAGTTTATGCACATATTAAATGTATTATAAACTGCTTTTACTTTACAGTGCTTACAAGCAGGTTTCCTCAAGCTGGTGCCCTCCATACTTTTTTGGATTCCAACTCATGACCACTGAAACGTCTGGAAGGAAGACTGCTTTGGAGAATTTACTTTAGTCAAACTCAGGACTGGCGCTGCAGACTCACTATCTCAATGCCAACACCATTACTACTTACCTGAGTGGTGAGTGGGCATGGTAGTAGTGAGATCAGGATTGTGCTGGCACAACAACAATGGAGGCAATGAACTCTATCCATTGGTGTGCCTGGGCATCCTTGATCTGACTACTGCCTTGCCCTGTCCAGAGAAGCAGTGACACTGGTGTCAGGAGGACAACGCTCCACTGTGCCAGCCACTTCTAACTTAACTATAGCTCTGCATTTTTTCAGCACCTGCATGAAAATTCGCTTTTAAATGTACCTTTCTTCTCAATATTTGGGATGAATTAATCTATCAATCTCAGTTTCTCCCTGTTTCTGATTTTTCCATCTTCAGTTTCCTACATTTCCACATCAGTTTGTGTTTTTTTTTTAAAGAAAATAAGATCCTCAAGAAAATTCATCTGAATTTTAACGTGAATTTCTTCCAATACACACAAAAAAACTTACAAAGCATATTTCCCCTAATAATAAAGCATTTCGTATGTTACTTTCACTAATATATATGCATTTTAATGTACACTTTTATTTTAGTACATGAAGTTTTGTACACATTACTTGGCTGAAGAACTGCACTGCAAAATTCTGAGAACTGGAATTTTGAAGATTGGCTGTGTTTTGGTTCATATATTGTTTTGGAAGGTGTAAATTGGGTAGCTTTGGCCTTAAATGAAATGGAATTTAATTTCTCCCCCATCCCTACTCAAAATACACATTTCTAAATATATTCTGATACTAAGAATTTTCTGAGAGTAAGACCCATTGACCTCAATCAATCTTCCTTCTGAGTAGACACCAAGCGCTTCATCAAATCCTCATCTTTCCTCATCAGGTCTCTCTATCTATTGTATAGGAATAAGGATGCTTGCTTAATTTGATGGTTGTGAATTTTGATATGACCTGACCTGCTCTATACCTTTCAGATGATTGGAACTTGGAGAACTGTGCTGTCAGTTCCAATCTGGAAGGTGTGCATCACGTCAGTTCATATCAGAATTCAAAACAGTCAAATTAAGCAAGCACCCTTATTCCCGATCTATAGAGAGAGACTTGATGAAAACTTAATGGAAGTTCAATACTAGCATTAGCCAGCTCACTATTAGACTGTTTGTACCAAAACTTCAGATTTTACCTTGGTAGCCAAAGAGTGTGCTGCACCTGCTTCCAAAAGAACTGATGCTACATCAACTTGACCTTCTCGGGCAGAGATGTGCAGCGGTGTATACCCATTAGTAGTTGCTGCATCTGGGTGTGCCATGTGTTGCAGTAACAGCTGGACAATTTCTGTTTTACCCAAGCGAGAGGCAATATGCAATGGAGTCTGTTCCTCCTACAACTCAAAGAAGGACAGAAGTTAGAGTGGGACTGTTGTTATTAAAGATGAAGCCTCATTTCCCCCAGTTTCAAATAATTATTCTAGATGTGTTCAAAAGGTAGATACATACGGAATGTTTTCTCCACTACAAATAAATCTACAAAATTACCCAAGGGCTGGGAGTGGGGGGCAGGGGGACGACCTGTAGATAGCACACTCAGAAACTCTTCTGCTTTTGTAATAAAGTGCAGAGTCAGATATATGAAAACACCTACCCTTGCTCGGGCATCAACTAGTGCACCATTCCTCAGGAGGCAGCGCACCACTTCCACCTGTCCTGCACGAGCAGCCATATGTAATGCAGTCTCACCACGCTGAAAAAAACAAACCCCAGATTTTTTAATGTGTTAGCCACCCGAATGAACACCTTATTAGTTTCATTCATACTGGTCAGTGTTCAGTGCAATGGAAGCAAAGCCTCTACTCCTAATATCCAAAATGTCCCTAATGCAAAGCTAGTCAGAACATAAGAAAACTATGCTGGATTTGGCCAATGGCCCATCTAGTTCAGCGTCCTGTTCTTCCATTGGTCAACCAGATGCCTGCAGAAAGTCTGCAACATGAGTGCAAGAGCCCTGTGATCTCCAGCAATTGGTATTTGGCAGCAATGCCTCTGACCATGGAGGCAGAAGATGAGTGAATATCCTCCTAGTGGTGCAGCAATAAAAGAGCTAGCACATTTGCAAAGCTAAGAAAGATCCAATATGGTTTCAAACTGGATGGGGGACCATGCACTGGGATTCCTGCATTGCATGGGGTTACACTAGATAACCCTCAGGGTCCCTTCCAACCAGTGCTTTTTTCTAGAAAAATAGGTGCTGGTACTCACCATGAAGTTGTTACAGTAAGTGTCACAATTTTTAACAACAACAACAACAACCAAAAACAGTGCCTGTATTGCGTACCCTTGAGTACCCCCTGGAAAAAACCCCCACTGCTTTCAGCTATGATTCCATTTAGCAATTCCTCCTAAAATGCCACTGCTGAGCATGTCTTTGAGGGCCATATATCTAGAAACAAGAGGCTAGATTAATCTTCACCAATGGGGGGGGACTATCCCTCCAGCCAGAGAACCTGGCGGTGCTGTACTTGGACTTATGATGACATCACTGAAGACCCAGAAGGAGGATAGGGGTGGTTGGACCCCTTTAATCAAAGCAGCTCCTTTCTAACACTTAGGATGCACATATTGCTGCTTCTATATAGGGCTCAGTTTGCTCCTTGCTGAAGTAACATTGAAGTGCTATGTTTCTAGAGCACAGCCTGAGCCCTGATTCAGCGGGAACCCTTCCCCTCACCTTGAACTAGCACATTTTGCCCAGTATCTAGCCTGAACCTCACCCTATACCCAGCCTGAGTTCTGCTTTGCCTCACGCATCACCACCTCAATCATGTCTCTGCCAGCAGACCAAATAGGATGGAGATGTGGACAGGAGAGGAATAACCCTGCTCACAACCAGCAATATATAACCTCCTGATGAAGAGACTATAATTCAGTTGACAGGACACAACATGACTAGGTCATCTCTCTGGTAGTTCCAGATGTATCACGGTGTTTCTACAGATCTTTCCATAATCCAAAACATATTATTCACATTAGAATAGTTCATGAATCTCCACGAGACTTTTAGTTTTGCAGACCGTTCAAGTTAAATTTAACTTCTGAAAACAATAACTGATTCAACTGTCAGGTTTAAGTGATAATAGGTAAAGGTAAATGGACCCCTGACCATTAGGTCCCATCATGGCTGACTTTGGGGTTGTGGCGCTCATCTCGCTTTATTGGCCAAGGGAGCCGGCGTACAGCTTCCGGGGCATGTGGCCAACATGACTAAGCCGCTTAAGGCGAACCAGAGCAGCGCACGGAAACGCCGTTTACCTTCCCGCTGGAGCGGTACCTATTTATCTACTTGCACTTTGACGTGCTTTCGAACTGCTAGGTTGGCAGGAGCAGGGACCGAGCAACGGGAGCTCACCCAATCACAGGGAATCAAACCACCAACCTTCTGATCGGCAAGCCCTATGCTCTGTGATTTAACCCACAGCACCACCCACGTGATAATACCAAACAATAATCAGGTATTAAAAACTTCAGATTGAAATGTTTTTACCGTCTATTTTATGCTCCTTGGTTATTTTCCCAGCTGTAATTTTGTTAACTTTTGTTAATTCTCTATTTATACATACAGTTAATTTTGCCATGTATAATTTATTCATGGAAATTATGAATAAATTATACATGGCAAAATTAACTGTATGTATAAATAGAGAATTAGGACTGGCTTCACTTAAGCAATCTTGATTGTTAGTAATAAATATTATAAAAGGCTATTTGCCTTTACACTTGGATGATTTAAGCATTTAGCAAATAGCACAGGCAAAAGTTGAATCTGACGCGTAATTAGATTTGGGCAGCAATCTTATACTTACTAGGAACTAAATCTCAATGAATTCAAAACAACTAACTTCCATGTAAACATGTTTAGAATGAATTATTTTCTTTCAAGGGCAATTTTTAAATCAAAGTTTATTTTGAAGACTATTGATGGTAGCTAGAGGTATGTTTGTTTATGTACACAAACACTTATTACTATAGTCAAGTCAAGTCTGCCAATACCACAAAGGTGTCATTTTTTAAAAAGTCAGGGAACCTGAAATTTGTTAATCTATTGCATTTATATAATACCTTTTCCTCCAAGGAGCTCAAGGTGGTTCTCCTCCTCCTCATCACCATTTAATTCCCACAAAACCCTGTGTGATAGGCTAGGGGTTTTGAACTCTGGTCTCCCAGGTCCTAGTCCAAAACTTTAACCAGTACACCACACGGGCTCAAAGCAACATTGCCTCTTAAACACTTAAGATTTTCTTTATTGAGAAGTTAAACATATATCTATATATAATAACTAAACCAAAGACAGACAGAAGAGCAAAAGAAAGAAAAACACATCCTCCCCCCCCTTTTGTATGCATTTATGCAATACAAATTTATAGGGAAGCTTAATAAATTAACGATACCAAATGTAACATTTTGGGTAACACACATGGCAGTGCAGCAAAACTATGATTACTCAGATGTAAGCCATACTCACAATGTTAGTGACATCTGGAGAGGCTCCATTCTGCAGCAGAAGGAGAACTATGTTCAAATGCCCCATAAACGCAGCCACATGTATTGGTGTAAGGCCCGACTGTGAAATAAAGCAACAGCAATTTTACTCCTCTGCAGAGTGCCTTTAGGATCTTCCTCATTTATTTAAAAGGAGAGTGCGGAACTAAGAGAAGGAAGAAATAGTGGGGAGAGATGCTTCTTTAGGAAATTTCTCTACCTCTGTTATAGCTTGGATAGAAGCCCCGTATTTCACCAGCAGTTCCATGACTTTAATGCGATTTTTCTTGCAAGCAATGTGCAGTGGAGTAAAACCATTCTGTGCAAAAGACAATCAGGTTAGTTATAGCATGCACCCCTCAGTTCTCATACAGCGTTAGATTATCAGATTTTCTTCAGTAATGTCAGGTTCCGACATACTGAAAAAGCATATACTCCAGGGCCAGTTTATTCCCATTTAATCCCAGCATGAATGAAGACACAGAATGTGTGAAGCTAAAGTGCCTTTTTGAAAATACAAAATGTGTCCCATCTGCAATTTAATTTGTGTGGTGATCTTCACATGAAAAATAGTGCTATCCCAAAATGTGTAAATATGATTCACAGCACTATGGTTTTAAAATACCATTTTCAAAAGTCCTTCACACATAGCCATTTTGAAAGTAAATACTCCATAACTTTCCCCCTTCTTTTTATTTTAAATATTAGGAAAAAATGGGAGGGCATGTCTTCACATCTCTGATTTACTCTAAGTTTTAACTGTCTCACTAATTAATGCCTGTGTTAGAGAAGCGAGAATGAATGGTGTTGTTGCTTGGCTCTTCTTTTTCTAACAGTTGCTAAAAGGTAATGAAAACATATCACCACTCCTGACTGAAGCCACTTATGTTTGACAATTAGCTTAGGTGTGACATTGGTCTCTAATGACTAAGTTCAGTAATTTAATAGTTTAAAAATCTGTTGAAACATACCAGAATTATCTGTTGTTTCATCTGGAAATGTGAAATCATACATTGTGTGTGTATGTTTTATAAATAAAATAAAAATAAAAGCTGAGTCATCTGGTTTATCATGGAAAAATCGAGAACAGGGCTCTTTTCTGGTATCAGATGACACAGCTACTGCTTAAAGGATCATATATGCTAGGGCTTTCTCTCTCACAAACCTCTGGGGACAGGGCAAGCATGAGCAACCCCTTTCTCAGGCTGACACTTAGCAGCTTTAACCTGTGGTGAGTTAGCAGTACACTTCTGCCACTCCATGCAAGATTCACTATTTGACATGCCAAAAGTAACATTTGACGTGGGATGCCAAAACGCGAATATTGCACATGGCTGTAAAGAGACCATGAACTGAAAGCCAACACAAGCAACATTTTTCCGTTCAAGTTGCAAGTTGGATTATTATGTATCTATGTATGTATGCAGCAATATACGACAAGGTTTTGATTAAGGCTTGCTGTTGTGTGTATTACTTTGTGCCACTAGGAGGCCAGTGCTCTTCAAACGGCTTTTTATGAAGCACTAAGCATCAGAACTCTGTAAAGAATGAGGACACTAGGAATTAAAGTGCCATTTTTAAAATCTTTTTCTTTTTTTCTTTTTTATGTTAACTGTGAAGCTACTTAATTTTTAGATACACTATTTCTGAACTAGAAATAGTTCAGAAATAGTCCTGTTTTGGAAATAGGCAAACATGACAACTGATGGGAAGTGATATTAGCAGCTTCTGTTAAACCAAATGTTCACATAGCATCAAAGAAACAGAAGATCCTTCTCTTTACGTAGTTTCCAGACAGAGCTGTTTTAGTCAATTAACTGCAATTTTAGCTGCTTTAAACTTATGAGTGTATCGGCTAGAATAAATAATACAAGTAAAGTTGTGAGAATAGCCATCAACAGCAACAGCTTACCTATTATACATCATAAAAACATAATTCTTCCTTTGGAGAGGCATATCAATTGAATTGTCTGAGCCATAAGCCAATTGATGCCAATTACGTCAACAGTCTGGAAACCTGAATTTCAAACACAGCTTGTTTTAAATGCCAATTAATAATCAGCATAGGGTGGAGTCTACTTAGACTGCAATCCTAATGGACAACTCATGGTTACTTCTGTGTAAGTGGGGTTGTATTGCAGCCTTAGAATCCATGTTGCTGAAATATTAAAGAGACTATATGGCAGCTGCGAGGACGGTTAATGCACTGCAGAGAACTTGGGCCAGAATTCAGAGAGCTGCTTGGACACACACAAGGGGCTTGCATTGACTTGGTGGATTTTATTTTTAACCATTGACGCTCACCATAATACAAACTATTTTTGAAATGGAGTGGACCTTACAAATAGTTTGCTGTGAGGCAAGGGAGGCTTGGGGGGAGGAGGGGGTTGGGAGGGGAAGAGAAGCCCAAAGCCACCTGCTAATAGATCTAGTTTCCTTGCCTCCCCTGAAAAAGGCTGTAACCTCCTACAAGCAAATGTGAGTTCAGTGTGAACACACCTACTGAATTAGAATTATTAGGCAGTAGCAGAGACTGCAATGTCTAGAATCACACATTAGAACCATTAGATTGTCATTTGCGTAGCTCACTACACACTCCTTTCAATACAGAATGCAATGTGTACCCCTTTATTGCAGGGAGCAATGGGGAACCCCCTGAAGAGGTAGGAACTGCATGCACACATGAGAGTTCGGACAGTCACAAGAAGCAGCTGGATCAATGTGACTGTGGCTCTCTGCAGATGCTCCCCCTCCACACGAACACTGAATGTGTGGAGCAGGAAGGGGCACCATGTGCTTGCTGGCTTCAGCCCTGGCATCTGTAGTCCAAGAGGCCCTGCCCCCATAATGCCCATGCAAGCTGCATGGACACTGGGGGCAGAGGCAGTAGGCATGCTAACATCAGGGGTAGAGGCCAGTAAGCACTGAGTCCTTTTCATGCATTCACTGCATGTGTGGAGGAGAATGTCCAAAGACCCCTTGTGTTCCAGTAGAGGTACAGGAAAGGTTTACCAGAGCACGAGCATTTGGATTTGCTCTCTTGTCCAGCAGAAGTTTGGTGACACGATAGTGGCCACAGTGTGCAGCAACATGGAGGGCAGTCAAGTAATCCAGCGTGACATCATCGACAGGAGCTTTGTGCTGCAGTAGGTGTTTGACACACTCCACGTGGTCACCTTGGGCTGCCATATGAAGCGGAGAGAGTCCATTCTGCACAAGACATAAGACCAAAGTTCAAAACTGCATCAGACTCACAGGTCTTACATGGAGTCCACTGAAATTAATAGATATGACCGATTTATGCCCAATAATGTGAGCACCCTTGCTGCAGCAGAAGAATTTCAAAATAACTTACAAACCCTACTGGAATAGTAAAAACACAGCACACTGACTAGGAATTGCCCAATTATTTGGTTAGAAGGGGTACACAACCCTCAAGGATATCTGCACATTTGCTTGGAATGCACCCATGGAGGGCAAACAAGGGAATGCTCCTGTATCCCTAATTTGGACCCAACCTGCTGTCTACCACATTTCCAGCAATGTGAATTGAACAAGGTTCATCTGAGATATTCTCATGTGACTTTGTTGAACACACTCCTGGTTGTGGGAGAAAATGCAGGAAAACATTCCTATACATAAAGAACAGTACAAAAGCACTAATCTAAGTTAGACCTCATTCTCCAGGCTGGTGTGTGGCGGCCTGAGTTAAAGTCTACTTGTGTTTATGCGCAGGAATCCAGCAGAGTATTGCTATATATGTCTGTACCACAATTTACGCACATTCCAGATTTTATGCTTTATGCATAAGTACTGTAATCTACCTTGATATTTCAAAACCAGACAAATGTCTAAGGCCTCTTCTATTGTGAGTTACCCACCTTGGTCCTGGCAAGCAGTGGAGCACCTCGTTCTAGGAGTAGTTCTACAACCTGGTCGTGTCCACTTCGTGCAGCGCAGTGAAGTGGAGTCAGTCCATCCTTTAAAAAAGCAAAAACAGTGAAATGTTTATCATACCCAACACTCTTGTGCTCATGGAATACAGTATTCTGCACCTACGAACACCCCCCCCCCAAAAAAAACACCTGCAGCAAAATTGGGCCTTTAATATGAGGAGTATCGTTGGGGTACTAATTGTCACTCAAATCACATGGTATCATTCAAGGTCCATCACCACTTATGAAGCTGTGGCATGAAGAGACATTACAGAATTCAGGTAACCAAAGCGATCAGCTGCCACTCTCCCTATCCCCATGGGCATAATTATTTCCTAGCAGCTTCCACATGGCTGTGGTAATGTATACCAGTCCCCAGTTCTTAAGCAGAAGAAAGAGAAGAAGCATTTTCTGCCAATATCTTTCTCCACTATTTTGGAATACCTGTGTTGCCTCAGGTTACTTTTGAAACAGGGGTAAAAAACACAGTGCTGCGGAGGTTTGGGCAAGGGGGGAACTAAAAGGGAAATGGAAGACCTTAAAAACATAACATGGAATCAACAGTGGAAGAAGCCTTAATTTAAGGCTGAAAAGCAAGCAGGCCCTAAGAACCATTTGGCAAACTTGCTGTGACAGCACCGTCTCTTTGCTGCAGAAGAACATCCTGTCCCAAAGCACTTGCAAGGCTTCTCTGCCACTGAACATGACGGTTAGCAAAAGAGAAGTCTATGAAAGATTTAGAGAACTGAGTGCATCCTAGGTGACTCTAGACCTCGGAGAGCAAAGAAACGTGGAAAGAATAATTGTGTTCAAAGTAAACTCTGAAGGACACTGCTATATGAAGGAACAGAAGGAAGGCACACAAAAGAACATAAATTTACCCAAGTCATTTTGGATGTTGTTTTTGTATAGATTTGCAAACATACCCGTGAACGCCATAGGACACAATTCAACAAGAGTTACTTGCAACTAAGTACTGAAATCTATGGAATAGAATTTAAGGCTTAATGACCTCTGTAGTCCATGCATTCAGAACCCTGAGGCTGGATTACTGAAACACACTCTATGGGGGGCTGCCCTTGGGCATGAACCAGAAGCTCCAGCTGGTGTGGAATGCATCAGCCTGACTGCTGATGGCAGTACGTGACCAAAAACATGTGACATGACTGGTAAAACACCTGCACTGGCTGCACATCTATCAAAAGATCAGGGAATGCTGATTTCAGTAAGGTTTTTGACAAAGTCCCCCATGATATTCTTGCAGGGAAGCTGGTACAATGTGGGTTGAACATGGTAAATGTTAAGTGGATTTGTAGATGATTGGCTGACCAAACCCAAAGAGTTCACTAACGGTTCCTCATTATCCCGGGAAAAAGTGACAAGTGGGGTGTTGTAGGGTTCTGTCCTGGGTCCATTGTTGTTCAACATCCTGATAAATGGCATGGGTGGGGGATTGAGCAGATGACACCAGACTGGGAGGGGCAGCTAATGCCACAGAAGACAGAATTTGGATTCAAGATTACCTTAACAGATTGGAGAACTGAGCCCAAACTAACAAAATGAATTTCAATAGGGACAAATGTAAAGTTCTACATTTAGGCAGGAAGAACCATCTGCAAAATTATAAAATGGGGGCACCTGACATTCCAGTAGCACATGTTCAAAGGATCTAGGGGTCTTAGTGGAAAACAAGCTTAACATGAGTCCAACTCATTAGAAACAGCCAGCATGGTCAATTGCCAGGAATGACAACAGCTATTCTCCAGCAACATTTGTCATGCCACAGGTTCCTACCCCTAGCAGCAAAATAAATCCTTGTTAGGTGAAAGTCACTTGACTGCTGCAGTTACAGCTTCTGGATCCCAGAAATACACTGAAAGTAGCAAAACCAGAATAATAGCCCATTTAGCCCTGGTGTAGCTCCTCTTTGGCACCAGTGGCTAGGAAGGAACACTAGTGGGGCAGTGGTTTCCTGTAATCAAAGGTATCTCAGTTCTCCCACTGCTGAAGGTGCTGCCATGAAACTTCTAGCTTGTTTTGTAGAAGCACAACTTCACTGCTTAACCAAAGAATGTCTAAAATATAGGGTAGAGACACAAGGGAAATAATTTATTCCTCTGGTTCCCTGTTTGGGTCTCTAAAACAAAATGAGAAATACACCTGAGACAAGATAAAAGCTGTACGGAACATGCTGCTACCTTACAGGCCCACGTCCTCAGTCAAACCAGTAAAGGTGTAGCAAAGTAAATAAGAGACACGGGGGAATGATTAATGGACTTCAATGTCTGTACACTAATGCGCAAAGCATGGGAAATAAACAAGATGAGCTTGAGCTCTTGGTACAGCAAACTAAATATGACATAATAGGCATCACTGAAACCTGGTGGGATAAGTCCCACGATTGGAATGTAATAATGGGGGGGATACAATCTATTTCAGAGAAACAGACCAGACAAGGAAGGAGGAGGAGTGGCGTTATATGTCAGGGATGTGTATACCTGTGAAGAGATCCAAGATTTAGAACCTCAAAGCCAAAGTGAGAGCATTTGGGTCAAAATTAAGGGAGAGAAGAATAACAGAGACCTCATTGTGGGAGTTTACTATAGATCCCCAAGCCAAACGGAGGACATAGATGATGCCTTCCTGGAACAGATGGCCAAGCATGCAAAAGGAAGGGAGATAGTAGTAATGGGGGACTTCAATTACCCGGATATTTGTTGGACGTCAAACTCAGCCAAGAGCATAAGGTCAAACAGATTCCTCACTGGCCTTGCAGACAACTTCATTGTCCAGAAAGTGGGAGAAGCAACAAGAGGAACAGCCATTTTAGATCTGGTCCTAACTAATGTCGATGACCTGGTTAGTGGGGTAGATGTGGAAGGATCATTAGGCGCGAGTGATCATGCTCTTCTGAAGTTTACTATACAGCGGAAAGGAGCAGCCAAGCATACTAGGACTCAATTTCTTGACTTTAAGAAAGCCGACTTCATAAAACTTAGGGAAGTGCTGTGTGTGATACCATGGACAGCAATACTAAAAGGAAAGGGAGTTCATGATGGCTGGGAGTTTGTTAAGAGGGAGATAGTAAAAGCACAACGTCAGGCAATACCAATGAGACGGAAACATGGAAGGTGCCTAAAGAAGCCAGGGTGGCTATCTAAAGAACTTTTAACTGAATTAAGATTAAAAAAGGATGTGTACAAAAAATGGAAAAGGGGGGAAACCACCAAAGAGGAATTCAAACAAATAGCCAGCACGTGTAGACACAAAGTCAGAAAAGCTAAAGCACAGAATGAACTCAGGCTTGCTAGAGAGGTTAAAAGCAACAAAAAAGGCTTTTATGGGTATGTTCGTAGCAAAAGGAAGAACAAAGAAACAGTGGGGTCACTCAGAGGAGAAGATGGTGAAATGCAAACAGGGGACACAGAAAGGGCTGAACTCCTCAATGCCTTCTTTGCCTCAGTCTTCTCCGATAAAGAAAACAATGCCCGACCTGAAGAATTTGGAGCAAATGATTCAGCAAAGGAAACACAGCCCAGAATAACTAAGGAGATAGTACAAGAATATTTGGCTAGTTTAGATGTATTCAAGTCTCCAGGGCCAGATGAACTGCATCCAAGAGTATTAAAAGAACTGGCAGATGTGATCTCAGAACCACTGGCAGTCATCTTTGAGAATTCCTGGAGAACAGGCGAAGTCCCGGCAGACTGGAGGAGGGCAAATGTTGTCCCTATTTTCAAAAAGGGGAAAAGAGAGGACCCAAATAATTACCGCCCAGTCAGTCTGACATCAATACCAGGGAAGATTCTGGAGCAGATCATTAAGCAAACAGTCTGTGAGCACCTAGAAAGGAATGCTGTGATCACCAATAGTCAGCATGGATTTCTGAAAAATAAGTCATGTCAGACTAACCTGATCTCGTTTTTTGACAGAATTACAAGCCTGGTAGATGAAGGGAACGCAGTGGATGTAGCCTACCTTGATTTCAGCAAGGCATTTGACAAGGTGCCCCATGATATTCTTGTAAAGAAGCTGGTAAAATGTGGTCTTGACTCTGCTACCACTCAGTGGATTTGTAACTGGCTGACTGACCGAACCCAAAGAGTGCTCATCAATGGTTCCTCTTCATCCTGGAGAAGAGTGACTAGTGGGGTGCCACAGGGTTCTGTCTTGGGCCCGGTCTTATTCAACATCTTTATCAACGACTTGGATGATGGACTCAAGGGCATCCTGATCAAATTTGCAGATGACACCAAACTGGGAGGGGTGGCTAACACCCCAGAGGACAGGATCACACTTCAAAACGACCTTGACAAATTAGAGAACTGGGCCAAAACAAACAAGATGAATTTTAACAGGGAGAAATGTAAAGTATTGCACTTGGGCAAAAAAAATGAGAGGCACAAATACAAGATGGGGGACACCTGGCTTGAGAGCAGTACATGTGAAAAGGATCTAGGAGTCTTGGTTGACCACAAACTTGACATGAGCCAACAGTGTGACGCGGCAGCTAAAAAAGCCAATGCAATTCTGGGATGCATCAATAGGAGTATAGCATCTAGATCAAGGGAAGTAATAGTGCCACTGTATTTTGCTCTGGTCAGACCTCACCTGGAGTACTGTGTCCAGTTCTGGGCACCACAGTTCAAGAAGGACACTGACAAACTGGAACGTGTCCAGAGGAGGGCAACCAAAATGGTCAAAGGCCTGGAAACGATGCCATATGAGGAACGGATAAGGGAGCTGGGCAAGTTTAGCCTGGAGAAGAGGAGGTTAAGGGGTGATATGATAGCCATGTTCAAATATATAAAAGGATGTCACATAGAGGAGGGAGAAAGGTTGTTTTCTGCTGCTCCAGAGAAGCGGACACGGAGCAATGGATCCAAACTACAAGAAAGAAGATTCCACCTAAACATTAGGAAGAACTTCCTGACAGTAAGAGCTGTTCGACAGTGGAATTTGCTGCCAAGGAGTGTGGTGGAGTCTCCTACTTTGGAGGTCTTTAAGCAGAGGCTTGACAACCATATGTCAGGAGTCCTCTGATGGTGTTTCCTGCTTGGCAGGGGGTTGGACTCGATGGCCCTTGTGGTCTCTTCCAACTCTATGATTCTATGATTCTATGATTCTAAAGTAGCAAATCAAGCAAACAAACACTTCCTCTCTCCTTGCCCAACATAATCTCAAACATATTATTGCAATAACCCTTTCGCATAAGCTTCTATTATTACTGTGGACATGACAGTGAATTGCAAATGAGATTTGTAAAATAACTTTTTGAAACTAGGCATAACAATCTGACATAGCATTTTTTTATTCATGACCGATCACTTCTTCCAGGTATTTAACTCGTAAATTAATGTTTATGCTTATTTTTTTCCCTTAACAGTACTGCCAGTTTACATAAAACTTTATTAAAAGAGTGTTGGCATCTTAAGATTGTTTAATGTATTATTTGTGGGGATGGCCATTTCGTCCCCCACAATGCCATCTCAATGCCATGGAGTGCCAGGTCAGTGGTTGTTGCCATTGCTGGCAGCAGCAACATGCACACATATTTCCAAACAAACATAATTAAGGGGTGGGGAGATAATTGAACCCCATCCACTGCTGGATAATTGTCCTTCCTGCTGGAAAAAAGGGTGAAATGGTTGCCCTGAATACTCTGCTCACCAACAGGTTGGAGAATTTTGAGAGGCCATTTGTGCACAGCTGTGCCTTTAAGGTAACCCTGTTCCCTACCTATCTTCACATGGCAACTGAAACCTGGTGACAATATGTACACCCTTCAAATAGTGCCCTATCAAGGCACAGGCTTCAAGTGTCCTGAAATGAGAAAACCAAAATATGGAGTACAAGAGCAGTGCTCAGCTTCAGTGTGAAAACAGAGCTCATTACTGAATCATGAAAAACCCACTCAGATTAAACCACAGTGAGCCCCACAGTGAGGAAAATTAAATGATTCTGGGAGGACATAATTTTTTGACCAAGCCTGTTATTTCTGAATTCCTGTTTTGATCTGTCTCATTTTCTTCCTTCATTTATTTAGTTTTAGTTTTATTTAACAAAACGTATATACTGCTTGATTGAAAAATACCCAACTCTAGACAATTTACAAATGCACATCTGTTTTTACAATGCTGTTTAACAGCTTCTTTGGGTCTGTTTTATAGTTTTCATATTATTTTTGTATACTGCTGAGAGATTTTTCAATTTTAAGCAGTTTATAAAAGCTTTCAAATAAATTAATGAATAAAGAAGGAATCTCTTCAAATAGCTGTACCTGAATTCAGATCATCTCACCAATTTGTGACTCGTGAGGTGCTCTACATCTCACTGAGTCATGCTGCCAGCTGTAGGACTCTACTGACAGATTCACTTCTTGCCAAAATTCCAGTCCGTTTGATGGCCAGGTCCTATTTTCTGTCTACAACCAGGAAGCAGAGCAACAAGAGTACTATGGCAAATCTCTGGGGCCTTATAAGCTTTACAGATAGCAGGCGGCCTTGTTCATCAGTTCAGCAATTGTCAGCTGTTCCCTAAGAAACAAGTGTTTTGGACCTAGAAGTGGAAAGTCCAGGAAAGGCATAAATCCAGAGGCTGCTCTGATTTCTGCTCAGTAAGCACACCATCAAAAGCCAATTCTGAGGAAGCATTTTCTTTCAGTTTAACAGCAACATTCAGTGGGTTTGTGTATAACTGCAATCACTCAAGAGATATATTGGGAAGGCCCTTAAAGAAACATAATTAGAATTTATTAATAAAGTCTGCCGGTGATAATTTTGCACATTCTGTCAAAATATTAAAGCTTTTCCTTGAGTTTAAGTGTGATTTTCCCTGGTTTTGTATTGTTCACTCAGATACCATCTTTGTTTTCTGCTGTTTGCCACATTTTTCTTAACAGCAGAATGCCGTTTACCTTCCCGCTGGAGCGGTACCTATTTATCTACTTGCACTTTGACGTGCTTTCAAACTGCTAGCTTGGCAGGAGCAGAGACCGAGCAATGGGAGTTCACCCCGTCGCGGGGATTTGAACCGCCGACCTTCTGATTGGCAAGTCCTAGGCTCTGTGGTTTAACCCACAGCACCACCCGTGTCCCTTTGGAGTGGGTTACAAATCGCTAAATCACTGGGATATAAAGGTGCTTTTCTATTCACTTCTCCAATTGACAAATGGCAAAGCTAGACTCACTGTAGCCTTGAAAACTGGCAAGTGTCACATCATTCCTATTTTGTTTTTTATTGCTCTATTTAGTTATGGCCATAGCTAAGCAGACAGAGCAAAGGTAAAACAAAGAGGACATAAACGGTTCAAAGCCTGACACAAGGACACCACACAATAGCGTGACACTGACAAACAAAACCACAAAGCTCTGGAATCTCCCACACTGAGAAGCTGTCAGCAGTGTCCTTGAGAACGAAGAGAAAGGACGGTGCTAAACCTGTGCAAATGAGGGTGCCAGTGCTTTGGGACACTCACTAGGTTCTGTGTGGGTGTCTGTGTGCTAGCAGCTTTGAGCGACACTCCCAGCTGACAGGGGTGATAAGCCAAACAATGAAAGACTTTTAAAATTAGATTCTTTGTGAGAAACTGGAGGTGGTCCTGTACAGATCACATATTGCAAGACTGCACTTTGATCTAGCCAGTTGAGCAATATAGCATGTTCAAAAGATAGGGAATAATGTATAACAAATTAAAGTGTGACCAGTGCAATCACATTGTGCTTTCATGCTTGGATAGAATAGGTGCCTAAACTGCAATTCTAAAATACTTTTGTCTGTAACTCTGTCCCAGAACTGAAGCTTCATTAATCAAAAAGGACAGTTGCTTGCTCTCGCCTACCTTTCATACACAAATGAATCTCTCTCTCTCTCTCTCTCTCTCTCTCTGTGTGTGTGTGTGTGTCTGCAGTACACAACTGTTTGTTTTTCTACACTAGTATGCAAACACAGTATCCAATACGTCAACCAGCAATTATTTGCCAGGGCCACAGACCATTTTTCAGCTCTAAGGTCTTTCTCTTTTACTTCTAAATAAATCTTAAAACCAAAATATATCTGTTGAATTCAAGATTAGCATTCTGCTTGTGGTTTCTCAATTACTGTTAGGACAAGTCCGCTCACGCCTTTTGGTGCCGCAGCGCTGCAGGATGGAGGCGGCTTCACTGGGGCCCCGACGGAGGAATTCAATCTGCAGTGCCCTTCCTGATGGGAGGAGGGGGCATAACCCCCCGCCACCTATCAGTAACCAGATCCTAGCCTGCACCCTGCTTTGGCAAATGGAGGTACAGGCTGGGACCTGGGCTGTGCCAGTGTGCGGAGCTGATGGAGCCAATGGTGGGCTTCCTTCGGAGTCGCCCCTTGCCCATTTAAGCAGTCTACACCTGGGGCACAGCCTGTTTGTTCCTGTGCCAGGTTTCTTCACCCGCCCACCCATGGTTTATGCTGCTAATCAATGACTCTGCTGTGGCTACAGTGGTTGCCGTTCTTTATGGGGCCGGGTAAGAATTTGCCCACCGGACTAATTGGCTCTGGCCTGGTGGGTTTTGCCTACCTCATAGCAATTGTCATAACTGGTTGGGCATTGGGGCAATCCTTTGTTTTGGACGGAAGGGAGGTTGTAGTCTCTGCCTGCCCCTGGGCCAGGGCTGAAGGTACTCCCTCAAATGGCGGTCCCCACAGGGGTCACCCTATTTGATGTTAAGTCTTAGGAACCCCCACCTGGATTGACCATGTGTCACTTTCAGCAGGCGGGCCAGAAGTATTTAGATTGCCCTATGCCCAAGCCAAACCTCTTCCATCCGTATTCAATAAAGTTGTGGCCTGTTTTGACCCAAAACCAGTCTTATTGGTCTCTTATTTATATGGGTTGGTGTATGGGAAGTTCGATGCCTTGTCCTAATCATATCTTCCTTGACTTGTTAACAGTCTATAATTAATTCTAGGAACTCTTGGAAGTTTTGCTGAGAAGTTCAACAAGAGTGGACAGCTTCCTCTGTAAGATCACGTGGCACTGAATAAAATTTTGAGGCATCACTTAAGTAAAGTGGCAAATGTGAAGCAAGAGTGTTCAGTATCCAAAGTTTTTGCTCCGTGGACAGAAGGAATTAGAGTTACTCCTTTCATGAGTAAAACAACCTCTTCAATGAGTGGAAATTCTCCTTTCAGTCACAGAACAAAATCTTTGGACTCAAGACTTGAATGCAAACAATGGCTTCCTTAATGGCTACCTCTAAAGGAATGCATATTGCTGTTCATATTTCTGATCCCTGCATAAACCAACAAAGAAACAGAAGGGGGGAAGGAGGTGCAGGGTGACATTCAGGGAATAGAAACACTCACCCTGGTTTTGGCATCGATCTGCCCTCCACGATCCAACAAGAGCTTCACCATGTTTGTGTTTCCCCTTTTGGAAGCCACATGCAGTGGGGTGATTCCATTCTACACCATGAAAAGAACAAACAAAAAGCATGATGGACTTGAAGAGGTTCAATGGGGATGGCTTTGCGTTTTGACATGATACAATATAGAAGATGCATCACAGCATACAGAAAACAGTTAGCACTGTCCTATCTTGAGAAAAATATTCATAGCAATAATTTGCAAATGCTGTTAAATGGAATTAAAATATATGCATTTTTTATAACTATATAGAGAAAAAATCTGATCTTTGTTATGTTTTAACATTTTGTTTGAATAAACTGAAGTTTACTACAACAGTTCTAATTCATGAGAACCGGGAAGGGGCGGTAATTTTGTATGGAAGACTTCACTTATCTTCATTTAGTAACTAATGAAATTTCAATTGTTAATCAGTATAATTACTTCATTTGAATGCAATAACGCAGGTCCAAATGTTCCTGTTGATGTATGCACAAAAATCTCATGAGAGTAATATGCCTACATAATTTCAAATGTGCACTTTTAAAGGGTATTTTGTGTATCTTCAGGAGGTTCTTCACTGATTTACTAAGCAGCAACAAAAACATTCACCAAACATCGAACATCACAGTCACACTGTATGCAAGACAAATAAATCAATATTCATAACATACTGGTGTGCTTAAATATACAGCAACAATCATAGCACATTAGCTAAGACACAATGAAGCCTATTATTGTAACAAATATCAGCATTAAAAAGGTCCTAATTAGGTGGGAAGGTTTGGTCTCATCCTTCATTTTTTCCAATTGTCATTGCACATATTTCAGTTGTGGGTTAGGTCTCTTGGTAGAAAACAGGAAAAGCAATCCACAGAAATATATTAAGATGCAGATGTTTAGTTTGTACACATTATTTTATTATTTTCTACATTTTGTTGTATGGTGGGTTTTTTGTATTTTCTGTCTACTATTTTTTAAATTGTATCTTAATTGATCCTTGCTAAATTGTTAGTCATCCTGGGAACACACTGTTGAAGGTGTGAGATAGAAACCATGTAAATAAATAAAATATTAAGAAAAGGCAAACCTTAAAACCTTATTCATTTGTGCATGCAGCAGCCAAGGCTGACCATATGTAGCCCTTTCAGGGAATTGTCAATCAAGCTTTCAGCAGTTCAGTGGCAAGATGGGGAAACAATTCTAATTAATAGCTCAGTTCTATGCATGCCTCCTCAGAAGTAAGATCAGTCGGATTTCCTCCCAGGACTGTAGCTTAAATACATCTCCTTGTCCTGAACAGCTGTTATGTGTACATAGTCCCAGCAGCTGGGATGCAGGGAGGGAACATGGACAGGACCCTGTAGAGCAGGTGTGGGGAATCTTTTTTCAGTTTGAGGACCACATTCTCTGAGGGGAACCTTCTGAGATCCACATGCCAGTGACAGGCAGAGCTAAAGACAAAAGTGGGTGTAGCAGTGGATGTGACTCTTACCTTGGCAAGGCTGAATTACAGACATGCAAGAAGCAGGGGTTTTGTACACCCACACCTCTCCATCCAGCAAGCAAGAAGCATTATTACAAATAAGGACACAATCCAGCCAGGTGAAAACACCCAGGAAGGCACAGAGCAAGGCTGATGAGGAGTCCAGGGAAAGCATGGGGAATTGGCCTAGGGAGAGGACCAATTGCCTGACACTGATTTATTTCTTTTTGATAATGGTGATATTGATTTCCCACTTAAAAGATACTCAAAGTGACTGACAAAATTTGTCAAAACAAAACAACCCTTTTTAATCATCAACATCCAGTGAAAGTTTAAAAGCCCACATAAGCATGTTACAGTGGTGCCTCACAAGACGAAATTAATCTGTTCCGCGAGTCTCTTCGTCTAGCGGTTTTTTCGTCTTGCGAAGCACGGCTATTAGCGGATTAGCGGATTAGCGCTATTAGCGGTTTAGCGGCTATTAAAGGCTTAGCGGCTATTAAAGGCTTAGCGGATTAGCGGCTAAAAGGCTATTAGCGGCTTAGCGGCTTAGAAAAAGGGGGGAGCAAAAAAAATTGGAACACTCGCAAGACGTTTTCGTCTTGCAAAGCAAGCCCATAGGGAAAATCGTCTTGCGAAGCAGCTCAAAAACGGAAAACCCTTTCGTCTAGCGGGTTTTCCGTCTTGCAAGGCATTCGTCTTGCGGGGCACCACTGTACCATATACATTTAATTTGGGATAGAAGCCTATACATTGTTTCCTGGAAGGAAGCCCCACACACTCACACTGCAAAAGTACTTCCGCTGCCTGTTGTAAAGCAACTAGAGAAGGAGCCAGAAGGATCCCTTCTAGAGGAAGGGTGCGGTACAAATCCCATAAATAAATTAAAACATTCCATAAAGCAGGTGCCACAGTAGAAAAGGCTCTGTTCCTGGCTACCCATCGTATACTCAGTGGCAAGTGACACAGAACAGGGCCTTCAATGTTACCTACAGCATTCAAGTAGGACATTCATATGAACAAGGAAGTTATTAAGGAAGCGTAGAAATATGTGTGCAGAAGCCTGCTTCTATTTGCATATGGCTAGTAGCTGAACTCCAATGTGAACAGTATATACTACATATCTTAAGCATTAAAGAATATTAAAGAGTTGGAGCTTGTTGTGTGCAAAGTACATATGTGAACAGAGTAATGAGCATAAGGTATTTGCTACAGCACAGCTTTTTAAAGTATGCCAGAAGTTATATTAATAATTCAATTAATGTGTTTTGAAGCATGTGCAAATTTACATTCTTTCCCTCTACCTATAAGTGTATTGTGTAAAGATAATTTATTACAGTCTGATACTTTGGAAAAAATGGGTTATTTGTTGCAAGAATAAATGTAAGAATCATTTACTTTTCATAATTTTTCAAAACAGACTTGTAAATGATTTTTTGTTTTGTTTTAATTTGGACATTTAAAGAAAGTTCATAGAATCAATCATTGACCTCCCTCCTTTCATTGTTCTCTCAATGCACAAAAAAGCAAAGCATCCATACCCTTGCTGTGAAGTCTACAACAGCTCCTCGGTTGAGTAGAAGTGTTGCTACATTAACATTTCCATAGTGTGCTGCTATGTGCAAAGGTGTGAATCCACTCTGCAAAAAAGAAACGGTCTTAATCAGAATGCACCAATTTTTACATAAGGAAGCATTTAACTTTTTGAAACTAGAGAAACATTAACCCAAAGCATCCCCCCCCCCCCGTGCCAACCTATTATTATAAACAGAAGAGTTAATGTTACTACTTCCTGCAACAGGTAACCAAAAGCATTATTTTCCAGTTTAATATCTGGGGTTTTTCCATTTCTATTAATGCAGACAACAACAAAGCAACCTTCTTTGGGTCTTCTACCAAGGAAAACTACAAATCCCTTGATTCTAGCAAGAAACAATGTTCCTAAGCATGCTCAGAAGAGTCACTTCACCACCTGGACTTCCCCAGCTCATTTGACCTAACTAACAATGAGGCAAGCTTTCACCTGGCACAAGTCCCCTCCCCTCACCATGGCCTCCTTGCAAAGAGGCCTATTCTGTCTGGGTTTCCTAATTGTTCCTTAAAAGCCCTCATAAGACCCTTCAAAGTTTTGATAGCATATGATCACAAAACCCAGATGGTTCTTGAGACCAAATGGAGACCCTTGCCAATTCATTTCCATGGCAAATTTAAGTATTGCTTTGGTTAGAAGATTAATTTTTTTTCACCAAAGCGTATTAGAATAATGGTACAGTATAACAGCTACAGTAGAAAATATTAAACTGTACTCAATCTCCCAGTGACAGATTTGAGGCTACTCTTCATTTAAAACCTCCATAAATGCCTGTCATAAAATTAAATGAAACATTTTACCTCAATACCTTTGAGGGGGTTCCCACTGGGATCTCTTCATTTATCAATAACCAACAACTACCCACAAGAACCATGCTGCAGATTAGCATTAATGGAGTCATGGCCTTATATTACATGCAATTACTCTGTATTTCAAATTATCCCCATAGGCCTACTCCCATTTCTAATTCCCAGTTCTTGTTATCTAAAAACAATCTCCACCATCTCAAAAGAACAAGGAAAGAAAAAAACATCAAAGCAGAGGATAAAATATACATTTTTGTCATCGGTGCACATTTAGAAATGGCATTTGGTACAGTTTGAACTGTAAATGACAGGAAAATGCAGCAATTATCTGGGGGAGGGGGGAGTAGATTAACAAAACTGTTGTTTTTGGTACCTCGGTTGTCCTATTCACCATCATCTGTTGCAGCATGTTTTGGAAAAAAGAGGAAAGATATTACAGATTGGCAGAAAGACAGAGGCCTAAATTGTTCGCTGAAATGAATTATTTTGTTGTTATGGGAGAAAGCCTGAGCTAGTATTCAATTTAACTGTATGCAACCCACATTCTCTTGGGCCACAAACCAGTTTCCCACTCAACAGCAACACTGCTTCAGCTTCCCCCTTCCCCACAAGATTGTCAGATTTACAAAGACTGAATTTGATATTAACCATGTGTTAATTGGACTACATATTCAAATGCAAAAACTGTCAAACACACTTACAAAGTCAGCAAAAGAAAAACTTAGAAACTGAAGAGCGATTTTTGTGCCTTTGAAAATCTAACCCGTTTCCTCCTGCAGTTCTACACTAAACAATAGAGCTTTTATTGCAGATACAGGTTTCAGCAACAACTACTAGAAGAGGAGCATTATTATTTGCATAGCGCCACTTAACAAAAGTATACGTTTCTTTTTTGGTTACCATGTAAGATGTTTTACATGTACACTTAAAAAGTGCAACATGTGAATGCAGGAAAACATCTAAATTGTTTAAGGAGCTACTAAAGATTGTTGTTTCTTCTCAGTGATACATCTGAGTTTGTCCTGCATAAAGGACAAAACAGGCCCTGGACATCCCAGTTTTTAGTATGATTACCAATACTGGAGAACAAGGAGGGGGAAACAAGCGTATTTTTACCTTAGATTGAACATCAGCATTGTGATCATTCTGGAGCAGAAGAGCCGCTGATTTGGTGTCATCTTTCCTGGCAGCAATGTGCAATGCCGGCAACCGGACTTTCCCTTTAGTGTCATTTTCTAGAAGGATGGCTACTGCCTGATTGTGTCCTTGCTGCAATGCAACCGCCAATGGAGTGAAGCCGTCCTGTTGCAGCAGAAAATAAAACATTCCACATGAAGCCAGAACCCATATAAAGAGCTCCCACAAAGAGGTGTGTTGTACTTCAACATGCAACATTTTATTAGCCACCTAGCGATATATTAAACCCTGGCAACCCACCAAACACTCCAGAGAGGCCCATCTCCAAACGTATTTACTACTGAATTTCACGTCTGTTCAAAAATAATGTTAAAAACATAGGTGGTATTTTCAAGGCTGTTACAGTGATGAGTTATTTGGCCCATATACCACTGACAGTTGAATGTTGCTGGTGCTCTTTGGGGTTGTTGTTTTTATGCTGGTGGTTTTTTATTGTTAGTTACTGATGATGATTGTAATTTAGCTTTTGTATATTAATTGGAAGTCACCAATCAACTATTATGTACAGTCATACCTCGGGTTACAGATGCTTCAGGTTGCGTTTTTTCAGGTTACGGGCGCTCCAAAAGCCGAAAGTACCAGAACGGGTTACTTCTGGGTTCCGGAGGTCGCGCATGCGCAGAAGTGCTAAATTGTGCTTTGCGCATGCGCAGAAGCACCAAATCACAACTGGCGCAGACACGCCACTGCGGGTTGCGAACGTGCAACCCGAGCGTCCACTGTATTACGATAACTAATAACTCACATATGCAATAATAATATTTGGTTGTGAAATGGCATGCTAGGCAAGTCTTATTTTTTACCCTTTATAATTTAAGCATGGCAAACAAAGTTGGAAAAAAGTTTGTATCAGTTCAGGGGAAGATGCAGGAAAATGTTTCTGTTAGACACAATTTAGAACACTTGTTTAAACATGTGGAAGGGAGAGTTGAATTTCAGACCTTCAGGTAGAAGACTGAGCCTTGGAGCTCAAAGGGTGTTGCCTGGTTGAACACAGGGCAGAACAGATGAGTGCTTGGCAGGCTAGAATAAGGTAATGTGCTCCAGGTCAAGGGTAGAGCCTGGGAGACATGGAGATGGAGCCAACAGAAAAAGCCCAGGGGAAGAATGAGAAATAAGCACAAAGATGGTCCAGAGAACCAGTCCCTTTCCTTCATGTCTCACATCCAGAGATTCAGTGCATTTTCCTGGAGGCCTTGAAAAGAAGGTTAAAAGCCTGATCTTTGTGGAAGGGACAGAACTCAGTAGTAAAACATCTGCTTTTCACATCCAAGGTCCTCTGACATCTCCAGGTAAGGCTGAAAGAGACTGAAACGCTGGAGAGCTGCTGCCAGTCTATGCATATGGACCATTGGTACCTATGTTTGAGTTAGGACTGGGATATAGGAACCCTTGTGTAAAGGCTTATGTGCCACAGCTCAGTGGTAAACCACATAAGGTGTCCTTTTTTACAGAGAGCAGGCCTCTATTTGAAGGAGCTCTTTGTCTGAGGACTGTCTAGTCCTAAGGAGCCACAAAAAGGGAGAGCATACACATCAACAGTGCACTAAAGTTGTCCATCAACAGTTAGTAACACCTGATCAGCAGACTGAGCAGGCACACAAGTCCCCTGGTGTCTTCCCCATTATGGTGAGATGTACTGTATTTCTGTTTAAATTATAGTGAATGTTTCTAAATTTGCATCTATATGTATAAATTACCATATGCAAAATGTACTCTTCTGTTCTCCTTTTCTTAATGCAAATCCTTTCTTTCACAATGCATAACTGATCATGCTAAAAACACATGTTTTGCATGCAAAAGATTCAAGCTTCAGTCCCCAGGTAGGACTGAGAAAGCTCTCTCTATGAAACCCTGCAGAACCACGGCTGGTCAACATATACATTACTTAACTAGACAGGCTAATGACCTGACTCAGTATAAGGCAACTTTCGATGTTTCTTTCTATTTTCACTGTGTGCGCTCAAATTCCAAAAGCAGCTTGCAATACAATTGAAGGAGGACTGTTTGGGATTAAAGAAAGTCCAAAATCCCCCTGGGCATACAGAAGGAATGATGAATTCCTGGACTGCAGCCTGTATGGTTGCTATCTAGTGTTGTCAATCTAGTGTCAGCTGTTTGAGGTAAAATTATAGAAAGCCTATCCTTTGGTTAGACCAACAGGAGAAAAGAAGGAGGTGTCTTTTCAAAATAGGTGAGACTCAGATTGTTTAAGCTCCACCTGGAAAGATGTGATTTGGCACCTCACTGTGCTTCAAGCACTAGCTTGGTCTTAAAAAGAGGACCCCACAACAGCTATTCCTAGGAGAACATGCTCACATCTCCAATATCATATTACAGTATTCTTAAGAGAAATGAATTAGTTTGTTTGGGGGGAGATGGAATCTACTGTAGATTATTAAACAACAGCAGCAGAGAACTGGGGGTTTCAGGATCAGCCAGTGACTCATTTACAAATGCTGTTTCTGCCTTGTTGCTTAGCAACCACACAGGATTTCATACTCTAGCAAAGCTGCAACAGTAACATGATCCTGGCCCATCCCAGCAACAGAAAGCATTATTTTAGGAACCACCATCAAATGCAATAGTATCCGCTGAATGAAAGGATAGAGAAAACAGCTGTTAACAAAGGCAGGCTTGGCTGGAGTGCAATGCTAATAAATGTCATACCATTCTGAATACCCTGGGGTGGGTTAACTCCATGCCGAGGAGGGTGACAAATGCAGGGACCGATAAGGGACCACTTTTCACGGTTGCTAAAAGTGGAAGAGCTTTATGAAAACATGCAGATTTGTCCATAGATCAACACTTTCTAAGTTTTTACAGTGGTACCTCAGGTTAAGTACTTAATTCGTTCTGGAGGTCCGTTCTTAACCTGAAACTGTTCTTAACCTGAAGCACCACTTTAGCTAATGGGGCCTCCCACTGCCGCTGCCACCAGAGCACGATTTCTGTTCTCATCCTGAAGCAAAGTTCTTGATTCAAGGTACTATTTCTGGGTTAGCGGAGTCTGTAACCTGAAGTGTATGTAACCCAAGGTATCACTGTACTTCTGTGGCAGACATTATAATACCATAATAGTAGGTTGGCGGAAGAGAGAACTTAAGTTAACATTGTGACTTTTGAAGGGACAGTGGAATTTGCTGCCAAGGAGTGTGGTGGAGTCTCCTACTTTGGAGGTCTTTAAGCAGAGGCTTGACAACCATATGTCAGGAGTGCTCTGATGGTGTTTCCTGCTTGGCAGGGGGTTGGACTCGATGGCCCTTGTGGTCTCTTCCAACTCTATGATTCTATGATTCTATGTGGGAGGTTAGAGTTATGGGTTTGCTGAGCCAGTGTGGGTTAGGTCTCATAGGTGATAATCTGTGCCTTACAAGGAGCCTGGAAGACAACGGGAATCCAGTGCAGATATCAGAGCACTAGCTAAACTAAGCCTCAATGCTCAGAGGAAGTAGACCACTGAATACTATATATGAGGAACAAGCAGTATGGGCTGTCAGCTTGCAGGAGACAACTTATTCAAATACTCCCAGTCAGATCCAGCAAGGCTCTTCTGAGATTATGTTCTTCTGCTAATGCAGCCCTGCTGAAGAGGTGGGCCACTGAATTCTGTACCAGCTGATGGTCTTCAAGAGCTACGCTACTCAAAATATCATTGCAGTTACCTTGTCATAACCTGAAGGGAGGGCATTTTTGGTGGTGGTACCCAAGGTATGGAACTCCCTTCCCTCTTACTACTAATATTACTACTAGTTAAATTTATTACCCACCCTTAATCAGCAGGGCCCCATACACATTACAATGATTTGAAATTCAGTATTAAAAACATTAAAAAGAAATTATAGTGACTGGTATAGGGTGAGCCCTGAGTAATTAGCAGCACCAACTTAAAACTTTCAGGCATTTGCTGAGCATTAACACTGGGACCTCCTTAGTGAATTATTGTGTTGCTGGTTACTAAGATGATAATAATGATGATGGTGATGATGATGATGATGATGATGATGTTATTTGCTTTCAAGTGTTGTATTTTTAAAATTATTTATGAACCCATCTCTGTGATAGTTGTTACAATGAAGAATGAGCTACATGTTTTAAACCAATAAATACTCTTCAAATGGGAGACCACAAGAAGAAATCATCTCTGGGTGATAATTGGTACTAATAGAATGAATATGTGACACCCTGAACAGCTAGGAACAAGTGACATTATGCCATGTTAACATCATATATATTACGCAATCTATATACATTAAAACTAAGCCCTCTGAAAGAACAAACAGTAGCCAGGAATCATTAAATTAGAGCTGTGCCTCTGCAAAAGGTGAGAAACGTAACTAAGTCTGGGTGACATCAGTGGAGTTAGTTTACTGTACTTTTTGACTTCTTCCTAGGCTCTATAACTCTGTCCATACCACCATCCCTTTCAGCTCTGCTTGACTTCTTCCTTGCTCTCAACATGCTCCTTATTCACAAACTTTTCCTGATAAAGCTTCATGATGATCAGAAAGTGAAACATATTGTAACTTTATAGATGATCTGCCCCAAAGTGGGATCTCATTTGGTGAATGTTGAAAATAGTTCTATAGAGAGAGAAGGAATAACAGGGCCCTCTAAGAAGACTGGAGATTAAGGAACTGGCTGGAGTCAAGGTGTGAAAACAATGTGTTTGAAGTTTTCTAAGACCTGAGGGCCAGACTACAGGTTACACACAGTCATCTATTTCTTTTCTGTGATGGCTCTTTTAACTGAAAAGCAGCTTGAAATCTTCCATTGGGAATGGAAGAACAATGGACGAGGGTGGAAGATGCTGCATAACCCTTTCCCTTATTGCATGATGTGTGCTCAGAATGCCCCCCCTCCAGCTGTTATCTCAACAGTTGCACATCTTTCCCCTTGCAGATGAGGGAACAGCCTGAGGTAATAATCATTTTGAGCAAGTGAAGGGCAAGAAAGAAAGGTTTAAGCAGCCCCTCCGTCCCGATGACAGCATTTGAGGCTGCTCGTAAGAGAAGTCAGGCTGAACTAAGAAACAGGAGTGTGTACCACGCAGATTCATCTTCACGGTTTTATAAAAGAAAAAGAAAAAGCCTATAGAAAGACCTGTAAATAAAAGATCCAAGTACTGTACCTCAGTAGCAGTGCTCTGGTTGGCTCCATTTTCAAGAAGATATTTCACTACTTCAATGTGGTTCTCTTGAGCTGCCATGTATAAAGGAGTGAAGCCATTCTAGGGGGAAACACAAACACAAAAAATAATAATTTCACTGAGGGCCTAAGGAATTATGACATTAAAACATGGATATTAAAAAGTAAAGCTCAGCTGCCATTTCCCAAGTAAAATGAAGCAGAATGGAAAAGAAAACCAACAAATATAAAGTTCTGCTGTTTTAATTAACAAGGTGTGCCATATAATAGTCTGTACCCATTTGCTGCTTCCTTACCAGATGTTTCGAACTACCGACTCCCATTTGGAAGATGGTAGCCCAAAACTTCTGGAGGACACTAGATTGCAAGAGAATGCATGTTTTCAAACTGCTGCATGAACAAGCCACTGAAATATGAACACTTTGGCTCTTTGGTAATGATTTAGTAACCCCACATAGCTTTTTATAGCTTAGTATCCCCTTGATATCTTTTTCATAGCATTTAAGGTAATTTGGTGTTCGCTAGGAGAATTCATTACTAGACTGCTTTCTATGTAGGAAAATGGGAATGTAAAACTGGCAATAAAATTTTATAAGCACTGACTAGGAAAGGGATAAAATATATTTATTTATTGCTTTTATTTAACTGGAGGCAGCCCACTGGGCACTATAAAACCATGGCCTCAAGAAAAACCGCAGAAATGGCGGAATTCTAAAATAATGTATAGAAGCTTATAGTATGTGACTTTTCAACAAAATGAGCCAATAGTATTGGCTACAACATGTGTTTAGCATTTGATTGATTCTAAAATTGTGCTGATCGTAGCACTCTTACAAGTCATTGGTGCACTCAGTGCAAGGCCATAACATTCTGGATCACTACTAGTACAAATGGTTTAATATTTATGTGTATTTTATTTATTCATGAGTTCTATATATCTCCCTTTGCCAGTAGGCCTCCAAGTGGTTTACTTCAAAAACTGTATAAAACAATACTGTACAATAGAGACAATTCTATAATTGGAACTGAAATATGTGATTCAGATTCTTTGGAGAGGGTGCCAAAGCAACTCCTGTCTGCCTTTCCCTGGATTCAATTCATACAATGCAGCGGATCACAAGAGATAGTTTTGAGTACAATATTTTAATATTGAGTAAAATGATTACTATTGAGTAAAAAGAGTAAAATGATTTTATGAAGTTCCTAGAATTTTAATGAGTAAGCTTTGCAGACTGAAAGAAAGGCTAACTCTATTGAAAGAAAGGCTAAGCTATTGTTTTCCTACCTACAAGATGGCATGGCCAACAGCCAGGTCAGGGGAGGCCTACATCATACTGGAAGAGCTTTATCAGCCAGTTGTTGCCATAGCAACACATAATGTATCTGACCAATTCTTTAAACATGTAAATGGATTCCTAACTGACTTAGCCAGGCCCATTACATTAGCAAAGTTCAACAGTACAGTGGTACATCTGGATGTGAATGGGATCCGTTCCAGAGCCCCCTTTGCATCCTGAGAAGAACGCAACCTGCCTCTGCACATCTGCGGGTCACGATTTGCCGCTTCTGAGCATGCATGTGACGTCATTTTGAGTGTCAGCGCATGTGCAAGTGGCGAAATCTGGAAGTAACCCGTTCCGTTACTTCTGGGTTGCTGTGGAACGCAACCTGAAAACGCTCAACCTGAAGCGTCTTTAACCTGAGGAATGACTGCACCTTCTACTACAGAGTACAGTCTTGCAGATACAAATCTAGAAGCTTAGTGGGAACCCACAGGAATCATCCAGACCAACCCCTCAATCCTTAAACAATACGGAAGGGTGTATAAAATGGTTGTATCAAGTTTTGCTTCCTTTAACCAGTGATACATCTTTGCATTATAAAGCGTCATGTTTTTATTTACCATCATCCTGCGAATTAGCATAACTCCAAGGTTTCATCCAAATCTATTCAGGCCTAATTACTGCATTCATGCACCCACCTTAACTTCCCAGGGAGTAAGACCCATTAAAGTTAATATGTGCCTGGACTTCAGCTCCTGCACAGCAGGAGTCATGGCTAAGCTTATCTGCAAAGGTTTCACCTTTTGCATTTGCCAGTTGCAGGGAGTGGGGGTTCTTTAACATTTACCCACACTTACTGTGTATTTGCACAACATAAATTCTAGTGAGTATCTGATCTCAGATGAACCCACCACAGTAAAGTGTATCCTAGTTGCTGGGAAGAAAGGAAGGGCAACAGGAGACAAGGGGAAATCTGGTCTTTAGGATTATGAAGATTCTAAGGACTAGAAGCAGGAAACACAATAGTAAGCTCTGTAGGACCTGAAGGATTCCTATCACCTGGCATGCAAACAATTCACTCATTAATCAAAGCTTTAACATTGATTAAAGTTCATTAGGTAATATTCATTAGTTAAAAACACTGAAAGGTGGGAGTAGACAGACTGGCACATCTTCTCACAGATACTGCTTAGATGTACATTTTGCCTCGTATCTTCACTTTCATAAGGTGCATTCACTTACTTAAAAAAAGAAAAAGAAATCTCAGAGTCAGGGCCTCCAGCTATTTGTGAGCCAAGGACATCAGTGGCCTCTGTATTCTCCTCTCAGCAGCCCTGCACATGCTGTGAATGACCTGATCATTTACCATCTGTAAGCAACCATTTTAACAGAACTGTAATTCAATCAGAGATGCTCCCTTAACCAATCGAATCCCATCCTTTATGGAGCTGTTAAGTTTTACATGATATTAATTTCAGGGTAAGCTGTAAGTAAAAGGGACTCAGGTGGCACTGTGGTCTAAACTACAGAGCCTAGGGCATGCCGATCAGATGGTCGGCAGTTCAAATCCCCGCGACAGAATGAGCACCGCAACCCCAGAGTCATCCGCTACTGGACTTAACGTCAGGCGTCCCTTTACCTTTATCTTTTAAGCTGTAAGTAAGTAATTCTCAGCCATGGCTTAGCCCTTGAGTTCAAGCATTTTATTTCACAAACTGCTTGACCGAGTCCCTGATCCAGATCAGATCTGAGAGGGTAGTGGGACATAACTCTTGCCGCCCTCGCCTTCATGGTCTCAGTTTGGATTGGGTGATGTGGCATGCCTGCAATGTGCATTTTTTGTGTGTGGGGGGGGGGAGCTCATTCCTTCACTGGAACTCATGTCACTGGACTCTACAGTCTGGAAATGCTTGTTTAGTAATGCTACAAACCTAAACACACTTATTGGGAACAAGCTTTCTTAAATACAGCCGCATTTACTTCTGGGTAAGTGTGGTTAAGACTGAAGCACAAATAATCTTCATTAGCTATATTTTTACTTTTTGTAGTCCCTACTGAAATATGATATATGATAAATGGGCAGCCCTCAGGTTACTCTCCTTCAATTCCATAAGCATGTTAAATCACCAGGAACATAAAGAAAATATTTACACTATGTCCTGTGGTTTTTATTTCTGTCTGTTACTTCACAATTATAGACATGACCCATTTCAGATATTGACAGCATTTCTTTTCCACTCAATTTAGAAGCTATGGCATAGAAAAACATCCTAATGAAATTTGATGACTCTAATAGGAATTTCTTCTGCAGCCAAGTAGGGAACAGCCAGCAAACAGCAGCGATTACGTGATTCTCCTTGCTCTGAATAACACATGCATTCTCTTTGGCAAATATCACTAGGATAATCATATACAGTGGTACCTCGGGTTACATACGCTTCAGGTTACATACGCTTCAGGTTATAGACTCCACTAACCCAGAAATATTACCTCGGGTTAAGAACTTTGCTTCAGGATGAGAACAGAAATTGTGTTCCGGTGGCAAGGCAGCAGGAGGCCCCATTAAGCTAAAGTGGTGCTTCAGGTTAAGAACAGTTTCAGGTTAAGAACGGACCTCTGGAAGGAATTAAGTTCTTAACCCGAGCTACCACTGTAGCACAAAGCCCCATCATAAGGATATGAAGATCTTGTTGGTTGGTGTAATATGTAAAACCCTCCCACACCAAAAAGTGGAGAGCTACTCACTTGTACTGTGATAATCATGGTCCTTTCAAAAATCTCCCGTTCTCAAAAAAGAAACCACACCGAAGAGTCACAGCTAAATCTGTCCCTCAAAACACTTGCCATTTACAAAATTTTGCATTAGACATCTCACCCTACAGAGTGGAGTTCAAAATATTAAGGCTAAAATTAAATCTTACTTTTCTTTTATATATTTGCTATATTTAATTACATTCTTAATTTTGTCCAAATAATTCAAACAGCATCTCCATGCCAAATATTTTTTTAAGTGAGGAGAGAAAACCAAAATGTCCCGGGTGGCATATCTTAATGTGTCGCTACTATTCACATGACACAACAATTAATGACAACATAGGGCACAGGAGGCAGCTCTGGGGTAATGGAGTTGCCTGCTAGTGATAAATGCTCATTGTTTTAACTAGTGGTTCAAAAAGTAATTATGCATTTGAGGATCAATATAATCAATCAGATTGCTCTTTGTAGGTGGTTTCCCCCCTTTGCTAAATACAGTGATTGTTGTCATTATGCAAGCCTCACATTTAGTGTCAAACCCATCTACGGTTACTTTTTTGTGCTTATTATAGACCTAACAAAGCACTAAAAAGTCTTATTACTGACATCCATTCAGTGACATTATAGCATAATCGTGCTTGCTAAAGAAAAGAAAAGAAAGCTGAATAACCAGATATTATAAAAGAATATACTTGTATAAAAGCTACTTTTGAATTAACTGATTCCAAACAATAGAACTCTAGATAGTTTTTGAGGTCCAAATTACTACTTAGGAATTGTTATGACTCCAGTTTGACTTTCCACATCTTCTGCTCTGAAAAACAAATAATCATGCTCCATACCAAACTACTTTTAAAACTCCATCTAGTTTTAAAGGCAGTTTGCTATGGAGGGCTGCTGTTCAAGTCAAAAGACCCCTTGGGGAGGTGAAACTAGCTGACCAGTAGATCTTTAGATTTTCTCAACAGTTCTAATATTTACGGAGATGCAATATTGTGACCTCTCCCTTGCCTGCAAAAATGTAGTGCCATCAGCATTCAAAGTGCTTTCCAGAGTGACATATCACAGTGATATATCACTGCCCCAAACAAGATGCTTGTGAACTAAATTTAGGCAGTGAGGAGGAAGATGAAGGAAACAGGGAAGGGAAAGATTGGGAATTAAAGGATGCACTAAAAGTTAAAGGACTATGGTGCTGGGCCAAAGGCTTCACAGGAAACAAAGTTTAGAGCTAGGCTTTATGGAGTTCCCAGACATTAGTGGAATCAATGTAGAATGGACATAGTAGTTCAATAAAAGAGTGCTGTGAAATTGAAGGTAATAAACTCAGAAAGGTGAAGAGAACAGGAAGCGTAGGACATATCAGGTGATAAAAGCAAACGTATGGAAATGAAAGGACTTTCTATACCTGGCATGTCCAAAGTTCGTTTCGGGGCCTAATCCGGCCTGCCAATTGATTTAATCCAGCCCCCATGGCAATATATGTCCTGGGGTAAAATTGGTTTGTGTTTTTTTTTTAAAAAAGCTTCAATCCTAAAAAAAAAAATTTGGTCGGCCCTCACATATGTTCACTCCATCATATCTGGCCCTCTTTGAAAAAAGTTTGGGCACCCCTGTCCTATACTGCTTTCACATCGCTTTTCATATCCAGCACAAACACATCAGCTTTACCTTTAGAAGCATATGTAATTAAAGCTTGCAAAAGACTCGCGTGAACTTATTAACTAATGAAAGTTTAACTGCCCCAACAGGACAGCTGCAAGTCTGTAATCAGACTTTATAGCAGTGCTTTGGGCCTGAGTTGTAATAGAAATATGCCATAGAAGTATTATTTCTACGGCGGTCTCTGTTCTTGGAGTTCAAAATGCATCACAAAAGAATAAAAATTATTAGGACTCTACAAAATTTTATTTTGCATTATGCTCTAGGGCATTATTTTGAGCTGTACTAAAAATAAATGTCCCATAAGAGGATTTTATCTCAACAGGAGAGATTCTCTTTCTCTACAAGGGTAAGTTAAGGACATAATACCCACTTTCCCAAAGATGTTCACATTACATTATGAGGCTCGGAATATGCATCAGAAGTTTCTAATTTTTTTTAACCTTCTTTCTACCTTCGTTACAGATTTTGTAACTAAAACAGAGAGCATAGAAACATGAAAACAAAACAAAAAAAAGATTAGATTTCATGGAGCAATACATTTGTAAGAAAAATTCACTTGGGGGGGCAAATTTGTAAAACGAATTACCCTGTTTGTAATGAGTTATAGTGATCAAAATTATTCTGCTGTATCCAGAAAATAGGTAAAGGTAAAGGGACCCCTGACCATTAGGTCCCGTCGTGACCGACTCTGGGGTTGCGGCGCTCATCTCGCTTTATTGGCTGAGGGAGCCAGCGTACAACTTCCAGGTCATGTGGCCAGCATGACTAAGCCGTTTCTGGCAAACCAGAGCAGCGCACGGAAACGCCATTTACCTTCCCACCAAAGCAGTACCTATTTATCTACTTGCACTTTGACGTGCTTTCGAACTGCTAGGTTGGCAGGAGCAGGGACCGAGCAACAGCAGTTCACCCTGTCGTGGGGATTCGAACCACCGACCTTCTGATCGGCAAGTCCTAGGCTCTGTGGTTTAACCCACAGCGCAACCCTTATCCAGAAAATAGTATAGGACAATTTTTGCAGAATTTTAAATAGCTATTTAATGTATTGGCAGTTCTCTCTGAAGAAAAGGAAAAGAAGCCATATGTCAGAGGAATTCTTCAGCCACAGGAAGAATGCTGTCATAATGGATTTGTTCAGATGTAACATCAACCTGTAGTTCACCTTTATGAGACTGTGTGAGCCTTGGTCTTGTGTGCTCCCTCTCCCCTCTACTTCTTCAGCACAGCCATGAAGAAACAGTCAGCTTTTGTTTCTATTTTTAACCAGAATTTGTCATTTTTTCCAAACCCACACAAAATGTCATTAGTCTTGGGGTGCTTCCACCCTGTAGTTTGTTATAAACTCTGTGCTGCTCCTTCATGCAAATGTTTTACAGCAACAACACAATGTCATACTCCTCAAAATAAAATCCCATATTTTCCTCCCATACAATCTGGATCTTTCATTGGTGTTTTTGGTTTGTTTGTTTTTACTTTTTGGATTTTCTGTGAAAATAGTAAATTCAGATTAGAAGATGATGAAACCCTCCCACTGAAGTTTCTCGAAGGACTAACTGGATCTTCCTCAGAACTAAATCTGTAACTATTGTTTATAAAAGTTTATTGGAGGCTTGAAAGAGAAAAAATTAGTTATGCAAGCCATTCATGCATCTTTTGGAAAAAATATTTAATGGGGAGGTGGAATGGAACATGGTTTTAGAACCCATACAGAATGTTTCTTTAGCTTTAAAATTGAGACTGGTTCAGCAAAAAAATTGATACTTTCAGTACACTGACTAGCCCAGGCCTAGATTAAGGTAGCAAATATGGGGCACTAGGGGTAGAATTAGGGTTTAATTGTATTCAATGTACACTTTTTTAATGAGCTCAATTAAAATGTATCTGATATTACTCTATTTTGAGTGTAATAGAGTAATAAACCCATCTTCTTATTTGCAGGAGTATATAAGTAAGCAAAAACTGAATTTTCACATGCTTGTGGAATCAAGAATTATTTTCACCAGCGGCTGATGACATTTTTAAACAATTTTTTAAAAGAATGACCTAGATGTTAATTTAAAATAAACACAGGGAGCTGAGCAAAAATAATCAGATCAGTTCTTATTTGAATAGAAGAAAGATTGAACCAATTATGCTTTGCACATCATGCAGCAAGTACTATAGAATGTATTAGCAAAGGAGTTGAGCTATGATTGTGGTAGTCCCCAGTTCAAATCTCTCCGCAGGTATGAACTCACAAGTAGGCTTAGAGTAAGGCATGACCTTCTTAGCCTTGGCCTCTACATAAGCAATAGGACAAGGATGCTGAAGACAACTTAGTTTACAGAGTTGTTGTAAAGTTTACAACCAGATAATAAAGTGCTATGAACACTGAAAAGTGCTATATAAATTCCCTAAGGCCTAGTTTGGATGTAACAATGTCAATTTGATACTACTTTTGCACCATGGTGCCAGACAAAAACCTTTCTCTATGAACAAGACTTTTGCCTTTAACCATCTGAGGCCTTTTGGAAGTAAGTTGGATTTTTAAAAAGTATTTATTTTCCACTCTGTTTTAATGTATCTATATGGGGTTGTTTATTTGCCATTCTGGGTTGCCTAGGCAAGATAAAGTAGCTAACTAATTTTAACAACAACAACAAACAATTCTTAAAATACTGTTTTCTTGTTCTCTCTGTTTCTGCCAGCATATTAATGCTTTATTTTCTGTTGTATGTACCAGAAATTAACTGTAGCTAAAAATTGGGCCAAATACTTGGTTCTTGGGTCCTCATAAATATAGCCATCAAACAGGTAAGTGGGGGAGTTAAAGTACTTGGAACCACTGCTATAATATTGTAATTTACCCTTTATTTAGCACAAGCTGAGTTCCAACTGCCTACATGTGAGCTGCCTACATCTAAATATATAATGTCCTACACAGCCCTCATATCTAATTGTTTGCATCTAAGTGGGAACGAGAGTATAACGTGTTAGAGCACCTGTCATTTTTTATTTATTTTTTGGTATGAGCCTGGCTGTCTTTATTTTTTGAGTCAATTCAATTTGGATCAGAATTCGAGGACCAAGCATCTGCTACAATGCCTGTAGACAGTGCCTGGAACATTTAGTGCTACCAATTAATGTGCTGAAAAACTAGAATATTCATTATATACTCCCTGTGAAGATGATATTTATATTTCTGGCATTTTTCATTGTAATGGGATTCAGACTGAGGTTTTTTTTTAAAAAAAAGGACGGAGAAGTCAAATATTGGCATTGTATTAAAGCTTTTGGTGAAAAATACTGCGAAATAAAATTGGATAATGAATGTTCATGATAATTGTATAATTAGAACAAATGAAAAAAGCACACAATTTGATAGCTTCTTGAGCTAAAATGATTCATAGTATTCATTTAATCTGATGGAGGAAGGGGATACAAAGAGAAGCAAATGAGCCAATGTTTTGCCGTAATGATTTTTAGCAAAAAAATGGAAACGGAAAAACCCTGAGCATTGTCATGGGTGTAATATATAATTGCATACCTTCTCTTTCTTCATCATCTATATTGAGACATTTTATTTTGTATGACATGACTGACAAATGTAAATAAAATTATTTTATACAGACATTATCTTAATGGGTAAAGGATTTGGTATGGGGTACAGGTCTCAGCAGAGCCAAGAAAACGGGCATAGGTTGGTTGGTTACCTGTTTTTAAAGAGGCTTCGGAGAATATTAATTGGGATTAGTAAAGGTCCCTGGGCTCCCACTTCCCTCAATTCCCATCCCTCCATTTCACTTTGTTTCTTTGGTTCTAACCAGAGATATTCTCCCCCACCAACTATGGGTTAGCTGGTGGACTTAAATAAGAACTGCTGAGAGCTAAAATATCAGGGGAAAATTAAAGGGAAACATATGATTCATGCTGTTCTATTCTGTTTCTTGGTACTCACTTCCTTTGTCACTGTAATATGCACTGTGAATCTTCTGTTCAAGAAATTGTCTTTTCCTTCTTCCTTATGATGCAGTACTGCTGCCTGCTGTGAACCAATGGGGTTCATAATAGGGCTATATATCTAAATAAACCACCTCCTATTGCAGCTTTATACTAAAACACAGTACTGGGCTAGTCCTATAGTTCAGCCAACCCTATGACTGACAAAGCCACCATGCAATTCACAGTAAGTGCGACCTCAGGCTTACTGAGTTCTTAACAATTTTGCAAGATGCCCAGCTAATGTAGAAATAAAAAGCACATTCTTTACACCATCAGATAGACTCAAATTATGCAATAAAATTATTTTTTGTAAGCCAAACATTCTTCTCCCACATTAAAAGGTAAAGGGACCCCTGACCATTAGGTCCAGTCGTGACAGACTCTGGGGTTGCAGCGCTCATCTCGCTTTACTGGCCGAGGGAGCCGGCGTACAGCTTCCGGGTCACGTGGCCAACATAACTAAGCCGCTTCTGGCGAGCCAGAGCAGAGCATGGAAACGCCGTTTACCTTCCCGCCAGAGCAGTACCTATTTATCTACTTGCAGTTTGACATGCTTTTGAACTGCTAGGTTGGCAGGAGTAGGGACCAAGCAACAGGAGCTCACCCCGTCGCGAGGATTCAAACCGCCGACCTTCTGATTGGCAAGTCCTAGGCTCTGTGGTTTAACCCACAGCACCACCCACGTCCCAACATTGCAGTAATACATATATAGATCCTGTGATTCATAGAATCATAGAAATGCAGAGTTGGAAGGAACCCTGAGGATCATTTAGACCAACTCCCTGCAACGCAGAAATACACAGCTGTGCCATACAGGGATTGGACCTGCAAACTTGGTGTTATCAGCACCACACTGTAACCAACTGAGCTATCCAGGATATATTATAGTGGCATATGTGAGTATCTATATGCTGCTTTGGTTTCTCCAGAAGCGGCTTAGTCATGCTGGACACATGACCTGGAAAAACTGTCTGCAGACAAACGTCGGCTCCCTCGGTCAGTAAAGCGAGATGAGCGCTGCAACCCCAGAGTCGTTCAGAGGTTAACTGTCAGGGGTCCTTTACCTTTACCTTTATATCTAAGAGTAATGTATGTGAATGAAGGCATGTATAAGACAAATAAAGGAGCATATGGAGTGTGTAAGAGACAGAACAAGGGCACAGAGAATAAATTATGGGCAACCCTACTCCCTGCCTCACAGCTATGATTTTAGGTGGGTCTCTGCTTGTTATTGCCTATTTACAAAATGCAACAGCATCAACAATGTGGCATTACTATAGGATACAGGAGAAGGTCTAACTCCATCACACATATTATAAAACTGCATGGGTATTGGTGGTTGTAAAAATATGTATATATATTTAAAATCACCTAACTGTATATAGCTTGGGGGCCCTTAGTGCAGTGAACTTCAGTGGTGTCACACACAGATCAAACAGTTCCATCTGACTACAGATGACCTTTTATTTTGTGATTTGCAAATTCCTTCTACCCTTTCCCTTTCTGAAGCCTTTTCTGTTGGATGCTGTGAGTCAGCAGCTACCAAAATAGATCAAAGACTCCTGCCTGAGATACTGCGGCATTTCCTTCTATGTAAAAGAAAAAAGAGCATTATTCCAGAGGGTGCCTTGCACTTGCGGCTTGTGAATAACCATTGTTCATTAATATTAAGCACTGAACCTGACTACAGATTTAGTATGTTTGGGACCACATTTTTTATTTTTATTTTATTGCTAAATTAATGACCAAGTGCACAACTCACAAGCCCTATTGAAATGAATGGTCTTCTTGCAGAGTTTCATTCCATTCAAAGGGCTTTCTGCATGTACACAAAGGCCACAATCCACTGCGTCCCTTTGTATGTACCGATTTCTCCCAACCTTCAAGTATCAGCTTGCATTGTGACAGAGTAATGCTGCTCTTTGGCAAAAGAAAGGGAAATTAATGCAGCATGGCAAAATTTGAAATTTATACAGCCCAGAATAAGAACACAATATATCAATTACATCAATGATTTTTAGACTTCCACTGAATCCAAACCATCATCTACATCAATGATCTTCAGATTTTCTGCTTTAATAGCCGGTTACTAAGTTTTAGATAGAGGCAGAATTTAGAAAGGAATGGCCCACCCCATTCCAAAATAGCTAGGTGTTCAGAACCTGAGCCAAATAAGTACTGGTAAGTTAATAGAATAGAATCATAGAATCATAGAGTTGGAAGAGACCACAAGGGCCATTGAGTCCAACCCCCTGCCAAGCAGGAAACACCATCAGAGCACTCCTGACACATGGTTGTCAAGCCTCTGCTTAAAGACCTTCAAAGTAGGAGACTCCACCACACTCCTTGGCAGCAAATTCCACTGTCAAACAGCTCTTACTGTCAGGAAGTTCTTCCTAATGTTTAGGTGGAATCTTCTTTCTTGTAGTTTGGATCCATTGCTCCGTGTCCGCTTCTCTGGAGCAGCAGAAAACAACCTTTCTCCCTCCTCTATATGACATCCTTTTATATATTTGAACATGGCTATCATATCACCCCTTAACCTCCTCTTCTCCAGGCTAAACATGCCCAGCTCCCTTAGCCGTTCTTCATAAGGCATCGTTTCCAGGCCTTTGACCATTTTGGTTGCCCTCCTCTGGACATGTTCCAGTTTGTCAGTGTCCTGTGGTGCCCAGAACTGGACACAGTACTCCAGGTGAGGTCTGACCAGAGCAGAATACAGTGGCACTATTACTTCCCTTGATCTAGATGCTATACTCCTATTAGGAGTATAGCATCTAGATCAGGCCATTTCAAACTATTACATCATCATCATCATCATCATTATTTCATTATTGTATTAGTATACCGCCCTTCATCCAAAGATCCCAGGGCAGTTCACAACAGAAAGATACAAAATGAGAATACAAAATACATGAAGCAAAACCAATAACACTCCTTCCACAAACGCATTGAAAAAGCCATGGAATGTTAATCAGCCAAATGCCTGGTTGAAGAGAAATGTTTTTGCCTGGCACCTAAAGATACCTTACCTTTCAAGTGCAGCATTGGATGGTGTGCATGCAATAGAGAGGTTTATGTCACAGGCTAGCATTATGCCTGAAAATGTTCTCAGTGTAAGGCTCCCAATGCAAAGATCCCTGGGAATTGCAGTTGGACATGCATTCTGACAAACTATAATTCCCACAGACCTTTGTGATAGAATCTGCTCAGCTGTTAGGTATTCAAGGCTAATGAAAGTCTGAATAGCTGCTCTCTCCTTCATACAAATCTCCACTGGTTATTACTGTAGGTTTTGGGGAAAGGAAACTGAATGGCAGGGCTGGCGAGGTGAGGGAGGAGAGACACTAGTTGCAGGGAATAAGCATTATTGTGTTATGCTGTTGTGTTGGGGCTTGAAGCACATAGGGAAAGTGGAGACAACAAAGAGTTGAAGTGAAGATCAGGCATAGGTCAAGTCAGGTCTAGGCAGGGTGAAGGCAGTTCTCCTAAAGCAGCTCAGGACCCTCGGCAGTTGTGACAGCTGGGGTGTGGAAGATGCTATCTCAGCCCAGAGCCAGGGCCATTTGAGACCTTTTTGTAGGTTGACTAGCACTGCAGTTGGGCCCAACTCACTGAGAAGATGGCTGTGCTGACTCAAAGGACTCTTGACTAACTCTGCAGTAGCCAGCTGTAGAAGGGATGAAGGAATCTACACTCTCAGGCTAGGAAGGCCCACAAGGGAGTGCTGAAGGTCCTTTCTATGTATTTCCTTCTCATCTATGTCTACCTCAAGATACAACATTGTGCCATATTCTGAGGCCATGGAAAGCATTTGGAAAGGGTCATTTCCACCCCCTAAGATTCTCTTTGTGAAGAAGCTTAGAAAGAACCATTCTTATTTCAAATTGAGATAAGATGAGTTTGTCCATGTTGCTTTCCCATACCAACATCGTGCTGAGGAACCCTTGGGTACTGCAGAGTATTATAGGACATACTTAGGGTGCACTCTAATTTTGTGTGGTGCAACAACCGGAAGAAGTCAGTCTGACCACTGCCCTATGTAAACTGCGAATATGACCTAGAATGCACAAGTGACCCCAATGAGAAAATCTTCAAACTTAAAAGAGTTTCCAGGAACACAGTTTAAAAATCAATTATATAGATTCTAGAGGGCAGAAAATGTATTGTTGCATGCTGAGAATCAATAGTACTACATCCTTATTTGAAAATATACAAGAGTGAAAAAGATATATTTGGAGAAGCACAAAAAGATGGCTTCAAGAATACAGTATTGGAATTCAGTTTATGTTACCTATACGGCTCCTCACGGAATTCCACGCCTCAAAGTTTATAATTTCATAATCTGAAGACTGAGAGATGCCTTTCCATTGCTAATGAGCCTGATTTGCAAAATATCTGATTTAGCTGCTGCGCTCCAGCTGCTGGTGAGGTTTCAATATGTCCCACTGTGCTGAATAATTTGGGCACTTCGCTGTGTGTGACCAATTAACCTTGAGTCAGATTTGGCAACTTAAGGCTTAGAGCACTTTATACAACATTGCGTTTTTATAAAGCAGAAAATGCCAAACATACCTGAGATTGTGCATTAATATTGGCTCCTTCCTTCACTAGAACTTTGACAACTTCAGCCTGCCCAGCCAAGGATGCAATATGCAATGCAGTATTGCCTTTCTGTTTGATAAAAGATAATGATAGTAATAATAATTAATTCAGACAGATTTGCCCAAAACCCAGGGTTCAAAGTAGCTTTCAATTCTCATTCACATTCATAACATCAGTTGAAACTTTAGCATTCTTACATTAAAACTATTCAATAACTTTCTCTTCATTTATAATAAACCTCCTAGGATTAAGGCTACACAAAGATTTCTTAGAGAGAAATGTTTTTGGCCTTTTTTTTTTTTTTAGCTAGAGAGATCCATAATTTGGGGGCCTCTTATTTAAATACTTTGACTCATGGTATATATATAATACCACCATGTTCTTGCTATGCACTGCCCTTCGGTTATGCAGACCAAATTTGATAAACCTGATAATTCTAGAATATTCACAGGGATAGAAGGGAGGGCAAGCAAAGCAATAAGGCTGCATCCCTTCAACTAGTTTTGTCTCATGCTGCCAGCTATTAACACCAAAGGAAATTATTCTCAACCAAAAAAAATCCTAAAGACTAATATGAAATTACTTTCTACTTGAATGAAAAGGGAGCAATTTTCATGGGAACACAGGAAACTCCTTATACACAGTCAGACCACTGGCCCTCAGTATTGCTTACATAGGAAACCTCAGACCTGGGGGGGGGGAGAATGAGGCCCTCCAGGCAGGAGCGTAGTGTGGGAGGGGGCTGCTGGGGCCATAGACCCAGGAGCATTTTTCGGGGGGGGGGTGTTGGCAGGGTGGCATGAGGAAGACCTTCAAATCAGTCCAAAGCCCATCTGTTCATGGAGACCAAGTCTGGATCCAACACTTTCTCATCTCTGTGATTATATAGTATAGGAGAAGGTTCTTCAGTTCTCCTGTGTTTTTACTTTGAAGCCAACAGGTGTACCAAGGGAGGGTTGGTGTGAGTTTGGTAGGGATTGCAGAGGTCGATGGAAAGTGTGTGCTTGCATTCTTGAGGCATGCATACCTGACGTTAATGAGGAAGGACAGAGTACAGTGCTGTTGTCAGGTGGAAGGTGTGTGAGACATATACGCAGGAGTTTCAGCACATGTTTCAGAAACACTGCCTAATGGATCTTAATGCAGAGTTGAAACAAATAATGTTCATCATTAGTCTGTTTCAGGAATAGAATCACAGAATCATAGATGGCTGTGGTGCTCTCACAATGTCTCTTTCCCTCTCCCTGCTCCCTTTCCCTTGTCTATTGTGTTTTTATATTAGATTGTAAGCCTTCAGACAAAGACTGTCTTGTTTTAATTGACTGTTTGCAAACCACTCTGGGAGCCTTTTTGGCTGAAGAGCTGGATACAAATGCTCTAAATAAGGAAACGTTACTGAACTACAGCTCCCATCATCCCTAACCTGACCATGTCACTGATCAAAGCTGTAGTCCAACCACGTTGTCTTCCCTTGCTCTATTTCAGTGTGTGTGAACCATTTATATATAATGATACAGTGAATATATTACCTTAGTAGCAGAGTCCACTGCAGAACCTCTTTCCAGCAATTCCTGAACCAGCCCCACATGGCCTTCTTTGGCAGCCAGATGTAGAGCGTTGAGTCCATTCTGCAAGGAAAAAATAAAAAATAAACTTCCCATTTGGCCCCTCTTAAAGAGGTATAGCCCTAGTGGTATAGCACAGGCTTTGAATACAGAAAATCTTAGCTGCAATCACGGACATCAGCAGCTAAAAAGTTCTCAGCTGGCACAGCCACTGCCAGTCAGAGACTGGGCTGCTGTCTCATCCCATTCACATCCAATGCATGCGTGGTCGGGCCATCCACCACGTCCACCACACAAACACCTACACATCTCTCTCAACATTTGTAAATACAGTAAGAAATTTTGAGTCACAGGAGGAGATACCTTTGAAATCTCATAGATTCTGCCCACCCATTTCCCATGGGAGTGTGGGGGACACACAAAGGAAGCTGCCTAGCAAACGCAAGGTTGGACTGATTTCTAATCTCTATGACCTCTCCCGATCCCACTGATGTACTGATCTCAAAATGGGTAGGTTTCAGGACGTTCAAAGGAGTCTACATAGTAGCACCCTCATTTAAACCTCCCAAAGTCTACTTGAAGCGAACCTCTGAGTGCAGCATGTAAAACAAGAATTGGATGGGGTTTCTCTCACTTCTGTCCATTCAAGTGTTGAAAAGTCTTCTTGGCCCTCCCTGTGCTCAGAGTTACCTGGCTTGCCCACTTCACATATTTGTTTGTTAAAACTATTCACCGTATTTTTCGCTCTATAAGATGCACCCGACCATAAGACACACCTAGTTTTTAGAGGAGGAAAACAAGAAAAGCCAGCAAGAGCCGTAGACACGCTCGCTTGGTGCGGCTCTTGTTGGCTTTTCCGGGAGGAGGGAGGAGGGACTGACGGGCTGCCCTCCGTCCTTTCTCCCACCTCCCTGAAAAGCCAGAGCAAGCTGCGCAGCTATCGCTGAAGCCAGCAGAACAAGAGGCGCTGCACAGCTCTCGCTCTTGCTGTGCTGGCTTCAGCGATAGCTGCGCAGTGCCTCTTCAGCAAAGCAGGAGGAGGAATGGAAGGGGCTCCGTAAGGGCTCCCTTCCATTCCTCCTCCCGCTTCACTGGGAAGCCAGTAGAACAAGAGGCACTGTGCAGCTCTCACTCTTGCTGTGCTAGCTTCAGTGATAGCTGCGCAGCCTGCATTCACTCCATAAGATGCACACACATTTCCCCTTACTTTTTAGGAAAAAAGTGTGTCTTATGGAGCGAAAAATACGGTACTATCCGCTCAGTTCTACAGCAGAGTACATAAACAATTCTTAAAATAAAACAACATCTGCTCTATCAGATACGCAGACTTAAAGGGGTGGTCTTTGTAAACAAATAAGAAATCAGATAATTTCTCAAACATGGATATTTAAATTCTAGCTGCCAAAAGCAGCCACTTTATTCTCACCCAATGAAAATGAAATGGCTTTAGTATATCCAACAACTGTTATTACTTTCATTATTTATATAGCAGTAAACCACTCTGACTGTCCCAGAATATACCTAAATATCCAAAACTTTGTCATAGTTTTTCTGGCTACTATAAATAGATTCCAAGTGAGAGAAGTTTATTATTTTATTTGCTTGATCTTGCAAAATCCTAATATAACCACTTCTGGATCAAACAAAAGTTTTATTCCAAAAAATCATTCGAATAATCCCCACTCCCAGTAATAAATAACTCCACCATACATGCAGAGGCCTAAAGGCTACATGCACACTATAAAGCCCAATAAAGTACATTTCTTTCCTGAAAGAATTCTAGGTGCCATAGTATGTTAAGGGATTCTGGATCCTCAATCTCCTTGCACTTGGTCAACCGGTCACTGTAATATATGCAGCTTAATGCACATACATTAGGAGGTGATAATTCCCATGCTGTCAAAAGCTTAACCAGCTGATTTCTGAAAATTAAACTATTGTTAAAGGGATAGGAGCAAATAGGCCTTCTTTTTGGTCAGTATGAGCCTTGTTTGTAAGGAAACATCTAAGCTGTTCATAAAAATATAAAAGAAAACAATAGAAGTATGATATGAATAAAAACAGATATTTTAAAATATTCAAAAGATATTTATTTATTTTGAAGTAGGTCCAGTTAATTTCTATGGAAACCTACCTCCACATGGGATAAAATATTTTAATAAATAAGTACGAATAAATAAAGTAAGCCTACTTAGGATATCCCAAATGCCTTACTAGCACACCTGGCTAAAACAGGAAATCTAGGAGATTTACTTACAACTATAGACCTTGGAATTCAGCATTAAATGAATTGACACAATACTGTACAGATTACATTAAAGGATCTATTCAGTTTTAATGATCAGTGGAAACAGCAAAAGGTCAGCTGGGCACAATCCAACCTATTTAGAAAAGAGGCTGGCTGGGAACCAAATGCTGTTTTATCTGATTAAATGGATCAAGGCAGCAGAAAACCACAGAGGGAAAGACTCATGTTGATTTCCCCATTATCCACCGATCTATTCTGGAGGTCTGGGCATAATAATAATAATAATAAAGTCTTTCAGCAGCAGAACACAAGGTTCAATGTTCTGTGAGCCTTTCAATGAAGAGCCCACTCTAGATTCTACAAAAAAAAAAAAAGTGCCATGAACCTACAGAAAGGGAAGGAGAAAATGATGGAAGGAAGAGAAAAGAAAAGAGCAGAGTTTGGCTAATGGCAGGCTTTTTCACGTGATCACTTTTATCTTAGATACAGCACCCTCTTAACTAACTTTAGCCCTGTATTTGTTTATACAACCCAGGACTCAATCCATGGTTGAAAGTGGTTCCAAGTGATGACAAGTGCATCATGACTAAGCAGTGATTATTTCCTAGCATCTCTGTTGCCATGGAGTAATTCCATCTGTAAACAATGTCAGTTCTTCAGGTGATCATATGTGGGAGGAGTTTGCAATTTAATTACAAGGGCACGCTGCTCTGTGAGTGACCTAGGAAAAGTGGTACCGGTGCTTTGCAGAAACAACCAGGGATTCCCTTCCCCATGTTAAAAAATTAACAGCAAATAAGGTTGCTAGTTTAGATAAAAAGCCTATATCAAGGCTTACCCTATCCATATCTGAGATTTTACAAATGCCATGCTATTTTATCAGATACCTTCAATCACAGCAAAAAAGTGAAGAATCATAGAATTGTAGAGTTGGAAGGGACCACAAGAGTCATCTAGTCCAAATCTTTTGCCCAATGTTTGGCTTCAACCCACAACCCTGAGATTAAGAGTCTCATGCTGTCCAGACTGCGCTATCTGCAGGATCAGTTTTTCTTCAGACACATGGAAGAATATGAACATAAGAAAAGCTCTGCTGGATCAGGTCAGAGGCCCATTTAGTCCAGTAATCTATTCACAGAGTGGCTAACCAGATTTTATTTTATTTTTTATTTAACAAATTTAAAACTACTTCATAGCATGAAGCCATTAAGAAGTGTACAATATACTTATGGAAAGCACATAGGCAGGACCCTAGTGAAACAGGACTATCCCCAAGTGTGATTCTCAACAAAGGGTATAAATAATGAGGCATATTGCCTCAGGCAGTAGAGGTAAAACATAGCCCTCATGGCAAAGCAGCCCTAAATTCCTGTTTTACATCCATCCTATTATCTGTAAGAAAATGAGAATAAAACTAAGAATATACGATTGCCTAGTGTTTCTTCAGAATAAGCATTAATGAAGTATCTGTTTGCTTTAAGGATAAAGCAAGTAGGCTGTTTGGAAAGTCAAGACACTTGCTATTATATCCTTTTTCAAATGTATTTTCAATCAAAAATGTAGCAAATGTGAGATTTGGTAACTAGAGAATTATAGATAAGAGTACAGAGGGGAAGTGGATATTATGTAATTAGACAGGGACAAAATACACATCAATAACTTCTACTTACACACAGACTGAGAAAGTGTGAAAACACATTAAACATGGCAAACAATTATTTTAACAACTCATCCTCTCTGAACATCAAAAATTGTGTTTGACAAAGAGAGCATACAGCTTTGACCCCCTGGTCCCAGGCCTAAAGTAACATCACATCAGCTGCACTACAGTGCTTGATCTTGGCAAAATTGAAGTGGCTGTTCTGGAATGATTATAGTTGGAAGCTGCTGCATGACATGGATCATACATCCAGTTTGATCCATACAAAGAACATTGACCAAGTGCTCATCTGATCATAGTACTGGTATGTCATATCCATATAGCAAACACAATTCTCTTCAGATAAAATATCTCAGATCAGCTAACATAACAATGGGGAGTAACTCCCACTGAACTTTGTATGGGTTACTCTCACGTAAACATACCGTATTTTTCGCTCTAAAGGACGCACTTTTTCCCCTCCAAAAATTAAGGGGAAATGTGTGTGTGTCCTATGGAGCGAATGCAGGCTCCTTGGCTTCAGCGATAGCAACGCGAAGCCTCCAAAGCGCAGAGGGAGCGCTCCCTCCACGCTCCGGAGGCTATGTGTTGCTTCCGCTAAAGCCTGGAGAGCGAGAGGGGTCGGTGCGCACCAACCCCTCTCGCTCTCCAGGCTTCAGGGATAGCCGCCTGAAGCCTTCGGAGTGCAGCGGGAACTCGCGCTGCGCTCCAAAAGCTTCAGGTTCCTTTTGCTGAAGCCGGGAGAGCAAGACTCTCCCGGCTTCAGCAGAGAGGGAGAGCTGCGCAGCGCCCCTTCAGCGAAGTGGGAGGAGAAATGAAAGGGGCTCCGTTTCTCCTGCTGCTTTGCTGAAGGGGTGCTGAGCAGAGAGGGGGAGAATTTTTTTTCTTGGTCTCCCCCTCTAAAACAAGGTGCGTCCTATGGTCAGGTGCATCCTATAGAGCAAAAAATACGGTACTTAAGATGTTAATCCCCATATCGGGTTTTTTTTTAAAAAAAACTTTTTTCTTTCTCAATTCACTTGTATAGATTTGAAATGAAGCAAATGCATGATCCTTTGCATGCGCTGAGGCTGTTCCCAGTATGAAATAAACTAGTTTGCATTTGAGCAGTTCTGTTTACTGCACATGTCCATTAGCTACTTGATTCTATCTGCTCCAACACACATTAAGCTCCCCTCTAAAAATACCCTACGAAGTGTTTACTTGCTGCCTGATGCTACACAGAAATAGCAAGGGAAACCTCAGACTTCCGCACTTGGGATCACTGAACACCAGGTGCATTGTGGAGGAAGATACACTTGATCTGTAGAAAGCAAAAGGGACACACCATGTCCAAGAGCAAAACAGAAGCTTTCCAATTTCCATAAAAATCAATAAAATATGTCCCTGCCAATGTATACTACTGCCCTTGAAATTTTGATTGAAGAGGAGTAGGTTCATATCTACTAGGGGAATTAAATTCAGGGGTGGGGGGGAATCTCTCAATCTAGAATATCTGAGTGGGCAAACATCACAGGAGCTGTTTAAGCATTTGATAAAAGTTGACCGCTTCCCTTCCTACTGACGTACAGGAGGCATGATAATAATCTTGAGACTTCTGGCTTTTACCTTTCCTCTGCAAAATCAAGAGATTATAATTGTAGGAGAGATAAGACTCACAGGATGCAAAGTTGCTAACATGCTTAAAATCTTTTTTTAAGGAGAGACCCAGGTGTTCTATCTTGCTTGCGATCAGAATATGGATGGAGTCAAAAGGAAATTTCTCTATAAGAAGAACTGCCTGTTAACTAATTTAAGCCTATTCTGAGCTATTGATCTACTATTAATCTCCATGTAAATGGAAAGCGAGCGACCACTTTTGTTGTTATTTATCATGTTTATAGTACTCATTAACTATGCAGTCAAAACATACAGAGACTCTATTTAAATGTTCCTTTCCTGATAACCACGAATAATGGCAGCCACTGAAATCACAGACTGGGCTTTGGCAAACTTAAATAGACTGATCTGTCCTGGACTGGAGACTGAGCTAAATTGGGATTTTTTCTTTCTCTTTTTGTTGTTATACGTTGGAAATCAATAAAAACTATATTTGTTTGTTTGTTTGTTTGTTTGTTTTGTTTGTTTAACAGTTCACATAATAAAATTGTAGATAAAACAGTGAAAATTGTGTGTGTGCACGCGTGTGTGTGTGTCTCACAGGAATATCTTTCCACCCCGCCTTCAGCACTCAATTCAATGTAGGGGGAAGGAAAGGCCAGCAAAAGAAAAAAACACTCCTTCCCTTCTTCCTACTACCCAGTTCCTCTGCAGTTCCCACTTGCATATTATGCCAAAATCTGTAAATCATATGCCACTTACCTGATTACATGTATTGATGTCTATTCCTCCCTTCAGATATTCCACAACTTTGTCCAGATTGCCAGCCCTGGCAGCTCTGAGGAAGCTTGCATTGCTGTCAGACTGTGAAAATAAGCAAGAGGATACAATTACATTTCTTCTTCAAAGGTACACAGCACAAGTATGACCAAAGAAAGAACCTGCATATTTATGTTACTGAAGTTTCAGTTCCAATAATTTGCACTCCTAATTTGGGCATCCCTATTCTAATACAGATTATTTCCCGAATGCTGTGGTGTGCATGTAACCATATGGAAAGCCAATAATCAAATATTTGACCAGTATTTCTCAACAACGCTTTCCCAAAATATCCTCAACCCTGTTGCACTTCACTGTCATTGCCCCCCCAACTACTGTACCTTAGCTGGAAATTTGAAAGGATACCAATACACATACAGCTGTTCTGCACCTGCAAAGATCTGGCTAATGTGTGGACATCTGGAAAAAAGGAGCAAGGAAGCGTGGCAACATTGGGGCAGCAATAAGTGTATATATGGAAGTAATGTTTGAACCGGTTGAATGGTTCAATGTGGATCTGAGCAGCAAAAATTTGTGAGAACACAGTCTAAGTTGAGCCAAAAAGAACTATGATTTTTCCCCAGGTAGAAATATAAGTGATCAGTAAAAAATAATAAAACAAAACAGAATCCAAAAGATAAAAAATTACCACCACTACAGTTACTCACACCCGTTATAATCTTGTCAAAATGCCTAGTTATGGTAATATACTTTGCTTTTCACATGATTCAATTGATTCACAAGAGAACAAAAGACTAGAATCATAGAATCATAGAATCATAGAGTTGGAAGAGACCACAAGGGCCATCGAGTCCAACCCCCTGCCAAGCAGGAAACACCATCAGAGCACTCCTGACATATGGTTGTCAAGCCTCTGCTTAAAGACCTCCAAAGTAGGAGACTCCACCACACTCCTTGGCAGCAAATTCCACTGTCGAACAGCTCTTACTGTCAGGAAGTTCTTCCTAATGTTTAGGTGGAATCTTCTTTCTTGTAGTTTGGATCCATTACTCCGTGTCCGCTTCTCCGGAGCAGCAGAAAACAACCTTTCTCCCTCCTCTATATGACATCCTTTTATATATTTGAACATGGCTATCATATCACCCCTTAACCTCCTCTTCTCCAGGCTAAACATGCCCAGCTCCCTTAGCCGTACCTCATAAGGCATCGTTTCCAGGCCTTTGACCATTTTGGTTGCCCTCCTCTGGACACGTTCCAGTTTGTCAGTGTCCTTCTTGAATTGTGGTGCCCAGAACTGGACACAGTACTCCAGGTGTGGTCTGACCAGAGCAGAATACAGTGGCACTATTACTTCCCTTGATCTAGATGCTATACTCCTATTGATGCAGCCCAGAATTGCATTGGCTTTTTTAGCTGCCGCGTCACACTGTTGGCTCATGTCAAGTTTGTGGTCAACCAAGACTCCTAGATCCTTTTCACATGTACTGCTCTCAAGCCAGGTGTCACCCATCTTGTATTTGTGCCTCTCATTTTTTTTGCCCAAGTGCAATACTTTACATTTCTCCCTGTTAAAATTCATCTTGTTTATTTTTGCCCAGTTCTCTAATCTGTCAAGGTCGTTTTGAAGTGTGATCCTGTCCTCTGGGGTGTTAGCCACCCCTCCCAGTTTGGTGTCATCTGCAAATTTGATCAGGATGCCCTTGAGTCCATCATCCAAGTCGTTGATAAAGATGTTGAATAAGACCAGGCCCAAGACAGAACCCTGTGGCACCCCACTAGTCACTCTTCTCCAGGATGAAGAGGAACCATTGATGAGCACCCTTTGGGTTCGGTCAGTCAGCCAGTTACAAATCCACTGAGTGGTAGCATAGTCAAGACCGCATTTTACCAGCTTCTTTACAAGAATATCATGGGGCACCTTGTCAAATGCCTTGCTGAAATCAAGGTAGGCTACATCCACTGCGTTCCCTTCATCTACCAGGCTTGTAATTCTGTCAGATCTGGCTGGTTATTACAACAGATTAGGTCAAACTTTGTCCTTTTCTTCTGTGTCTATCTAAGCCAGGGATGGGGAACCTGTGACATTCCAGTTGTTGTTAGACGCCAGGTCTTATCAGTCCCAGAAAGCACAGCCAATAATGGGTGGCTAAAGGTAACCCAGCCCTGAGCTCGCCCTTCATAGTTGCTGTCCGCAAGCATCTCCCATCTCTTTTCCCTCACCTTGATCAACAGCACACAGATCTTCTTTAAGGTTTTTGCCACTCCAATCTCATTGATCCCTTCCACCATCAACTCCCAGCCCTGATTCATTCCTCTGCTCCTCCACCCATCATTCCCTCAGGTTCAAGCTGCACAGCTTACTATCTTCTCTTCTGTAGCCATTTTGCCTCCTAAGGTGTTAGATTCACTATTTTCTTGGCTTGCTTGTGCTGTGTGCTCTATTACTCCTTAGGGCTCCACTTCATTGCCCTTTTCTATCAACAGAACGCAACGCCACCACCCAAAAAAAAACAACCCTGTGTGACGGGTTTTCTCCCAGCTCCAGTTGACTTTTGCTTCCTTAACAAAGGGATAATGTTGGTCAGATGGACCTCATTTCCCAGCAGAGAGAACATTAATCTCTTCCGTGGTATCACAGCTACTCAATCAAAGACTAAGATAAATGCTCAGAAAGCTTCAAAGTGCTTCATTGCTATATGTACAGACAAGAGAATATTTGTCCAAGTATACCACCATGTGAAGCACAATCCTATCCATGCTTACTCAGAAGCAAGTCCCAGTAAGTCCGTCCTTCCTTCCTTCCTTCCTTCCTTCCTTCCTTCCTTCCTTCCTTCTTTCTTTCTTTCCTTCCTTCCTTTCTGATTTGTATATTGCCCTTGATCCAAAGATCTTATAGTGGTTCACAGCATAAAAATACAAGATTAAAATACATAATAAAAACAAAACAATAAACCTCCCCATTGAGACAAAATACAACATAAAAGTGTTTGTGACGCCTGCCTTAATCTCACAATGTTGCTATTAACCCCCTCCCCCCCCACACACATACATAACTGAAGGGAAGATTGCTCAAAAAACACAACCACACAAGGAGCACGTATATGCACTGTTAGGCAAATGTAATTGTGAGTCCCCAGTTAGGGAGTTTGCCAAATGATCTGTTTCCCAGAAGAAAGGTAAAGAATAATGTTATGTCAGGGCACTGTGGAAACTTAAATCATTGTTCCCTGCCCAGCGCTAATCAGAACTCTGCTGGTGAAAGTGGGCGTCCTCAGTGGTCATGTTGCTATGGTCCCCTCCCAAACCTGGAGACACTCCTCGTTTGGGGGGGGGGGTGAAACAGGATACAAAATAATTTTTGCTTGTTTGGACCTGTCATTAGTGGAGCCAAAAAGGCACTTGGAGGATTTGTCTTGGTCCACTTCCACCAGGGTAATACTTTGAATACCCCAGTAAAGTAAACCTGTCCATGAGAAAGGAAGGAAGGTGAAACCATGGGCAAGGGACAGTCATGCTGTTCTGACCTTATACCACACTTAATGCACATATTATTGCACCTAGAAATGGCAAATTAAGGCTGAAGATGGGATTGCAAACTTTAAAAAAGACTTCTAATACAGCCCTTCCCCCTGAGAGAAATAAGAAAACAACACTGATTCTCTGCTCATTGTACTCTGGATTTTACCCCAGAACACAAAGATATAGAAATACTTTAAGGAGATCCTGGTGCATATTACAGGCTCCTCAGTATCAAGAAACCAGACCACCCTACTTAACACAACTGCAAGGAGGAGAAAAAGGCATTGCAGGAGTCTTTTTCTAGCATTCAACATCAGCCAGTGAAGCTCTGTAACCATGACACAGCAGCAGTGTCTGTCAAACACTTGAAAGCGAGGCGATCTACTGCTAGAGAAGACTTTGTGCAATGCAGCAGACTCTTTTATTACAAGCGCAGAAACTGAAAGCAGAAATCGATGATGGAACCTGATTTTTTGTGCTTTCATGCTATACCACAGAGCACATACTTTTCATGATTAAGTATGGCAATGTTGCATTTAAACAATATTGCTGCATTTTTTCCCACAGTTCTTTTTTGGTTGACATTGCCTTGCAAGCATTCAATAGGGGGAAAATGAGCATAGCTTGGGGGCAGAGTGCTACTGTGATGGTGAACTCTGCTCTAATCAATCCATGTTCATTAGCACATCTGTAGAACACGCCCCCCCCCCCCATATAGCTGAATGCACCAAGGGTCTGCAAAAGCAGGAAACCTCATCATGTGGAGAGGTCCCTATGCACACACACATAAGTGTTTACACAAAAAGAAACCTGAATTCTTGCTTCCAGGATAACCAGTGGAACAGAGGCAGCATGGTTTTATACTTTGATTTTATTTTATTCTGTGAACCGCCCTAAGACCTTTGGGTATAGGGTGGTATATAAATCATCATCATCATCCTCCCCCTCCACAATGATGTCAAGTCAGGCTAGTGTGGAGCTGAGGAGTGTGAAAACACAACGAATGATACATTTGCTTTCAGTGTGCACATGTGGTTCCCAACTGAGTGACAGAATCCACATATAGAAGCTTGCTTCCCCACACAGATTTCTCTCTTGGTAGAGTATGATGAACATTATTTCTTTTTATTAACAAATTCAAAGCTGAGCATGCAAAAAACTCTACCCGTTATTTTCTTTTAAACAGAAAAAAAATGTGCTTCTTCCTTGAGCAGAGAATATTTTCACTCCAAGGGCCACAATTCCTTCAGGGCAACTTTACAGGGGCCGGAGGCAAAAGTAGGCAAAGCAATAAATGCAAACGTTTCCATTCTGCAGCAGGCTACACACTCACACATCCTTCTCTATCCAGACAAGCAAGAAACATTATCAGAGTTCAGTGGCACATTCAGGCCAGGCAAAAAAACCCCAAAGAGAGTGAAAGGCGAGGCTGTGGGCATGGTGGTGTCATCCTGGCAAAAGTCCGAAGGACCAGACAGTGTGACCTAGAGGGCCAGACTAGAAGTTTCCCGCCCCTGTCCTTGAGAGAGCATGCATAAATAAATAAATAAATAAATAAATAATGGTTTGCTTCCTGAACTTATTGCTCTGCATATAGGAATTAAGAATGACTATTAATTTAATTAAAAAAAATTCCTTCCAGTAGCACCTTAAAGACCAACTAAGTTAGTTCTTGGTATGAGCTTTCGTGTGCATGCACACTTCTTCAGATGGCAGACCAACACGGCTACCTATCTACAACTATTAATTTAATGCTGGTTGTTGACTTTAAGAAGTATTTTTTGTGTTCCGTATATTCAAACCCCCACTGCTGCCTTGCATTTCTTTTCATGCCACTAATTTGCAAAATGAGGTCTCCACAGTTACAAACGAAAACTGTCCTTAATCCACCTTAACGTGTTTATCTCTTGCTGTGCCTGTGGTGCTGGGGTCAGCCAACACTGAAGGATCCCTGGAACGTCTTTGCATTCCCCCTGGATTTGGCAATGGAGAGTCACCCTTACTTCTAAGTGACATTAATTTTCAGGTTGCATGTTGAGAGCTCAGATCACATTACCCAAGTCATCGGTTCAGTTGTAGCCAGAAGAAAACATATTACATGACAGTCAGAAATACTTAATTGATAGGTAATGCAGAGCTGCATGTTTTCTCCTCCCATCTTCAGAATAAAGGTAAGTAACTTCCAGCTTTTACCGCACAGTCAAATGTCACCACAAGAAGGAACTATTGTTCATGTGTGCTTTTAAGATTCTTTTCTGGCTCACTGCCACTCAGGGGGAGGGGGGGCAAGGAAGTGGGAGGCCAGCACAGGGCAGGCACAGAGTAGATGCAGGACTGGGAGCAATGGATTGGCTCTGCTGCAGGGCCAACAATGAGCTGCTGCTGCTGCCTTGGCCCCTCTGCCTTGCTCAACAAGCAGCAGTGACCTGGCATGTTCAAAAGGTGGGAGAGCATCACAGTCTCACCCACACAGCCCCACAGGCTGCTACTGCTGTGCCCCTCTTCTAGTGCTGCCACATCACAATTTCTGGTAAAGGTGGTAAAAGTGAGAGGAGGATTTCTTTATAGCAGGTATGGGGAACCTTTGACCTTCCAGATGTTGTTGGAGAACAACTCCCATCAGCCTTGGCCATGTTCTCTGGGGATGATGTGAGGCACAGTTCAGCAACATCTGGAGGGCCAAAGTTTATCCCCACCTGCCTCATAATGGCTCTGGTTCTCTACCTCCTTGCATCTGTGCACGTATCTGTTTTGATTTGTGAGAGCAGGTAGAGGGAGGACCTGCTGCAGGGAGGTGTAGCTGGAGACCGAAGTTTGAGAAACGCTGGATTAAGTGCTTTCTTCTTGCCTTGAAATTGGTAAATACCAATGCTGAAGGGACAGGGACTGTGCGGCCCAAGCTGGTGGGGTGCCAGGAACCTTCCAACCTTCAGCTGTCAGATGAGCAGCCACACAGAATTCAAAAAACGTGGCTGGGAGTGCATTTGGCAGTGAAACTGGAGGCAGGGGTGGAAATGTATTTGAAGGAGGCAGGAAAGTATGGGGCTGTCTCCTGATTCTTAGTTGCCTGATGCAGCACTGGAAGCCCAGTGAGGGATTAGAAGGAACAGGTCAAGTATAAGGACATCAAGCTTCAAGTGAACTGAGTACAAGCAATAAAAATGTTCCTTATGAAACAAGAATATCTCACACTGACTATCTGGTTACCTTTCAGGAAGATGTGATTTCTCATAGTTAAGACATATGCAGGTTTTACTTGGCAGTTACAACTACCCATAGCATTTTAGAATATTAGAATATGCAAATAATAACAACAACAACAACAACAACAACAACAACAACAACAACAACAACAATTTGAACAGCAGCAATTTTCAAAGTAGGAGTAATGTAGACGCCTGGTTAACTCTTTCCATATGAAATTTTGATCTACAGTACTTTTAAAATTAACCTTCTATTGACTTCCCTAGCCTCTCTTCTCCAGTATAGCTTTGCAGTTTCAAAGCTACTGTAACTTCCTCCTGATTAAAAACTTGGATTTGTTTACAAGCCTTTTATTCAGTACTTGCCTTTAACAACAACAACAGCTGCTGCTACTACTACTACTACTACTACTACTACCACTACTATACACCAGTCTCTCTGGGCTGCTTACAGCATATATTAAACATAGTAAAACAGCAAACATTAAAAAATAGTTCCCTTCTTCTGAGCCAAGCCTATTATTTCTATTTTATATTCCAAATGTATGCTAATAGTAACTTTTTGAAAGACCATTCCAATGCCTACATCATACACTTACCTCTTTCCATGTGGATAAACTACATGACTTTTCCAACACATATTCTTTACCATTCTTGACTACAAATTGGATGCAAAATCTCACTGAATTAAGCATATGCTAAATTACTTTGCTAAAGCCAATGCAAGGAGTAGTTAATATCAGCAAATAATACTGATGAAAAATATTTAACAAGCAGCTGTATAAATCTAACCCTTAAAGCTCTCCCATAAATCCACTGTAATCATTTGGCAATCTAGCTTTCACTGACATTTGTAGGATTTCTCAAGCTACATTAAAAAAAAATAATAATACACACACACAAAGGAGCCTGGGAGATAAGTGCTATCTTAATTTTACAAAATGAATGCAGTATTTGTGTGAACTGAGGAAGTTATGAACACTTTCTCAGCAAGCAGTATTACACATAAAAAACGAATGTGATAAACTACTTGACCTGAGATGAAATAGGTTGCTTTGTGTCAAGATTTCCAATGGCTGTTCCTGAAAACATAAAAAATATCATGCTGTTGGCATTCGTCTCGAGGGGGACAGTGACTATAAGGGAGAAATCAACTACAACCTATCAGAAGAAAGTCCTTCATCAGAATCCAACCCAAACACTCTTCACTGTTAGTTGGGTTTAAGGCAACTCTTTTCAATCCATGATTAAACTGAAAGTATGTTTGATTAGAGTACTTTTGTGACTTCGTATTTCCATTTCAAACACATCAGCTGGCCCCAATACAACAAGGAGCAATCTGAACAAGAAAAATGGGGTTGCCTGTACAATACCCTCTCTGGGGATAGGGGTGGGCAGAAAATCTCCTGCTTCGCAATGTGCACATGTGGAAGGAATCCAATCCAAGGATTTGTGTGTGCAGCAGGCATGAAGGAGACTCACTTTGCCTTCACGTTCCTTTATCAACCCTGTACCCTACCCTTTGTACTTCTTCCAAATATGAAAATGTGATGGCAGCGTAATATTATTATTTGCTGGATGGTTAATGTGAGGTCCTCCAGATCTTTTTGGGCTACAACTCCCATCAACCCTGATCAATGGCCATGCTGGCTGGGGCTGCTGGGAGTTGGAGTCCAACCACAACTAAGAAAGCCTCAGTTACAGGTAGGTAGCAGTGCTGGTCTGCCATAGTCGAAACAAAATAAAAAAAACTTCCTTCCAGTAGCACCTTAGGGACCAACTAAGTTTGTTATTGGTATGAGCTTTCGTGCGCATGCACACTTCTTCAGATACTGTCTCTGAAGGAATTTTTTTTATTTTGTTAAGAAAGCCTTAGCTGCCCCTTCAATTTGATCCTTGACTTTATATCTGCACAACAAAATAGGGCCATACTACAATGACAGGTGCATAATTGCAGCAGCCCAAAGATTAGCTATTTGAAGCTTCAATAAGCAGATATTGCTACAATGGGAGGAAAGACTAAGTTACCAACATTTCACAGCTTTTCAGCCATCACTATACTGCCCTTTCTTCCCAACGAAATTTATGCACCAACTAAATTGTATTAGCCTATTTCAGCATTATATAACGAAGTCAAACAGATCTGCTGTACTGCACTAACACCTATTAAATGTTATAATCAGGATTCACACCACTCCATCTCATGGAATTTCAACCATAACAACATTTCTTCTATTCCAAATGACAAACCTATTCACCTCATCAACTGTATTACCCATTTCAGTGATACTGAACCTAAAATACTGCAAAATCATACAGACTGTACTGCAACTAACTCCCATAAATTGTGGTAATCATGGTTTGCACTGCTCTGTACTGTACGTGTACCAGTGGCGTAGCGTGGGTTGTCAGCACCCGGGGCAAGGCAAGTAATTTGCGCCCCCTAACCCGTGGATTTGCGCCCCCTAACCCGTGGATTTGCACCCCCTAACCCGTGGATTTGCGCCCCCTAACCCTAACCCCCAGATGTTGCGCCCGGTGCGGCCGCCCCCCCTGCACCCCCCACGCTACACCACTGACTTGTACAGAAATTCCAAACAGAAAATTCCAAACTTGTCCACTGACAAATAATGACTCTCCATGGTTTCTTTCATAGCCCTACCTGGAGATGCCAGAGATTGAACCTGGACTATTTTTCATGCAAACCATGTGCTCTATCACTGAGCCATGACCCTTTCCTCCAAAATGACTGGCACCAGCTCTCCAGGGTTTCAGGCAAGGGGCAGATTGCTACAGATTCCCTCCCCCTCAATTTCTCTTGCTGAACTCAACTGCTGCTGTAAACTTGACTGTTCAGTTAAATTCCAAAGGGAAACTACTTCTAACTGTTCTTAATTTTCAAGGCAAGCAGAGTGAGGCAAAAATGCAGTAGAAAAATCCCCAATAAGCTATTTACAAAATAGCTTTGCTTGTGATTGAAATAAGGGAAGGATTTCAAGCAACTAGCTTTTACCAATTAAAAATGCATGCCATATTAACACTGAAAATGTAAAATAATAATAATTATTTTTGCTAAATTGTTGACAGGAAACTAGCAAGGAGAAGTGGAAAATCAAAAATTTGTGGGTGGGGTTACAAACATGTCACGTGGCCACTCCTAATGAGATTGCATTGATGCAAAGTTGCCAATTGCAACCATACATTATAAGGGAGTGCTACTTTTGAACTGATACCAAAGAAATTCTTTTTAAACAGCTTTGACATTTGATGAAATATGTGATATATAGTCTTCATTTGCTATATGATTTCTACTCAGATTCCATCTGACTTCCCTTCTTACTGCAAACATTTTATTTCTGTGATGAACATGAAACTACTTTCAAGTGAAAGTGTGTAGAACTGGCTGAATCTGGAGAATAGTGCAGCGAGCCAGCACAATTAACCTTGAAATGTGAATGCAGTTTTTAAAATTATACATTTGTGGCATTTCCCCCCTCCTGCAAAATTCACTAAGCTTGCAGTCCTATGGACACACTTACTTGAAAGTAAGTCCTGCTGAGCTCATCAGTACCTACTTCCAAGTAAAGATGCATGGAATTAGGCTGCTAAGTACTTATATAGTGAATAAAATATTTGAAAAATTGTGCTTTGGCTTAAGTAATTGCAAACATTGACAACATGAGAGATCACATTGACCTGTGTAATGAACTTTTTTCTGTAACTGAGCCTTTATATATCTCCTAAACTATGGAAAATATACTTAACGGAATAGCACAGTCCATCAAATGCAATTTATTGATTTTATGTTCTCAAATGAGACATCAGTACAGTCTCTTTGGGATGTCTACTTACAAAAATATAGTAAAAGACATTCTTTTATTTATTAGGAGCTCTATCTCCTGAGTTTTTTTGCTACTTACAATCTTATATTTTACATGCTTGGAAACACATTCCAGGAGCTACTTTGCTGTTCAACAGATCCCCAAGAATGACCATCTGAATCCAGCCACCAGCAGTTTTTAAAGTCACAGACCCTATTTCACTGCTCAGCATTGCCAGTAAGCAGGTTCAAAGAGTTATCTTGCTAAGAGGTCTTCTTCTTCTTTTCTACACAGTCAAAAGGCCTATTTATCCCCTTTGTCGCCTCTTTAGACTTACCAGTGTCTCAGGATATTTAGCCTCTTCATTGTTGCATCCATAGTAGTCTGGAATTTTATCCACATCTTGTATGTTTCCTTGCACTCTCACACCCTTGTCCGTGTGACAAGCCTGGCAAACGGGTGCATTGCCCATATCAGTCCTCCCCGCTCACTCCTGCAAGTGGGTTTGACTTTTAAGTGTCCTAAACACTCCAAAGGGGCACAGTAAACAATCCAGAAGGATAATTACTGACCCCGTGCTTTGCTCCCCTCAACTCCCCTCGCCAGAGTTTTCTTTCTGCAGGCTGCCCTGTGTCAAAAGGGAACCTCAGCAACTGCAGACAGCATTCAGTGACCATTTCCAATTCAGGCGCTGCCTGTCTATTTTTACACCTACCAGGCCAGCTATGCATGTAAATTGAATGGGGAGGGGGAAAGCGACATACAGGCAGCCTGACTAACACAGAGTTAAAGTCCTACTGTGTGAAATGCCTCCGCATACAAGGGTTATTGAATTACCCAGCTGCATGCCTTTGAATGTTTTGATTTCCCCCCCTACCCTTCTACTGTTCACATTATCCCTTGGTGCTTGCCCAAAGCACTACAGTTCAGAATGCTGTATGCTAACACCCCGGTACTTTCCAGGAGGGGGGGGCATTGCGGGAGGAGAAAAACTTTCACATGAAATGATTAATTCAAAATGCCAATTATTTTGTATTTAACACACAAATGCTACTAGATATGTAGTGCTTTGTTTTTTTAAAAAAGATCATCATATGGTACTTAATAAATATGCAACTATGGCATATTTGTTTGTTCTGAATCTGCATTAGGTGAATGAGTCATAGCCTCATAGAATTCCTTTGGCAATTCTGCAGAATTACAGCATTTGAGTATCCTTTAGGCACTTTGAGCCACTACCATTTTGCTCAAGCAGCCATGCTCTCTAAAGTACAAATCTTAGAAGCAGGCCTCACGCAGCCAATTGGAGCTTTGCCAAGAATACAAACTCAATTATATTTATCACCAGAAAAGTAGACATATGGTTGTATCCAGATTTAGGCTACAATCCTAACCACACTTTCCTGGGAGTAAGCCTCCATGAATTCAACAGGACTTTTCTATGTAGACATAGCTGGGATTGCACTGTGGAGACCAACTGATAGTAAGATGACATACATTAGTGGTGTCCCATTTATTTCAGCTGGTCTATGGCAAGCATGGGGACGCGGGTGGCACTGTGGGTTAAACCACATAGCCTAGGACTTGCCGATCAGAAGGTCGGCGGTTTGAATCCCCGCGACGGGGTGAGCTCCCGTTGCTCGGTCCCTGCTCCTGCCAACCTAGCAGTTCAAAAGCACATCAAAGTGCAACTAGATAAATAGGTACCATTCTGGCAGGAAGGTAAACGGCGTTTCCGTGCGCTGCTCTGGTTCGCCAGAAGCGGCTTAGTCATGCTGGCCACATGACCTGGAAGCTGTATGCAGGCTCCCTCAGCCAGTAAAGCGAGATGAGCGCCACAACCCCAGAGTAAGCCACGACTGGACCTAATGGTCAGGGGTCCCTTTACCTTTACCTTATGGCAAGGATGACTATGGTCTGGTTTGCATGCAGCAGTAAGCCATACACTGAAACAAACTATGGGAACCAGGCAGAGCACCTTCTCAGTAGTGGTGCCCGCTCTGTGGAACGTCCTCCCATCAAACGTGAAGGAGATAAGTAACTATACAACCTTTAGAAGTTATCTGAAGGCAGCCTTGTATCCCATGGGTGGGGTACAAATAAGATTACCAGAAGCAACAACAACGGCTACAAAGGAGAAGCACCATGCTGGTTGGCACATGCTACTCAATTTTGAACACTTCGCTTCTCCCTTTCCAGAGGTAATAAGCAAAGCATGGAGGGGCTGAGTTAGCATTACGTATGAACCAACACTCGTATTCTGTTTCTTTCTGAACCTATAATGAATGGAAGCCATTGTTTGCTTTTGGTTTAGCACTTTGTAGTTTGTATGGAAAAACAAACCATGAAAGCTAGTTTGCATGTACCGCTAAATCATCCACACTATGGTTTTGTCCCCTGCGGCCTGGGGGAGTGAAGGAAGCATGACTGCAGCATGCACTAACACGCTGCTCATTCACCATAAGCCATGGCTTGTTTCTGACCACAGTTTACTGTTCTTGGGTGAAGAAGGCCTAAATCTGGTTCCAACCCACTGAATATACCAAAAGTACATTCAATTAAACTAAAGTGTAGTAAAGGTAACTGTTACGGTTTTCGTTATTTTGACACACATTTTCAAGTACTTACTGATTTTGTACAAAATTGTTTCTTCTTTATCAATTTTTTTAAAGAAACAAACAATATTCAGTAACCAGTTGTCAATGATCCAACATCTTTATTGCCCTATTGATTTGTTACCCTTCACAGCTGCCAGGATTTATAATCGGGTAACTGTGTTTTTCACCCTTTAGGATTACTGACCTACGGGGAATTCATGCTCGTGTTAATTATGTCAAGTTAATTTAGAATGGCTCTGTGCTTCTCTTTTTCCCAAGTTGTCCAGCCTTTGGTTACTGCAATATTTTATTATTTATATTTACTGCCAATTTATAGAGGGACGTGTCAATTGCATAGCTAGATATTGTAATAAAATTCAACTTGTGTGACAAAGGAAGCTTTGAGATATGAAGTTGAACAGATTTCATGTATTGAGATCTCCAATAAGTCTCAAAATTTGGATATATTAATAGTAAGCCAAATTCATAGTAGTAGTCAAATTCAACAAGCTCATGGGACTCCTCCAGACTATCTGTTCAGCTTTAATCCTGATTTGCTTGTACAAAGCTTATGTGGTGGTTAGACTATGTTCAGCCTTAATGAGTATTCATTCTGAAATTTACAGGGTGGTTATATGACAATTAATGGTCATCCTGATTCGTTTGTTAGGTGTCTAGATGTCAACCCATTTATAATTCATTCATCTCACATTTTCAGTGTATTTCCTTTTCCAAACTTTAAAGATAGATTTTTAGCACCAAAGCAACAGACTGCTTTAATCCACTTTAAATATGCTGGTCTAACATCCTGATATACACTTCAAGTATATCATAATATTCATAATATTGATAGTCTGAAGACCCCAAGGCTTGAAAAAACCCAACCTTACTATTTCCTTGCCTGATAAGATGCCAGGCATGCCATATGCAATATTGATGTGACAGGTTATGGACATCTGAAGCAATTCCACCCTAACCCCAGTCTAATACCTGTTTTAGGATTTCTTAATATGATTAGGAGAACATGATGGGGCATTTGTTGAGAGGTGGGTGAAGCAACTTTCAAGTACTCACAGAAGGTCACAAAGGCAACGAAACAAATCAGACAGCTACACCAACAATGCACAAGCCTGGTGGAAGCAGTGTGACTGGGGCAGTGGGATTCCCTCCCGACAAATTTCTTTGCTATGGGCGGGTGAGAGTTGGAAGAGTTGTCACTGCACTGCACCTTCCTTCTGCTGCAAAAGTCTCAGAGTGCCTGACTAACAGAGGATGCTGCAAAAATGAACAGACTTGTTTAGAAACTCCCATAGTTGCAGATAGTTGCCTCTCGTTTTTTAAAACATCTGCGGCATCAAAATTTATGCATGCAACTTCATATGAAAAGGGAAATATCAAACTCTTAGCACAATATCCCCATGACATTCCATCAAATACAGAACAGAGCTGCCTCCTGTTCAGCAAAATTCAAGCCTAGCTTTGTGGCAGAGTTCACTATGTGTACAGATCAACTCTGCCTATTTTGTTTGTTTTATTTAATGCTGTCCTATGTTTTTAATGTCATAAAAGACAGCAGTTGGCAAACCCAGAGACTTGAAGCATGCTCTATAAATATAAAAGGTTAACCTCCTCAGTGTTGTTTCCTGTTCACACATATCTGCCCTCTCACATTCCATGTCTAATGAATAAGGTTTCTAAAAATTTATGGTAGCTGTCAATACTGTGAAATTTAAAATCCAATGTGCAGTTGCAACTCCACAAATTCCATTTACCGTATTTTTTGCACCATAACACTCACTTTTTTCCTCCTAGAAAGTAAGGGGAAATGTCTGTGCGTGTTATGGAGGGAATGACTATGGGTGGCATGCCTACGGATTTTCCTCCTCTAAAAACTACGTGGTACTTTAGACTCAAAGCTGAGAGGTGGACAGAAGGGAGACCAAAGTAGTAGGAGAGTTTCATAGAAACAACAGGTTTCAATACTTGATATTCTTCCAGTTTTCAGATTAATTATATTAAAAGAGACATGTCCTACACACTAGATCTCTGCCTGGCAATAAATGTTATTTGAAGAATTCCACTGGATGAAGAACATTGACAAAATGCATGGCATACTTTTTAGAGCATATAAATGGATAGGCAAGCAGGAAACAAAGTCCACGGACTAAGTTAAAAGGGTGCCAAATACTGATCAACACACATTCCTTTCAAAAACTACTTGCAGATGGTTGTGATCTACATAGATATCTAAGACAAAGAAAGGGGCAAGCTTTCTGCCAGTGAACTTCTAACAATGCTAGCGCTGTTTGTTACACTGCTTCAAAGTTATTAAGGGCAAATTACTCAGAAAGCAAATATTTTCATCTTTTGCCAGATTGAGGCGGGGCAAAGCAATCAAACCATGTGTATTATTTAGAGACTTAAATTTCAAAGTCCTTATGGAAGGGTGGAAAACTCCCAGGGTCTCGTTAATGCCATTGTTATTTGGGTCTCAGATCTACCATATCACATAGCAGCTAAGAAACTGAAAACAAAAGCTGATTGTGACAGTAATCTGGCCTGTACATCAGTATTATATAATTAAAAACACAAGCAATGGAAAAAAGTTAGAGGTTGCTTTCACCTTCTTGAATCTAGAATTAGTCAAAGAAGTCAAAAGGGCATTGATGGAAAAGTGCTGGGCAAATTAGAGGCTATTGGCTTATGGTGCCACGAGAAACTTGATCTCAGTCTGCCCTAATGTTACCCTCATTGGGGAGTTAAGGTATATAAGAAAAACTGTCAGTTCAGGCCAATGTCCCAAGTGGTCCAGCATCCTGTTCTTGCAGTGGGCAGTCAGATGCCTGTGGGAAACCAGCAAGTAGGACCTAAGTGCAGCAGCATTCTTCCCACCTGTGATTACAACTGAAGGTAGAACATAGACATTGTGGCTAGTAGCTATGGTGGTCTCTATTCCAGTTTTAGATCAGCATCTTAAGACCAACCCTTGATTGGTTCTTTCGTTTCTGTTTCACTGAGTGACTTTACTTTTGCTTGGTTATCCTTGAAATGTCCTTTTCAATTCCAGTACTCATCTGCAGTTGTTTCTTCAAATTCATCTCCAGGGAAAAATTATGGATTAATATTTTTCAGTTGCTAAATAACACTGAGCAGAATTATCTTAAAAACCAATGCCCTCTTTCCATCATCCTCTGAGCATATCCATCTATACTGAAAGGCTGAGCAGCGCACATCTAGTGCACTGACTGATGCTCCAGCAAAGAGCTTTGGACCAGCTGAGCACTACCTTCTTTTCTGCCTATTACTGGCAAAATATGAATTGAATGTGTGAACTGAACATACGGGTTAATATGGCTAAAATAGTCCATATATTAGGACATAAAGCCTCTCACACAACTGATTGAGAAGTGTGGCTTCGTAACTATCTTGAAATGTTTTTCACTGGACTTGTTCATTGCAGCTGTGCTCTTAGTAGTGTGTGTTTTAGTATCAGTATATTCATCTTATTTGAACACTAGCATTTCTTTGTCTTAAATTCATTCTGAACCTTATGACTATCCATATGGATTTTGCACTACACAGAGTAAAGAGAAAAGTCAAAATATTGAGAAGGACGTGGCTTAAGCACAGCAGGTGCAGAGCATCTCTTAGTTTTTGACATCAAGAGCAGCTATAAATCCATTTAAGCACTTTGTAGCCATCCAAGCCATGGGATTCATGGAAGCCCTAACAGGATTTGTTATTTTTAAAGGAAAGAAAATGTGATCCCACCCCCCTTACACACAATTCACATGATTTGACGAGCAGTCTCTAGCAAAAGCACCTATTGAAATTATGGGTATAGCAGCTAGAAATACATGAACAAGTTACAGAAATGAGAAAGTGTGGAAGATGATTTTGTTTATTTTGCTTTGGCACTTAACACTAGATTCTACACTGCTAAATATACACAGCTAAATATATCCAAGAGTAGGACATATATAGCACTACTGCTGATAGCTGGTAAAATAATAATACTTTGCATAGTGGAATACAAATGCCCAAAGCTCTTTGCATACAAGATGTCACAGCAAACCTTACAACAGCTATGTAAGATAATGATAATGACCTTTGCATGAGGATGATATTGCAGGTGCAGGGAGGAAGAGCTGAGGGAATACCAATTAGGGGCTATGCATGTTAGTTTGGGAATGAGTTGAGCTTTGAAGCACAGGTCATTTTTTGCAGCCTTTCAACCCACAGTTCACATTCTCAGGAACTTCACACATGTACATTTCAACATACAAAGGAACATAGCTGAGTTGGTCACAGCATGGTGCTGATAACGCCAAGGTTCAATCCCCATATGGTAAAGGTAAAGGGATCCCTGACCATTAGGTCCAGTCGTGGCTGACTCTGGGGTTGCGGTGCTCATCTCGCTTTATTGGCTGAGGGAGCCGGCATACAGCTTCCGGGTCTTGTGGCCAGCATGACTAAGCCACTTCTGGCGAACCAGAGCAGCGCACGGAAATGCCGTTTACCTTCCCGCCGGAGCGGTACCTATTTATCTACTTGCACTTTGACATGCTTTCAAACTGCTAGGTTGGCAGGAGCAGGGACCAAGCAATGGGAGCTCACGCTGTCGCGGGGATTCGAACCGCCAGCCTTCTGATCAGTAAGTCCTAGGTTCTGTGGTTTAACCCACAGCGCCACCCGCATCCCATAATCCCCATATGGGATAGCTGCATATTCCTGTATTGTGTGGGGTTGGACTAGATAATCCTCAGGGAGCCTTCCAATTCTGTGATTCTATTATCCTGCATGTCACCTCAAAACGGGGACACGCTTCTATTATTTATTTTCTCTAAGGCACAAGCTTAAACAACATGAGGATCCATAACTCATAAAATCACAATTTTTTAAAAAATGGAATGAGTTGTCAAATCTTTTTGAGTTATAAAATGATTCAAATATGATTACAATTGAGTTCCTAAGCTGATATTTTAGTTACTTGATCTTCCTGTGTGTGAAAGTGATACCCTTCCTTAATGTCCATTTGCCTAGCAATGGACGATGGTTAGATATATAAATAAAATGCTGTTTTATTTGCAGTAGCTGGGTAAGTGCCATGCCAACAGAATACAATGGAGGCCCAACACGTCATATTGCAAAATTCACCAACTCCGTTATGCTTCACATACCAAATGCCATTTCACTGAGGCAGCTCTATATTCTCTCTGATAAGTAACATTTGCAAATGCAGATGATGGTGGGATAAAACAGCAATCTGGAGCACAACACTTCTAGCCTCGCTACCCATTAAACACTCAACCAATTACAAATGCATATTCTTAGCCATATTTGAAAAAAACCATCACCAGAAGGCCCTTCCTATATGCTGAATGGTTCAATGCATTAATCATAATAATCCTCTCTTGCTAGTACCAGAGACAGAGAGATCTTTTAATCCAAGAACTGCCATATGTCACTACATTGAGCATATAAATAAAAAAGCAGACAAATCATGCTATTAATCATTGCAAGCTACCGCAATAGAATAGGGGGGAAAGAGAAATTTTGCATGAGTACATCATTTACATGGTGAAACAGTATCACAGTGAAAGGCCTAACCACAACTATAGATAGATCTCTATAAATGCATTTTTAGATGTATTGAATCCTGGCAAGATGGAGGCACAGGGTGAGTAGTTCCTGTGTCCGAGAAATGATGCATATCTGAAGGAGGTTTGCAGAAGGCATGCAAGTATTATGGATGCACATTCATCCTATGCAGTTTCCCTGCTCTTCTACATACAAAGCAACAGCACCAGTCTCAAGAATGCTTGGCCTAAAAAGAAACTCCCTAAAAGATGCAGAATTAACCAGGCACTTATCATCATATGCTAATCCTCTTGTGTGCTGCCAACTTCAAAAATGTCAAGCGGCAACACATCGTTATACATCTTAGCATGGAACAAACCAGAGACCATAAATAATTAAGGAAATGCTTGCATTATTAAACCTGGAACATCAAAAGATGTTCATCAGTAGCAACATAACCTAGAACATCATTATAGCACTGAAGACCTGTGGTGCTTTAAAGAAAAAGAAACCTTCCGCATAACTGTGGCTGTTCTAAAGGAACCTGGCCAGGCCCTCCAACACTTCAGAGGGTGCAAGTCCAGTCCAGTGCCACTTCCTGGGTGCTTGAGCCCCTAGCCATACAGCACTATGCTCAGGCAATGCTCACCAGCATCTTCCTCTGGACCTAGTGGCAACAGTGGCCAGACAGAGTGAACACACAAACTCAACCACCTCACTTGGTCAGCTGGCAAAACATATGATGAAATTGAATCCAGTCTATATAAGAGCAAAGACTAAGTGGTGTGGTATAGTGGTTAAAGTGTCAAGACTTAAGCCCTGGAAGACCAGGGTTCAAATGTCCATTTGGCTATGAAGCTCAGTGGGTGAGCTTTGGGCCAGCCATTGATTTACAGCCTAGCTTAGCTCACAGGGTTGTTGTCAAAATAATATGGAGACAGGGAGAGCAATGCACGCCACTTTGAGCTCCTTGAAGGAAAGGTGGGATGTGAATGCATCATAAAAGGAAAGGCCCCTTCCTTCTTCTTTCTGAACGGATCCTCCCTCTGCAGGGATAGAGAGGCAGGTGGGGTCTTACTGGATCTCTTGTTGTAGTAACAGAACTGTGCAACTGCCTATCTGTACTCCCAACTCTGATATTTCTTCTCTGCTCAGTTCTGGGCAGGTTGTGTTTCCCAGGGACATCTTCTGGGTCACACACCACCCATGGCATCTTCATATCACTTCAGTCCAGATGCAAAACATAGTTAGTCTTGCTGGGGAGCCATGAAGAGCACAATTACCTCTTTGTAATGAGCACAAAGTAAGTGTTTTAGTGAAAGAAACCTTCCCAGCACCACATATCCATAGGACATCACTGGCAGACTCCTGCAGCTACACAGCCATGTATGTGTGTTAGGTGCCTCAAATAAAGGCATCTAAAAACCTCAGCACAGCCATGACACACAACATAAATTTCACAATTAAATACATATGAATGATTTCTTTTGTAGCTACAGCACAGCCTGTGAGAAATGGCTTATTCTCTTGCTAACTTTCAGATGAGAGTACGTACAATCATACCTCGTGTTGCACCTGCTTCAAGTTGTGTCTTTTCTCATTACGTCCCGTGGCAACCTGGAAGTACCAGAACAGGTTACTTCCGGGTTTCACCGCTCGCGCATGTGCAGAGGTGCAAATCGCGCCGTGCCTGAACAGAGTTCAACAAAGTCTTGTAGGTCATGTAGTCCAACTCCTTGCTCCATGCAAGAAATCCAGAGCTAGCGTATTCCAACAGATCTCCGGGCCTGGTTCAAGGTGTTGGTATTGGTGTAGAAAGCCCTACACAGCTTGGTACCAGGATACCTAAAAGATCGACTCATCCTGCAACATACCCAAATGATCATAACATTCTGCAGAAGAGGTAGACCATTCTGCACAATGTCAAGACTGGGCATTTGGTGTGGCAGCACCTACCCAAGCATCTCATTACATTCTTAGCATGCTATGAATAATGGTAAGCACAAGCTTAGCTTTGGTTATTTCCTTCATGGAACTATTCCAATGCCCTTCATGAAGTCTACATTTCACATGCTCACCATCAGTGGAGGCTGGTCGATTAGGGCAAATGTCTCACCAACCTCAGTCTGTCCCCAACCAGCTCCTCCCTGTCTACATTCTTACATACAACACACTCTTGGGTGTTGCAGTGCTGTAAGCTTCCTCTTCCTTGGTCCCAATGTTGCTCTTGTAAGGAGGAGGATAGGGGGAAACTAGAATTAGTTGGCTCTGCCTGCCATTACCTGCCCATCACTGACTCTGGCTTCAGCTACTGTTGATCTCCCATTATCTTGTTCATCAGTTTTTAAAACATTCCTAACTTTCAAAAGATGTATATATACAGACTTTGCTGCCAGAGATGTTTAGTACTTATTCCCCTTTCACATATTCTAAGCACTGCTGCCAACCTTTTCCACTTTCCTAAAAAATGAAAGTACAGTAACAAAAAACAAAACAAAAAACTAAGCTGGTTCCCTTGAAAGGCAGATGTTGTTTCAGCAATCATCTACATCTGGGTCACAAACATAGTTATCATAGGATTATATATTAGCAGCAAACATTTAATCTACTCTGGAAGTGAGCATACATGGTTTTGATATGGAAATGTGTTTTATATAAAAAAAAAGTTTTCACATTTATCTGTGTCTGAAAGGAGTTGAGAATTTATAGTTCAGATTTAGGACAGTGGTCAAAAACATTCTTTGAAAACAAAGATAACCAAATGTAATTATTTATTCTTTAGAAGAAAGTCTGATTTTGAAAGCTCAAATATTTTTCTAAGTATTTATGGGTCTGTTTGGGCCCTCTTATGGACTTCTTCAAACAGCACACAGTTCAAACTAAGGAATTAGACGATTGAAATCCTCCAGCACAAATTTCCCCTCCCATCAGCCCCAGCAATCATGGCCAATGGTCAGGAATGATGGTTCAGCAACATCTGGAGGGTATCACAACAGCTGCCCATGCCGTAGTGGCTGCCTCTGTTTAACAAGCAGTTCACATAGAACAGCTCCCCACAGGTACCAAGACATTGTCTTCATGATTTGCAGAAATCCTTTAAAAGATTTGTGGTGATATGGCAAACTCGTTTGATCTGTAAGATGAGCGAATGAGGTAGAGCTTTATCACAAGGTGGGTGAAACATGCTGTTATTCTGACAAATGAAGATTTAAAAATCCTGCAGTGCCTGGGCTCAAAACACAGTTGTGGACACAAAGCATATTTTTAAAGGTTAGAGGTGTGTGTGTGTGTGTGTGTGTGTGTGTGTGTGTGTGTGTACTTCAGAGCTACCCATATTAACATGTAACAAAAGATTTGGCAATCAATATGTAAATAGATGTATTCAAGTCTGCAGCTTCTGCCATGCATACGCTCTTCTCACTGCCTATTCTCTCCCGTTCCACACCCACCCATCCTCAGAAACAAGTTCTTAATTACTTCAGCCAGTGAAATGGAGTACCCAGATATGAGCAGGGGCCATTTCCAACAAAACTAATATGAAAACCCATGGCTGCATTTTATCCAACATGCACTTTCCCTGCAGTCACTTGCTTTCTGCTGGTGAATTTTAAACATGTTTTCAAACTGCTTTCACTGGGACTAGCTGTCTCATCATATCTGGCTACGCCCTCTTGCACACTGAGGCAAATTAAGACTCTCAGATTCACTCTCAACTCAAGCCTAATTTCCTAATTGATTCTGAACTCTACTTCAGAGGAGGGCCAGAACATGGGGTGGTGCAGAAGAATGAAAAGAAAATGAAAGAAGCCTCATATAGGTGCCTTGGAGCTTCTCTGAGGCCCGGGGTGGAAGACTTGTTTGGATAAGGTAATAAACTCAAACGAAAAGGCAGTCTGTCCTTAGCTGGGGTCCCCAGCCAACTTAGCCCTCTGAGAAACAGGGCAAGTGTACTTGGCTGCCCTGGCCCCCTGCACAGGCCTGTAGCTCTCTTTGAGATGGTAAATCTGTGTCTGGGCTGCACCACTTCAGACTGCAGGCTAGAGGAGTTAACATGGCTGAATGCTCACTCCTCCATAAAAATAACAACTTGCATGCAAAAAGTTAGCAGGCCAAGGAAAGGCTAGAACATGGCTTCCTAATATCAAGCTTTTTTTGTGTGTCTTTGAAGAAGCATCTGATCACACTCATCTGATTCTTCTAGACTTCTCCATGTTCCAACCGTCTTTTCCTAGGTGCCCCATCTATGTCCAACCTTTCTCTAGAATCTGGATGACTTGCTATGACATCTGCTCAGCCAATAGCAAGCAGAGACTCTTAGGGACAGAGACCCTTCTGAGTGGCTTCCTATCAACAACCATAAAACCCTTCAGCTCATAGATATGCCAGTGTTTCTCAGACTTTATAAAACCATAGCCAGTTATTTCTAGGCATAGTTTTCACTGATATGCAATACACTTCATTGCTGTATCAGTATTTGGAAGTAATTTTACAGGGTTTTTTTAGATCTTATGTTTATCTTCTCCCCTCATCCCTTTACAGTGGTATCTCGGGTTAAGTACTTAATTCATTCCAGAGGTCTGTACTTAACCTGAAACTGTTCTTAACCTGAAGCACCACTTTAGCTAATGGAGCTTCCTGCTGCTGCCGCGCCGCCAGAGCACGATTTCTGTTCTCATCCTGAAGCAAAGTTCTTAACCTGAGGCATTATTTCTGGGTTAGCGAAGTCTGTAACCTGAAGCGTATGTAACCTGAAGCATATGTAACCCGAGGTACCACTGTAATAAGAAAATCTAAAATTAAAATTAAACAAACCCGCCCCCCGCATCCTGCCATAAACTTACTTGATCTTCCTTTCATCACCCTAACCTAGAATATACCCACTTTGTTCTTTTATTCCATATACTGCTTCTTCCTCACCTTATTGGTTCATGCACAACTTCCCAGTTTCCCTTCTAGTCAATAGGCTACCACCTTCCCACATTTTTCCTCCTACAGAACCCTCCCCCCCCCCACTTCCCATTCAATATGAGATAACAGAGCCCACAGGAAGATGCAACATCACAATCATAGGGGCATTGTGAATCACACTTTTGGAAACCATAATCCTTGACTCTTTGGAACCTGGTAAGAAAAAAGAGCAGGCCAGATTGGGCCTGTTGAAAATGCACACACCCTTGTCAAAGTCTCACACATACCAACTTGAGGAAACATTAGTACATAGGGCTTACGCTTTCCCCTAAAGTAAAGAGAAGGAATCGAGCCAATTCTGTGTGTACAGCTGGTTTGTTTCTTAGGCATTTTTATATGTTTCCCCTCAATCCAGATTCAATCTGAATTGAGGGGGGAAAGGACCTAGCTGCATTTAAACTGGTGCTATGTGCACAGCCTATAATTTGCCTTTGTCATCCCAATCCTGAAAGGTACTCAGGCCTTTTGTCTACCCAAAATTGTTTATGACTGCCAAGAAGGGTCTGTGTACATTCCAAGTACACTCATCACTTTACATTACACAGCATTATGCTATCTCCTTCTTTGCCGTGCACACAGATTTATATTTCTACAGGTAAAGGGCAACATTGCTTAAACCACACCCATTCCTGTTAGAAAGCAAGTTTGCTGTGCGACTGAGGGGGCTATTTATGTAACAGTGAATGTGCAGCTGCAGTAAAAGGCAGACACAGTGAGGCTGGCTGCTGAATATTAAACGGAACAAAGCAAATAGAAGCATAGTAATTCCCTGGTATATGCTGAGCTCTGACCTATTATTGCTTCTTAGAGGGGAACATGTTGATCTCCCCATCCTCTGTGGCCAACATATTCCTAACATGTGGACTCCTCTAAGTCTGCCTGGTTCTAATCAAGGTCATGCAGCAGTTTGTGCAAAAGAGATGCCAGAAGGGACTGGTTTAATTATATTCAACTTTAATTAAAGAGCCTCAGCATTCTGGTTTAAAACAGATAAAATCAGAGAGAGCTCTCCAAAATCAGTTCAGTGCAAAGCACCCTTCTACATGCACAGATGAGTTGGTAATCATATTTATATACTACACATAACAGTAAAATATACTATATGTTCTATAAGGAAATGATCGAACGTATAATCAAAGGGCTGGCTTATGCTGTAGTGTTCCATTTAGAGGATTAGGGTAGTAATCGCAATCTGCCTTCATCAGCTACACATCCCAGTGCTGCCTATATGGGAAATGGCATTCATGTCCTGATAAAGAGAATTCTAATGCAACTTAATGAACGTAGCAAACAAAGCCTTCAAGAAGTCAGACAGATCACATCAGGCATCCCATAGGTATCCAGCAATTATATATATATAATTGTCATGAATTTTAGACTGAATAATTCATTCCACAATAGCAAGGGGTGGGAATTACAATCCATAAATACACTGAGGAGGGGGGGCGGGGAAAACAAACAGCAGGAATGGCAATTCTGGCAATTTGCTAAACATATCTGCATGTTAAAATGTAGTATGACTGGACCTATGCCTGTGTGATATCAGCACAACAACATGGGCCGCAGGAAGGAATGTGTGTATGAAGGAAGGGAGAGAGGGGGGCAATTACCACCTGGAGCATATAACAGCAGCCAATTTATATAGGCACAGAAGACAAAGTAGCACTACAGATGAGTTAAAATGTAGCAAATAAGGAAGCCTTTCCTGTACTGTATACCAATGGCTGCTTCCCTGCCTAGGTGTCCTTTTGGACACACATTAACGTACCCCATTAAACGTGAATATTGTACACCTGCTTCTTTAAGCAAGACTTGAGAAAACTCAGCTGATGAAGGGTTTGTGTTCATGCACTAACAACAGCAACAACAATTTATCTGTACCCCACCCATTTGACTGGGTTGCCCCAGCCACTCTGGGCAGCTTCCAACATATATAAAAACATAATTTTAAAAAATCAACATTAAAAAGCTTCCCTACATAGGGCTGCCTTCAGATTTCTTCTAAAGGTTATATGGTCACTCATCTCCTTGACATCGGATAACAGGGCATTCCACAGGGTGGGTGCCACTATCAAGAAGGCCCTCTTTCTGTTTACTAAGTAAACACCCTCATGATCTGCACCCCTGACAGTGTACATTTAAACAAAAAGCCACACCTCTATACCTTCAGAGGCAAATGCCAAGTGGGAGACTGCCCTAAAATATATGAGTGGTTCTGAGTTGCGAAGAATATAACCTCAATGCAGGTCTCCACAATATCCAACAATACCACTATTGTTGTTATATTCTCTTCCAATTTATAGAAAATCATTTTCCCTGGCAAAATAAGCAACAAGCATTGGGATGGGGAGGGTGTTTTAGCTTGTCACTAGCTTCCCAATCCTAAACACATCTCAGAAACAGTGGCATTATTACAAATACTTCAGAGAAGAATGACTGGAGAATGGTTGTCAGTATTGAAAAGCAGAGAAGCAGACAACCTAAGTTAATTAAAAACACACACAAAGCTTCTGCAGCGTACAGGATGAATCACATAACAATGCTGTAAAATGAACAGAGTGAAATGCCCATTAATAGAGGTGCAAAGGATCCACACTTGATGCCTACAGTAAGCAACAGAACAGATTATTCAGTTTATAGCATTTGGATTTCATGTAAAACTGCATGCTAATGACCTGACAGCAAAAAAAAAAAAAAAAAAAAAGGAAACAGAGGGAAAGGGGGGAAATGTCTCAGACCTCAAAACCTATCTTGATTAAGCGCAGCACAAAATTGCAGTATTCCCTGCCAGTAAACAGTTTCAAAACAGCTGGAGACATAAAAAACCTGGCTCCTGGGTGATCAAAACAGAGCCTAGGAGCTTTGAAGATAAAAGAAGAAAAGCAAAAGAAGTGCCATTGGCCATCTTCATATGCTTGCACCCATGTGGCTAGGAATTATTTTATTTGCTCTCACTGCAGTAAGCAAAACATTTATGGCAGGGTAGGGGATGCAAAATTTTGGAGTGGAAAGGGAGACATTGCTGCATATCTTGCAGGGGACACCTGTGTACGTGTCCTATATATATGGGGAGGGGGGAGGAGAGTGATGGTGGGGTACGTTTGCTCATACCTTGCGCTTCCGATTTTCCCTAGAGATTTTCCTTTGCCTTTTTCTCTCCTTCTCCCTCTCCTTCTCCCTTTCATCGTTTTCAGCCTCCCGAACTTTTTTAATAGAAGCAGCGGCGTGAGCCATTTTGCAGAGGGGAGCACCTGCTCAGAGCAGTCGATTCCCACCACACTGAGATCCAGGCGATTTGTTTATCTCGCAAGGGCACAGAGGAGGTGATGCTGGAAGGCAGAAATCCACAGGGCAATCCTCTTCTCCCGCTCTTCCTCTTTCCCCCTCCTCCTCAGGCACCCTCTGATAGGTCACAGCTGTGATCCAGCCTCTGCAGCATCCATAATTCAGCACAAGATAGGCATATCCTGGTTTTTAAGTCTCCCCCTTGCTCCCCCCCCCCCGCACACATGTAGGAAGGAACATGCACACAGCAGCACAGAGAGCTATGGAGGAGAAGCCTCACAGAAAAGCAGGAAGCACTTTAGATTTCCTGTGACGGCTGAAGAAAATTCATCCTATGCACAAATTTCACCAGCTGGGAAGGTCTCTTGGGATTCCTCCAGACCGGCTGCATATGCTGGATAGAGAGCCAGGATGGAGCCACCTCTGTAGAATCCTTAGAAGTGGGTGGGTAGGGGTGGACAGCTCCTTGCAGCTACCAGCATCACCTCGTTACAGGGTGGGAAGAAAATGGTGCAGTCTGGCTTAATGACTTGCCGCTGCAACTGCCTCTGCTAAAAAGCACATGATATGCTCTGTTCTCCTCACATCTCTCCATTCCAGTCTTCCCTTCCCTTGCTTATTAAATGCAGTTATTCTCTCTCTCTCCTCCCCACCCTGCCGCCTTTCTCCACCCAAAAACAAAGGAATTGGGAGGATAAGGAGGAAACGTTGCTATGCTCAGAACAGACCGGCTGCAGCCTGTTCAGTCTGCAGGTAGTGACTTCCTAGCTAAATACATGGCTGAGTGAGCTGAGAGAGGGAGAGAGAAGGGAAGAAGCTGGGAATAGTCAGGTCCTCATTGTGTCGTTTTTTTAGAGTCCACGTGAGGCTGCATTAGGAGAACTGCATTAAGAGGCGATCCCAGTGCTGCTCTGAGGGTGGACTTCAGCAAGGAAAACACGCAGCATAATCTGGGCTCAGCCTGTCCCAGCCAGCTAAATTCTGTGGGGGGAGGGTAATAAAATGTAGAATATCTTAGTCTGCAGTATACATTACTTAAAGGCTATCTGATTTGTGAAGTGCTTACATTAGGAATAAAAAATTAAACCAAAACAGGATGATTATTGGAGTACGAGAAATGAAAACAGAGTGTGCATCTTTTTAATTACAAAAGAGGGGGATGGAATTATCCCCTCCCAGAACATTTCAGATGAGCTTTTATTATCTTTTATATTAGGTGCAGATGGGGTGGGGTCTATCATCTCCTGACTGCATATCCCGCAGATTGCATATCCCAACAGCCTATCCTTGCAAAACACCAGCCCCACCTACCTAGGAAGTATTTGCTCCTGCAAATGCATTCATTATAACAATGATTTCTTGAAATCAGCACAGCTACCCCTTTCGAGACACACGTAAAACAATGAGCCTGAAAAGCCACAGCAAAACCGGAAGTCTCTCTCAGCCCATAATTGAGTAAGTAAGCAATGCACATAAATGGTCTTTTCCCTAATCCAAGTGAGAAATCATGCATTCCTCTATTTTTAGCACAACATTGTCCAAAGCAGAAGGTAACGGGTATTTCCAAAAACTCTTCAATTAAATGGCCCTAATTTGGCTGTACCGCAAGGTCCTTTGGGCAGCACAATGGCTGAAGTGGTACAGAAGAGCTCTTCTCAGACCCAGTGTCTGCATTTCAGCAAGGCACAAAAGACAGCCTATTACTAAAGAGATCTAGGCATTTGGAAAGTGTTCCAAGGGAAGTGAATGGGAGTTCCACTGGGTAACAAACTCACTCAGCAGCTTCCACTAGTGAGTGCATCACTTAACCTGTGTTAAGTAATGTAATAATATACAATAATAATAATTTATTATTTATACCCCACCCATCTGGCTGGGTTTCCCCAACAAAATACTAAAAATACATTAAAAACTCTATGTAAACAGAAGTTGGGGGGCACACCACATTCTAAATGTACCTGCAAACACTGGTCCCCACATGCTCCACCCCTGACTTCTCTGCATTGAGTGGACATGCCTAAAGGGTGCTTCATAACATGCTCACCAAATGAGCTTAAGAGCCTCTATGTGATCCTGAATCATGAACACACTTAGAAGCCCCATACAGACCCTCCTATTCAAAGTGGGAAAGTCACAAGTGTTGGGGACCAGAATGCATAGGGATGATGTATACACCCTGCATGCACTATTCATGTTTACATCACACCTGAACAGGTGAAGGCAGCATCAAGGAGAACAGGTGAAGGCAGCATCAAGATTTGGGGAAAGGGAAGGGGATCTTCTTGGTACCACAATAAGCCTCTGAGACATCTGAAAGGCAATGAGACTTCTTACTGCTTTTCAAGTGTCTCTGAGACTCTGCAAAAGATGGATGAAGACTCCCCACCACCACCACACCCAACCTTCCCAGCTCATAACTGTGAAGGTAAGAGGATTCTCACCTCAAGCCATCCTGAGTCTTGAGCACAGTACAGTGGTACCTCGGGTTACATACGCTTCAGGTTACAGACTCTGCTAACCCAGAAATAGTACCTCGGGTTAAGAACTTTGCTTCAGGATGAGAACAGAAATCGCACGGCGGCGGTGCAGCAGCAGTGGGAGGCCCCATTAGCTAAAGTGGTGCTTCAGGTTAAGAACAGTTTCAGGTTAAGAACGGACCTCTGGAACGAATTAAGTACGTAACCAGAGGTATGACTGTATGACATTCCTGCCCCTCCCACTGCTAAGAGAGAAGGCATGTGGTAAGCACAAATTTTGGATGGCCAGAAAGTAATGCAGAAGGCTAAGGAAAAGCCTTCCAATGGAGTAAGTAAAGCAAGCAGAAGACGCTTGGTGGAATGCTGTGGATGTAGTGCATCTTGATTTCAGCAAGGCTTATGACAAAGTCCCCCATGAAGAGACTGGTAAAACATTGGCTGGACAAGGTAACCATTAGGTGGATTTGTAGCTGATTGCCTGAGCAAACCCAAAGTTGCTCACTAAATGTTCCTCTTCATCCTGTAAAAAAGTGGCAAGTGGGGTGCCACAGGATTCTGTCCTGTCGTTCAACACCTTTATAAATGACTTGGATGAAACTGAGGGAATGCTCATCAAATTTGCAGATGACACCAAACTGGAAGGGGTAGCCAGTGCCACTGAAGACAGAATCAGGACTTAAGATGAGACCAGCAGACTGAAGAACTGATCCCAAATTAATAAAATGAATTTCAACAGGGACACATGTGAGGTTCTACTCTTAGGCAGGAAGAACCATCTGCACCAATATAAGATGTTGGACACCTGGTTCAACAGTAGTATATGTGCAAAGGATCTAGAGGACTTAGCAGACAACAAGTTTAACTTGATTCAACAGTGTAATGCAGCACCAAAAAATGATAATGCTATTCTAGGCTGCATCAACAGAAGTATAATGTCCCAGTCAAGGGAGGTCATAGTCCTGTTCTAGTATGCCTTGATCAGACAACACCTGGAGTATTGTGTCCAGTTCTGGGCACCACAATTTCAGAAGGATATTGACAAGTTGGAACATATGCAAAGGGGGACAACCAAGAATCAAGCATCTGGAAACAACCAAGAATCAAACATCTGGAAACAAAGCCTTATGAGGAATAGTTGGGGGAGTTTGATATGGTTAGCATGATAAAGAAGAAACTAAAGAAGTACCTCAGGGGCTGTCACATAAAATATGGAGCAAGCTTGTGTTTTACTGCTCCAGAGTCTAGGACCCAAACCAAAGGATTCAAGTTGCAAGAAAGGAGATTCTGACTAAACATCTGGAAGGACTTTCTGACTGTAAGGGATGTTCAACAGTGAAATGGACTCCCTCAAAAGGTGGTGGGCTCTCCTTCCTTGGAGGTTTTTAAGCAGAGACTGGATGGCCATTTGTCATGTTTGATCTAGTTGAGATTCCTGCATTGCGGGGTGTTGGACTAGATGACTCCTAGGGTCCCTTCCAAGTCTACAATTATATGATTCTATGAGTAAAGGAACAAACAAGTCTCTGTAAGGTACAGCAATATCCTTGTGAAAGAGTATGTTATGCAAATCTGATAGGAATACATTTTTATTTCTTCTAGTCTGGAAATATTTTATTGCCATCCCCGGGGTGGTATTTGAAAGCCACTCTTTTGTTTATCACCAATTACTGCTAGTGTGAATGGCCACTGTATTTATTTTGCACACATTTAAATTTGAACTGAATTGCCAGGTGGAAATTTTGGCATTTCCTTGTTATTTGACTCTCCTTTTTCTCTCTCTGTACACTGTGTTTATGTGTTTGTGTGTGTGTACGTATATACACACACAATCTGTCATGTAAAGTGGACTAGAGTCTACAGATGCTTACGACATAAAAAGAATTCTTAGTCTTTAAGGTCCCATAAGACTCTTTGTTGATTTCACATGAGATTATGGGACATCCAAATGCTCATTTAGTACATCATTACATCATTACACAACAAATCAGTGAATAGGCAACAGAGGGTTTCCTCTCCTCATTAGAAAATGCCATCCCCCATATTCTTCCTTTCTTTTCTTAATACAAATCCCCCTTTTCGAACCTCTCCAATCCTTCATAAAAAATATTAATCTCTGCATTATCTTTTGCTTTATGCTGCAACTACAGCTGTTACATCTCAGAAAATTCACTCTGCAGACTACTGAAATCTCTGCAGGATGCCAATGTTAAGATAATCCGGTAGTTTGAGACTGCTTGAACTGGAAATCTTCCAGTCCTAGCTTGAGTGGTAAATTAAGAAAACTTCAGACTTCACAACAATTTGCTGTTTTTTGTAGAATTGTACAGATGGCCTCTGTGCCTGGAAAATAACATGTATGGGAGCCATGAGGCTCTCTTAACTACATAGATTGATAGCACTGTAGAGGTGGAAAGGACCACAGGGATCATCTATTCCAAACCCATGCAATGCAGGAATCTTTTTGCCCAAAATGGAGCACCTATCCAAATATTACAGCTGGTAGGTAAAGGTAAAGGTATCCCTGACCGTTAGGCCCAGTTGCGGACGACTCTGGGGTTGTGGAGCTCATCTCGCTCTATAGGCTGAGGGAGCCAGCGTTTGTCCACAGACAGCTTCCGGGTCATGTGGCCAGCATGACTAAGCCGCTTCTGGCGAACTAGAGCAGCACACGGAAACCCGTTTACTTTCCCACCGGAGTGGTACCTATTTATTTACTTGCACTTTGACATGCTTTCGAAGTGCTAGGTGGGCAGGAGCTGGGACCGAGCAATGGGAGCTCACCCAATCGCAGGGATTCAAACCACTGACCTTCTGATCGGCAAGCCCTAGGCTCTGTGGTTTAGACCACAGTGCCACAATGGAAATAAATACTAGAGCACTTCCTCAATATAAGTATTTCATTTTTTTCATGGCTTCCATACATTTTATTTTCCAGCACAGAGGTCAGGGAAAGCATTTCAAATATAATATTTGTTGTAATTTACTGTTTTTATTCAAACCCATGCAGCAAATCTCACATTGTCATTAGCTTTGCAACTTATTGGAGGTATTTCATACTCACTTTACTCACTGCTTATGTACTACATGGTTACTCTTTTTTAATGTGGAAGGTAACTGTATGACTATTCCCAATATACCACCAGATGCAAAAGATATATTATATACTGATTATTCTCTTCCTAATCACATTAATGGGTGCATCAGCACCTACCCAGTCAATACTAGAATAGTTTATTACAAGCTCCCCGTCCTAATCTTTCTTTCCCAAATAAGTCATGTAACTAAACTGGAGGTTTCTGAACCGAAAGCCACATTCACTATTTACTCATTCCTCCCCCTGTTAATCAAAGGGAGGGAGTAATTCTGTGGGGTGTTCTTCTGCAAGAATGCCAAGCAGAAGATAGGACTGGTGCAAGCACTGAAAAGCTGCTACACAGGGAGGGAAATCCTTTCTAGTGCAGGCAGGAAGGAGAGTTGGCACAGTGTCTGACTGGTTTGCCCTAGTTACTCTGTGCAGCTTCCAGCAAATTATAAAACCACAGTAAAATGCCACACATTGCAGCTTTCCTCATACAGGGCTGCCTTCAGATGTATTCTAAAAACCAGATAGTTGTTTATTTCCTTTACATTTGACAGGAAGGTGTTACATAGGGCGGGCCCCACTACCAAGAAGGCCCTCCCTGGTTCACAATGAGGGAACCACTATAAGGCCCTTGGAGCTGGATCTCAGTATCTGGACAATGCGGGTGGACGCGCTCCTTCTGGTATACATGAGCTGCAAATCCAAGAGCAAAATGTGGATACAGCTTGTGGTTTGTTTAGAGCAAGACAACCCATGATCCCAGATCTGAACACAAAGTCAAACCACAGCTTAGCTTACAAGAGTGCAGCAGCACCAAAGAAGAAGCAGAGCAGCTGCAATCTTGCCTCCAACAGCTTACATATTCACACAAAGTCATAGTTTGGCTTAGCATTACAGGTAAACCAGCTCTACTTAAGACAGATAAGTAGTTCACACCCACAACTGAAACCAAGGAACGGGGAAAGGGAGCTGGCAATGAGTTTGCAACTCTTACTGCCACTCTCTTGCACGCCTCTTCTACCTACTCTCAGCATTACATATGGCCATCACTAAATCCATGATGAAACTGATTAGGCTCAAAAAATCTACTTTCCATTTTAAAGAGTATTCTCAAAGTGAGTTTAGGGCAGGTGCAATTGCACTTCCTGCTCCAGATCTTAAAATCCTGGTCTAAGCTTCAGCCTGAAATGGGAAAGAGTGTTAGCTCTGATGCAGATCTGATCCTGCAAGGCAATTCTTATGTTCTTAGCTTTGCTCATTGGTCCCAGATATCAGGGAAATAATTAAATCAATGCGTGCCACTGTCCATACAGGTGAACACAGTGCAAGACACCTTGCAATGTGAACTTCCTTTTGGAAGGCTGTGCTAATTTCGGATTTCAGCAGTTCTTGTTTTATTACTAACCCAGTACTATGTAGACACACCTAAACACTCCTTTTTGCTCAGCAGTGTGTGACTTATGCATACATACCATATATATATACTGTACTCCCCTAATTATGAGTGCAGCAGGATTTATTTATTTTTAACAAGCTATACCTAAATAGCACAAGTCAGCCAGGTGAAAGCAAGAGTCATCAACAAAGGGCAAGCCCTTCATGATATCGATCTTAAAGTGGTCTAGAGCAAATAAATATTATGGTAAATAATAGGATGGTTGATCTAAGTATAGCTTGAAGTGGTCAATCACTGCCCAACGCATGCAGCATTTTATTGATCCTAAGGAGATGAAGTCCTTCTGCAGTCATCAGTCAAAAGGTTGGATGTTCAACATCCCTTTCAATAAAAACCGAGTTAGCCCTATGTAGCAGGGTACCCCACCCCCTTCTGGCTATTTTTTCCACTGGAGTGTGTGTACTGTGGAGCTGTAGCTCTGCTACAAATGGTATGTAGGAGTTGAGTGGGAGGAGAAGCAGATGAACAACGAGCCTGAAAGAACAGAACACAGGGGAAAAAATTATGTCGCTTCTGATACAAGTTTGATGCAACTGACTGTGGAATCAGAAAATGAAATGCAACAGGATTCCTCCGGGGATGCTCTCTGGTTCTAGGTTCACATTGTACAGCATCCTCTGTTTACACGGCTGACACGTCCTTTCTGCTTCTAAGGCAAGCAGCTACAGAATGGGGGGAGGAGAGAATATGGGAGAGGTGAATAAAATGCAACTCACCCACTGGGCCCATAGTAAAGAGCTTTTAGCTACAGGGTGCTAGGGACAAAGGAGAAATGGCATAGCTATAAGAACACAAGAAGAGGACGACTGGATCAACCAGATGTATATTTGAAGCCCATGAGTGAGACAAGAGTGCAAATAGTACTTTCCTGCTCACAATTCCCAACAACTGATATTCAGTGGCATGCAATCATTGCAGCATGCAGTCAGCATCCCATAAAACAATAACAATTACTTAATATTTATATAGTACTTTGAAGCATTCAAAGTGTTTCATGTCCATTACCTAGTTGGAATCCTTGCAGCAATGCTGTAAGGATTGCATACCACCCTAATCTATTTTTAATGAAGAGTGACTTATAAATGCTTTAAATAAACAAGGTAAATCAGCGCTATTAGCCCTCGTATTGAAGATGGGGGAAATTGAGGTAAGAGAGTGCCTTGCCCAAGACTACTTATGTTTATGGAAAAGGCAATATATTAACCAAGACCTTCCTGATTCACAGCTCAGTCTCTCAGCCATTTTACCCTACACCAGCTCTCAAAGTCACTAGGTAAGAAATCACTCCAATCCTGCAATTGAATTTAGAAAGGGGTTGTGTAGAGAAGGTTGAGGGGTAGAGCAAAAAAAAAGCTACGAAAAAGTTCTACTTTAGAACAACATCTGTTAACAAGAATGTCTACCAAGATGCACTGCTCTCTGAATTAATTTATCCAATGATACCTCTCAATATTGTTCAACGCTACCATACTAAAATGTAACAGCATTATTTCTATAAGACATTAGAATGTCCAAAGGGTTTACATTACTTCACTGATCCTTATAAGAATAATGCTAAAGTGTTTTAAACACTATTAAGTGCCATATGAATGGCATGCCACTATTCCCCATTTCTTCCACACTTCCAATGGGAGAGACTGAGGCTTGGTTGGGGTCATCTGGGAAATTCATAGTACAGGCAGATCTGAACCAAAAATTTTCTGATTCACAGCTCAGTCTCTTAGACAAATATAAGATAAAGACTTACAAATCCATATATGCGGACAGGAAGTAACGGCAGAATCAGACTCCCTCCTCAGCAAGGCAAAATCTACAACATAGCCAGATTGGCAACTGGAAGTTTACCTATTCAATACTAATGAACCTTATAATTGCATATACCCATATATGTGGTTGTGGTTGGGTGGGTGTCCACTAATTGTTTAGACTTTACCAACTATTTTAGCCAAATTAGATACCCAACTAGCACACCCATTCTACCAGATAGTCTGCTATATAATGATATTGATGTTGGCACCTGTCTGTCTCAGGAGACAGTGGGAGAGAGCACCTTCGAGGGTAAAGTCAAGCGGTTGGAGAGTTACAGCGATTGTAATTACTGAATTTGTGGGAAAAGTCACAACCCTGACTGCTTCATTCAGATCATTGGCATGACTCTAGAGTGACTTTCCATGCAAGGCACATCACATGCTCTCCAGTGTTTTGTTATCACAGTGAAGAAGGCGAAAAACTGAAAACCCATGAATTTAAATAGCATCAAACCCACCCTAATAATCAGGTACAACCACTTGTCAGACCAATGAAACTGGTTATATTTCAAATCTCACTGGTTAGAAAAGGCCTGAAGAAGTCCAGTTATAATTAACAAATCAATCAGTATTTGTTCTTGGCACTGTTTCTTGTGCCTCTGAACAGATCACTAATCTTCAGTGATAAGGGAATTTGCTTTCTTCTTCTTCTTCTTCCACAAAAGCAGGTGGCCTGCACTATATTTCAGTTTCTTGAGTAGGAATGCTAAGATGTAATTTAAGTCTTCTGCCTGCCAGATTCTGGGCAGGGGTCAATTAGTTTCAAATATTCCCTTAATTATTACATCTTCATCCAGTTGTTAGCATCTACCCTTGTTTAAAAGGAAACACTGAATTGTGATTCCAGCTACGTAACAACTCTTTATCCCTCTCCCATCCCACCCCCAAATTCAAAATGCACACGTTCCTGATTGCCATTGGTAGCATTCACACCTACTGTAGTGAAATTGTTCACTCTCTTTCCCAAAGTCAAAATAAAATAAATCCTTCCAGTAGCACCTTAAAGACCAACTAAGTTAGTTCTTGGTATGAGCTTTCGTGTGCATGCACACTTCTTCAGATACACGGCTACCTATCTCTTTCCCAAATGCTTTGAAGAAGCCAGAACCAAGGACAGCGCTGACATGGGAATCTGGCAGGCTCTAGTCTAGTGAGTGGAAATTTCAAAGTGTTATCTGTGCCCTTCAGTACAACCGAAGGGCAGCAACAGACCACATAATTGGCAAAAGAAAGATACACATGGCTGCTTTCTGGAAAGGCGGGGGAGGGGGAACCTACCACAATCCTGTTTCATAATGCATCTTCCCAAACACTGTGAGACAAAAATCGAAGGAGGAAATTATTCTGGCTCCTTTTTTAAATGAAAGGCAAAGATAAAGATTAATCACTCATCTTAAAATATTATCTATACGTAACTGCATCTCTGTAATTCTTTATATTGAATATGTTTGTACATGGTTCTGTTATTGTTAGTATGGTTAGGTGTTAGTTTGCACATATTGTAGAATCGTAGAGTTGGAAGGAACCTATGGATCATTTAGTCCAACTCCCTGAAATGCAGAAATTTGCAGCTTGTTCCATACAGAGATTGAACCTGCAACCTTGCAGTTATCAGCACCATGCTCTAACCAACCTAGTTATCCAGGTATCATTGATTTGTTGTTGTTCAAAAGATTTATCTGATCACCAAGCACAAGAGTTTGGGACCCCAGAATCCAAACACTAAATACTTCTAAGCCATCTCTGTCTGAAAGTTTGCTTCAGATAAAAGAACTGAATTTGTGTGTCTGTCCGAGATAATGGCTGGTGATTGGTAGCCCCCTGCTGGGGAACTGCTGCTTAGCAAGTAATAAGAGTTTGCTTATAGCTAACTAGAGCAGAAATAGATAGATACTCTGTGTATCTGAAGAAGTGTGCATGCACACGAAAGCTCATACCAAGAACTAACTTAGTTGGTCTTTAAGGTGCTACTGGAAGGAATTTTTTTTATTTTGACTAGAGCAGAAATGTGTTTCTTCCCCCCCCACTTACTTCTGCTTGCTGTGTACATGGATTACAGCAGCAGATTACGGTCATTGTGTTTTATCTTATATAACCCACCCTGTAACAACAGGGTGAAGGGCAGGTAAGAAGCACCATAAACAAATAAAAATAATAAAATTACAACTATCAGGATTATATCTGGGATTGCTAGTACTAAACCGTCACTGCAGAACTTAAGATATTTGGTTGGGGATAATTCTGCTGGTATGAATGAGATCACTCGACAGTAAATTGTTTGAAGACTGCCAGTCAATTACTTCAGATTGCAGCCTGAATTTCGAAGACACAACTATGTACTGAAATGTTTGCTAACATAAATAGCTCAGTTAAATCATTAGCAATAACTAAGAAATGTTAATTAGGGACAACACAATTTTAAATTATAATGTTAACAAAACAAATGCAAATATATTAGGCCAAAACATACTGTACAGGCAAATTAGTCAAGACTACAGGGTAAATTTAATTTTTATACTGTGTTTTCAGCAGGCATGTAATTAATTTTAAGGATTTTTTGTTTTCGTGCTGTTCCATCAGCTCTAAGCATTGAGGTGAGTTACAAATCCAGGGACATGGTCCAGCCTTTCTATGTGCAGGTGGCAAATCACAGATGTTTGGCTAGACATGCTCCACACAGTAACCTACAAACCGTTTAGCAAGGCAGTCCTATACATGTTTACCTAGAAGAAGTATGTCCAGAAACATATAGTGAAATTTACTCCCAGGAAAGTGTGCACAGTTTCAACTTCTAAGTTAGGACTCTATTCTAAAGGTGACATGAGCCAGTCTTTGGGCTCATCCACACCTTTGCTTGAGCCATAAGCAGACTACTGGCCACAGAAGAAGGGAAGCACAAAGACAACAGACTGGCTCCAGAGCAATCCACAGGACCAATCCTGGAGCAATCCACAGCTCTACCACCACAAACCACTTACATTCCAGTGCTGGATGAGCAGGAAGGCGAAGCCCTTTCCTATCTATCCTATATAGAAGTCAAGTGGGCTGAAGAAACGGACAAGTATTATTACTACTATTTATCATCATCATCATCATCAGTGCTTCTAGAAGAAAATGTGACAGCACTGTGTATCCTTGAGTATCCCCAGAAAAAAGCCATTATCATCATCATCATCCTCTTTGGGGTGGCTTACTTATACACCCTTAGGCACCAGGTGAAACATTCCTCTTCAACCTGGCCTTTGGCTGATTAATATCTTATACCCCTTTGAAATGTGTTTGTGGGAGCGGGTTTGGAACAGGTGGGTTACTGGTTTGTTGGGGGGGTTGTTCTTGTTTTTAATCATATATTTTGTGTTTTTGTGTTGCATTTTTATGATGTGAACTGCTCTAACATCTGCAGATGAAGGGTGGTATACAGAAATAATAATAATAATAATAATAATAATAATAATAATAATAATACACCCTGATTTGCTTTGGACCCAGGAGCCTTTACACAACATGCCTCCTCAATCATCTCTATGGAGGAGAAGCACATTACAAGTACACCTTTGTGGTGCATCAGTGGGGGAAAGTACTTGCACAGATGCGTTAAAGCAAATTTGGAGTTCTGGATCAGGGCAGAAGATAATCCCTGCGGTTATCAATGCTGCAGGTTTCCTTGGCACATAACACAAAACTATATAAATTAGCCCTGTAAAGACCCTTGTAAAGACCCTGTTATGGAAAGGCACTTATATATAGAAGGTTCCATTTACTGTGCATCTAAAGTTTGTCTTTGAAAATGCATCCAGTAAATTCCAGACCTAAGCAATTACTTCTAGAGGAACTGGGTTCCAAATCCCTATCAAGTTCCTGAATTCTTAAACAGAACTGCTGACAGGGAAATATGGGGATAATGCATCCTAATTGATGCAGTTCCAATATTTTGTCCATCTTACAGTTTTAAAAATGGTACACCTATGTGAGTAACATCCTGATAAACAGAATTTTAGTTTCTTTCAAAACTATTGACAGATAAAAGACACAACTGTTTTAAATATAGAACATTAAATTTAGCTGATTTTGAAGGACACTAGTCAGCAAAGAACCTGGCTCCTTGTCAACAGACTTTTTATTACCAATTTCACAGTAGCCCAACCAATGCACAGCTGCGGTCCCAAACAAATTTCTTTCTTATATTGGCCAATCAAAGTGATTTAGAAACTGGCATCACTGATTTTGTGTGTTCTATTTATGGAAGGGCTGAATTCAGGTACACTTCTTGAGGCTCACAGGACAGCACCTGCACAGAAATAATGCTGCAAAGGAAGATGAAGGACAAAGTTGTGTCCATACGACCACTGCAGTCTGAGGCAGTTACAGATTATAGGTCACCCATTCTGACCCCAGCAGTATCAGCTCACAGCAGTGGAGTGATGTACTTCCCAGCACTGGCTTTTTGCAGACCTCTTCTGCTACCCAAAAGGTAAGTGGCTCTGAACTCTGAGCATGTCATCAGCATGAATTTATAGGAAAAACAGCAGCTCTCGTGAGCTGGATTGGTCCATTGGGCAGGCTTCCTTGCAATATAAATGGAAACAGTGCATTTGTTTTGCAAAGTTTCTTTTGCATTTGTTTTGCAATGCAGTTTTTTTTGGGGGGGGGGCAGAAATATTGAAGAATTAAGAACTTAATTCATTCCGGAGGTCCGTTCTTAACCTGAAACTGTTCTTAATCTGAGGTACGACTTTAGCTAATGGGGCCTCCCACTGCCGCCGCGTGATTTCTGTTCTTATCCTGAAGCAAAGTTCTTAACCCAAGGTGCTATTTTTGGGTTAGCGGAATCTGTAACCTGAAGCATCTGTAACCCAAGGTACCACTGTATATATACTGGGCTGAGTGCCCCTGTTTGCCATTTTTGTTCTTCTTGTTCCTGGTGTTACAATAAATCCTTTTGAGCTGAAATCTGGTCTTGGGTCATGCCTGAACCCACCTACACTTTACTTCCTTTTTGCCTCCATATTTTTGCATTTCTATTTGTTTTGCAATGCAGTTTTATTGGGGGGGGGCAGAAATATTGAAGAAAATTTAGAGAGAGTTGATTTGCTTTACAGTACAACTAGGTCATATTCTTCCAAATACATGACGATATAATGAGCCATCATATAAAGATGTACAAACACAGCTAAATGTGTGATAACAAATAAACAACAACAACAATTTATTACTGGCAGCCCCCCCCCCAATCTGGTTGGGTTGCCCCAGCCATTCTGAGTGTCTTCCAAAAGAGTGTAAAAGAAAAACAGCACCCTTTAAATGCCCAGAAAAATGCAGACCGTGGATCCAGTTTCCCTTTTCTCCAGGATTAGGAAGGACTGTAGCTTGGTAGTAGAGTACCTGCTTTGCATGCCAGTCTGGCATCGCCAGGCAGGACTGGGAATGCCCCCAGTATGAAACCCTGGAGAGCTGCTTCCATCGGTCCGTGCAGGCAGTACTTAGCTACATAGACAGATTGTCTGACTCAGTAGAAAACAACTTGCTATGTTACTAAACCTCAGTCCTGCGGCCCTAACAGAATTAAGATTCCAGCATTTAGTGGCCACAGAGCCAATTGCAAATTATTTCTCCCCATGCTTCAAATTATAGGAACCCTGCCAAGTGCTTGTTGGAGGCAAATGAAGCATCAGCTAGAAATGCCTCACCATTCATAATCCTGAAGCATGCTGTGCACCTATTCATTTCTGTTTACTTGGGTGAGAGTTGACAATGCCTGCTGCCTTCTAGCTGACCAAGGTTGCAGCATGACACAGGGAAAGGAGGGGTGATCGGAGTTTACCAAATCACTTCACCTGCCTGATCATGGATCCATTACATTTGCTGCAGCTTATCCAGCTTGTGTTCAGGTCAGCCAGAGGCAGCACTGCATAAAGTGCTCCAGATGGTCTATTTATAGAGCATTCATCCTGATCTGCTTGCACAAAACTTAAGCAGAGGCTTGATTGTATCCAGTCTTTATTGAGCATTCATTCTCATTTTTGCAACAAAGAGCATTCATCCTGATTTGCTTATGGAGCATTTCTACATCTCCATATTTCGAAAATAAACTTCCACATCACTTTTCTAACAGCAAAAAAACCTGTTCTGTTTTGAAAGTGCACTCTTTAACCGCACAAACCTTTATTTCCCAGTTTGCACTTGAATTCCTTCCCCAAAATGCTAGCAGTCTCTCCCCCAGCCTCATCTGCATTGTGGAGGATTACATTTCTTCCTTCCTTTACAGGGTTGATGTTCAGGATTATGCTTAGATAATGCATGCGATGGATGCACTTTGAACACTTGCAAGTAGAGCACACATGTTAGGTGTTGTTTCCCAACTTACTATCTTAAAATCAAAACAGAGTGAGATGAATAACATCACTTGTAAAGCCACATAATACAAACATTTGAGATTTAAGAAAGTTATATTTTCCAATAATGGTAGTAAACAACTTTTTTTTTGTATAGAGATTACCAAAAAGAAATGTAGCTTTCAGAGAGAATGTTGTGTGCAACACGCTTAAAATAATTGGGAACACTAACGTGATCCAGCCAAGTGCACAAAGTGTTTCTTCTTGACTGTCACTTTATGTTCAGAGTTATCACAGCTTATCTGGTCATGCTCTTGTTCTTCTCAATTGCAGGCTCAAGTCAGCTGTTCCAGTCTTGCGTGTCTTTCTCACCAAACACAAATTCCTTTAAATTGATGTTAGGTGATTCTAGCCAATGCAATAAATTCTTTCTAAAGACAAACAAGAATTCTCCTTAATTCCAATCAAAGAATAAATTATTATTATGGCTGTCCCCTAAAAAAACTAAAAGATATTCCACAACATAGGAAAGCTGGAAGCTCAGGTGCAACATATAATATGTAGTGGTGGTTAGGACCAGAGGCAAAGGTGGGAAGAACAATTCATGTGACTTTTCTTTAATATAGTTTCTATGCACATTCACACAGACCTCTGTCCTCTAGCCAGAAAAGCATTATCAGAGTCCAAAGACACATCTGTGTCGGGGGAAACACTCATGGATTGAGAGAAGCAAGGCTGTTAAGGGAGGGGCTTTGCGCTGGGAGAATCAAAGGGCCAGATAAAGAGGCCCCTGTGAATGATGCTCCTTATTCTTGCTGTAATGGGACCCTTTCCCAGACCTGTAGTCCTAGTGTAAGAAAAAAATCCTAGGATAAATAAGACAGGCTAGCAAGAATGTGGCCAAAGCATCTTTGTGAGTTTGCTATCAAGTGTTCATTATAGAGTCACCATTTTACCTGTAGGTACAAAAAGAGTCTTGAGAGATATACAGATCCAAGGCTGATGCTCGGTGAAGCTTATTTCTGAGTAGACATGCATGGGTTATGTGCTGTTAGTTCGGTAGTTATAACACATAAAGGTAGCTTAATTAGTAAGAATGAGACTGAAATCCTATACATACTTGCTCCAGAATAAGTTAAACTCAATGAGTTACTTCTAAGCAGACATGCATAAGAATCTAATCTATTCTCCAGCATAGCTCAACATCAGAAATAGGAAGCACAAACTGCTTTGCACATACCTACAATAGAGAAACACAACCACTCAAATGCATTTTTAAGATAATTTACAAAGCAGTCCAATGCATATTAATTCAAGAGATCATGCAGCTTGTTCTCAAATAAATGTGCTTAGGACTATAGGCTTAAGCCAAAATTCTATGCATATGAATAATTTCTAACTCAAATTTTGCCTATTTTCCATTGATATAACACACTGCTTTCAGTGAGATGGGACTTCTTTCCTGGTAGTCACAACTATTTTAGACTCCTAAGGATTTTGTTTTGTTCCAATGTGCATCACTTGATGCTGAATCTACCATATTTTTCGCTCCATAAGATGCACCTTTTTCCTCCTAAAAAGTAAGAGGAAATGTCTGTGCATCTTATGGAGCGAATGCGTGGTCCCTGAAGCCAAATTGCCCAGGGGCGAAAAGCTGATCATGCTTTTTTTTTTTTAAGAAAGAGGGAAGTGGGTGTTCAAACAAAGCTGCTGATCGGCAAGCGATCAGGAGGGAGATAAAGCTGCTGGTAAAGGAGGCTGCCAGGGGAGGTAAAGACAGCGAACTTGCAAGGAGAAGAGACAGGAATACTTAAAAGAAGCAATGAGGAGAGAAATTAGAAGAAAAGGAGGAGCAAAAAACTGTTCCAGTTAAGGAAAAGACACTAAGGCAAACAAGAGGGAAGGGGGTGTTGAAAGGAAACAGCTGATCGGCAAGCGATCGGGAGGGAGATAAAGGAGGCTAGCGATAAAGGAGGCTGCCTGGGAAGGGGGAGGTAAAAGTCCATGGATCCTCAGGATTTTTGCATTGGGTCAGCCCAAATTCACCATCAGATCACATAGCATGTCCATGGCTACAGCCTGCACCAAAAAAATCACGCACCCACTGTTTTGTGGGGCCACAATGGCACAAAAACATGGTTACAAAGCACAGATCCACATGGAGCCTCAGGATTTTTGCATTGGGCTACCCCAAACTCACTGTCAAATCACATATCATGTCTGTGGCCACGGCATGAACCACAAAAATCATACACCCACTGTTTTGTTCAGAATATTTTTTTTCTTGTTTTCCTCCCCTAAAAACTAGGTGCATCTTATTGTCAGGTGCGTCTTATGGAGTGAAAAATACCGTACTTTGCCATTCTGCTGCCCAGTCATGAATACAGTGAAACTGCAAATTTTAATGAACAGTTGAGAAATGTTACATTTGAGTTTGATGGCCTATTGATTAAATACCATCTGTGGCTTGCTGCTTTTTTTATACACCTGCCAGTGGTGAAGTTTTTTCTTTGTCACTTGTATTTGACATAGTTCTTCAAATATATCCTCCCACCCCGAGTTTTGGGTGATTGAAACGCCCTGCACAGCTGGAGAGGGAGGGCTCACAGGAGTTCAGAAACACAGAAGAAGAAGAAGAAGAAGAGTTTGGATTTGATATCCCGCCTTTCACTCCCCTTCAGGAGTCTCAAAGCGGCTAACATTCTCCTTTCCCTTCCTCCCCCACAACAAACACTCTGTGAGGTGAGTGGGGCTGAGAGACTTCACAGAAGTGTGACTGGCCCAAGGTCACCCAGCAGCTGCATGTGGAGGAGCGGAGACGCGAACCCGGTTCCCCAGATTACGTGACTACCGCTCTTAACCACTACACCACACTGGGGAATTCTAAAGAAAGATGTGCAAACCACTGGGAATGATCAGGTCTAACAATTTATTAAAGAAGGAAACAAACTTAAAGCAAAGGTCAATGGCTCCTTCCTCACATAATTCTGTGGGACAGACTCCACAGCGAGGAGATGGCTTTTCTACACCCAAGTTAATATACACACAATCTTTATAGGCCCAGGCATGTCACACGGGAACATAGGTGGCTGGTATTAACCATTACCTCCCCTTCTAGCTATGCCTGGGACCTGTGGAGGCGTCAAAGCATGTGAAACATGTATGAGCTCATTGCTACAGCTGATACCAATTCTGTAAGGGTCAACTTGGCCATCAATATGCTGCAAGCAGGGCTTCCAGACCAGCTCCCTTTTTCCGGTGAACACAGTGATGTATTTCGTCGTTATTGGTGGTGGCTAAGTGGGGCCCCCAATTATGCATGCACAATGGCAGAAAGATAAGTACAGGACTTGGCCCATAGAACCCTATGAGGATGGGAATGAATTTTTAAGAGGCACAGGAGCCTATTTTCTGCATGGTGCACAACAGGAAAATGTGTGTGTGGCATGAGAAAGAGAGAAATGTGGTGATCCTTCCCCGTATCCAGGATTAATGCAGCACTGTAATTAAGGTCCTTCCCTTTTCCAGGATATCTGTGTATTGAGCTTCACAATTTTTCTGGCTGTCTTCTACAGGCTTCAATGATTGATGTCATTATATGAATGATTTCTGAATGAACCTCAGAGTTTCATCATTCTGTTAACTCCATTGTTATTCCTTTGGTAGATTTTGTTCAGTTCACAGTTAGAAACTATATTGCTGTAACTTTTGCTGCGATTAATTCAGTAGAGACACATCAGTAACGCTTGTTGCAAGTGAATAGTCCGTACTGTATTATATTGGACAACCAGGCACCAATCAAAACATCAAAACCTCTTCAGTTTAAGAGCTATTTCCTCAAGCTACCACCAGAGGGCACCCTTACTACAAAACAATGGAAACTAGGATGGGCTACAGAAAATGAACAGCTACAAACTGCTTGAAAATTCAGTCAGTCTGCCTAAAGATCTTTATCACCGTTAGACCATCTTATAAAATGTACGTTTATGTTTTAAAAATGCACATCTCATATGCAAATCTTCGTATACATACAAAAAGACCCTTTGACATTGCCTTTATACTGGATTTAATGAAGGCTTCAAATAGAACTATACGCAGTTGAAAGTTTGCATCCCAGGGAGCCTGGGATTGAGAACAAGTCTGTGACTTGCAAAATCTTGTATTTTTGCACTCCTTAAACCAGTTCAACCCCTGCTGCTTTAGTCAAGGGACTTGGCATTCAGCATACATAATCCAGAAGTGTTGACATCACTAAGGAATTGCTTACTTTACACACACACACACACACACCACATCACATCTGCTTAGTTTCCACCACCACAGAGATGTCTGGTGCATCTATAACCTATAACACTCAATGAAAATCTTCCTGGGCAACCTCAGTTTTATAGTTTTCAATTAGCATCTCCATTTCTAGTTATTCTACTTTTGAAATAGCACCTTCTTTGAGATTCCCAGCAGCCAAAGCAAAACTGGCACATTTTTATTCACTCAGATAACCATTTTAAATAAAATGTCAGTGTTTTCTTACTCCGGCAGCTGCAAAAAAACACAAAAACACTTAGCAGCTCCTCACTTCTTTCAGTTTTATCAGTATTTCATTCTCATGCCATCACCTGCAGTGTAGAAAGAATAAATTTGAAATGCCAGATATCTCATGGCAAATCATGATTGTTGCCTTCTTTGGTAGTGCTGATACCTCAATATGTAAACATTTTTATTTATAGTCAAACACTATTGGAAAAGCTGGTGCTATAACATTAATCTAAGCAGATATGGATCAAAAATACATGGAACTCCATGTAAAAGCAGGGTATTTTATTTTTTGAAGGCCTGATATACACATCTATGTATCCATCTATCTAACAACGTTGTTTACCCTGCCAAGTCAGACAAAGCTGCTATAAGCCCATCTCCTCAATCACCACTAGATGTCGCTCAGTCTACAGTGTTGACTTCTGACCACACCTAAATTTTAAAATCCTTGAGATACAAATAGAAAACAGTGTCAAATTGCCTGCAGTACACAGAGGCAGAGTTTTCCAGACATTTTGTTCAACTAGTGGAACACTTAAAGAGATTAGCACCTATGCATGCAAGGAAAGAAAGCCCTCAGGAGGGGAGGGGGGCTGGTCGCTTCTATTGTCCTGTTTTAAACAAAGGACAACAGCAGCCTTTACCTGCAGATGTTTTGGTCTACAACTCCCATCAGTTGTGCTGCCCGGGGCTGGCAGGAGTTGTTGTCCAAAACATCTGGATGACACCAGGTTTTCTCATTTCTGAATTGAAAAAAGAGTAACAGTGGGTTGTAGGAATACAGCTCTCAAAGCACCAAGCTTTTGCAAAGGAATAAACATAAGTCCAGGTTTCAACTTTTAAAGTCAACCCCAAAGGAGAACACAGAACGCAGGCAAATCCTTAATTATTGGTGGATTTGTATTTTTGTTGATTTGTTTTCAGAATCCTAGAATTGTAAAGAAGGAAGGGACCCCAAGGGCCATCTAGTCCAACCCCCTGCAATATGATTTCTATACAATTAAGGAATTCTGTCTACAGCCAGGGTTGCCAACTTGAATAAAATATTGGGGAGGCCCAGGTAAGCCCCACCCCACATAATCGATCACATGATGTGGTACGCACACACAATTTTGCCCATCAACTTTGGGGGACCTGGCCCCCTCAAATATTTTAGGGGGGCAAAGACCCCTCGGTCCCTAAGAGTTGGGTCCTATGCCCACATCTGTCCCTGCATGGGCTCAAAGCACCAACCTTTGGGCACACACTGGCCAGAGAAGGCTTTCACTGCTTCAAATACAAAACAAATATTATTTATCTTATTGTTTTCAGAGATAGCCATGAAATGCTTTAAAAGGGGGCTTCAAAAAAAAAAAAGCTCACCCTTAAATAGATGAGCACTTTAAGAACACAGCACTATTGCCAAAGACATATTGCCAAGATTAGTCTCTCCGTGATAAATTGTGCCAGCCACAATATGTAAAAATTAGGGTCACCATCTTTTGAGTGTTCAGTCCTCAGAGAACAGAACAGAACAGAAAATCAGAGAACAGGTATGAATATATACTGGGCCAGCCCAAGATATTCCATAAAGAGAAGCCGACTGGACTAGCAGATGAATTGTAGGGTAGATGAACAACATACATTTAAAGCACATTTTAAAAAAAATAAAATCCACATATTTGTGACCATAGCATACAAAAATGCATTATATTATGCATGTGCTCTACTGCTCACCTAAAGCACTTCCTGTTATGTATGCAGGCATCATAGGCCAAAGCCAGGCTGTATGCATGACACTGCAGGCCTAGGCCTTAATGCCTCCTGGAGCTCAGGTGCTTCACCTGCATAACAAAAGGCAGGGAGGATTCTAAAACCCTCCAATCATATTTGCAGGTAGCTGGCAGTCAGCCAATCCGTGCTGCGATAGGGCCAGCATTATGATTTGCTAGTCACAGCATTAGGCGACCTATCACAGGCAGGGCCAGGTGTTTTGCCTGGGACGTCTTAAAGTGTGTGTGTATATATATATTTCTATATACTGGGCTGAGTGCCCATTTGCCATTTTTGTTCTTCTTGTTCCTGGTGTTACAATAAATCCTTCTGAGCTGAAATCTGGTCTTGGGTCATGCCTGAACCCACCTAAACTTCACCTCCTTTTTGACTCCATATTTTTTGCATTTCTATTTTGACAGAAAGAGAGGAGAAACACCAGCAACAAAAGTGGATAAATGTAAGCAAACAACTCTCTGTACTCTTATAGGCCTGACTCCTACAAGGCACAATCACTGCCAAAGGTGTAACAACTTATAAAAACTGATCTCCCAGCAAGAAGGTAAAATATTACTAAAGGAGGTCAAATCACAGCAGGGAATAGGCCAGAAGATGTCTGAAAAACACTGAAGGGAACAGTAAGTTCTATTGTTTACAGTAAGACTATTGTTTATGGGAAACATATATTTAAAGTGCTGGGTCTTAAAACCATTACATCAGTAAAACCTCCGAATAGAAAAATAAGGGCTGGCAGAGAGCAATATGTTTGTTTGTGTAACTGTCAAGTAAGAGCAATGACTGTCTATGACAAGGCACCAACTGCTCTGTCCTTTTGCATCGCTTCCTAAAAGCATCATATGCAAATGTTAAAAGCCAAGAGCTGAACAAAGAAGATGATACATTGCAGGCCGAAGTAAGATTTATGCCTCTCTAGCCTTCATACTGCAAGCAGAACTGCTAGAATTTCCAGCTACTAGGAATAAACGCTTGTGGGGTTCTTGTTGATGGTGATACAGTTGAATCTAACTGAATTCTGATTGACCTACAGTAGGAAATTCTGGTGGAATTCAACGGGGTGCTATTACAAACATTCTGTCTGGGGAATGTTAGCTGCATGTGCTCTTCTGGGGGTTCTCTTGAACCCCCCAAGACCCAATTTTTGGGGGCACAGGGAGGAAGCCCCATTGTGCATGTCGAAGTCCTTGCTCAGGCCTTCTGCTGACACAGCGCGTTAGGTGAATACTGCCCTCTGTACCCACTTTTCTCTGTTTAAAGGTAAAGGTAAAGAGACCCCTGACCATTAGATCCAGTCGTGGCCGACTCTGGGGTTGTGGCGCTCATCTCGCTTTATTGGCCGAGGGAGCCGGCATACAGCTTCCAGGTCATGTGGCCAGCAGGACTAAGCCACTTCTGGCAAACCAGAGCAGCGCACGGAAACGCCGTTTACCTTCCCGCCAAAGCGGTACCTATTTATCTACTTGCACTGGCTTGCTTTTGAACTGCTAGGTTGGCAGTTTCTCTGTTTAGAGATCTGCAGTCCTTTTTATTGCAGTAAATGGGCAACTCTTGTTGCTTTACTTGCTTTTGATACCACTTCAACATAAGGAGGTGGAAGCTCTCTCTCCCTGGGTTGCTGCTCAGCAGAGGCAGCTAGGCAGCTAGAAATTATCCTCCCACATTCACTATACCAGCTGTATTTACCATTTTATTGGAAAAAACTATATGCAGACCTATTCTCTGGGTGGCCGATATGGACAACCCCTCTGCATTTACACCCAAGAGTCACTTATCCTTGCTATAATACCCAGTGGTTGTTATGTGCTCCCTGCATAACCTCACCTTCAATGAATTAAAATGCCAAGTCGTCTGATTATATCCCTGGAGACAATTCACCAGGGCGCTGTGCTTCAAAACACACAAGGTTTCCAGTCAGAGTCTCATGGGAGCGCGGGAAAGGCAGTCACAGGTGTTAGATCACACAAATAAAATATATTGGCAAAGGCAGGCCAGAAGGAATGCATCTATCACTTATCTGTATTGATTTAACCAGATGGGTTTAATTCAGATCAGTGAATACGATGGGATTTTGAACCAATTTACTCTTCATGCTGATAAAAAAAATGTGTTCACTATTGCTTCTTACTAGTAATTATCCTTGCAGTGGGTCACCGTTTCCATAGTAACTGGGTGTTTGATCTTCTAATCAGCATGCAGCTCTCCAATGTTACCACATTATAATACATTATACAAGGAAAACAAATACTGTGTAAAAGGTCTCTCTCTCTCTTTTGCCACTATATGGTGATGAAAGCAAAGCATTACAAAAACTAAATGGTAACATATGAGTACAAGAAATAATAATATTTACAAAGCATGTGGAGTTTTTGGGTGTCCAAACTGCTACAGAGAAGCTGTAAGGGGTAGACCAATATTATTACACCCATTTGCAGATTGAGATTCAGAAGTATTCTTTTCTAAAGTCTACTCAATAAGTTAGTAATTGAGGTCAGCCTTCATATTGGGGGGTGGGGAGCTGACTGACTCCAGCTATAAAAGCTAAGGCTGCTGAATAGACTCTTAGGCTGGGGTTTTGTGGCTGGTTGTTTTTTTTTTTTATCTTGTGATTTATGTGGAAGTTGTTCAGTTTGGTTATTTATGTTTAAATGTTTTATTTATTGTTTATGACTACTTTTGTTATGTTGTAGTTATGCATTTTTTTATTTTGTCAGCTGCCTTGAACATGGTTTGAACTGTAGAAACTATGTATATAATTCACATGCTTTGCCACAACACAACATTCACACACACACACGCACACACACACAAACAAACACACACCCCAAGTAAAGTTTGGCAGAAGGGTTAAATAGATTCTAGTTTTGATTCAACCACTTAGTTGCTATATTGGGATATTAAGTTACCTTGGGCTTCATTTTACTATACATACCCCACACATCTTACTGAGTTGCCCAAGCACTCTTGGTGGCTTCCAACATAAATAAAAACATAAGAAAACATTACAAAAACTTCCCTATACAGGATTGCCTTCAGATGGCTCAGGGGGTCAGATTACTCCAGGCCCTCCAACATTTATCCAATGAAAATAGGAACATCCTAAGGAAAAGCGGGGCATTCAATCAAAGCGGGGATCAAATCAGAAATTGGGACAGCTTCTCTAAATCAGGGGTGTCCCTGGAAAATAGGGACACTTGGACGGACTGGTTTCATGGGCTGGTCAACACATCAGTTTTTGCAGCCTCAGGCCAGAGGTCTATCAAGTCCATATTAGGCTGCTATAAATAGCTGGAGAGTGGCTGGGAGGACCACAATTTGTGCTGTGTTAACACAGGCTTGATGTTAACTCCTCCTCCCACTACTTAATTTTGCAACCCTAAACACACTTACTAGTACAGTGGTACCTCGGGTTAAGAACTTAAATCATTCTGGAGGTCCGTTTTTAACCTGAAACTGTTCTTAACCTGAGGTACCATTTTAGCTAATAGGGTCTCCCACTGCCACCACACAATTTCTGTTCTCATCCTGAAGCAAAGTTCTTAACCCGAGGTACTATTTCTGGGTTAGTGGAGTCTGTAACCTGAAGTGTCTGTAACATGAAGCGCCTGTAACCCGAGGTACCATTGTAGTAGCAAACAGGATGGTGAGGCTGGACCACTCACTAGACCTCCCTCTGACCAAGTGACTGCTGCAGTGACACAGCTGAAGGAAAGTCCAGTGAGCAGAGCAGCACCACTACACTGTTGCTGCTTACTAGGAAGTAATTGCCAATGAACTCAATGATATGCACTTTTAAATTAGCATGCTAAGGATTGCATGACGAGAGTGTGACAATAAGAAGTTCAAGCATCTTCACTACTGCTTAGCTAAGTTTGAAATGACTCCCTTGATGGGTAAAAGTTTTGCTATGGAATGCTTCATTGCCATGCAAGACAAAACCTCCTTTTCTAAGCACAAGGAAGCACTGAAATTAAGTGAACTTGAAATATTTCACATGCCATATGAACGTGAGTAAATCTAAGCATGTAAAGTGGCTGTCATAAAAGCAACCATTTTTCATGATCTTGTGTAAACTGTTCGTTACAATTCTCATTTTATTCAGTGAAAACATCTATTTCTGTCCCCTTATCCTTCTGTCCATCTGCTTCTTCTACAGTCATACCTCTGTTGATTTGGTTGATTTAGTTATAAAACAACCACATTTTCTAAGTAAAAGCAAAACAACCTTTTTTTAAAAAAGGGTATGATTGTTATTCCATAAAATGACTGAGCCACGCTTTAAGGAAATACGTTTTAGACAGAAATGTCTTCAAGAGTCACCTATATAGCAAAACAGTTTTTATGACAGCCACTTTACATGCTTAGATCAACTCATTTCAGTTGATACCTCATTCCAGAGGGCTGGACTTTCCTTACCTCTTCCATTTTACCTCACTATAAATACTATTTAATAGCATTCCCTTTGGCCTCTGGATACAAAGCCTTGGCAATACAATACTACCTAAAGCCAATTTATTGCAAAAGCTGTGGAAATTTTGCATATTCTACCTTCTGTTTTTAGCAACCTACTTATAACCACACCCCTAGAAGCCCTAATTTTTTTGCCAAATGCAGCCAGCAGCTATACAGTTTCTTTACTTAATTCTTCCTCTCTAACTAAGAAACATTACACAAGCTCTCACTTCCTAAGAGGACTTCCACTAGGGAATTCTAGTTCTCTAGAAATATTAAACACACACACACACTTACTTTTGATGATAAATACCAGATATCCCTTTAAATATCAGCTGCCAGAAATCACAAGTCGGAAGAGGGCCACTGCACTCGGGTCCTACTTGTGGGCTTTCCATAGGCAAGTGGTTGGTCACTATGACGCCAGAATACTGGAGAGCGAAGCAGGTGGCACTGTGGTCTAAACCACTGAGCCTCTTGGGCTTGCCGATCGGAAGGTCAGCGGTTCAAATCCCCACGACAGGGTGAGCTCCTGTTGCTCTGTCGCAGCTCCTGCCAACTTAGCAGTTTGAAAGCACGCCAGTGCAAGTAGATAAATAGGTACTGCTGTGGCAGGAAGGTAAACGGTGTTTCCGTGCGCTCTGGTTTCTGTCACCGTGTTCCATTGCACCAGAAGCAGTTTAGTCATGCTGGTCACATGACCCAGAAAGCTGTCTGTGGACAAACGCTGGCTCCCTCGGCCTGAAAGCAAGATGAGCGCGACAACCCCATTAAATTTGCCTTTGATTGGACTTAACCATCCTGGGGTCCTTGACCTTTACCTTTTAACTAGAATGCTGGTCCAGAACATCTCATCTTATGGTCTTATAAAGACAGTTATGAATGTGCTTCAACCCATGGCAAGTAGCACTAGGCATTTGTTGTATGGCTACTTGGCTATACCATAGTATCCTGGGACCCATGGTAATCTGCTTGCATTCCACTTGGGAGTGTGGTGTGGTGGAATGGATCCATCAGTGGAGTACAGCAATTTATGGATCATGCTTTATAGCAGAGGGTTCTGATTCATTAGAGCAATTAAGTAGGTGTACTCAATAAAGCTGCTATGCTAACTCTACAAATCAACAGAAAGTAAATTTATTGTGCATCATAGGCATATGTTTTATTTAATGCTCTCATGGTAAGGATTTAAGTATATGAATTTAAGCATATGAATTTAACCGGTCTAATCTATTTCTTCCCTGTTATAAGATACAACAGGAAGGAAATGGGAATATAAATATTAAAATAAGAATTTATCTTCCTTATCTTTACTTTCATTTACCCAGGGACATCTAGAAGAGCGATATTATCTGCAACCTGAAAAATAGTTTCAAATCAGATATTACACATGATTTGTACTAATTTTGCTTTCATCTTCTTTCTGTTCAGCATTCCAGTCTCTTGATACATAGCCTGTAGAGGTGGAACATCACCCATTACTGTGGTTTGTCAACTGAAGCATCACACTAAACCATAGTTAAGCCTAATTAATAACAACCTGATTTTATCTATGAATGCAGAAAAATTATTCCCCCGATTATTATTATTATTATTATTATTATTATTATTATTATTATTCCTGCTTGGTTTTCATTAAGTTCAAACACACCATCATTTTTCCTTGTCTATGCAAAGCAGAATTTTAAGAAGGCTTTACTAAGAAGTAGACCACTAACCAAATAGCTAGGATCACATATTCACTTAACACAGACAGTTGAGGAAACACCTATGAAAACTTTTAGTTTGATTGTAGTGTAAGACAGACTTTTGCAGATGGGATATAAGCGTACCACATAAAATTAATATGTTGATCATAAAATGAAATCAAATCATATGAGCAAGCTATGTACGGAAGTAGAACATTTTAAGAGAGACTGTCTTTAATGAACTGTTATTACGGTACAAAGCAATCAATGCTGAAGGAAAGCTTCTCTCTGGAATTTTAAGGGCTCAGCACTTTGTCTGAATCCTAATCTGTCAATAAGGATCTAATGGTTTTGTGAATATCCCACTTATCGAATATCAAAGCAACTGAGAAATTATAGCAGAGTCAATATTTCACTTTCTAAAAGAACACTATTATTCATTGGCAATTTCCCATTAATGTGATATAAATAGAAATATATCCATCAACAAATATGAATTACACCATTTCCCATGATTTTTGAAGTTATTACAGTATATATGACACCATTAAAAAAAAAAAAAGTCAAGCTGTACTATACAGTCTTTTATACCAGGAAAAGGCAATCTTTGCACATGGATATTACAGATTGTCCATGAAGTCTGGATTTGTACATGCATGGACATCTACAGCCCACAGAATTTTTATTTTGTATCTGGTATGTATACAGAAAGCCTCAGGAATGGACATGGCAACTGCATATCCAAATCCCTGTGAATAAAGCCATGAACATCTGTATGGGCTCTTGAGCCCGCTGGTTCTACTTCTAATTTCCTACAGAACGATGTCTATTAAAACACACATTTTTAATCTGATATAATTTGATTAATGCATTCATTATTAACTGCCTCACTCACTAAAGAATTGATGAGCCTAATGATTAACCTGAACAATGCTTTCAGCTATAATTAAGTTTAACCATGATACTGGAAAATGATTTGCCCTGGTAATGTCATTGTTCACTGCTGGGACATTTTAGGATGTCAGAAGAGATGTTGGTCTTGCAGTGTATTGCCAGTACACCTATGCTTTTTGAAGTGGCCCCAAACTCTACATGGGGTACTTTTAGCCAAGCAGTGTGTGATACAATCCCCTCGTCACACACTCTGTTTTCAAGCTCTCCACTTGATTCTTGCTGCAAATGTCATACCATTATTAAATTCTTCTGGAAAGGAAAGTAAAAGTTCCATCCAGATAATTTTTCAATCATTGGGATATATATATATTCAATTCACACACACACACGCGACTCAACTTTAAAAGTTCAAATTAAAATCAGTGGAAGATATCTAGCTGACTCACACTAGTAGACCTAGTTAAGTCCCACTGATTTCAATAGGTCTATTCAGAATATGATTAATGGGAGTGTTTACAATTCACTGTGCATTGGATGCAAGAGGCTATTTTTTAGGATTGCATCATTGGCATGCCTCATATTGCCCACTTTAATGCTTTCCTCGGGCAAACAAAACCCCGCGCTTGATCAGAATGAGCCAATAAGCACTAAAAGAGCTGTACTGCGATGGTGTACTCAGATCTGGAGCAGTTCTGAACAGAAAAACAGCTGACAGGAATTGGACTTAAACACTTGCTCTCAGGGCCATCTTAAGCATATCCGGTGCCGTGGTGCAAAGCTCCCTCCGGCGGCGCCCCCCCCCCCGTTTTTCAGAGTTGTCAACCTTTTGAGTTGTCAACGCCAAGTTCTGGAGGGCACCAGGGAAGAGGCAGAGGCTAGAAGCGCGCCTCCTGCCTCAGCTGGCTGCTTCGTGCTGCACTGGCCACGACAGACGGAGGCTCTGGGTGTGGCGCTGCTTCGGCGTGGCATGGTGGAGGTGGGTGGAGGCGGTGAGCTGAGGCCGGGAGACACCGTGTCCAGCCTATGCCTCTTCCCTGGCGCCCTCCAGAACTTGGCGCCCTGGCACCCCACGCCACTAGCCTCTATGGGTAAGACGCCCCTGGTTGTTCTTCCATTCAACCACACAGCATCATCAGGCTCCTTTCCATTCTCAAATTTAGTCAAGGTGTGGCAGGGGAGTAGACTTATTAGTTTGTTGTGGCAGGGGAATAGATTTATTGGTTTATTCCAGCAAAAACAACAAACTAATAAGTCTACTTCCCTTTGTTTACACGTGACTTACTAACTGGTACCTTATTTTAACTTACAAGAGAAATGTAAATGAAATGTGTCTGAGATTGGGCTTTGTTGAACTGCACTGTTTAATCAATCAGAGTAGCTAAGAGTTATGTTAATTATGTGAAATGACATCCTCATGGATTAGTCAATCACTGCTAGCAATGTTTAAATGTTCAAAGATACAAGAGACAATGTGGATTCCTTATTTTCCTTCTTAATGCTCTGCTCTAATCTTCATGCTGTCAAATCTTTACAAACACATAGGAACTACATCCATCATCTCCTCTGTCATTATGGCCATTATTGTCAAAGGTCAAATACATGTAAAATGTATTTACAGTTGATTAGGATTTTCCCTTAAATTCCATTGCCTGAGGAAATCAGATTTTCAGAAATTGCCTATTAGCACAGCTTCACTGGTTTCTATTGCTGATTTATACCAGTTGAAGATCTGGATTTTTCCAGCTATTTTAAACAATAGGAGTATAGGATTGCCATGTCACCTCACCTCACCAGTGTAGAACCCACGTACTAATGAACAGCAAAAACTGGTTGCAAAGGCTGCTTGAGCAAACTAGAATCCTGTACTTTAAAAAGATAATCTCAATTTCTAACGATAACAGACTGGTGTGAGGCAGTGGCAGTGGCAGCAGCGACTTCCCTTGATCCTTTCTGAACCTGTGGGGTGAGACAAGGAGCAGCCAGTTTCTGAAGCCTCACACACAACCTCCAAGTGTCCAGATTTTCCAGTCCTGAAATTACGTAAGCCATCCCAGCTTCTGATGTGATGGAGTACAGGGGAAGGTGTGTGTGCTGTGACCCTTTGGTAGTTGTGGTAGCACTCGCCTTTCTTTTGATAAGAAACCCGGTGGGGGGACACAAAAAATGGGGGGGGGGTGTCAAGGAGAGTCAGGCAGCGCAAGTGAGAAATGGCCCCATTTTCCTCTGATGAATGTTGGAGTGTATGTAATCAACATGTTACAAGATATGTGATTCAACAGCAATGATTAATTCGTTGTCTGTCCTGCCACGGACATCAGGGCTACGTTTAAGAGGCTTACAAACATGACATATTCTCTGTGGCACTTCTATGAATATATTTGATTGCTGTTTCCACTTTAATGCACTTATTTAAAGGCAATTTGACACTTTTTCTTTCCTGTGCTTTTTCATACAGGATTTTTCTAGGTTGCCATGAGACATTTGAAAAAGCACTGATCCACATTCTGATCACGTCCGTGCTCTTGTTTGCAGCTTGTTCTTTTATATTTAAAACATTCAGTTTTTCTCATTTGTTTTAGTCATGTATATGGTAAATATTAACCTCTTCAAGACCATTATTCTCCCTAGATTGATGTGCAATAAAGTGATGTCTCATAATATTTAGTTAAAAGCAGAGGCACGGTTCATATGTTACCACTCAGATATGCAGTACACCTGTGTAGACATTATGCATACGAAAACCTGCATCATAGCAATGTGTGCATTTAGAAAGGTACCTTGAGTATTGTTACACAATGCAAACAGCAATAAGGGATGGCCATTTAAATACAATGCCAACCTCTGTCACTATAATACATAAAAACAACGAAGCTGTGCAGTATCACAATGACAGCTGGATTTCATTAACAGTTCACTAACAACATGTCAATAATATAATAGTCAGAAAACATTCCAATAGATCAATTAAGACTATGGGTCTTAATGGATCAGTTAAAACCTGGGGCCTTCCAGATCTAGTTGGACAGCAATGCCCATAATCATTGACTGCTGGCCATGCTGGCTTAGGCTGATGAGAACTAGAGTACCTAGCCCTAACAACTGGCATTGTCCTAGCCTTATTTAGTGAATTCCATTCCCAAGGTTGCCACAGATCTTACCATTTTCTTCCTTGTCTCATCTGCTACTTTCTCCAAACATATGTAGCATGCTCACAAAGAAACAGCTGCGGTTATAAAAGGAGGGATGTTACTTGTATTTGCCTGGAGGGAGATAGGCACCTGGTTTACCTCCTGCAGAAGAAAGCTTATGGATGCATTTATATGTGAATATGTATAACGGAGCCTCAAATTGCTCATTTCAGTACAGCCCAATAAGATTCACTTTCCCCTTAAAACCAATACACGTCTGGTACTACAAGGCATCAGCGTATTCCATGTCATTCAAAAGTATATTAAACATTCTGTGCTTTGCAGGCAAATGAGATGAAGCAATTCTAACAGCTGAGCATCATTGCCAGCATAGTCACTGGGATATATATCTGTTACAAAGCTCTCTGCACCGGTCCTTTATTTGGAAGTTGAGAGGCACGGAATACCTGTAATTCACATGCTGTTATGCCTTTCGGGAATGTCAACATAACTGGTATAATCAGGAGCGCAATTGAACTCCTGCCTCATATGAAAACCTCAAAGCAGCTTGTCAAGAGTCACAACAGATGCCTTAATAATACAAACGGCAAGGTTTATTATGGCTAATGCTATACCACTATTCCTATTTTCATGCTATTCAGAAGAAACAGTGTGAAAAGGATACAAAGGCTAATGTTTATTATTCTAGGATTAAAGCAAAATCTTCCACCACATGCATTGCTCACATGATATCTAATTACACAATTAATGAGTATGCGGGGGGAGTACATACTTTCGTACCCTTAGCACAAACATGCAGGGATCACTAAACCTACAACGCTGGAAAAATGTCACAGCATGCTAGGCTTGTGTCACAATGAGGGAGGGGAAGCTGTGTCATGGAGAAAACAAAAGGTAAAGGAGATGCCATTGTCAGCTGGCGGAGACGCCACTCATTAATCCTGAGGGGCCTGGCTGTCAAAATCCAGACTGCCACCGTCTGCTGTTCTGCGCGCTCTCAGGAAGCGCCACACTTGCAGTAGGGAAGCATGATTGATAGCAGTGTTGGAAGCGCATAATGGAAACTGAACAAAATGCTCTAATTGTTCCCTGTCCAGTACGGACTTAAGAATATAGGCTCATCTCCTCAAATCAGCCAAGGAGATTCAGTCACCACAAAACTGTAACTAACACATACAAATAAAATTCAAATGGGGGTAGCCATGTCAGTTTGTTGCAGCAAAACCAATGGAGAGCAGTGGCGTCGGGTGCCTATTGGCAGGAAGGCCAACAGCAGGTGAAGACAGAATCAATGGCAGGCAGGCAGAGCCAACTAGGGCTGGGTGATATCTGGTTTTCAACATTTTGATGTATCGCTAGTTAAACATTGCAATATACCAATATATCATTGGTGTCTGAAATAAGGGTGGAGATATGTAGAGGCATTGTCTGACTTCACGGTTTTCACCAAATTGTGATTTTTGCATAGCACCCACACCCACACCGTGAATCACGATATATTGCCAGGTAAATTTTTAAAAAACCAGTATCGCAATATGGATGATGATATATCATCCATTGATATTGATATCAATATATTCATATATTGCCCAGCTCTAGAGCTAACTAACTTTAGTTTTGCCCGCATCCTCCCCTCTGCTGAGTTCTACAAGAGCAACATTGGGACCGAGAAGGAGGAAGCTGACAGCCCTGCCACACCTTAGACTGGTTACCTATAAGAAGGTAGACAGATGGGGGCAGGCTGGGGACAGACTGATGTTGGTGGGGCAATGCCTTACTTGCATTTAGAGACCAGCCTCCACTGACAAAGAGTCCTTTGCCACCTTAAAGACTAACAAATTGGTGCACAAGCATCTATTTCATCAACTGGATGAAGAGTTACCATCAGTTTTATATGTTAGGTTTACATATACATATAGAGGGGGGAATGGTGTGTGTGTGTGTGTGTGTGTGTGTGTGTGTGTGTCTTGGAAACAGCAGTGTCTAGCAGCAATGGAATGCAGAAATTACAACCAGAAATGATTCAATTAAAGGATGCAAAATAAGCATATTGGCCAATCAATCACAGCAGCAGTAGCTGATGATGACACAGGCGTCCTAGATTTGCTATGTTAATTAACACCAGTAGTGGGACAGGAAACCCACAAAATTTATATAATTAACAGTCCTTTAGATGGGGTGGTTGTCTCACCAGCACTATTACCCAAAATGTGGATTAACCCTAACTTGATTCTTTGTGGTGCTGTGTCTAATGGCCTGAATTATATTTGATGGGTGTGTATTATTTTTCTTAGTTTGCTTCAATTGTTGTTCTAGTGTTGTTACACACCTGAATATCTTAGTGACATAAGTAAGCTATATGAAAACCAACAATTACACAAACCATTTTGTCATGCATTTACAGAACACTCAGAATGCAAATAGATCTGCTTCCCAGAAGTGGGCAGGGATCTTCCCAGCTTAGTTAACCTTCTGGTCCATCTGTGTGGAGAGAAATCACTCTTGTTTCTCTCTGCCCCTCCCTGCCCACATTACACTGTTTCACTTGTTGCCATTTGTAAATAAATTTGTGAAAATACCAAGCATCATTCAGAGATGTTGGCTTTGCCTGTTACTTACAGAAAAGTTTTGTGTCTACATAATCCTGTCCTACACTTGCAGGTATACACAGATTAGAGTTATCCACCAACAAGAATGGTTAAATAAAGGTCTGTATAAAATCCAGACAGATTGTTTGTTATTTGATGACTGTAGGCCTTCAGAATGTTTCCTGATGAATTCTTCTACAGTGGTACCTCATATTACGTACTTAATCCATTCCGGAGAGCCTTTCCTAACCGGAAACCGCTCGTAACATGAGGCACACTTTCGCTAATGGGGTCTCCTGCTGCTGCCATGCCACCGGAGTGCGACTTCCGCTCACATCCCGGGGCAAAGTTCACAACAAGGGGCATCTACTTCCGGGTTAGCGGAGTGCATAACCCAAAGCATTTGTAAGGGGGACAGTACGTAACATGAGGTACCACTGTACTTAATACCTGCCCACCAAAGCTATTCTGTCTCCTAAGGACAATCAGAACTGGAAACTGTCTGGGGAAAGCAGCATTGAGGAGGGGAAAGTAGCAGAGAGAAGGAAGAATGTGTTCTTGTCCCATAGCTTCTCCACTGAAAGATTCGCCTTCCTTGCTCTTAATTTCATTAAAGTGGAGAGGGGCAGTTGAGCAGTTCTGTCTTTGGGGAAAGCCAGATTGGCTGTTTGGCTGATTGGGAATGTTGTCTGTATCATAGTGTCTAGATGGTCTCTTTGCTTCCATTAAAGACAGATTAAATATGATGCCTTCCAATCGTTTCTGGCCTGCAAACAACATAATTATGTTCAATAAAATATGGGCTTCTTTTGCAGTAGCGCTAGAGATGGGGGGAAGGAAATGCATTTCTTAATAGTGGTCCTGCGCTATTTTGTCTGCTTTTTGAAAGAGAGCCTGTTATGATAAATGATCCTATATCAAAAGCTTCTAGCAGCTAATGGTGTTGCCTTATGTCCGTGAATCCCCAGATCTAAATGTTCACACTACAATTAAGATATGCTGAGCATAAAAAAGAACTCTGACGGTAAGTACAAATTTAAAGTCTAGTGCATCACAATTTAGGCACAGTTTTTATGCATTTAAAATGTGAATATGTTTTTCTACCAAAAGCCTTATATTCTCGTTTGTTCACATTTTCGGTAACTGTACACATGAGGCAAAAATGTGGTTTTTTTTAAAAGAAATCGTAAATGTCAAAAGCCAATTCGCATTGTTTGGCATGTGGATAAAAACAACAAAATCACAGACTGATTTGAATGAGATCCAAAGCCAATAACATTCAATGAAGGGCATCAGCATTTAAAATTAATGGTATCTCTAGGTGGAATATATTTGCTTGGTGGTAAAACCTGTTTATTTCAATGGAATATTCTTCTAAATGAGCATGTTTAGGATTATAGTCCCTGATAAATTAGCCTACACAATATGATGCTACTGCATGAATACTTCTGCATTCCTTGCCAACTATTTGGCCTTGAAAGATGGCAACATTTTTCCCTAATCTTTTCTAAACTTCTGTATAGACCTTTCAGTTAGATCTGCCTTTTGATGACCAGTACTAATATAGAAGAAAGAAAGAAAGAAAGAAAGAAAGAAAGAAAGAAAGAAAGAAAGAGCATTATGGAGAAACTTACAATAATTATGGGTAAAACGCATTATCACAGAAACTTACAAATAAAGCTAAAGCTGTGATCTCCATACAATGTTAAGTGGACTTCCAAGGCAGGAACTAATTTTTATTCTGATAGATTCAAGTTAAGAAGAAAGAAGATTCCAACTAAACACCAGGAAGAACTTTTTCTGACAGTAAGAGCTGTTTGACAGTGGACCGGTCTCCCCCTGGAAGTGGTAGACTCTCCTTCCATGGAGGTTTTTAAACAGGGGTTGGACAGCCCTCCATCATGTATGCTTTAGCTGAGATTCTTGCATTGAAGGAGGTTGGAATGGATGGCTGTTAGGGTCCATTCCAATGCTACAATTCTATCATTCAGTTGCCAGAGCTGCTGAAAGTGAAGTAACCTAGTCTCCTAAAGAAATCAATGCGAAGAATCAAGCCTTCCCAGAAGAACTTGACTTAATGGTATTCAGCATAAATTATTCACTACCTTCACCTTCAAGACATGTGCAAGATGCAAGAATTCTGCCCTTAACACTTTGATACTTAATTGTGCCACAGGGTTTGCTCAGAATGAACATTTAAATGAGGCAGTTAACTCTTAATTGCTTCTGCTCAAACTGAAATTCTCATTGCTGAAATTCTGAATCAGTTCAGAGTTCTATGCAGTAACAGTAACACTGCTCTGTAAGCCATTGTTGCTAATACTTGTGTGTACCTAGCAGAAGCATATATATACTTGTTTATATTGATGTAGTGAGACATACATATGGTAAAGTATTCAGATGCTGCATGATTAGTTATTCATTAGGTTTTGTTCAGTGCCCTAGTACCTAGGATGTGTGTTGTGTTGCTGTATCAAGTAATTGAAATATTTCCTTTTGAAATATTTCCCTCCAGATTACAAGGATGGAATCTCCTGCTAAGTGGCAGGAATTTTTTTAAAATTAAAAATAACAGGAGAATTTTACAGAATGCTTTTCTCAGGAAGGTGACCTTTTGCAACAATCTAAACAACCTAACAGGGACGCGGGTGGCGCTGTGGGTTAAAGCCTCAGCACCTAGGGCTTGCCGATCGAAAGGTCGGCGGTTCGAATCCCCGCGGCGGGGTGCGCTCCCGCTGCTCGGTCCCAGCGCCTGCCAACCTAGCAGTTCGAAAGCACCCCCGGGTGCAAGTAGATAAATAGGTACCGCTTACCAGCGGGAAGGTAAACGGCGTTCCGTGTGCTGCCCTGGCTCGCCAGATGCAGCTTTGTCACGCTGGCCACGTGACCCGGAAGTGTCTCCGGACAGCGCTGGCCCCCGGCCTATAGATGTGAGATGGGCGCACAAACCCCAGAGTCTGTCAAGACTGGCCCGTTCGGGCAGGGGTACCTTTACCTTTAAACAACCTAACAGAAGCATTTGGACAACAACATAACACGAATAATTGGCATTTGTTCCTCCAAACTCAGTTTGAAAGCCATGTTGATCCACATTGGCAACAAATAGCCTTCTGTTCCACTAGTTTATGCCATCCATATGAAGGAATTGATATGACAACATGCGCTTTCTTCTAGAACACATTCAGTATAACAACTATGCTTGGCACATTTGTGGTAAATTGAAAGTAATTGCACTTCCCATTGGTTTACAACTGATATACAGGTAATACTGTTGTTTTATTTGTGAGTGGGACAGTCGAGCTCAAGTCAGTCCCATCATGCTTGTGGATTACTGCAGGAAATTAGTAAGGGATGCTCCAGAAACATACAACGTGAAACATCCGTTAAATTTTAGGTGTGTTCATGATTTAATAACATTCCTATTCACTTGGATTTTTTTTTATTTTTTGCCTTGCTTACTTTAAAAATGAATTCTGTAACACAGTATTGGTGGGAGGTAGATAAAATTAAAAGTAATTTCCAAGTTCAGCAATCTGTTTTGTTTAAGACACACTATACTTTTTTCATATCGCAATATTTTTGTGTTTTTTGTCACACAGTGTAACATTTGAATATCTTTGTGAACTCGAAATACAAGCTACATTGCAACATACGACTGAAATGTAAACAGCTCATAATAGTACATTATATGAATTCATAAAGACAAAGGTATGCCATTGTTGTTGTTGTTGTTACTTCTGAAGAATCATTTACCCTCTCAAATACTAAATGTTGTATTTTAGTTTAGTGAATCAAGTGAACTGAGTTTGTAGGTGAATTCCACAACTGGCACAAAATCTGAACAGATGCTGACTGGGAGAGAATTCATGGAATGAGACCAAAACCTAGCGCATTGCAGTAAGTTCCAGGCCCATTCCAAAAATGACTAAAGATGTCCAGAACAGCAGTTCATATATAATAATCATACATAAATAGTATGCATATGTAGTTATCTATGTTGTTTGTTGTTTGTTCAGGGTCTTATCAGGTCCCTGTACATGACTTCATTTGGATATAGTACCACTGACCTGTTTCTCTGGCAAAATTGGGGGGGGGAATTCCATAGGAGTTTGTAGTTTATATATTATAGCCCAGGAATAGCTTGCAATGCAAACACATCTCATCCATAGCACAATTCCTCATGTTTCATCCAAATGTGAAAGTGGCCACTTTGCTCCATGGCTTTTAGACTCGAATTGAGACATTAGCAAGAAGAAGCTCCTCCTTGCCACTGGGCCTGGGTCTGTCACTGTGAATTATTCTGAACACACAACTTATTCTTTCTAAAGAAGGAACCTGTCCAACACTGACTATAGCAAAAAAAAACTGACACCAGTGCTATCTGTTGACCTTTTCCACATGGGAAGCGCTTGCTTCCACAATTCCTGCACTGCCCTCAAATTTCCTATGGCAGTTCCAAGTGCGGTCTAGCCCTATACTGAAGGAGTGGGCATTGCATTTCCCATAAAGTATCCTAGTGCTCTTGCATTCATGATGCTGAATAGGAGGTCTGTGTTCTCTAAGTGGAGCATTATATCTCTGATGAAGCACTGACATTTAGACTGGGAACATAATGTGTTTCTTATCTTTGCTTGTGTTCTCGCTCAACTTGGGAAGGCGGCAGTCACCACAGTGCCATCAACTGGAGTAAACTGTTCTAAACTTAATGGAAATGCCAACTCACAAAACGTATTTCTTCAATGTTTCAAATATAATGAGTAAGACTAAGAATCAACGCTGTACTAAAGACTATTGACAATATTCCAATGCTTTGATTTCTAGTCACTCATAAAATCTCATTTTAGCATGTTATAATATATAAAATGTTGCCATAATGTGGACATTTCTTCAGTGGTTTTAAAGACGACTTTTGAATCCTATAAGCACTTAAACAGCATGAATTAACTTCCCTATTCAGTCTTATAGGATTCAAACACAGGGATACACCAACTTCTAAATAATAAAAAAAACACTTTCCTAGAATTACTACAGGAAATAAATGAAGACTGCAGAAGACTACCTTACACAATGACTAACAGAGCAATCCAAGCCCCTTAGCCACTGGGCTAGAGAGGAGAGATATGAAAAGATGTGTCCTACACAGCTCCATGAGGCTCTGCAACCATGCCACTCCAAACTGCACCTGCCTGAACTGGAGTGGGGCAGAAACTTCTGCTGTTGGTATTCCCACTTGCAGTAGCCACAGTACGTAGTATGTGCCAAAAAAAATAGCATATGAGGACTAGAGAAGAAGCAGACTTGGGCTGGTTCCCCTCAGCCAGTCCAGCTACTAGCAGGTTCTGAGTTTGAGCTGGAGCAGGCATAGCAAGAAAACAGTATTCTCTTGCCACCCAACTTTTCTACTCTGATTCATGGCACTGACAGGGGCTCCAGCTACAGCAAGGGCTCTGCCACTTCATAAAGTCCAGTGCTGCACACCAGGGGTTTAGGGTGCTTTGTAAATTTTAAAAGCTAAATGAAATGCAGAAGGAATAACACATGATCCAGTCAAGAATAGGTATGTCCCAAAAACCACTAGAGCCCAAGAACCCAGGCAAAAAATAATGGAGCCTAGCTCAGCTAAATAGTGTTTATTAATAAACTGCATGATCTTTTGCATCCTTATTTCAAGAGAATATTAAAATACAGTGGTACCTCAGGTTACGAACTTAATTCTTTCCATAGGTCCGTTCTTAACCTGAGGTACCACTTTAGCTAATGGGGCCTCCTGGTGTCACCGCGCTGCCATCGCACGATTTCTGTTCTCATCCTGAAGCAAAGGTCTTAATCCGAGGTACTATTTCTGGGTTAGCGGAGTCTGTAACCTGTAGTGTATGTAACCCGAGGTACCACTGTACTTTGTGTGTGGCTACAGTAGCTGTCTGTACTTCAGCAATCACCAGTCATAAAAGTGATGTATACTATATCCAATATTCTTTTGTGCTGTTTTTGGTTTTTCTGTGTCATTACTGTATATTGTCTTTCATGCTGTGCTAAACCCTGATCCATTGATTCATCCTCACCAGCTCAAATTCCCATGAAGTGCACACATAGTTCAGATGCAATTTGAATTTTAAGCTGCTGCCATGCTATCCATAGATATGATTACCATGTTTCATAAGCCTTTACTAAAGACAGGACCAGGCATTATGTCAAATTAACAAGGCTTACTCAAATTTATACAAAGCACATCACAAGAAGATCCTTTTGCTTGTGTTGAAGTCACAGACACTGACTTTTTCCAATTGATTTGTGCCCACATGGCTAGTTTTGTCAAAGCTTCCAGCTTGTGATTGGACACACCCTGGTTCAGTCCATGGGTTTTCAGGACACAACAGTAGCAATCTGGGCATACAATGAGACACCTACAAAGCTGGGTTAACACATGGAAATGCACAGAAAAGGATAGTTCCTGTTGTCCTTATCATGACGGGGAAATGAAGTTCACAGACACTGGCAGAGCAGTAGGAACAGATGGGGGTGGGGAGTAAATGTAAGCTGGCATTACACACTTCCCTACATATTATGTGGCCATTAGCGCCATGTAACCATCTTCTTTATGTTAAAAATCATAAAACCGGAAGGTCAAAATTCTGAAAGTCCAGCATATCTATACATATCAGCCTCTACTCTATACAATTCAGTCCATAAGGAGCATCTGCTATTCTGACCTCACCTTCTTCTGCTACTGGCCACAGATTCTCAGACTCTGCAGTATCTCTTTAATTAATCACCCTGCCCCCAGCTTCTCAGCATACTGAGCTTGAAAAATGAGGACTCCTAAAATTGTAGGGTTGAGTCCTCCAGGCTAAGCCCATACCACGAAGAAGACACCTTGTCCCTAAAGCATCTCAACACCTGTTCAAGCAGTAAATTATCTCCCCTAGGGTGTCTGCAATCCCTCTCAATTTTATTTTTTTCTTATATCTATTCTGTCCACACACACACACACACACAATTTCATGATGATGCAATCATTCTTTTCACTCATCAGCAAGAGCACATTAACCTTGAAAGATTCTACATGGCCCTGTGCCTTTTCTGCTCTTAATTCTCATTGTTCCATCATTTCTCCCAAAAAAATAGGCTCAATAAATAATACTACTTAATTATAATTATTATTTTAACTTACATTTTAGCTTAAAATGAATACAAATAACATTAAATAGCAGGAGCAGAAAATGTCTAAAATAGCACAGGCTAAATAAAACAAACCGGAGTCAAATGTTAGTTGATTAAAGGTAATTTTACTGCTGTTATATATTCTGGGTAATCTTTAAGTACAGCCCTACAAAGAGTACATTGCAGTAGCTGAGCTGAATAAACAATTGGGGTGTGTATAATAATTGCCAGATTCTTGTTATATTCATCGTTATATTCATCATTTCCTCTCTTTTTCACAAATTAGTTGCTTAATTGTTTATTGTAATGTATTTCCAGGTATGGAAATCAAAATGCCAAGATTGCCTTTCCCGCCATCTTTCTCTCTTGAGATAATACCAAGATTACCTTTTCTCTCTCTCTCTCTCTTTGGGGATTATCACTCTGCATTTCTACCCCCTCCCTTATTAAGATAGGCTTCATATTAGCTTTCAGGGATCACATCAGTTTTCCATGAGTTCTTATACTCAATGGCATATGGCTCCAAGATAACCATCTTTAATTATTACAGCCATTTCTCAGTCACGTCTGAACTATTGCAGTGCGAAAACCAATGGCAAGCAGCTTGACCAACAACGTCTGCTCCCCATTACAACTACGTTTTCAGTCCTATGTTTTCCAAACACAATGATCCTATACTGAGGAGTACTGAGGAGAGGCAAACAATGACATTCCAAAACCAAGATGCTGCTTAAAATGCAGGCATTGAGACAATCACATGGTTCAATCTCTTGCTTAAATATGTCACAGTTGCTCACAAACTGAGCAACGCACAAACATCTGAGGGTTTGGAGGCTGGCTAATTGCAAAGTACTTTAGGAGAATTAGATAAAATTCACTGAAGCCTAAAGTAATTATTCTCAACACTTGGTCACTGTTCTATTTTCACTTAAACAAAATACTCCTCTCAGACGCACAAAGCAGATGATCTGAGGAGATAGTTTTCTCTCCTTTCATACACATGACGCACCCTGGACCAATCTGGCTGGCTAGAACCAGCAGGTGGAACAATATGTTATGTACAAAGAAAGTGACATCTTGTAGCACCTCCAATGTAACTATTTTAGATTTTGGCATTAATAAATATTTTATTGCACCATGGCTGTTTACCCCAGTAGGTATATTAACCATTATAATAACTATAATAACTATTTTAGCCAGTATATAGGTAACAAAACTCTGGGATACCTCTGCCTTGTGAAAATGTATTCCTGTAATGCACAATAGCATATATGCACTGCTGTGGCATTTTTAGGTACAATAGCCATTCTTATGTCTGCAGGACCACATGCAACGTAATATCAAAGGGATGGGATTTTGGTTGTAGCAAAAGGGGAAACTAAAAGCACCAAAGTATCAAACCTGTTTTGGTAGTACAGTGGTACCTCGGGTTAAGTACTTAATTCGTTATGGAGGTCCGTTCTTAACCTGAAACTGTTCTTAACCTGAAGAACCACTTTAGCTAATGGGGCCTCCTGTTGCTGCTGCACAATTTCTGTTCTCATCCTGAAGCAAAGTTCTTAACCCGAGGTACTATTTCTGGGTTAGCGGACTCTGTAACCTGAAGCGCCTGAAACCTGAAGCATATGTAACCCGAGGTACCACTGTACACATTGTAATACTGTACAATATACTGACTGAATATATTGACCCAACTGAATGGCCCAATTGAGCTATTTCATGCCTTTCCTGAAATTATACAACTAGTGCACTGTGAGCACATTGGCAAGACTTTAGGACCTGAAAGACCCTAGTTCTTCAAAGGCCCAGGTGTAACTTTTAAAAAGCCAGTAATTACTAGCTGCACTGTAGATCAACCTATCTGAAAGAGAAACATGAAATGAGTGGCTAAGTTTATTGTACCAGCCTATCAGGTTTTAAAATGTTCAGTCAGGGCCAGCCAACTCAAAGGCCATTGGTGGGTCACATCCTATGTTAATTCTCTCCTGGTGGGCTTGCTCAGTGGCACTGTTCCTCTAGTGATCACTGGGTGACCGTCATTTCAGTTGCTCACAATGCCTCAGATAACACATTGCTCTGAGGCATTGTTGGAAATTAAAAATAGCAACCGCCTGGCCCTCCACTGCTGAGCACCAGGAAATAAAATTTAAAAGCTGATCAGCGCCATGAGTTGAAGGCAGGACTGAGTTCTTCACATTATGTTATCAAAATACAACAATAAGGGGCTGTAGCACTCAAACTTTTTGCCTTTGTACCCTTTGCAAACAGTATCATTTTGTAACTAATCTCACTTAGCAAGTGTGGACCTCCCAATGCCCAAGAACTTGCATACTGTACTAGGAATCCCTTGAAAATGTGTGGTTCACCTATTTGGACTATGGGGTCATGGACCTCCTTTCCCCAGCCGATGTTCTCATCTCTCCTGACCTCTGCCTATTCTCTTTCCTATGGCTTAAAGATGGAGCAAAACAAACCCCTCAATCTTCCAATGCCCTGTTGTATGCTATACCACCCTCAACCCAGAAACATCATAAGATGGAAGGCCAGGCAAAAGCCAATGCCCAATTTGGCTTAAGTGTCCTTTAAATGTTTGGGTGCTTAAACCTGAACCCCTAATGAAATGCTGTTGTACTTTCCTTCATTTTTCTCCTTTGCATAACTCTTGCAGAATGAAGATTTAATAATGCAAGGCTTGTGATTCTATTTCATTGTATTTGCTTATTCAGATTTATAGCAAGCCCTTTCATATGCTTCTCTTTATTATTCTACTGCTTCTCCTTCACCCAGGAGGATATGGTCCCGCTTAAAGCTTGCATTGTGTTTAGATTGGTGGAAATGACATACATTGGCCACCCCCCTTGAACTAACCCTTGGAGACGGGGTTGTCTGGTGAAGTAAATGAGGTCCAGAAAGCTAGTCAAGCAAAGCATAGTGTTAACAGCTACTGCCTGATTTGAAGAAACCTAGTGTTGTGGAAAGGAATATTTGAGGGAAGCTGTCCAGAGGGCAATTAAAACCAAAAGTAACATAACAATGCTACTCAATTCAGAAGGTAGACCAAGAGTGGAAGTTTAGTACCCACTTTATAAGCAAACCAGTCAATTGGCAAAATATTGATTCAAGGAAACTTGTTAAAATGGTGCAAAAGCAATTTTTTTAAAAAATTAAAAATAATACACCAGTGTGGGTTTTTTTAAAAAACAACAACAACCACACAAACCGTTCCTAGAAACACTAATACTTAAATTTAGCCTACAAAACAAAGCATTCAAATTTGGGGACCCAACCCTAACAAGTGACAGGGGAGTGGAAGGGGGCTGGCCAAGATAATGACAAACAATTAAGTTATTATCCAGCCCAAATTATTTTTTGGGAGAGCCCACATCCTTAGGCATATTAATACAATACAAACTTGACTTGATAATTTTTTAAAAAAAGAATTAAGAGTAGGCCAATATTATTCCCATATAAACACTTGGATTACGGAATACCATTTTGTGGTTAATGTAGCAATAGCACATGTTAGCCTCTAGGGATAGTGTGATAAGTAGGTCTAATCCCAGGAAAGGAGACTGCGTAACTTATTTTTATCATAGGAAATAGAACTGCAACATTGGATTTGGTTTTTGGTTTTTTTACAAAATGTAGCTACTCCATTTGTTCATTATACAATAAATATTTTATGGTTCTTTAATAATACTAGGAAAAGAGAATGTTGTGTAGATGCGTTCCTGGAAACTCTATTAATATTTTCCAGACGTTAAGGAAACTATGGAATTTCCAAACACTTTAATAGAAAGAAGAGTTATTTTCTATGGCACGGATGCACTCAGCATTTCAGCTTGCAGCCAAGGATTTGAGCACACATTTTCCTTTACAATGTATATTGTTTCTTTGCAAAAGCATAAAAGTTCTACATAAAATATACAAGGGACCATCAATGCAACACCCAGAGGTTCCTGCTGCATCCATCAGTGCCTCCTATGGTGCCCACTAAAGGTCACAGGTAAGTGTCCCCTCAAAACTCCACAGCGCATAAAGGAATATTTGTTCTTCCTCCTCAGTTCCTGACACAGTCTCTTCCACATTGAACATTCCCCTTAAACATGCCTGCACTGGGTGCCAGGACAGGAATCCCAGCCCCCAATCTGTTCTGAAAAGTGCGTAGAATTTTGATCTGTGAGCATGGCGGTGGCTGGTATGGGTGCCTTTTTCCTTTTGATGGGGTGACTGGTGGATGAGACATGGGCTGATATGATTTAAGGCAGCTTCAAATCGCTCAAACCCAGGCAACTGGTTTCATTGGCAATTCTTTCTGATTATATGTTTTTAGATCAAGATGCCAGGCATTTTTATTGCTATGCCTATGAAGACATCAACTCACCTAGAAATTTATTGCCAAAATTTCCTTCATTTTGTGTTCTTTGCATTCTTGAGAGAAGTGTCACCTCCAGGCTCAAGGTCCTTTCTATCAAACTTATGCTGGGGCTACTGTTAATGGTAATTTTAAGAGATCTGATACGAAAGAAAGGAGTTGTTTTGTCAGCGTATTTGGATACAACTTTAATTACTCCTCTGGGAATTCATTTTGATGACAAAAGAACGGAATATATTAGAGCAGGCAAGTTAAGTTGAGTTTAAACTGAGAAATAGATCCATATATGTCAACAATGAAGTTGTAAGCTTAGAATTAATAATGAAAATGAAAAGATCACTTAATCATTACAGTTCTATAACACTACCTTGTCTGTTTAAGGACCACCCTAATCTAATTGCAGCTGTCCTTAAAACCTGTGTTATAGGAATGTGGAATCCTGCCTTATACTAGGACTATCTGGTCCATCTAGCTCAACAGTGTCTGCCCTTACTGGCAAAAGGTCTCTGGGATTTTAGGCAAGAGACACTCCCAGAGATTGGGAGTTGAACCTGAGACCCTCTGCATGCAAAGCAGCACTTCCACAAGAATCTGCCCTACTCATGATCTTCTCTGGTTCCTAATCATATGGGGAGCCTCCTCCATGAGTAGAAAAGGCACCCTACTACAGAAATCCCATCAGCATACAGGAAAGCCAGCACCAGGTGTATGGTGACAGGCTAAACGTGAGTCCCAGAAGACTTTTTCTACTTGGCTATCATCATTCTTATTTGGCTTTCTTAGCCATAAATGCCCAGGGTGAGTTACGACAATATAAAAACACAAGATTAAAATCAGTACAATTTACATTCTGAAGAATAGAGCGGGTCCTAAAAATACATAGGCGGTATGCAATTAAGTTTTACTCAGAGTAGACACATTCTGAGTAAAAGTTGTGGATCACCCTATGTATCTCGGGTGTCAAAGGGCATCTTCAGCATATGGCAGACTCTATACAATGGAAGTGTCAGACATGCCTCTGTGAGAACGGAATTCTATAGCTTAGGAGCTGCCATAGACAATGCCCTCTGTCCCAGATGTGCCAGTTTGGGAGGTCAAAGGCAGGTGGCAATGACACATGTGTGATGTCCTGGCATCTTGCACACAACATCAGGATGTCGGGAGGAGCCTAGGGCAGAGTTGAACATGTCAGCCGTGTGGCTTCAATGGCCAGTGGCTCCTCCTCCATCTCCTCTTGGTGCCACCACCAGCAGGAGGCTGCTTTGACCTGTGGAGGGGAAGGAGCCAGACACTGGAGCCAAGCCACAGTCAGCTCTTTGACTCACTTCTGTGCCTTCTGAACATGGAGGAGGGGGTGCTGGCCCCCAGCCTGAAAGTATAGGAGGGGTCCAAAAGGGCATGGTCCCCAGGAGCTGGCACCCCTGCCCTCTCATAAGCCACCAGCCCCTCCAAACTTTGGAGGAAGAATGAAATACTAAGAGGCCCCCCCTGTCAATCTTAACTCCCAAGAGGGTCTGTAGGGAAGGAGGTGGTCTTTCAGATTTTGGGGTCTGAAGGAGACTTAAGAAGAGTAGGAAATTGGGTTTCCAGACAGACTGGATCATTTATTTATTTTTTGCAAGTAGAGATTTATATGCATTATACATATATGGCCCTTTAATTTGGGACAAACAGAGGTAAATGGCTCTTCCCTTTTGCCTAGGTATGAAACCCAACCTAAATCAAACATTACACACTAAGGCATTCCACAGAAAAGTGGAGTCACCATGTTTTAACTTTTTATCAAAATTTTTCCATCAGCTGGATCAGGACATATCCTCACAGAGCAATCCTATACATTTCTTCAAAATTAATTCCTATTAAGTTCAATGGATTTTACTCACTGGGTGCAGGATTGCAGCCTAAATTTATTAAAACATATACACACTACCAAAGAAAGATAATTCTCCATACTTTAAATACCTTTGGCAGGTCTGCTTTCTTTCATCTCTGTTGTATGGAACACATATTATCAAGTTTCTAAAAATACAGAGGCTTATCTTTTGGAAAGCTATATTACAGCATCATGTAAATTCTACTCAAGTTTACAACAGATGACTGCAAGATGCATCGCTGAACATTTGCTGCATTTTCCCCCTTGGGCTACACAGTTTCTTACAAAGCATAGCAGCTCTTTCATTGCTGTATCCCCAAGGATACCTAAGAACTAAGATATTTTTCACAGGAGCTACTCTTGTAGTAAGGTATTAAAAAGTGAGAGAAAGAGAACAACAGACAGCATGATAATATTTCCATAGAAGTAATTTTTCAATGGGGGGGGGTGTTGCACGTGCATGTTGGCTCCCATTTTTTAAATGAAACTGGTTTCAAAATAATTTGTTTTGAGGAAACTACTTCCAAGTGGGAAGATTAATTTTAAGACCTGGGGGTTCAAATCCTATGCATTCTTTCCTTGGAAAAGTGGGACTTACTTCTGAGTAAAAATGCATAGGGTTGCAGCTCAGAAAACCTTTAGAAAGCCTGGCCAAAAAGCTGGGTGTGGCTGTGTATTTTATGTTGCCCTCCATCGCTTTCACATTAGCAGCAGGGTATTGCAAGTATCTGATTGCTACAGGCATCTGGGAAAAGGAAACTCAGGGTTGTTGTTGTTGGTTTTTGTAGTTTCACACCTTTCATTTGAATGAAAAGAGAAATCTCAGCTAAAGGTAGTTAAAGGATATAAATCCCAATTCACACATCCACAAGAAATAAAGCCAGTGCCATGTCCACCTACACTATTCCTCTTGCCACAATCTAACAATTTAATCTTTTTTTTAAAGGAGGAATAGCATGCAATGAAACCAATACAGCAAGGCATTACAAAGTCCATAGTAATTCAACAAAACAGGCAGCTGTGTGCTTTTTAAAAGAGCCCTTCGGTCACTGTCCATTCAGATTAACATTAGGTTTGTCTACCATTTCAAGACACTCCAAAAAAGAAAATCCAAAGCATTTCCTTATCGCCAAATTACCTAGATATCAGCAGTGGATAACACATTCCTACTACAACCTTCACACCCTAGACATGTAGCTTCTACATACCACAATGCCTTAGTGACTAAGACACTACTACTTCTTAATGTTTTCAGAATATTAAGCAAACAGTAACAGGCAATATGGTCTTCCACAGAGTAAACACAGAAAAGGTGATCCGTACACCTTCATTCTTAAGACTTCAGAGGACTACTACTGTCTTATTGCTCCACACACACAACACATATACACATATTGCTGTGTCCGTTTACATTACCTTCTTGGGTCTTTTCTTCCTCTGATTACTTCCATTATACTTCTCTCCACCATCACTCTTCTGAGCTGCTTCCTCATTCATCATTTTGAATTGTCTTCAATGCAAAGAGCGCTGCCATTAAACCCTCTCAAACACACAGAGCATTAGCAAATGTGTCACTTGCTGGAGAGGAGGAGGGGTGTGTGAGCAGGGAGGGGGAGGGTAGGACGGAGGAAAGAAGACGCAGGCACAGAGAGGGTGAGCGCGATGATGTTGCTATGGCAGCAGCTACCACAACTGTTTATCTGACTGCATTGTTAAATCTGATTTAACCAATTATCACAGAATCTTGGCTCTTTAACTGTAGAAAAACCCTTAAGCAGAATGCACAGAATCCGGAATGGAATTTAGGAAACAAGTACAATGACCTAGTTAGTATAAACACACACACAGACACGTTTTTTAGGATCTACCCTATACTTTTGACTGTAGATTGTTTTAACTGATGTTATTCTTGCATTTTTGTATTGATGTAGCTTGCCCTGAGACCTGAGAGTGAAGGATGGGTGGGAAATTTATTTTTATTAATTATTGTTATTGTTATTACTATTATTATAGATGATCAGATATCAGATATATATATCTGCTACACACACACCCCTATCTGTATTATCTGCTCAGGAGTGCCTTCTTACAAATCTGTGAAATGTTAATTAGGTCACTGTACCAACTTCTGTAATTCTTGAAAAATATAATACATAAGGATTTGCTTTGTCTTCCTCCCATTTACTGACTGGTAAAATTATTAGGCAATTTCCCCCAGTGTCACTGTGAAATACAGATTTTACTAAAATTAGTGCAAAATGTGGATAATTCTTTTGCTTTGGGCTTCCAAGTCCTTTAGAAAGCAGACATTTCACAATTATAAGCTCTTCCCTTCCTCAAAAGAAAACAAATGACTATGGAAAACAGACCTTCCATTTTTCTCTGATTATTACTAGTTTATTGTTTTCATTAGAAAGTTTAATTAAAGCACGCACTGCACACGATAAACAAAACAAGATGAGTGATTCCCTAAATGCTGCAATCTGACCCAATGCATATAGAAAAACCAGGACTGAAAAGTCCCCTTCTGTTGGAAGGCCTTTCCTTCAAGGAAGGTACACACCATTAGAACCTACGGATCTAACCTCCATGTATTTGCACAGTTTGATACAGGAACTTCTTCTATACAAGGGGATTCTGAGGTGCAGATTGTTCTCCCATATTTGCAATAACTTTCCCATTGATTTCAGTGGTGAAACCAGTTGGGAAACCCAGTTGACCAAGAGTTCCTTCTGTGTAGATGTCCAATGATGCGAAGTCATCTCTCTCTCTCTGTCTCTAATGCACAAACACACACAGCATTTACAAGTCACTTTCTTCCACTGCTTTTCCCACTCAAGCAGGTGTGGGGATGTCTTCACACAATGATTTATTTTCCCATGTTAAACTCTTAGTGACTGACACTTTCAGTTATGCATGCACCATAAGCAGCACATGCGCAAAAACTTCCTGAACTGTTTACACCACAATGGAATCATGCCTTGCGTTTTCAAATTGTATGGAAGCTGGTTTGATAAACAGCACATCCAAGAGAAGTATTTATCAAAAAGCTACACGGTACGGAAGGCACTGCATTTCCTCAGGGGTAACCTGTCAGGGGCCACAGACCTGTACTAGGTAGGTATGGAGTAAAGTCACACCTTATTTCTCTCCCCCCATCACTCACATGAAATCAGACTGTGATTGCAGACTAGCCACTCCTATTCTAGAATGTAATTATTTAGAGACAATTGGGGGGACAAAAACCAAATAAAGAATGTCATTCAGAAGGTTCTGTCCACTTCATGGTATCCATAACCGTCATGTGATTAATGTGATTTCTACAGAAAGTATTCCAGAGGAAGGATTGGCAAATATGTATCTTTGAAAGCAAAAACTAACTGAAACTGAAACTGTTATGGACCCCAATGCACATTGTTCAGAAAAGTCCATTGAACCTTCTGTGAGGCTTTCCAGGCAACTAAAGTGGGAGAACAGGGCCAGAAAAGTTTCCCTCCATGAACTTCTTAAATTAACATTATATTATAACGGTATTATAATGGTATTATAAGGAAGTCCTGGCATGTAATGATACTGAGTATTTACTATTTATTTTTGTCATGTGTGGTTGACAATATCGCCTTTGGAAAAACCAAGCATATTCCTTGACAATTCATAAAAGGACTAAAGTCTAAAAATCCTATTCTGACAAACATTAAATGTACAGAGTAATATTTGTACATATGGAAACTCACTGAAGTACATCACACTAATTAGCCTTAACTGCTGTTTCTTGTTTTACAAAAGCCAATGCATTAATCTCCATCAACAGCTTTATTTCTATGATACCATAAAGCAGCAAAGTCGAGGAAAATAGAAAACTAGACATTTAATGGCTGAGCTACACCTATGGGATTACAAGAATGGTCAACTCTGCAGCCTTATTCAGCCCAGGTAACCTAAAATAAAACTGAAAGATGATGTATGACTCAATTATCTCTCATTTGTCTTCAGCTGCCAGTCTGCCTGAGATTATAACAGTCAGCAGATGGCTCTGAGGCCCCAAGTGGGAAGGATTTGGTGGTCCCAGTGTTTGTTAAGGCAAAAGGAATTTTAAAAGAATATTACTACAATTAATTTGCCGATTTCAGTTTGTGGACTGCTGTCCATGTCTCTGAGTGCAAAGCATTTCCTGGCAAATTGCTGTACAAGCTGTCACACTTCATGCATGGGAGGCCGTTGGAAACCACAGGGTACGGAGATCAAGCTGTTAACTTGCTAATGGCACAATTCTCCATTGCTTTTACTCATCAGACTCCTATCATCTTCTAGTAATATGTCAGGACACTGCACAACTACAGAATGGGAGATCAATGCATTTTCATCAAGTGAAACAGAGCAAAAGCTCTTGTCGCAGTTAATTTTCATCACTTCATTTTTAATTCATTTGATTTTTTCTTCTTTTTGTGCATGTAAATATTTCCATTTCTTTCTCTCCCTCCCTCCCTTATTCATTCTCTCTCTCTCTCTCTCTCTCTCTCTCACACACACACACACACACACACTCTCTCTCTCTCTCACACACACACATATATACACACACACATACACACTGTTTCCCAGTGTTTTTATTCTAGAAAAAGAGGTGTCAGAACCAGTGCTTTTTTCTAGGGTGACACAGGGGTATGCATTGCCCTAAATATTTTGTGAATCTAAGTTTGGTCTCATTAAGGGGCAGTATTTCAATATGAGTAGGAAAATGAGAGTACCCCTAAACATTTTAAAAAGAATAAAAGCACTAGTCAGAACTCACCATGAATGCCTCCCTTGTTCTCTTTTAATGGCAATGGCACCCACCTGAGAGGTGCCAGAACTGAGTTCCCCTGAAAAAAAAAGCCCTGTTCCCCAGGTTGTTTGTCTTTGCTTCAAGACTTGGAACTTTGATTCAGGACTTAGAACATAAGAACAGCTGTGCTGCATCAGGTCAAAGGCCCATCCTAGTTGCCCAACCAGATGCCTATGGGAAACATACAAGGAGGACCTGAATGTCGCAGCACTTTCCCCTCTTGTAATTCCCAGAAAATGATATTTAGAGGCACAGTGCCTCCAACTGTGGGGGATAGGAAAGAGCCATCATGGCTAGTAGCCATTATTGATAGCTTTCTCCTCCACAAATTTGGTCTAGTTCTTATTTAAAGCAACCAAAGTTGGTGGCGATTCACTTGAGGTGAATTAAAATTTTCAGGAATCTATATTTTTATTCAAACTTTGTTCATTAAAGCTCCACACTACAGGATTGAAGTAGATCAGATGAAAAACAGCTGCCATGATAGGATGCTGCACACGCAGTTAAATGCAGAAGCAACTGTTTTATTGATTTTGCTTCAAGGACACACTTATCTCTATTTTCATCTATGCTTGTGAATCACAATCCAGCACAGGATTAAGATGATGTTTATATATCACATAAACCAAAGACAAACCCAAGGAACTTAGGATCCAGAACAATTAAATTAAACAAATTAAATCAGCAAATGTGACACCGTAATGAAAGGCACATCTGGTCCAATTGTGTTGTTGTTGTTTAGTCGTTTAGTCGTGTCCGACTCTTCGTGACCCCATGGACCAGAGCACGCCAAGCACTCCGATCTTCCACTGCCTCCCGCAGTTTGGTCAAACTCATGTTTGTAGCTTCGAGAACACTGTCCAACCATCTCGTCCTCTGTCGTCCCCTTCTCCTTGTTCCTTCAATCTTTCCCAACATTAGGGTCTTTTCCAGGGAGTCTTCTCTTCTCATGAGGTGGCCAAAGTATTGGAGCTTCAGCTTCACGATCTGTCCTTCCAGTGAGCACTCAGGGCTGATTTCCTTCAGAATGGATAGGTTTGATCTTCTTGCAGTCCATGGGACTCTCAAGAGTCTCCTCCAGCACCATACTTCAAAACCATCAGCGATCAGCCTTCTTTATGGTCCAGCTCTCACTTCTGGTCCAATACGGGATTATAAATAGTAAAATGATTTCCATCTCTCATTGAGGCTGCAATCATAAACTCCCTTACCTGGGAGTAATCCTCATTGCACCCAGTGGGGCTTACTTTCCAAGTAGACATATACAGGATTGCACCACTAGTTTTGAATATTTTATGCAAAATAACAATATTTCTTACTTATCAATACTGTACAATTATTTGAAGCAATGCAGATGGTGTTGGTGGAGATGTGTTACACAAATGAACTATTTATATGCCTATTAATCAGTTTATGCTTGAATAATGTATTTTTCAACTAGCCTGCCTGGCCTGCCTTTAGGTTAAATTGATTCCCTTAGTCATCAATATGAACTATCCACTGATTCTGACTTTGTAATTAAATAGGCACACAACCACATGGAAAATATTGCATGGCTATTTCATCTACCAAGTGAGGCTTTATGCAAATTTGGCTTATTTCATATTTTATTGAAATGTCATTTTTTTAAACTTCAGAAGGAACATTATGAAAATATCAGACTTCTGATCACTGCTCCATTGAACCCAGACTACAATAGTTTTGTGTTCTGTTCTTTTAGGTGTCAGACTGCTGCTGTGATAGATGCTATCATGAAAAGAGCAGACTCTTATGAATAAATGTAAATTTCACATCCTCAAAATTCACATAGCTACAATTTTGTTAATCACTTTGCACTGGATATTGGAAAGAATTCTCATCATATTAACTAATTCTTTTTCAGCTAATGAATTGTCTAGAATTATGGTCATCTGGGACTTCCATGAACTTCTCTTACCAAGAGAGTTCTGCTGGTTGCTTTGAACCAAACCCTGAGGCTGCAGCTGCCCAGGACTGATAAGAAAACAACAATTGAATAGTGCAAATCATGGAATGCCAGAGACCAACTTCATTTTATCAGCAAATTAATCAAATAATCAGGCTGGGAGGAGTGTAAGCAGGATAAGACACTTATTTTTAATTGCATCTTCAAGAAAATGGTGATTTAGATTATTTTGCTCCCAAAGGGGAGAAGCCCAAAGTGAGACTGTAAGGATCTAGGAAATCAGTACTTCTACAAGCTATTATGTAAGAATCCCAGGAGCCATGCCCATGCTTTCAACAAGTACATTACAGGAAGAGTCAGTAATTGAGACACAGATAGGTAGGCAGGAATAATGCACAGTACACTACACACTGCTCTTGTTGAAGTTCCTTTACAGTAGAAGCTGTGCGAAAAGAAAGCTTGAGGAACAGTGAATCAAAAGTCAGATATTGCTACCTGGTCTTTTAAAACCAGCTGGATTCCCTTATAATGTAAGGAGGAGTCCTGTGCTTTTCACAGTAGTCAACAATATACAGTGGTGAAAAAGAAAAAGAAAAAGAAACAATATACAGTGGGACCTCGGGTTAACAACTTAATTCGTTCTGGAGATCCGTTCTTAACCTGAAGCTGTTCTTAACCTGAGGTACCACTTTAGTTAATGGGGCCTCCTGCTGCCGTCACATGATTTCTGTTCTCATCTTGAAGCAAAGTTCTTAACCCGAAGTACTATTTCTGGGTTAGCAGAGTCTGTAACCTGAAGTGTCTGTAACCTGAAGCGTCTGCAACCCAAGGTACCACTGTACTTTCAGGAATTCCAAAACCTGGGCATGCAGACACTCATCCATCTCCACTGTTACTCCTCAGCAACTGTCCTTCTATATGGCTATCATGACTAGTAAGGAAAGGCAGATTCCACTAATGTTTTTAAAGTCATCTAAGTTAGTAGCCATTGTGTGAAGAAATATCATTCACTCACCTTTTCTGACAATGTGTCTGGATTTAATCTCCATACTGGGTGATGGAAGACATCAGCAATTATGTTCTCTGTGATATTATTATTATTATTATTATTATTATTATTATTATTATTATTATTATTATCATTACTACTACTATTGTTAAATTTGTATACCCTCTATACCTGCAGGTCTCGAGGAGGTTCACAGGATAAAAGCACACCATAAAAACATGAAATACACAATAAAAATAAAGACAAAAAATAACCTAAAAACCCTCCCCCAACATATTTTAAAAGGGCATTGGATGTAAATCAGCAAAAGGCCTGGTTAAAGAGGGATGTTTTTGCCCGGTGCCTAGAGGTGTACAGTGGTACCTCGGGTTAAGTACTTTATTTGTTCCGGAGGTCCATTCTTATCCTGAAACTGTTCTTAACCTAAAGCACCACTTTAGCTAATGGGGCCTCCCGCTGCCGCCGTGCCACCGGAGCACAATTTCTGTTCTCATCCTGAAGCAAAGTTCTTAACTCGAGGTACTATTTCTGGGTTAGTGGAGTGTGTAACCTGAAGCGTATGTGTCAGGGTTGCTTCCAGAGCCTAGCTCACAGAGGATCACGCTAGCCAGCGATCATTTAATAAAAGTCTTTATTGAGTTACAGTCTGCATCCTCAAGCTGCTGCGTGCAACGCTACGTCTTATGCTTAGACCGGCGAAGCTCCGTCTGAGTCTCCGCCCCTTGCGCACCAACTTAATATCCTAGCCCTGCTCCACCTTTTCCGTCTGACAGTTCTCCTCTGGGTCCCTCTGCCCCCCGGGGTCTCTTCCTTCCGGGATTCTTCTGACGCTGACCCCCCGGACCCTTCTGTCTCCTTGCGCCGGGCTTTAGGACCTGGCTCCCTCTCTGGGCTGCCCACCGCGCCACCTTCCGGTGCATTTGAACTTGGCGCGCGCGCCCAACCTTCCACTTTCCGTCTAACCGTCTCTTCGCTCCCCGATGGAGGTGTGGCCACTCCTGACTCGTGCCCTCCCTCCTGTTGTGAGCTGCCTGCGCTTGATCCCTGGCGCCCTTCCTCTTCCCTGCTCTCTGGCGGTGACGCTGGTCCCGATTTCCAACTGCTCCCCTCTGAGTCCCCTCTGGCTCTATCTTCCTGGGGTGTCCCCCTAGTCTCCCCCCTTGCCCTGGCCACTGGTGCTCCTTTTTGTGAATCCTCTGATTCACTGGAAAGACTCGGAGATCTCGGCTCGTCGTCATCACTCATCTTTTCTTCTGCCTCCTCCCCCTCGCTCTCTGTTTCCTCCCTTGCCCTCGCCTCTGCTCCTGAACCCCTGACAGTATGTAACCTGAAGCGTATGTAACCCGAGGTACCACTGTATAATGAAGGCACCAGGCGAATCTACCTGGGGAGAGTATTCCACATATCCTGGATCAGCAACTAAACATAGTAAGTTTGACCAAAGGCCTAACTATCCGAGCATAGTATTTCCCATAGTGGTCAATGTGATAATGGCTACTAGTCAAGGTGTTTATACAATACATCCAAATCAGAGGCAGCATATCTCTGAAACCAGTATCTGAAGCACAAGAACAGGAATGAGTTAATATGCTCATGCTCATGTCCAGCTTCTGATTGGTCACTATGGGAAATAAGATGCTGCACGAGATAAGCCTTTTGTCTGCAGAATGCTATAATGCTACAGAATGCACTCCCTACTGATATATGATGTATGAGAGGCCCCATCTGTATTGGCATTCTGCCCGCTTTTGAAGATGCATCTGTTCACAAAGGCTATCTCTTGATCTTTCTGTCTAAATACCCTGTTTCAATTGCTGTATTTTGAATGATTTTATTGTGCAGTTTAATTGTGGATATTTATATTTAATCTTTGTGTAACTGGCTTTTATATGTTGTAAATTACTTGGAAGTTTATTTTGATATTAAACAGTATGTAAATAAAAACAACAACGTTCTCCAAGAATTTGTCCAATTGAGGTCTCAGTTGACAATGTAGGCGCAAGGCAGCAGGCCTTGAGATAACAAGCACTAAATACTCAATTATTTCACAACTCACTAGAGCTACAAAATCACCTTAATCCTTAGTTGTACCATATGTCACATACTCAGACCTCCAAAGCCTCAAGCTGGACCTCCCTTCCAGTGTAGTGATATTTGGTTACTGGCTTGATGATTCATAAACTGTTTATTATAATGAGATTACATTTTAATTCAGTACATATTGCTAATTTACATCTATTACTAGCAATTCAAATGGAACAAAAGCACATCATATATGCTCTGAAATGAACATAAATCAAATGCTAAGCCAAATTCTAACTGGAATTTCAAGGCACATTTAAGTTTAAGATTTCACATAACCCTCCACTTAAGCATATTCCACCAACTGAAAAATATGTACATCTCTGTAGGAATGCCTCAAGATGGGGGAGTGGGGAACAGAGAAGAGAAGCTGGAAGTTATGCTAGATAATGTTTTCATACTCATTTAAAAACACACATCACATTCAATTAAATTAATAATAATTTGCATCTAAAAAGGCTAGCACAAAATAATTTTCCTTGGATCCATCCTATTCAGCATAGCTTCAACACGGGTGTGATAAAACAAAACCCATTCTTTAAAAGTTTATTTATATATTATTTGATTCTATTCAGTACTATAAGCAATCTTACAAAAAAGCGTAGCATATTTTCAGTTTCCCTTATTTGCATATCAGCACCAAGACACTGGACAGCACCACAAACAGAACTGCTGTATATATATTTTTCATTTTTTCCTAAGAGACTACCATTGCAAAATAATTGTGCCAGTGAATGTTGAGCATCCACGGGGGGGGGGGGGATTAAATGGTGGGCAGAGAGAGGAAACAAGTTATGACTAAATTTAAGCGCTTACAGCTTAGAGTATCTGAGAGGAGAACATGGCTCACAAGCCAGAACTCTGAATGGAAGTTACAGATGGGTAGCCGTGTTGGTCTGCCAACCAATAGAAGGATCCGGCAACTTCTGTTTCAGTGTATCTGAAGAAGTGTGCATGCACACGAAAGCTTATACCAAGAACTAACTTAGTTGGTCTTTAAGGTGCTACAGGAAGGAATTTTTTTATTCTGAATGGAAGTGTTACTGTTAAAGAATGAGTATATGCTGCAATATTCTGTTACAGGTTACACTTTAAGTATATTACTCAGTGTATCAAGGCTGTCATGGAGTAAAAATGTACATATACGCACTATGAAAAATTCTACACTGTCCAGCTGACAATCAAATGTAGACAAGAATAACAAATGTGCTGGAATGAAGATACATGAAAGGCAAATTCCATGCAAGGTCTACAGTGTTAAAATAAAACCTATAAACTCAGAGTATCCTTTTCTGCCATATGATATGGGGGCATCACTTGTCTCAAACACACTGAGGGATCAAACTTACCCCCATCTTTTCAGAAATACAAGTGAATGGAGTCTTTGGCACCATATAATTACCATATTATCACACGTCAAGTGATAATTGCTATAGTAACCAGACACCTGGTGTGGGATACTTTCTGACAAGAAAAAATATTCCTGAAAGTACTATTGATATCTTTATTTTCCCTAGACTTCTTTTTCGTTTTAAGAGTGAAATGAATTATATCTCTTTGCTAAATATCATGACAGGTGAAATCTCAAAACATGTTTTCAACAGTAAGAAGCATGTGCAACTAGGCCTATGACTTAAAATATTAAGCAGCATATAAATGTTTTAAATAAATAACTTGTGTGTATTATTCCCTTTGTTGTTTTAACATTTATTAAGCACTATTATGGCCTGATATTCTCTAGAGTTAAGCATGAATAAGCCCATTTACATCTATGGACTTAAGGTTTGCCTAAGATGCAGCAATTTCCTTGAATTTTTCAATGTGGGTAGAGAAATTACTGAAATATCTATTATCATATTTTGGGACACCTTATTGGAATCACTTGGGCTTATGTGCTTAGACATGTTGTGCTGTAGGTATTATATTCTTAAACACATGTGGCTGGCATATATTTTGAGGTCTATATATTAAGTTGAGGTAGTCAAAATAACAGGTCTTGTTCTTGTACGAGTCTTCACAGGGCTAAGCCCAGAAGATTCCCTATCAGGTAATGCAGCCCTGGCATTCTATGCCTTGTAAACAGTGCTCCAGATTTCATGGTCTTTTCTGGCCCATGCTGAAGGTGCTGCGGACCACAACCTGGGACCCTCTGCCTGCATGCCTGCAAAGTGTGGACTCTACATTGGACCCCCATAGGCAAGAGGATATAACACACACACACACATTGCACTTACAATCCTGAATTCTCCTCCTCTCAATGACCCTCTCCCCTTATTCTTGAACCAGTTATATCTCCCAGTGATGACTCTCTGGATGTCACCGATCAACCTTATTTTCAAGCCACATTTTTTTTCCATGTCAGCAGACAGCGGACTTCTAAGCAGGCCTTTTATTAAATAAAAATGCAGAAGTACAGCCAGTTTCAATTTCCATGGGCTTTCAGATCACAACTTGTTGCTAGAGAAAAGTTGGGCAGACTAGGAGTATTTATGCAGAAACAATGAGATGGCATTTGCAGCTTCCAGAGAACGGGAAGTCTTTATGCTTTTGCAATGTTAGCACCATGGATAACATTTCCTTATTGTTATTTATGAAAACCAGAATCGGTATAATAACCTGACTTTGCAGTCTCAAAATTGTTTTCCCCACTCCACCTGATGCTAAATATTTTTCTAATCTGAGAGGTGATTATGCCATGCCCCCCTTTATGAATGACTGCACTCACCTGTTTCTCCTATACTATTTATTTACCGGGGAAATTTATATCCTGCTCTTCTGTCAAAAAGCACTTCTTAGTGCAGTGTACAAAAATGTAAATACAATAATTTGTATTTCAAAAGGGGGGAATACAACTGTAAAACAGAAGAACTGTCAGACAGTATTGGTACAGAATTAAAATTAAAAACCTGGAAGCTTCGAGTTGGGGGGCAGGGCATGTCTTCAGATGTCCTTGAAAAGGATCAGACTTGGAGCCAGGCAAGACACCCTATGGACAGCATTTCAAAACTTGTAGCAGCACAACTGAAAAGGCCCTATCTTCATTCACCATCATCTTTGCCTCTGAAGGCAGGAATAACTTGAAGAAGGGCTCTGAGGATGATGGCTTGTACAGAAGCAGATAGTCCTTAGTTACCTGAGACTTAAAACACTTAGGATTTCAAAGTCTGAAGCCAGAACTTTAAAATGCAGTACTAATCAAAAATATAAAACAGCAAGCATACCTTCTAATGTTTTTACCTTAGACTCCAGGAAGATCACAGAGCCTCAAAATGTTTATTTTTGAGGTCATGATCCCACACATTTTGCCCCAAAACACAACTTTTGGGGCTCCATGATCACACGTTTTTGGGTGCCCATAGTGTAATGGTGCCCATTGATATTATCAAAACAGTTGACAGGTGAGACGGCACATGAATGACAAATATTTTCAACAGCTGGCTGCTTAATTATGGAACATTTTTCTTCACTACATGTTGGGAAAATATGTGAAATACGGTGACTAGAATTGTCAGTAGAGCTAATTTTAGCCTGAACTGATTTTGTGATTTTACTTTTTTAGGGTCCGTGTATTTTCCCCCATTTCCTCATGCTGTACGTTAATGCTAGGAATGAAATAGATGGAATTGTAGCTGGTTCGTGATGACCCAAGTACACAAGTACTCCCATAGGCCTTTAAGTAAGATTTCTCTTCTCCGATGATGAGCTGAGAAGGAAGGAAAACCCAGTTCCCATGCCCAACGTGCATGGGGGGGGATGAAACTCACCCACTGCTCCTCAGCTGACACTGAACAGTGTTGCTGTTAAACCTCCCCTACCCAAATGGGAATGAAAAATAGGGCCTGGCCCACCTCCCCACCAATCGGTGCAGATCTGCTGAAAAGCACGGAAGACATGGCTTCCGGGGTTGACGCGATCTGGGAATGGCGGATTCCCTCCGAGCTCCGGAGGGAATCGGCTCAGCAGGGGACGGGTCTTTGCCGTGCCGGCGACACGGGGACCCTTAAAACCGCAGGCGCGGAATGCCTGCGGACTGAAGACTCGGCGGGTGCCTTAAGTGCCCCCCTGATTCGCGAAGAGCCTTTTTAAAGGCTGCGGAGGGGATACGGGGGGTGGCGCGGCACTGAGAGTCCATCGCTACCTCTGCTGAGCGAAGCCGCGAGCCATGACCGGAGAGCGCTGACTTCCTTCCTTGAAATTTGGCTGAAAAAACAACCCGTGAGTAATTTGGACTTGGCTTTTAAGAAATTTATCCACTGAATTTGAGACGATCGGGGGATGTGCTAAAAGGAAGTCCGCACCCCCTACCTTGCAGACGATCTAGAGCAACGAAAAAAGAACTAAGCTGGAGTGCCTACCCTGTAAAGGGTGAGTTCTAAAAAAGACAGTAACTTCCAAGATTTGGAAATTTTGAGCAGGAGAGAGGAGTGTTGGATGTTTTATGTTCTGCTGTAAACAACCCCCCTCCCGGGCCCGGGAGCGTCCTGCTTTGGAGCTGGTTTAAGAAGCGCAGAGTTTGACAGCTGTCAAAGCTGTCAAACGGACTGTTAATAGTGGAAAATTGCTACCTAAGTTACCTCTGGATTAAAAAGAGTTACAATTGATCTAAAATTGTTGGAAATAAAGAAACAATAACAAGACAGAGGACTGTTGGGGAAAAGAATACTAAGTAACCAGATTCCCTCTAGAGGGAATTCTGTGGAATTACAATGGCTGTGGATGGAAAAATACTGGGAGAAATCGAAAGGATGTTTTATTTGGTTGGAATCTTACAAGAGCAGACTACGGCTATGAGTGAACAATTGATGACCTTGACTTCTGAAACAAGTAGTCCTGCTGAATTTAAAGAGGACCTCAATGAGAAAGAATCCACAGCTGAACCAGAAATGATAATAAAAGCAGAGGAGAAGACAAAACAAGAAAGAGAAGAAGTGATGTGGGAAAATACTGAGCAGAAGCTGACGCCTGTGGAATACAAACAAGGAGACTATTGGAGTAAATCTACTATAAATCCACGAAAGATGCAGAAGACGAAAGTGGAGGCCCTGGGAGTTTATGAAATTAAGGAACTTAAAATAAAGAAATATAATTGGGGCCTCCACATAGACTCTGACTTTGATTACCTTCAAGATTCATGCCTTGTGGAAACTCTTCAGCAGCTGTATGCAAATATGGGAAGAGACTTTGGACTGATGGTGAAAGAACTCTTTCGAGATGTGACGACTGGCATAAAGGGTTACCAACAAGACCGGCGGAGAGGGACTGAAAGAGACTGGAGGGCCTCGGACGTGAGGAACCCGGGCTAAGAACTGTTATTTTGGACATGCTTTGGGAAGGGACGCAAACCGGGGATGGGAGGGAGGGAAAAATTAAGTTCTAACAACACTCATGATTATGGGATTTGGTTAAAAAGATCATTATTCAAGACAAAATGGGAAATCGTTGGAAGGGAATTGAGGTCCAACTTAGAAAAAAATAATTTTGTTTGTTTTTATAAAAGGACTAATATTAGGACAGGGAAATGCCAATTTGCTGACATAAATTTGGAAATGGGGATGCAAGGGAGGGGGTAGGGGGAAGTCAATGACCAGGGTTAGGAAATAATATTTTCGGGAAAGTATATATGTTTGTTGTTGTTTTCTTTTTTTTTTCTCTTTCTTTGTTTAGGTGTTTATTTGTTTCTTGTGTTTTTGTTTTTGTCTATATAAAATGTGAAAACCCAATAAAAATTTTATAAAAAAAAAAAGAAAAGCACGGAAGACATGACCCTCATGCCCATTACGCCACAACGGAGACAAAAGCTACACACACATAAGAGAAGGTTAACATTCAGAATAGCAATTTAGCACAAGGTGAGACTGAAATTCAGAGGCGACGCTGTGAAGTAGCTGAAAGATGAAAGCAATATAAGATTCTCTGTGGGTCTGATATGTGGAACCAGGAGCACCTGCTGTTTGCCTCTACTTATGTCCTACTTGTATAGTTGTAAATAAAGCAACTATTATTAAAAGGAAACAAAACTGTAAGGAAGGGGGTTTGCTTCAGGGGAGTGTTGGGAGCCAGGTAAAGAGTTCTGGCAGGCTAGAGTTTTCCCAGGCCAGTCACAGTAGAAGGAGCCAGCATTGATCAGTCATGAGGTGCCAAAGACCTTGTGGTAACCTTCTATACCAAATTAAAATGCAACTCTTCCATTATTTTGCTCGGTTCTGTGGCAAGGTTGTTTTGTTTTTTGTTTGAACCTATAATTTTTTTAAAAAAGAGCTGGATATTGTTAACTTATTAAGGTAAAGGTAAAGGTACCCCTGCCCGTACGGGCCAGTCGTGTCCGACTCTAGGGTTGCGCGCTCATCTTGCTCAAGAGGCCGTGAGCTGGTGCGGTCCGAAGACACTTCCGGGTCAAGTGGCCAGCGTGACGAAGCTGCAGCTGGCGAGCCAGCACCAGCGCAGCACACGGAAATGCTGTTTACCTTCCCGCTATAAAGCGGTACCTATTTATCTACTTGTACTTAGGGGTGCTTTCGAACTGCTAGGTGGGCAGGAGCTGTGACCGAATGACGGGAGCTCACTCCGCCGTGGGGATTCAAACCGCCGATCATACGATCAGCAAGTCCTAGGCACTGAGGTTTTACCCACAGAGCCACCCTCGTGCCTCTGTTAACTTATTAACATGAGTTTAATCTGGTTTTTTTTTAAGGTTTGTGTTTCTTTCAGTCTGCTTCTAATAATGTTTGCTAGCAGCCTTGGGAACTAAGTGGGAGATTATTTTTCAAAATAAATAAAATGTGTTCTGATTGTTTGGGTTTTGCTGCATTTGTATTTCTGTTACAAGCCACTTCGTTTTCTATCGGGAAGCCAGAGTATGGATATTAAGTAAACTAAAAAAAATTGTTTTTTCCAGTTTGCATCAGTCACTGAGTAGTCCCTTTCCAATCAAAATAAATCAGAGATTGATATGAACAAAGGGATACAATAAATACATAACACGTGCATAGGTAAGGGGTAAAAAAGTATATATATCAGCAGTATAACGTTTGATCTGATCTCTTATATCTAGTAAAGGATCAGGCAACTGCATTATTTGCTTTAAATGCTTCTGGGCAAATGGTCAGAACCCTCAATACCCCTATCAAATTTTTGAAGGAGCTTTTGTAAAAGGATTTGGATATTATATAATAAGAAGCTGTTTGTAGCATTAACCAACCAAAGACAATTGAATGGCAATGAAAGATCATGCATAAACTCACAACATAAGCTGCCTCTCCTCTGCTGTACCATAAAATGCCATGTGGCAGTCATAACACAAACAAGAGAGACAAATGAATGAGGAAGGTGAGGCCCCAGCAGAGATCAAGAGTTCCAACAAGGATCATAGAATCGTAGGATTGTAGTGTTGGAAATGACCCTGAGGGTCAAGAAATAACACTTTCTGCTCTGGCAGCCTTTTCCTTTAATTGCAGGTGAATGGCAGGATAGGTATGAAAACTCAATAGTAAGGAGAAAGAGATGTGGAGGGGGAGAGGAAGTCTTCTCATTTTTATCACTTCTTCAATGGAAAACAGGTTTTAAGGTTCATCCCTGGTTCAAGTTAAGCCCTGAAACCACTGTGGAATGCTGAGTGCACACTGTGAAGAGCTGGCATCAGAGAATGGGTTGAGCACATTGTTTAGTCTTTCAAAATTGAGGAAGAAAATCAGCACAGGGTTTCTTTCTGGAGCATTTGAAAATGCTAATAGGTACCATATTTTTCGCTCTATAAGACGCACCAGACCACAAGACACACCTAGTTTTTGGTGGAGGAAAACAAGAAAAAAAAATCTGAATCTCAGAAGCCAGAACAGCAAGAGGGATCGATGCCCAGTGAAAGCAGCAATCCCTCTTGCTGTTCTGGCTTCTGGGATAGCTGCACAGCCTGCATTCGCTCTATAAGACGCACACACATTTCCCCTTACTTTTTAGAAGGGAAAAAGTGAGTCTTATAGAGCAAAAAATACGGTATTTTAGCACTAGTTTGAAGAATTGAACATGCAATTTGAAGCATAACATGAGACCCAAATATGAAACAAAGACCACAGCATGGTCAGAAAGATTTCCAGTTGTGAATCAGATCCATACCGCACCAAAGCTGTGCTAACTTCACCCAGTGGTTGCTATGCCTGCAGACAGTACACATGACTCCTTCCAATAGCTCAGGTTGTTTTTTCATAGCTGATCATAAGATTCAGAGCAATAAGATTCTTTAATTATAGCAGGCCCACATCTGATAATGCCGATTTTATGCATCACTGCAATTCTACATTCCTTTTCATGTGCAAAGGGATGAGAATCAGTTCAAATAACAGTAAATCTACATGACAAGATCGTCCCCTCCCAGCTTATCTCCTATTCAGTAAGCCTAAAGCAAACCCCACATTCACTGATGCAACAGCCTGCAACATCCTCCTGTCCATGTTCGGCCCTGCACAAAGTTATTTGCCACACCTCAGCCTAAGGGAACATGGAGGAAGAAAAGCAGAGTCAGCCCTGCCCTGGACCATCATATTTAGTTTTTAATCTTAGTAACTAAGGGCCAAGGGAACACAGGGAAGCAACAGGATTTCAGGAATTAATTTGAAGCAATTACTCTCACTGTATCTCTGTCTTGGAACTTGATTTCAAAATGAGGGCTGAGTACTGGATTATATTTATCATGTTCATATTCTGCCCTCCAGCCCCAATGACAGTCCCTCAAGCTGCAGCAGAGGAACAGTGGGGAAGCAGAGTCACTCCCTCAGCTCTGCTGGGAAACCACCTCCATGGGCTTCTCCTTCCACGTGCTGCCACTTGACCATGGCCATTGCATCAGTCTGCCGCAAAGAGGGAGGAAGCAGAATCAGTTTATTGACTCTGTTGAGAGACTAGATTACTTTGGTTCTTCCTCTTCAACTGTCACCTGGTAGCAACCATTTCACCAGGCTCTTTCTATTTAAATTCCAGTAGTTATTTATAAATGTGCATTTATGCATTTGAATCAGCATGTTCAAATTATATGCATGTCGGTGCCCTGATGTTGGTGCTCTTTGCTGATGTGAAGGAAGCAGATATTCAGCCATTTTGTGTTGGGGGTTTTGGCTGTAAAACCTGGGTTGTAAAATGGTTGCTGGCTGTTTGGCTCTTGTGTAAAGGGTGGTAAAAAGTTAGTAAGAAGGTTAAAAGTATAATAGGAAGTTTTACTCAGGAAGCTGTTCAAAGGTGGATCAAAAGTTTAAGAGGAGTGTTTTGCTCCAGAGGTTTTGCACAGGAGAGTCAAGAGGTTCATCTGAGGACTCCGACATCAATTAAGGATAAATACTTACTAAGACTATATTCCTCCTGCTTGGCTCGAGATAGAGAAGGGGGTTGAAAATATAAGTCAAGCTAGAAAATAGGGTTATTAGAAGGTTGTGGAATCAGATAGTTGAAGGGCTATAATTCAGCTACGAGAAAGAACAGAGACTGAAATATTTTTAAGACAGATGGAACACTGGAAAACTTCAGAGACCATAGTTGAGCAGAGTAGGAGGAAGGAGCCAGGAAAGGATCATGACATGACCCAGAAGCTGAACTGATTGGTAAGTATTTACTTGGTTTGCAAAACAATATAGAATAGGTATTGCTGGGTGCATTTATCTGTGGCTGTTTGGCTTTATTTCTAGTTTGCTGTACCTACTCACACTGTAAAATTAGCCTCCCCTTCCATACACCATTTTCTCAAAAACTGTTTAAGTTGTTGCCCTGCTAAAGTCCAGAAAGTTAAAGAGGTTTTTGGCAATAACAAAAGTAAAATCAACAACAAAGAAAGTGACTAAGCTCAGCACTTTTTGCACCTCTCTCTTACAAATGAGTGATTGCTGTTCTCCATTTTGTTCTGAGCCCCTCAGTTGTTCCCAGACATGTGTTTTGGGAGGAGTGATGGTTGAATTACCAAGAGGCTCTCCCAACTGACAACTAATGCTGACAACTAAAATATAATGATTCACATCAGTCCACATACACCAGCATAACAAGCCTAGAGACATCTCTTCAAAGACAGTAAGCTTCTACCCCCCCCCCAAAATGCTCACCAAATAGCTCTTAGAAATACTGTTTCTGAGGCAACATTCCTTCAGTAAGTGTCCCTAAAATATTACTGTTCCCACCCAAATGAGGGCCAGCAAACAGATGGTGGCTGCTGCTGCTCCTCACCACCATGGTTGCCAGCAAAGAGATCAAGAAGGCAAGTGAGAAAGAGTGAGAGTGGCAGCAATGCTATCTCCCACACTGGGAGTGATGTTTGATGGAGAACTCCTGTTCTCTGCAATGACAACTGCTTAGGAGTGGAGGCAGCGACTTCTCCTGAACCTTGGTGATGCGGTGGACTGGCAGGTGCTGTGCATATGGTGCCTGAGCCACAACAACAGCTGTTGATGACCACTCCCACAAGAGAGGGAAGGAGGGGGAACTGCACTAAGAAAAAGCAGCAATAGCAGAAGAGTACTCCAGCTGGCCATGGGACCTTTGCTGGGCTGTAGGCCCTAACAAGTAGCTACCAATGCATGGTGTTGACCCCTGCTTAAAAGTAATTCCTAAATGCGTCCATAAGTAACTATGTGAAATGGAAAGAAAATCACTCAATCAATACTAAATAAGACCTGACTGGAAGGAGGAAAGGCTCTCCTTTTCTCAGAAAAGTATCCGTAAAAAATTAGGAACTGTTTCTAAAACTGGGGAATATATCCCCATTGGCTGAGAAAAGCTGAAAGCCTACTGCTGGTTTAGTATAGACAATAACAGCAAAAGGAAAGAATGATATGTTCTCGGACACTGTAGGACATTCTGAATGCTCTCTTCACTTACAAAAGCTTCTTTTATTAGGAAGTGGGGAAAAAGCCTTTTATTCTCCAGACTTTGATGGAATTACAGCAGGGCAAGGGCACGGAGAAAACAAGCATTTGCTACCCTGGTCAAATGGCCATGAACTTAGAGTTCCTAGAAGTGTTTTATCTACATCCACTCATTACTACATGGTGTTATGGAGACTTCTAATAAGGGCTCATTGGAGAAAAAGAAAGAAAAGAAAAGGTCCTTCTGTTAAAAGTTATTTGGGATTCCTCCTCATGTGGGTTTCTACTAGTTGTCTGGCACCAAGGTATGCGCTGAAAAGTACAGAGTAAAATGCACATTTTATTTGTGCATGTATAAGGTTGGCTCTGAAAACACAGTAAGATCTACAAACCATTTAATTTCAATATAGTTCTAACAGAAGTTTCCTCCATTTGACCTATGATTAACTCACAAACTATGTTCCAAAGCCCCACATGCACCCTATGACTGTGGAACAGCAACGCCTGTCATGAAAAAGGGAAACTGTGCCTTTACAGGACAACAGTGGAGAAGCCGCACAGACAATGCTCCCCTTTACTGGACTGGAACCACTGGACATATAAAAAGGAGGCTCCATCCTCACCAATTAAGGTTCAACTGGGGAGAGACTCTTTGCAGGAACACTTTGACATGCCCCCGTGGTGAAACTGCTGTTAAGAATCTGCCAGAATTATTTTTGATGTTGACATAAAGGACTGCTTAAAGGTAAAGGGATCCCTGACCATTAGGTCCAGTAGTGACCGACTCTGGGGTTGCAGCGCTCATCTCGCTTTATTGGCAGAGGGAGCCGGCGTACAGCTTCTGGGTCATGTGGCCAGCATGACTAAGCCACTTCTGGCAAACCAGAGCAGCGCACAGAAACGCTGTTTACCTTCCCACCGGAGCAGTACCTATTTATCTACTTGCACTTTGACGCGCTTTCGAACTGCTAGGTTGGCAGGAGCAGGGACTGAGCAACGGGAGCTCACCCCGTTGCGGGGATTCGAACCACTGACCTTCTGATCGGCAAGTCCTAGGCTCTGTGGTTTAACCCACAGCGCCACCAGCGCCCCAAAGGACTGCTTATTATGGGGCAAATGAGAGTGTTATCTGTTGCAGAAAAACAACAACAACAATGAAAACTAACAAGCTTATTGTGAAATAAGCTTTCATGGATCAGAACACACCTCATCAGCTGCACGAGGAGAGTGGGCATATCCACACCAGAGAAAAATATGGATTTGAACCTGCCCACTAATTTAGGGGCATCCACATGACGTACTCTCAGGGCCATGCCACACATTTTCCCCTTTAAATGCGTGCTTTCTCAAATCCTGTAAAATCTGGAAAGGAAAAGTAATCTGCCTTGCTCTGCATGCTTGCCCCCATTTGCATTCAGACGGCGCTCCCTTTTGGGGGTCAGTTCTTCTGGCAGCAAGGTGCTGCATGGAATTTTTGTCGTAAACATCTGATTTGCACAAAATTGTTCATGTCTGCACATACCGCCTATATTTCTTTCTGTTGCTGCAGAGTAATGCACTGTGGCAGCTGCTTCCCTGATGGAAGTTCCCTCCTCTTTGTGCAGGAGGATAAAGGGAAATTGTGTCCCTCAGAGCTCAGCCAGAGGTTTCCCAACTCTCTCTTTTAAGGGTGGTGGAAGCAGAAATGGGGGGTGACCAGTTAAATCCTGGCCAAGTATGTTCAAACATTAACGTTGCAGGGAAAGAAGGGAGGGGAGAGGGAGGTGCTTATCGCAAAACACTGGCAAATCAATATGGATCTGAAGGAAGCCAATTTCAACCTATCTACAAAGCCCAATGCATACATGGAAGGAGAATAAAATGGTGGATTCACACCTGATTTAGAGTAAAAAGTAGATGAGATCATACACTCTGACTACAAAGAGAAAGAGGAGAAACAGTTTACAAATGGTCAAGTAATGTAAGAAGCAACAATAGTTGTGTCACACAGTACATAGTGGAGCAGAGGGTAATATAGAAGCTAAAGCATATGAATAAGCTCCAATCCACATGGTGGTGAATCTATCCTGGTTAGCAGCCACAGCCAGATCAATATTGTAAACAGATACTTGCTCATCTTCTTACACGATACATGCTATCAGCTGCCAACAGTACCCTTCTGCCATTTACATAGGCCAAACAGGTCAATAACCATGCAAGAAGGCTGGTGGACACAGCTTCGACATTGAAATGGTTTTGTTAATAAATCAGTGGAAGATAATTTCATCCTCTCAGAAAATCTGAATCATCAAACACTAAAAAGTTTCAATGTGAAATTCCAATGCAAAGGCACCAAACTGACATTTGATGCAGCTTTGACATTGTGGAATGTGGTTGCCATCGATTCTGGAGATTTTATGCAATTAACTCTCTTTAGGTGTTGGCTTGCATCTATTGATCTTGCTATACTGAGTTATCACCAACTTGCCACTTTGAAGCCTCTTGTGGTTGCTGCACACCCCTCCCTCACCGCCCCCACCAAGTGGCTCATCCTGAGTCTTTTAATCCAAATGTTTTGCATAAAGAACTACACAACTTTTAGAATACATCTGAAGGCAGCCCTGTATTGGGAAGTTGATGTTTTTTAAATGATATTTATTAAAATTTCAAAAACAAAAAATTACATAGTTAAAAATAAAAAAGACAAGGGAAAATATAGGGGGGGGGGAAACATACAAAATACAAAGTATAGAAAAGAAAATTAGAAAAAACACTTAAAATCAAATTAATCCTTCCGTATCTTACATTTCATTTCCTTGCTTCCCTGACCTCCTCACACCTCCTTTTTTTGTATTCCAGTTCTATTGGTTACTTCAGCAATTCCTTTCCCTCTTTATTTTTGTCTTAGTCCTTTAACTTAATATATTGTGGCTTTAGATTCTCGCCTATTAACCATCCATTTTTTCATACACCTTTATGGCATTGCTGCTAGAACCACTTAACTTCATTCTGACATCATTCTAACATTCATTAATTTTACAATATTTCTGTAAGTAGTCTTTCAATTTCTTCCAATCTTCTTCCACCGACTCTTCACCCTGGTCTCGGATTCTGCCAGTCATTTCCACCAATTCCATGTAGTCCATCACCTTCATCTGCCATTCTTCCAGAGTGGGTAGATCTTGTGTCTTCCAGTACTTTGCAATAAGTATTCTTGCTGCTGTTGTAGCATACATAAAGAAAGTTCTGTCCTTCTTTGGCACCATTTGGCCGACCATGCCCAGGAGAAAGGCCTCTGGTTTCTTCAGAAAGGTATATTAAAATACCCTTTTCATTTCATTATAAATCATCTCCCAGAAAGCCTTAATCCTTGGGCACATCCACCAAAGGTGAAAGAATGTACCTTCAGTTTCTTTACATTTCCAACATTTATTGTCGGGCAAATGATAGATTTTTGCAAGCTTGACTGGTGTCATGTACCACCTGTATATCATTTTCATAATATTCTCTCTTAAGGCATTACATGCCGTGAACTTCATACCTGTTGTCCATAACTGTTCCCAGTCAGCCATCATTATGTTATGTCCAACATCTTGGGCCCATTTAATCATAGCAGATTTCACCGTTTCATCCTGTGTATTCCATTTCAACAGCAAGTTATACATCTTTGACAAAATCTTAGTTTTGGGTTCTAACAGTTCTGTTTCTAATTTCGATTTTTCCACCTGGAAGCCAATTTTCTTATCTGTATTGGGAAGTTTTTAATATTTGACAATTTATTGTGTTTTCATATGTGTTGGAAGCTGCCCGGAGTGGCTGGGGAAACCCAGTCAGATGGGCGGGGTGTAAACGTTGTTGTTGTTGTTGTTGTTAGCAAGTCCAGAAGATAAACATTATAGTGTAGGTTTTTATTTCAATGAATACATGACTTGCAGTGTTTTCCACTAAACCTCTCTCCTTCTCTGCACTAAACCCCACTGCATGTAATACTATACAATATAATACAATATAATCCTCCCCAAAAGCAAAAGCATAGCAGCACATTTTGACCACAACTTGAGAGTCATGGATGCCTTCCCTCTTCAGCCTCTCTCTTGCCAAGGCACATCCTGACACGATATATGACACTCACCCCACTAACACATACCAAATTCTCTCTTACAAAAATCATACAACACCTACTACTCACCCAATATCACATCCCATTTTACCACCCCTCCCACCTCAAACACATCCATCAATACACACAAACACAGCATCATCCAATCACTGAGACACCTCCCTCTCAATCACCAATCATTCCTTCCACTCCACAAAAAAATGTACTGCAACAACACCAGGAGACAATGAAACCATTCACTGACAGAACTACATTACACACACACGCACACACACACACACACACACACACACTGTTACCCACCAATCACACAAATATACTGTTCCCAATAGCAATCCAGCTCCCACCCAGGTTGCCACATCTCACGAAACACTCACCCAAAGATGGGTGGAGCTAAACATAATCCTTCTCTGGTACTTCTTTTCACCATGGTAATCCCTTGGTACTCCTTCCTCAGGCATTTTAATCCACACAAAAGCTCCCCCCCACACACACATTCATGCTTTCTGTTCAAAAGTCATAGAGGTTAGGTTATTTATTTATGTATAGTTTTTGTATAACTGAAGATGTTCCCAGTCTTTAGAGTTAAAGTGCTGCCTTAGGCTGAAGAGTGCTGGTCTTCCCTGTTTGACAGAAGGCAGAATGATTCATAAAAGTTCAGAAGCAATGCAGAGGGGGAAAATATCAGAGTGACAGTGTGTATTTCACATCAGACTTTTGACGGATAGCTTCAGCATGTCACTCAAATCAGTTTCATGGAAGGAGCAAATGCAGAACAAAGGTTTTTAAACAAGGAAGGTTGGCAGCGAAATGGCGACAGACAAATCAGTGGCGGTTACAGGACAGAAGAGTCTAAGATGGATGAGAGGGGACAGGTAAAATGAAGCTAAGGTTACTCAGGAAAGTCTTTACTAAGGAGAAAATGGGTCTTTAAAAATGACTGTAGAAGAGAAGGAGGAAGTGGCTTGAAGTGAGGGAAGAAGGCTCATGAGTTGCGAGGTGAAGATAAATGAGATGGCTAAGATTGTAAAAGGCTTCTGAGATGATGAGACAATGGATGAAATATATTCCTCCATTCACACACACCTGCAGGAGTATAATAACTGCTTTGTTAAGATATGATTCTCTGCTGCTCAAGAGTGTGTGTACAAAAGAACAGGCCCCACAAGCAGGTCCAATTGCAAAGGCATTTCACACCTGTCTTTTGCTAGGAGTAAGGGAAACAATCTAGTGGGAAAGACAAGCTTCTCCAGTGCCTGGGATCACACTAATGCTCATGTGAGAAAGGTAGAGATCATGGCCAATTTGTGAAGATACAGGGATGACATATACTCCTTTCTTTGAACATGCATTAGTGCATTCAGGCATTACAGTACTGATTCCAAAGAAGTCAGATGTTGCCTCCAAAAAAAATCAGTTGCTGCCACATGTGAATTAGTACATTTATCCTTCCCTAGTGACAACAGTTAATTGCCCCCAGTGCTGGGAGGGAGAGGAGGGGAGGATGGACAGAGGAAATGCCAAAGCTCAAAGTCTTTATTAGTTAGCCAGGGGCTAACTTTCATTTGTACAAAGAAAAACAAATAAGAGAAAGCATGATAAAACAAAGCATAACATCCAACTTTCCACACTGCACCAATACAAATAGACAACATGGAGCCATCATGGTGGTTCAGGCAGGGTCAGCTTGCAAACAGCATTCCCTATGTCATTGGTCAGCCTGGTGCTGGTTGTCTGGGAGACATGTGCAACACCGAATAAGTGTCCAGAGTTTTAGAGTGGCAATGGTGTGCATCTGGAGAGAAATGCGATTTGGTGCAGTGATATCTCATTTAGAGCTGCTGTAGCTTCTACTGATTTGGCATTGGAGTTGGGCAAGCAAAGGTTCCTATCTTTTTGGTGTCTGGGCACTGGGCAAGGGTCACAGCTGGGGGATAAAGAGGTGGGGTCCCTGCAACCTCCTATGGGTTTGGAGGCACAGGGCAGTCCAACATGCCACCAAGTTTCTGACTACAGGCAGTATGATCATCTTGTGTCTTCTAGTGTCCTAAGTCTCTCTTCCTCATGTGGATTTATTACCCAACAAATGTTTTGGCCTCAATTCTAGTAATCAGAAGTCAGGTTGACGCTATTCCATGGCCACTTGTTTTACATCAAATATGAAAGAAGCTGTAGCTACTAAAGACATGGCATGCTTGTGCTCTGTTGTGTGTGTTCTTTCTCCCATTTCCTGCTTCCTTTCTTGGTGGCTGGCACAATTAGTACACATTATCAAGCGTTGCTGAATGTTTGTTTTTTTTTAAAAAAAACCACACACACCAAAAACTGGTACAAATGCACTTCAGCTGGCTGCATTAAACATTCTGATCTTGGCAACATTGTTGCTATAGTGATACAATTTGATCCAAAGCTCTTAGCACACCAACACAAGTCTCCAACTCCAAAATTGTGATGTTTATTTCTTACAGGATAAACCTGCACTCTTGTTCCCCAAATACATAGATTTTTAAAAAACATGGCATGCCCCTTGGACCACGGTGGATAGTTCACAGAAATCAAAAGTTCAATGCCTACTTCAACAATACATTTTGGAAGTATTTGTGCCATATATCTGCCCATTAATATCCTGCTTCCTTTTCCTGCCCGTGCATGCTTGGGACCTTTTCGGGCAGCTGCAGCCTCTGCAGAATTGTTGCTAACATTTTGCAATGATTTCACCACTGATACATTTTTGTGGAAGATTCCCACAAATTATGGGATTTCATTACTGATACATTTTTGAGGGTCTGCCAACGGCAGCAGAACTGCGGCAGCAGAAAATGTAGGTCCAATTTCACTGCGTTCAATGTAGTTGCAGAGGGCCATAAATATTATTCAGTTTGTTCCCTACTACCTTTGAAGCATCTTAAAAAGTAGAGACATCACCTTGCCAACAAAGGTCCGTATAGTAAAAGCTATGGTTTTCCCAGTAATGATGTATGGAAGTGAGAGCTGGACCATAAAGAAGGCTGATCGCCGAAGAATTGATGCTTTTGAATTATGGTGCTGGAGGAGACTCTTGAGAGTCCCATGGACTGCAAGAAGATCAAACCTATCCATTCTGAAGGAAATCAGCCCTAAGTGCTCACTGGAAGGACAGATCCTGAAGCTGAGGCTCCAATACTTTGGCCACCTCATGAGAAGAGAAGACTCCCTGGAAAAGACCCTGATGTTGGGAAAGATGGAGGGCACAAGGAGATGGGGACGACAGAGGACAAGATGGTTGGACAGTGTTCTCGAAGCTACAAACATGAGTCTGACCAAACTGAGGGAGGCAGTGGAAGACAGAAGTGCCTGGCATGCTCTGGTCCATGGGGTCACGAAGAGTCGGACACGACTAAACGACTAAACAACACCTTTGAAGCCAGTTCATGACAAACAGAACTTTTGATGAGCAGCAATTGCTTCCACTGGTCTACCTTGAAAAATATGTGCCACAGGTTATTGATTTCATGTGTGAAGTGCCTCAATACTTTGAGCTGGGTCACACATGCAAGTCCTGCTTATTGTCTCTACATACAGTAAGTATGTCAACCAGTAGACAACTGCACAAGGAAGGAGGGATTTAATCATATCTACAGACAGCTGAAACACTGCTTACACTAAGGATGGACATAAAAACCATGACAGCTGTGTGCACACTAACCATTCTCTATGTTCTCTATCTAGTAGAAAAAATAAGCATATCTTGCATACCTAAGACTATACAGATTTTTAAAAAAACGGCGAGAGAATGTTCCTAGCAGCAAATCTTAGTGCTGCAGCTTAATTCCTTCATTTATTTTATATACCTTTTGAAGTTGTTCTCCAGTATGGATAACGCTTGTGTCATCCACGTTAATTTTATTTTAGTGGTGAACTAAAGAACACTGTCAGGCTACAAAATATGAAACTTTTCATTTCTCATTTTTAAACTGCAGGAATTACAGGCTGGAGACTTCATCACTTGCAATTTTGATGCTGCAGGTGTCCAAATGCAGTTATATTGCCAGGTTGCATATAGTTTAGTCAGCTCCTATTTTCCTCTGGGTATGAAAAATCAACAGAAAATGAAATGAAAATGATTTCCTATTTACTGTGTGGCCAGATTTCTCTGAATGGGGATAATTTTCCTATGTGACAGTACGCAACTACAAAATAGATTTTAAAACTGCATGCTGCCTCCCCAAAACAGGTATCATCTCAAGTATATAAAGCACAACCATCACCTGTTAAAAACACCAGCCGTGTTCAGACACCAACCATAGTTTAGTGATACATGAATGAGTCTAAGCTCTCCATGCTCACCGACCCCATCTCCTTCCATGCTGCCATGAAGAGGGGCTTAAAAACTTTATTGACAGCTTCTCATGCTCTCCAAACTGGGATCTATAGTCTAGAACTATGGTTAGTTACTATAAAACAGCATCATTGCTTATGGTTTGAAGATGGCTTGGTTTGCAACTAACCATATTGTTAAACCACAAGTCAGGTGTCATATAAGGGAAAGGGAGGGGGGGAGGGTCAAGTCCAGAAAGAGACTAAGCTTGTTCACATAGTGCTAAGCCAAACCATTATTTGTTTGATTTTAATTTATTTTTATTAAAGATTTTATTGGTTTACAAAAGTACATGTCTCTTTTTCAGGTTGTACAGTCTTTCTTACAAATCACTTACATTTGTTGTGATACATTAGTATAAGGTTGGGAAAGAAGAGGGGGAGATGAGGGGTGGGGTGGTGAGGCTTCTGTTCTTTTGTATAGTATACGTGTGGGGTTTTGTGTCAACGTCAACTGGGTAGGTTCTCTTTCTATTTGTTTATTACATTTCCTTGGTAGTGAGATGTATTAGGGGACAAGAGTATGGTTGGTTGTCTGTGGTTGGCTGCATTGAGGTTTGTTTGCATTGGGGGGGGCTTGTTGGGTCAGGTAAACCAGATTGATTCATATGCTGTTGGTGGATTCTTGTTGTTGTCTTGGGCTGTGTATGTGATAAAGGGGAGCCATACTGGGGTGAAGGCATCCTCTTCTATTTGTCCCCATGTCAGTTTCAGTTTATTGGTTAGTTTTTCTAGCAGGGCCATTTCCCATAGAAATTGGTACCATTGGTCCATGTTTACTCCTGACAGGTCCCTCCAGTGTCTGGCTTTGAGACTTCTGGCTGCTGTGAGTAGCTGGGTTATAATGTGAGTGGTCATTATGATCTTGGAAGATGTTGAGTAGAGCCAATTCTGGGGTGAGTTCTAATACCTGTTTAAGCCAGGCCATTGTTTAATGCTGCCTCCAAATGCATAACATACCATGAAAGAAATTAGTCACATTTTCCCCTTTTGAAAAAGTCAATATTATTTTCTGCAAGTGGCAAAAAGTGAAAATCAAGCAGATGGCAAAGTTCTAGAAATAGAGCCGTGCACAAACAGATTAGCAGATATAACTTCCAAAAGGATAGGTGTGTATCATGTAATAACTGACAACAGGAGACCTCAATAGAATGACAGGGAGGCTGGTTCTGGCTGGAAGGGCAGAAAAACCAATTGAAATATGCATTTTCTTCTCCTAGCTTCCTATTCAAGTGACTAAATAATGCCAGACACACCTCTGTGTTATCAAAATGTTATCAAAAAATGAAGCATGATAATAATGATGAATAAGATAAAAACAGACTCTTGTTAAAAAGAGACAGCAGCATAATTTACCACATCCAAAGTTATTTTGGATTTATATCTCTTCAAATGTGAGCAGGCAGCAGTGATGGTACAGTGTCTCTATGAGTCCTTGCAAGAGGCCCCACCAGAAATAAACAAAGGACACTTCTCCTCTGAAAGTACAGAGATAAACCAGAAACACCAAGAGGGAGGCATGGACTTGAGGGAGAATCATTTGCGAGAAAGCCACCACAGCATCTGAAGCTTACTATAGGAACACATTCAGGCAAAGAATAGGAAGGCTCCCTCTGCCAAAGGCAACCAAAATGCTGACAGGTTAAGTAGTAGGATGGCATCCTCAGTTCCTAAGAGGCAAAGGTGAAAATAGGATGGTAGTATTGAGGGAAGGTGCAGCAGTACTTGTTGTGTTAATTGTACACTGTGGCAAGCCTAGGAAAAGAAAGTGCAAAGAACATGTGCACAGGAAGGTAAGAGAAGCCCATAGGAGTGTCATGTGATCAACCACGCTCTTAAATTCTAAGAACAAAGGACACACCAGGTCTCCTTTGAAGCATGCCGAGGTACCTCAAGAGGTGAGACCAGCCCACTCAAAGATTTTTATTTGAAAACTGTCCTGTTTTATTTTAAGATGCACAAAGGTGATCATATATTAACAAACAAAATCAAAAGAAACCAGATAATTCACACACAAAATCATAGTGCTCCTAAAAATAAAAAAATACGAAAACAAGAGAATTACCCTTGTTTAGGAGTCACATAAAATCTGAAGTACTTCCAACTTTCTTCAGACATTGATTTTCTGCCACCTTCCTTTAACCCAAACATAGCTTCTTGTTTTTCTTGTAATAGCTAAATCCCTCAATTCTAATAACATTCTTCGAGGTTAACATTTTTTTTTCTATTTTTCTAATAATTAACATTAATCAATCTGACAGCTACTAACATAGGACAAAAGAATATTTTTCCCCCTCAGGTAGCTGCTCTTTTCAAACATACCAGCAAACAGCCCTTCTCCCTGTTCCACTTTTGTATCAAGTTAGGCTGATGAATATGCAAAACAGAGCCCTCTCCAGAGTATCTGGGTTCTGGAATTCCCTCCCATGTAAAGGAGCTCTTGCCTCCACTGGGCATTGTATGATAATTAGAATGTAGCCTTGTCATTCATTCTGTCTTTTGATGCTATTAATAGATTTATTAATTCACTGTGGTTTTTAAGATCCGATTGTGGTTTTTATTTTATATGCACATCATTTTGGATGGCTGAAAAGCAGTAGAAAAATAAATGTTATCTTACCTTACATACTTAGGAACCAATATTGAATTGAGCTTTGGCATTGTACTGTTCAGATAAAGCAACTGTGTCAGAAGCTGTCTGTTCTTTTAATAAAGCCACCAGAAATGCAGGACACTGCATTCTTACCATTTCCAACATTTATTGCTACCATTATTGAATACTGATTTATTACCGCTCCATACTGATTGTTTTATGCATACTTTAGTATATACATATTATCTGGCTTACTTGGGCTGGATAATTATATTACAAAATTCACTGAAGTGTGAATTTCAAAGCTTGAATTCTTTTTTTGTTCGCATATTATTTATTTTGCGTATCGCCGCTGCTCTCCCTGAGCAAGTGCTTCCTAAAACAGCTGACTCACTCTGCCTAATGGTAGAACCAGCCCATAGAATGGTAAGTACTATTCCCTTCAGTATTACTGTTAGTTTTGTACTTTCCAAAACGAGTACGTTGTTAATATTCTGTGTTTAGAATATGAATTTTTGAGGGGTGAAAGACACAAATAAGGAATGTCAGGCAGGTGGTCATGTTTTCACTTTTTCTTCCTCAAGCTTATTGTTTACAATTAACTACTGTGCCTCAAGCCTGTAATTCTCTTTCCTTTTCACATTGCATGGGGAGATTTTTATAGAAACCTACTGGGATATGTCCTACATTGTGAGTAAAGCAAAAGGAAGTTAAATTTAGGTTGGCTAGTTTCTAAAGCAGCAGCACCATAGTTATGATGCTCACAGATGGGCTCAAAACAGGCTTATTATGCCTTTGCACACCCAGGCATTTAAGAAAATTAAATACATATAAGTAGCTTTCCACTAAGTTAGTTTAGATACTGTGAGTCTGGGAGAAATACTTCTAAATTTTAGGGGGAAAGTCTGCAGTTTGGGGTGCTCTTTCGTTTTGTCTAAAGATCTAAGAAAGGCAAACAACAGTAATTCTGAAATAGACCCAGATTAAAACTGAGCCATTGCACCAAACCAATTCTTTATATTGAATTTTCAGACCAAATTTGCTGCATCCCTTCTGTTAAACTGTTTATGCTGCTATTAGTTTAGTTTATTTGTTACTTTAAAAAAATTAAGGCCATAACAAGTTAAATATGAAGATATGTGAGTCTTCTCTATCTTTATCTGTGTGTGCAACCAGCTTGCCGGTGAGACTATAAGTACAATTAGAATAAGGTTTGTCATAAAGCCTATGAATCTTGAAGTTATTTTGTTATTGGTGCTTCATTTAGTCTGATACCCTACAGTCATATCCTGCTGAGCTGCCACTGCTATAGTCATATTGCCTATAGTCAAAACCAAGAGTAATGCAAAATGACAGGGCTGGGGAATTGATTTGTGGATCAAAAATTTAGAGCAGTGTTCTTTATTCTCCCCCCCCCCAACTCCAACACCTTCCTGTGATCCCCACACCCTAAGAAACCCCCTGCTCATCAAAGACTCTTGTGGCTCCTATAACCACTTTTACGATGTTGATAAATAATAATAAGCATTTCAAAAGCTGGTTGCTGTACAACAGTTCTATTAAAAAGAACAAAGCATCTGTGGGCTTGCAATCAGCAGAGACAAAGGGGAAAGAGAAGCAGATGAGAAGACAAAGGTCTAGAAGATGATGCACATTTTTTAATTACAGTGGTACCTCGGGTTAAGTACTTAATTCATTCTGGAGGTCCGTTCTTAACCTGAAACTGTTCTTAACCTGAAGCACCACTTTTGCTAATGGGGCCTCCTGCTGCTGCTGCGCCGCCGGAGCACGATTTCTGTTCTCATCCTGAAGCAAAGTTCTTAACCTGAGGTACTATTTCTGGGTTAGTGGAGTCTGTAACCTGAAGCGTATGTAACCCGAGGTACCACTGTACATTACTGCAAAAAAGGGAGAGATGCAGATGTCAGAAAGCAGTGGATTCCAGAGAAAAGAACCAGCAAAGGAAGAACTGAGGCACAGTTTCCCCCCCAAAAGGGAAGTGTTGACAGTGCAAAGACAATGGATTGGAACTAGACTTTGTTCCCGTCAGCAGAAGCATATGCTGTGCTGAGTTCTGGTCAGGGGACATCCCTGCTGTAAAAATCAATACTATCAACAATCATAAGTTGCACACATTTCAAGGGTAGGTTGGGGTATGCAACTTTTATAGCCTGATTCACACTTTACCATTGATTGCACATATGTAGTATACAGAATTTCCTTACAGGTAAATTGTGAAGGGGAGACTTGTGTACTCAGATAATTGGAGATATGTGGTGGACATGCTCCTGGGATTGACCAGGGCTCATTGGAATATATATTATGTCCTCTCTAGGAAGCCAAACACCACCTCAGAGAAGCAAGCGGTCTAAAAACTCATGTATGTTAGACATCAAGCAATTTTAACCTATGAAAAACAGGTGTACGCTGCTGTACCAGGATAGCAATTCTCCGTACTAGAAATTACAGAGAAATGGGTCAGAACTATCATGCAGCCTGATTCTATCTCACCCATTCCTTGCTGTGTGGGCAGTTATTTATGCATCTTTTTCAAGGAGCAAGATACTCACAAGGAATCATATGGCTAGAACATGTTATTTGCCTTTTTACAGAAGTGCCTGTTACTAATAAAAGTGGAAAAGTTATAGCATTTTGTTAGTGGTTGTTGTAAAAGTGTGGGGCATGGGGTCACCCGTTGCCATATGCCTCTTTTCATAAGCATGTCTTATAACCCTCTTTCCATTCTTGGCAGATTTTGCAATCAGAATATAGCTAGCAATTGCCATGTTTTATCTTCTACACAGCAAGATACCTTGGCAAACAGTACATCAAATGACAAAGCATGTTATGGAGAAACAAGAATAACGAAGTGCCATTATTACACCAGACGATGATTACCAGGGAAGAAGGGACAGCCTTTCTCTTCCCATTAATCAACAAAACATACACATTTTCTCTTCCCATTAATCAACAAAATAAACACACGTTTTATCCAATTCATTGTTCACAATCAAACAGAAGAAATATTTCTAGCTGTGAATTTCTCATCTCATCTTTGCTGACAAATACTGCCAAATCAGTTTATTGGAGTCCTGTGAGTAAGACCCATGTCCAGATATTGGGTTTGCCTTTTGTATTGCACATCTGAACCCCACAATTCTATTCGCTTGAACAATTTGTACCAGTACTTAGGGGAGCTGGCTGCTCACAAAGCTTTTCCAAGTTAATGTATGCTGCCTAATGTCTCCAGGGAGTCTGTCAGGGCACAAAGGACAGCCCTGAAGTGTTACTGGAAGGTCATTAAGACTGATGGATATTGTAGATGCTGGACAGCAAAGAGGCAATCAACAAGGACATTGCTTATTGTCCAGATCTACTGAGGCCTGGGGGGAAAGACCCCAGCTGATCCAAATTAGTTTGTGAATGTGGCAAAATGTTCACTTAGTTACTTCAGACACAAAATAAATAAATGGGTTTTGAACAATAAAGGAAACTGCTTTGCAATAAAGCAGAACACGTTGTTTCAGGGTGCATTGCAAAGATGTTATTGAGACAGAAGCATTTTACACCTAAAGAACTGCAGATTGAGCTGGAGTTGAGTCAACAAACTGTGGCCTGTTATGAACATTTATTGTTTTTGTAATTTAAATGCATTTACCACTGTATTTCAAATATTACATAAGTTCACAAATACTGTTAATGCTTGATCCTCTGCCTTCTCTTAATGTTAATTTCTAAACTTTGGCCCAGTTCTTCAGCTATTACTCAAAGAAAAGTACCTTGCCTGCATATAAAAACTTCCAGGTTCAGTCCTTACATTCACAGCTGAAGGAACATAAGAAAGCTTTAAAAGGCTTATGCTTGAGAGCCTTCCAGTTCTGATGCTATTGCTAAGGTGGCCTAGGAGCAAGCTTCTGTGTAAGGTAGATCTCTATGCTACAGGATTTGTCTTCTCATTCTTTTCCAAATTATTTGTATCTGAAATTATGGCATTAAATTATGGTGGTAAAATGGCAAATCTGACTCAATGTAAGTAGAGAGGTAATACAAAAACTGCACAATTCTGCTCACTGCACCACAAAATGGAGTACTGCAGTGCTGAGATTGGTAGCTAACACTGTGGGGGTTGCTTCCCATGGCTTAATGGACTGGACACTCCAGTCTATCATCATTCTTTACAATGCTACCATCTTACCAGATAATTATAGTTTTTGGGTGCACATTTGGGCATTTTCCTATAGACTATATATATAAAAAAACCTGCTAAAGTTTATATATACCAACAAAAAAAGTCAGTGAGACTTAGTGAGTATTACATCAGAATAGGGCATAGGATACCAGGGTTCGTTTGTTTGTTTTTGTTTTTTTGTTTAGAGCAGGCACCCCCAAACTCGGCCCTCCAGATGTTTTGGGACTACAATTCCCATCATCCCTGACCACTGGTCCTGTTAGCTAGGGATGATGGGAGTTGTAGTCCCAAAACATCCCCCTGAGTTTGGGGGTGCCTGGTTTAGAGCATTTGTAGGCCTCTTCTCTGCTAAAAAGGCTTCCAGAGAGGTTTACACACAATCAAAACAAAACAATCCCTACCTGGAGGCTTACAATCTAAACACACACACAAACACACAAGGGAAAGAGGCTTAGCTGCTCTGAGCCCGGTTTTCTGAACCGGGAAGGGCGGGGTATAAATAAAATTTAATTTTATTATTTATCATTAGGAGGAAAGAGGAATATCAAAATCAAAACTCAGCCATCGATTTCTAAACAGTTGTTTTTCCTCTAAGGACCAACTAGCACAGTTCAGGGGCAGAAAGTGCCTGATGGAGCTGGGCCTCCAGCAAAGCTGATGAAATGAGCCCTGCTTCCTATCACTCCCACTGAGGGTAGAGGAGACATGATGGAGCTGGCTTGTCACAACAGAGCTGATGGAGAGAGCTCTGCTTGTCAGCTCTTCCAGTGCTAGAATGGCTGTCCCCCAGAATGGTTCAAATCCCCACTCACCCTGAAGCTCACTGGGTGACCTTGTGCCAATCATTACCTCTGAGTTTAACCCACTTCACAAATTTGCTGTGAGGGTAAAGTGTGGAAGAGAACACGATATTGAACTCCTTGAAGGAATGGCAAGATACATAAACTGAATTCTCCTCATATTAATCTGCCTCAGTGCTTTTCTTCTAGAAAAATAGGTGCCGGTACTTACTCATGAAGTTCTTACAGTAAGTGCCACACTTTTTAACAAAAATAAAAAGAGGCGCTGGTACTGTATCCCCTGGGCATGGGGAAAGCACTGCGCTACCCCTCCTTCAAAAAAAGGAGAGCAAGTTAGTCTGGTATGCTTTCCTCTATTTAGACTCCCCATCACCAAGTTTTCCTCTGCGCAGGGGCTTTCAAAATAACTTGTTTTATGTTTGAAGTCAGACAAGAGCCCTTTAAAATTACTATTCTAAATGTGAATACTTGGGTCCGTTGTTTGCTTCATGTACTGCCTGTGCTCTGAACTAGTTGTTTAATCTGTCCACACATCACCTCATAAGAGTCTTTACTCTTCATTGCCAAATTTAGACTTGATCCTCAGGGCTTGAACTGTAGCTGTTCCAAATTAAAACAAAACACTGAAGCCATTTGACCTGCTAGCCACTTTCTTTTATTTCCCTTGGAACAGGGTTAAATACACAGTGGAAACAGTTCCTTCTAACTAGAATACTGAGAGGTTTCCCAACAAAGCTGTCTGTGCTGCTCATTTTCGGGTATTGCACTGTTTCGTGTTTCAATAAGGGGGGGGAAACTAACTCATGATTAATAAATCATAATAAATTATGCATTTCTATCAATCATTGTTCATTATTTTTCAGGTTTTGTTTACCTAACCCTAAACAAAGATGTGACACATAGTGAAAAAACTTGTAAAAAAAGAAATATTAAATACTATTGTTTTTACTAGGGTAGCTCAATTCAAGTCGCATGTTGTTAGAAACCTGCACATCTTTTTGCTATATTTGAGAACTCATTACTGCATTTCAAAGTCTATGAAAATGCCTAATTGATTTCTTTAAAAAGCCACCAGGCTGTGGAAGTCTTCTAAGAAGCAGGACAGAAAGCTTGGTGTATTTGTGGCATTAACAAGTAAAGTCTTGACATTTGTTTCCATTAACATTATTAGAGCTGAAACAGTAGCATTCTTAATGCTGTGCTGCTTTGGAGTTCCCTTCTGACCCCAAATTAATAAATCTGTCATCACAATATTGTCCCTGGGTGGCTGTGGATGAACGCTCAAGCTTTGCTATGAATCTGCAAAAGGCTGTGTTTATCAAACAGAGGAGAACTTCATTAAAATTTACTGCAGTTACTGGTACACTGTCATTCATATGCAGGAATTACTCTTGCATTAAAACTTCCCAAGAAGCATACTGATGTAGTAAGTACACAAAGTATTACTATTGCAATTTTGCTTTCACATAACATTTGGTACTATTCCTTATTGGCTAAGAACATTGGGAGGAGGTATTAATAAATAAAGCACAAAGCATCATTTGAAATTTGAAATTAGCACGATGCATTGTATAATTGGCTTACTATGCCTATGTGGAGGGACGCGGGTGGCGCTGTAGGTAAAACATCAGCGCCTAGGACTTGCCGATAGCATGGTCGGTGGTTCAAATCCCCACAGCGGGGTGCGCTCCCGTCGTTCGGTCCCAGCGCCTGCCAACCTAGCAGTTCGAAAGCACCTCTGGGTGCAAGTAGATAAATAGGGACCACTTACCAGCGGAAAGGTAAACGGCGTTCCGTGTGCTGCGCTGGCTCACCAGATGCAGCTTGTCACGCTGGCCACGTGACCCGGAAGTGTCTGCGGACAGCGCTGGCTCCCGGCCTATAGACTGAGATGAGCGCACAACCCTAGAGTCTGGCAAGACTGGCCCATACGGGGAGGGGTGCCTTTACCTTTTTATGCCTAGGTGGACATTAGTGGCTTAAAACACAGTAAGGCTGTTTTCCCTCGCTGCATTTCAAGTAGCATTTGTATACTGCTGTACACACCAGAGGGGTGGGGGGTGGGGATGTTATTACCCAATGCACATCAACTATTTGGTTTCCCTGCACCCCACCCCCAAAAAACAACTCCTGTTCATGAAGCTGCCATCTGCACATGTGCAATGGCTGTCTCAAATGTACAGTGGTACCTCGGGTCACATATGCTTCAGGTTACATACGCTTCAGGTTACAGACTCCGCTAACCCAGAAATAGTACCTCAGGTTAAGAAATTTGCTTCAGGATGAGGACAGAAATCATGCTCCGGCAGCATGGCGGCAACAGGCGGCCCCATTAGTTAAAGTGGTCTTCAGGTTAAGAACAGTTTCAGGTTAAGAACGGACCTCCGGAACAAATTAAGTACTTAACCCAAGGTACCACTGTAGTTTACAAGCCCCAAGCACTCAGGTGTATTGATTCATGCGTGAACTGCACAAGAGCACACTTGCCTCCCCCAGGGGTAATCTGTGCAGGTGCCCCCCACTTCACGTGTCACAACAGAAAGACAGGATTCAAATCATTTGCACATACCCGGGTGAAAGTCCCATTTAGCCTTGCTATGTTTCAGGTTAAGAACAGACCTCCAGAATGAATTAAGTACTTAACCCGAGGTACGACTGTACACACCTCAGTGTGAGAAGTCAATATGGCTTAGATTATCAAAATGAATGGAAGATGGTTTGAGGCAAAACACTCTAAACAGCAGTAGAAACTACAGGACTGAGATGAATTGTGGCTAAAGTCATGTGTACAAGTGGTAGGAGGACATGGGAGCCAGAGTAAATGGCAATGTATATAAAACCTATGTTTGTTTATATACTTGTCTGCAAAATGCCTTCGTTGTTTCTTTGTTTCCAATATTTAAAGGCCACTTTTCACCATATAGGGCCCCAAAGTGGATTGCAGAACAATCCACAAAAACATTTCATTAATCAAATAATATGGAAAGCCACACGTAAAAACATAAATTCCATGAATAGGCATAACAACAGAGTTAAAATTCCTGCTGGAATAGAAAGGGCTTCATCAAGCACCTGACACTGAATGGGGAGGAGGCCTGTCTGGTCTTAGCTGCAAGAGACTTCTACAGAGGCCCGCAATACTGAATGTGCGACTCCTGGTGAATGCAAGCCATGCATCTAAGCCATGGGGAACCACTATCTGAGTCTTCCTATCAGTTTGCAGTTCCGCCATCAAAAGCATGATTTCTTCTAAGATTGATCTCTTAGTTTCCTCTTACTGGAATGTATCACAATGTAAAAACATGTGGGTTAACAGATTTTCTCATCAGGATAATCTCTTGCTATTTCCCTCTTGTTTGTAACACACCAAGATGAACACAAGTAATCTGTCAAGCAACTGGCATATAAAGTTGTCTCCTAGTGAATAAAGGCATTGGCCCTTCCTGCACCTTCTTCAGCTAAAAGTATACAGTACTGTTTTCAACAGAGCTGTTGTCCCCTTGCCAAGCTGTAATCAAAACTGGCTGAACTCTATGGTTTTTGATCACACCATGCAATTGCATAAACTAGTAGTGAGCCAAAAAACAACTGCATCCTAAAAATATCCACTTAAAAAATAATAATTCTAGTCATTAAAGGCTGCTAAACTACACTTTCAAGTACAAAAATGACAAGGTGCAAAGCTGCAAGTCTTATTTATGTTGCAAGTGCGCTGCATGTGTTCTGTGCCATAATGTATATCTTAGACCAGGTCTGAGAAAAGCAGAAGTTACTGCTCAGGCTTTCTTATGATCTATTCTAGCAAGTCATATGTCAGCAATTTCAACATGAAATACACTCCTCTTGTCTTAAAATCTCCAAAGGTCCCAATGAATCCCAAAAATGAAAGAACTTTTGAATGGCAGCCAGGAGGTGGCTGGACCTATGCCAAAAAACAGGTGAAGTCATGCCAAAATCACATTTCAGTCCACCGTCTTGATTCAAAATGCTGCCTGGCACCCAAACATTGATGTAGATCCCTACGCCTTCCTCAAGAACTCTTATGCCAAGTTTGGCAATGATATTAATATGTATACAACTAAAAAGTAGTAGAGCTGAGGAAGTACATGAGTCCAAGACTTCACTTGGGATCCTTCTTGCATGTGCCAGTTCCACTGACTCATGGTTTAGTGTTATATGTGAACTGGGCTACCATGTCCTAACCATTTTTATTTTTATTTTTTGAAAATAAAAGGTTTTACACTCCTAGAAATCCTATAACAACACATTAACTTAAATTTCATCCCATAAAGAAGTGATACAGAATGTTACCTAAAGAGTAACATACTAGTAAGGTGCTCTTTAAGCATACTGTATGGAACTGCAAAAATATATTCTGTACTAATAGGATAGTAACAGAAAAGTGCTCATCAAATCTTGGATCATATTTTTCTACCTAGATGAAGTCACTGCAGCTCTCAATTCTGAGCATTTTTGCTGTGATTCAGGTGGCCTGCAAAGTGGAAAGTGATGCATTGGTTACCATGGTAAATGCACACTTCTGAAATTATTCAGCAATTGTGTTCAATGTCTTTCTCCTCCCACCCCAAAGAGTTCTGCGACACAAGGTTTGAGCCTATTGTGCTTCTCTTCCCACACAGACCATAGCCAGGTAAGAGCAGCAATCTGACACACTTTAAGAAAACCGTCACATTTCCCATAGTTCAGGTTGACATTCTATATTGAAGGCCAGGTTTGAAGGAAAGCAAATAAGATTTCTATGCCCCACAAGATCGTCATCTGCTTTCTTTAACTGAGCAGCCTTCTTCTCTGACTGTGAAGCAGCATTGTTATAGTGCGTGAATGAAAAAATAAACAAATAAGAGCTTCTGTGCATTTTTCAGCTCCACCATTCATAACAGCATAGAAAATTTCCAAGACATCTCGTCACATTGCCTATGTACCCACTGGCAAAATCTATTAGCATACAGAGGACTGTCACAAATACTAAAAATTTCTGGACACTGGAGACTTTATAGAATTACTAGGTTCAGGAGCAGATGAAAGAAGAACTGGTGAAGTGAAACAAAGAATATAAGACTGGGGTTGGGAATCTCCAGCCCCCAGGCCTAATTAGGCCTCTCCACTTGGCCCATGAGGCAGTTTTGTCCAAGCTACTGCTACCTGCCCTACAGTTGACAGCATATATAATTGTCAGACATGGGCCAAAAAACCTGAGCTACAAAGTGCTGGCACTCAGCTGATTCTAAGAAGATGGGAAGATAAGGCAGATATTTCAAGAAGGAAAGGGGTTAAGGCTGGTGTCCCTCCAAGTGTGAAGGGGTCTTACTTAGGGAGGCACAGAAAGTGGCAAGGGGAGGTTTTATTTTCTCTCTGACACCCTCCCAGAATTTGCCATCTTGGTCCACAGTGCTAAGCATTGGTTGAGCAACTGCCTATTTCTCCAAAGGATTTGATTTCAGCACTCTAAAGCATTTATCAGCACCTATAACCTATAACCCAGCTCCCTCCATTTCATTTTATCTTCCTGCCCCTTTGCCAAGGCCAGGATTTAGGCCCTATCTGTACTACATATTTAAAGCAGTATCAAACCACTTTAAACAGCCAGGGTTTTCCCCAAAGAATCCTGGGTTAAGGGTGACAATAGTTGTTAAGAAACCTCTATTCCCTACCATTCCCAGAGTGGTTCAATAATCATTTATTCTGCCCAGGGATTGATTGTAAAAAAAAAATGGGTGTAAAGATTGTCATTGCCTGCAGACAGATCTCTGACCAGAGACAACTACTTAGCGCAACAATAGAGTAATAAACATACAAACCTAGGAACTTGCCCCTGAAACAAACTTTAACGACAAATCTGTCCCAATATCTACAATATATGAGCAGCACTATAATGGAGCAAACAATGGCAGCCATATCTTTTTGATAATTGTACATCATTTTCTACAAAATTCCATGCTTCAATGTCCTGCTAGCATTGCCAGTACAGTGGTGCCTCGCAAGACGAAATTAATTCGTTCCGCGAGTTTTGTCGTCTTGCGATTTTTTTCGTCTTGCGAAGCACGGTGTCGGGAAAGTTTTGGAAAAGCTTCAAATATCACCAAAGTCTTTAAAAACCTCAAAAAAGGCTACCACACCGCGTTCTATGAGTTGCTCCTCGGAGTCAAGTCGCAACTGTATTAACGGTGTTAAGAAAAAGGAAACAAACTTGCAAGACGTTTCCATCTTGCGAAGCAAGTCCATAGGGAAAATCGTCTTGCAAAGCAGCTCAAAAAACCCTTTCGTCTAGCGAGTTTTTTGTCTTGCGAGGCATTCGTCTTGCGAGGTACCACTGTATTATTTTAAAAAGAGGCTATATTCTAAAGTGCCTTCTTAAACACTTGCAATATTTTTTATTTGTAGTTGCTGTCACCATATAAAAGTATGAAAGAACTTAAGAAGAAGAAGAAATGTGTGTGTGTGTGTGTGTGTGAGAGAGAGAGAGAGAGAGAGAGAGAGAGAGAGAGAGAGAAAGGATAGCTTAATGTAACTTTAAAACTGCTCCTTTTGAAAACTTTGAGAAGAATAGAAAGCATTTTTATTGCAAAGTGAGGCCAAAATACCATGCAATGAGAGTGATAACTGTAGGTTTACATAATAGTATAAAATAAATAGTGATAAAAACAGACTTTAAAAACAGTAAGCATAATTAACAGAACATTCTAACTGACTAACTGGATTTTAAGTGGAAATGTCAAATTTCCCCAACCCGTTAATAATATTGCCAGGTAATGTAGAGATTAATCACTGTCTTTTAGGCACAACACTTTCGATATTATTCTGGCAGCCACCTTGTCCAATAGGTAATTATTACTCACTTTTCTTTTTCATGGATGTGGAACTGAATCTTAGAAGTATTAACTAGCCTAAACCAGGAGTGGCGTGCCTATGGCATTCCAGATTTTTCTGGCCTCCCAACTCCCCTCAGCCCCAGCCAGCATGGTCAATGATCAAGGATGAGCTGTAGGGGGACTACAGGTTTCCCCAACCTGCAAATCCATCATGTATCTGGGGCCTCAACTCAGCTTCCCTATGTCTTATCTTTGCACTGGGCCACAAGGTTATCATGTCACATTAAGATCATATTCTCTATGATGTACTCCTGGAAAATAAAACCTCTTGCATTGGAGCTAAATATATAAAAAAACCCTACTTGAGAAATCTACTATCTACTGGGCTGAGAATGAATGAAAGTCTACAGACAGGCTGCTATATTCTAAATCACCTTTCAAGAACAAGAGCAAAGCACAGGAATTGTCAGAAGCAGATGTGCTAGGAATAGGAGCTAAGCTATCTGTCCATATGATCTAAGATCTGGACCCATTAACAAAAGAAGATTGCTGACTGTTATACTACAGCTGTGGCTGCCTATTAAATAATAAAAAGCCCTCAACTAAAATCATTCCTGGACTGGTCAGCATGAAGCACAAGCACACCGCAGGGGGTGGAAATATTATGCATAGCTTTGTAGGTTCATACTACTTTCAACCCTGTAAATCATGTTACTCTATTGTCACCCTTTTGCTTTCTCCATAAATCTTTACTTCAGGGCAACTATATTTTGCATCTCATACATTTTTTAAAGTATTTGTGCAAAATGAATAAGCTTTGTGCAAGATGCTAGGGGGGGGTGTCTCCTACTACTTCTTTAGTACAATATTTATGAGTTCTGGGAATTAGGGAGGTTGCAATTATTCCAAATGCAGAGGTCACCAAGAGTAAAGCTGATCCAATTTCTTCATTTATACTGCTAAGAAGACAGTGTGTGGGTTAAACACACACACACACACACACACACACACCTCCACAGAATCAAATGTTTGGAAATGATAAAAATACCTCTTAGATTGTTTCTATCTTACCAATATTGGCAAGTAAGTAAATCTACAAAAGAACTAAATACACTAATACAAGGGAGTTGCAATACTGAAATTTCATTAGGCCCAAAGGTAACTAGAACAGAAATTAGGAAAGTAGGAAATTATGAAGATGGTAAGCAGAAAAAGATTCCTTTTCGATGAGTAAAAAATAAACTGTGAAGTCCTACTGAAATTACTGTATCAGCACTAAGTCAATAAATAAGCTGGAGAAGAAATGAATTCCTGTTATCAGAATTCATTTACTCAGATGCTCCTCTGAAATGTAAACAAAGAAGCTATGTATGAAAAGCTAGGGATTGGGCCTCCATATTTAGGGAGAGCATATTTCTGGTTGCCAGTTGAAAAAAGAGATTTAACAGTCTTTAGGAAAGTTCTTTTACCGTGTGTGTGTGTGTGTGTGTGTGTGTGTGAGTGTGAGAGAGAGAGAGAGAGAGAGAGAGAGAGAGAGAGAGAGAGACCCTCTCCCAAAAACTGATTAGAAACAGTTTAAAGGTAACTCTGGATGACACTGACAGCCATCTTTTGTCCTTTCCTTTGAATTAAACATGACTGACCCAATTTAAAAGAGGACTGGTGGAGTCTCCTGAGATTATCCAAGAGTCATGAAAATATTCTGAGGAGGAAAGGTGTGTCATTATCCCCAGGCTGTGCTCACTAGACTGTAATTAGAAGGACTATTTTCTCTTTTCACAGATGGGGCTCCTGGATAGTTTCCAATCTATAGCATTTATTTTTCAGCAGGAAAACTGCAATAGTTTATTTGAGATGCACTGGGAAATTTTCAATAAACATTGTTTTGCATCATTGTGGATTTATCCTTTTTCTTTTGATCTATCTACTACTGCTAATCAGCATAGAATGATTTAAGTTTTCTAGTCCTGTTTTTATTGGCATTATAATTTCACTGGAATCACTAACAGGCAGAGTTAGCAGTTTTCATGAATCTATTTTTGAATCCTGTGATACATAAAGTTTTTTTCTTAAAGTTTGCAGTAGAAACACTCAGAATAAACAGTGGTATATTCAGCCTTATTTAGCATATTTAAAATCTCTCATGGCTACAGGGTACACATTAATTACAAAGTACTGTAATCACAGCTTATATACAAAAATATAAATAAAAAGAAAACAAATGTTATTTTTGTAATCTGAGATTTGTAAATTACTATTGTGGCTCTGATGCTGTACTTCCCCTGATTTTAGCAGATCAAGTTGCTATTAAGTTTTCAAGAAAAGCCCAGGCTTTTGTTGAACCTAGGGCTCAAGTACATAAACCTACAAAAGAACTAAATACTCTGATACAAGGGAATTGCAGTACTGAACTTGCATTAGGTCCAAAGCTAATTGGAACAGAAAATTAGGGAAATAGGAAATTATGACTTTCACTTGTCCTGTTTTCTTCTATTTGTTCCACGCTTTCTAAGCACAGGTCCAAGAAGTTTTTCTTTTGACCCACTACCTTCCCTGGGAAAACCTGCTGTTTACTGCTGAATTATAACAACTGTCATTGAGCCCCATGTTAGTTGTAAATCGTATCTGAGGCTCAGGGTTGGTAAATCCAACTTGAGGTTCACAGCATTAAAAAGGCTGGTCCAACAGAACCAATTCAGAGGTATAGAGTTGTAACCAACATTAATCAAACTCAAAGCAGACCCTATTAAATTAATGGACATGACTGAATCCATCAATTTCAATGGGTCTACTCAGTGCTATGTTTTTAGAAAAAGGGGTTCTGGAACTCACCATGAATGCCTCCCTTGTTCTCTTATAACTGCAATGGCACCCACCTGAGAGGTGCCAGAACTAAGTAAGCTCCAGCTGAAAAAAGCCCTGGGCCTACTATGAATAAAACATAGTTGGATACAATCCATATTCAGTTGAAGGCAGGGTTGTGACCAAAGAATCAGCCTGACTGAGTCAATCCTGATGATACAGAGCACTTATGCACTCCCATCTATAGGCCATTATGAAATTGCACTGTGTTTGTTGAGAGTGGGATGTTTCTCATGCTTCATTAAGTCTTCCCTGAGATTGTGCTATATGAATTGTAATGCACTGTAATATATGGAGGGAATCCTATCATGAACACGGTCAGAACAGGCACTTGAAAGAGTTAATGCAAATTCAAATAACCAGGGCAGAACAATTTATTTATATAATTTCAATGAGAACGTTTTCATGGTGATGAGCCCTTGTTCCCTGATTGCCCACGGGTTCTCTTTGTTTGTATAGTTTGCACGCTGCAAGAGAAGATAGCTGCAAGTTATATTTAGCAGAAAAATATCCTTGCTGTTGCATCTTCCTGTTCCCACCTCCCACAGCAAAATGTTTACAAGGCGGGGGGTGGGGGTGGGATTTGACTGCATGGTACTGGGAACCAGGGAACCATAAAATGGCGTACATAATGAATATGCTTTAGGCAAAACAATAAGGCCTTTAAGAATAAAAGATGAAGTATTATTTATAAAGCAAATAATACAGTGGCAAAGGAAGGGAGCTATGAAGTGCAAAACTGCAGTTAAAAATTGCTTCAACTATCAAACCACCATAGGAGCCAACTCCTAGCGGCTGAGGTCCCTTCGGGCCCCACCAATGTAATATTTGAGGGGCCTGCTCCCCCAGTTGATATGCACTGCCATTCAAATGGTGTGTTTGTGCCATGTTGTGGGATTGATTATGCAGGGTGGGGGCTTACCTGGCCAACCCCAATATTTTATTGAAGTTGGCACCCTTGCAAACCATTGTATGTCTAGGTAAGTCACTCTCTTTTGATCCCAATCTGAAATAGTGGGTTGTAATATTTTGCATATATTTAAGGTCCGTATAGTAAAAGCCATAGTTTTCCCAGTAGTAATGTATGGAAGTGAGAGCTGGACCATAAAGAAGGCTGATCGCCGAAGAATTGATGCTTTTGAATTATGGTGCTGGAGGAGACTCTTGAGAGTCCCATGGACTGCAAGAAGATCAAACCTCTCCATTCTTAAGGAAATCAGCCCTGAGTGCTCACTGGAAGGACAGATCATGAAGCTGAGGCTCCAGTACTTTGGCCACCTCATGAGAAGAGAAGACTCCCTGGAAAAGACCCTGATGTTGGGAAAGATGGAGGGCACAAGGAGAAGGGGACGACAGAGGACAAGGTGGTTGGACACTGTTCTCGAAGCTACAAACATGAGTCTGATCAAACTGCGGGAGGCAGTGGAAGACAGGAGTGCCTGGCGTGCTCTGGTCCATGGGGTCACGAAGAGTCGGACACGACTAAACGACTAAACAACAACAACAACAAATATTTTGCAGGACTATTGTATGTGAAGTTGCCCATCTACAGTGCTACATAAATGCTGCTTATCATACATTACTATTGCAGCATGATTGAAAACCTATGCAACAGTTACTTCAGTTGAAAAGTCCAGTGCAGGTCCCATGTTTGGGAGACCTTGGAGCAATACATCAGTCTTGGGGCCCCCTCCTTCATTAAAGGATCACTCTTCGCTCTTCTCCCTAGCAATTACCCCCCCACACACACCATTGCTACAAGACAAAGTGGCAGCAACTAAATGGCTGCTGCTCCTCACAGCCACTAGCATTCATTCTTCACCCTTTCTGGGCCAGATGGAAAATGTATGCGTGAGAGAGTAGGTGAAGAGGAGGAATAGAAGGGATGAGGAACCTGCGGCTCTGGTCAAAGATGGAGGGAGCTGTAATCCAGCAACTTCTGGAGGACTGCAGCTTCTTCTGCACAATGAAAGCAGCTTCCTTCAGACTCCGCTGATTGCACCTTGGCTCAGGAACATTGCCAGCATGTGTGGTGTAATTGAGAGGGTAGAGTTAGCACATTGTGTTATAGGAAAGATAATAATAATAATAATAATAATAATAATAATAATAATAATAATAATAATATTTTTTTATTTATACCCCGCCCTCCCCAGCCAAGGCCGGGCTCAGAGCGGCTTACAAGCAATAATAAAAACAAGATGAATGATTACAACTTAAAAACAAAAATAAAATACAACATTAAAATAATGGAACATTAAAATATTAAAATGTAGCCTCATTGCAGGAGAAGGAAAAGAAAAAAGAAAATGGGGGGGAGGGAATCAAATTGGCTCCAAGCCAAAGGCCAGGCGGAACAACTCTGTCTTACAGGCCCTGCGGAAAGAAATCAGATCCTGCAGGGCCCTGGTCTCATGAGACAGAGCGTTCCACCAAGTTGGGGCCAGTGCTGAAAAGGCCCTGGCTCTGGTTGAAGCCAATCTAACTTCCTTAGGGCCTGGGACCACTAGGGTGTTGTTATTTATGGACCTTGAGGCTCTCCGTGGGGCATACCAGGCGAGGCGGTCCCGTAGGTACGATGGTCCTAGGCCGTGAAGGGCTTTAAAGGTCAAAAGCAGCACCTTAAATCTGACCCTATACTCCACCGGGAGCCAGTGCAGCTTGTAAAGCACTGGATGAATATGCTCCCATGGCAGAGACCCCGTGAGGAGCCTCGCTGCAGCATTCTGTACCCGCTGGAGTTTCTGGGACAGCTTCAAGGGCAGCCCCGCATAGAGCGAATTACAGTAGTCAAGCCTGGAGATGACTGTCGCATGAATCACTGTGGCCAGGTCGGGGCGGGAAAGGTAAGGGACCAACTGCTTGATGCGGCGAAGGTGGAAAAATGTCGCCTTGGCTGTTGCTGTAACTTGCGCCTCCATGGAAAGGGAGGCGTCAAGGATTACACCCAAACTCTTAACGGAAGGCAATGGCACTAACTGGGCCCCCTCAAGAGAAGGGAGTTGGTCCCTCATCCCCATACCATCCCGACCCAGCCATAGGACCTCTGTCTTCGAAGGATTTAGTTTCAATCGGCTCCCACGAAACCATCCAGCCACAGCTTCCAAGCATCTGGTCAGTGTGTCCGGGGCCGAGTCAGTGTGGCCATCCATCAGCAGATAGAGCTGAGTGTCATCAGCATATTGGTGACAGCCCAGCCCAAAGCTCCAGATAATCTGGGCAAGGGGGCGCATAAAGATGTTAAAAAGCATCGGGGAGAGAGATGGATGAATGGAAGGTGGAACCTGATTGACAGAAGTACAGCGATGGGACAGATTACGCGAAGAGATAATGCAAGGCCAGATTTTCCTGGCTGCAACTCAAAATGGCAATAAACAAGGTCAGAAGAAGGGCTTTCTGCTTCGGTGGTGTGGTGGGGGGTGGCCTAAGCAGGGATAGGAATTCTACCTAGGGACAATCAATCAATGCACAGGTAGTAAGCCCTGACCTGTTGCTAGCAAATCTAGAGAGGCATAATTAAAACAAGTTCTCAATGCAAAGATTAAGGGGCAATATAACAAGTAATTCAATGCTCAGCTGGAGCAAAATAGCAAGTGCAGGAACCTAACCCTGCTGGCCTTTGATGTCAACCCTGAAAACATTAACCAAAACAAACAACATGTGGAGTAAACTGATGGGCAAGGTGTTAGAAGTGTGAGCATCTTATATGAACATAATGCAAACAAGTATAGCGTCTTGAAAATGAGCAGCAGTTTTAACATGCTGGCATGATTTTCCTCCAAAGGGCAGGATAGGAAACTTCACCAGTTGCTACCCCCTCCCCTTTTCTTGGTGTCCCACAGTACTTCGTTCAAAGTCCCAACTGTTTTGCATTCTTAATACTTGCTCTGGTCCCATCCCAATCTTCAGACTGCCAGCCATACAAATACTGGTTATAACACATCAGTGATTTGTTCTGGTAGGAATTCTGGAATCTATTTTTAGGAATACAATGGGACCCCATGTTATTTGCAAGGGTTTTTCCACTTTTGACTGAAAGCCACAATTGCACTGGATTCCCTGAGACAGTCTGACTGCTGGCAGCAGTGGAGGGATAATATAATATAAAGCCACTACCCTTCTTAGAAAAGAATGTCCTTGGCTTATGGAGCATAAATTGTCATGGAAGAAACAATTTAAGGATTGTTAAAATTAAAGCTCATGGAATGATAAATTAAAAGATCCGAAGTTATAAGGAAACTTCTTGGCTTTGAAGGAAGGAAAAAAAAATTATCTCAGGGGAATTTTACCATATCATCTGGAACATAAATGGCAGCTGAAGATAATATCCCTGCCAAAAGCAAAAAAGCAGTAATGCTGTTCTATGCTGGGTTCCAAATTAAATGAATAATTGAATAATTAAATGAACTAAATGAATTTTATTGCATATTTTGCTGAGATGAAAAATAAAGCCCAACTCAAAAGGTCATACAAGTTCCTTGGAGGATACTTACAGTAGTTATTGACAAAGCATGCCTTCCCAAATCAGTAACAGAACTGTTTGATGTTTCATAAATGTGGGTATAATTAAAGCTCACTTAAGCTACATACATACTTACCCGGGAGTAAATTTGATTGAACTCAGCAGGGTTTACAGCTGAACAGTCATGTCTAGGATTGCCAGTGGTAAAATTCAAAGTCATCTAGTCAAGTCTTCAGTAGGTGCACACCAATTTTTGTAGTACCAAGTTAGTACGTACCCTCTGAACATGTTGGTGAGGAAGGCTGAAATCCTGTTTTGTTGTTGTTTGTGCCTAGTCAGGTCACACGCTAGAAAGCCATAGGACCTGTCTCACATTCTGAGAGCACATTGGTATCATCCTTGTAGCACTGCAAACTGTTTCTCCTTCTGAAATTTACAGAATCTGTCAGAGGAATTGGAATCCCAAACTATCTATACAGACTGCTGCATTGCAATCTGTAAAACCAACTACAATAGTAAATACTGCATTGAACTTCTCAGCCGCATTATTTAATAATACTTTAATTGGAAACAGTATTATACAGTCTGAATTAAATAAGACAACATGATTTCATGTTCCATTAGTACTAGAGAGGATAAGTTCATCAAGGAGAACACAACACAGGAACTGCATATAGTAATGTTTGTGTAAATACATTCCCACGTGGACTGTTTGGTGACACAACTGGTAACACAACTGAGTTAGCCACAGGGCTCCACTTTTTCTCTAACATATCCTCCACATGAGAGAATCTGTGGCAGCTATCCAATCCACATGTTTGCTCTGAATTTACCAGAGTATCATTTGCTGTGAGTGACTACAGTTCTTTAAGTTTTAAAGTTCTCAAGACATGTCTTGCTGATGCTTCCTACTGCTACTTCAATTTGTCTTCTCGACAGCTGCAGAGAAGCTAACTTATAGTGTCTGGCTTACACTCTCAGAACTGTATGCAAAGGCTGCAGAGTACTAGAGATGAAATTTACAAGATGTTCCCCTCATCTCTTGCGCAAGTTCAGAGAAGCCCCTGAACAGTAGGTGTAAAATTGATTGCCACATCAATTTTAAGGCAGCTTCTGAGCCCCTGCAATGATGAGAGGAAAGTCTTTCTCTCTCTCCCTCTCTCTCTCCCTCTCTCTCTCTCCCTCTCTCTCCCCTTGCAATTTTGTTTTTGAAGCTTAAGTGTGTGTTATTTGTCCCTTCCACAAAAGCTGCAAAGAGCAGGGATCAAAGATTGACAGGACTTTTCCCCTCCTTGGCAAAGGAGTGCAGCAAAGCTCCTTCGTTGTGGTGGTGAAATTGATCATTCATACAATCAATGGGCTCTTCCCCTCCTCCTTTGTATAGATGAGGAAAAGGCTTTGTAAGAAAAGCTTTGTCAGTTTCATCCCAGCTCTTTGCAGCCTTCTCCCACAATGCTCATAGCTTAAGCAAGATGCTGTGTGTTCCAATTACTATTTCTTTACATCTGTGGTCATATCCACACTGTACACTTAAAGCAAATTTAATGCACGTGGCTTTCTCAAGTAGTTTACCCTTCACAGAGCTGCAATTCCCAGCATCCTCAATAAACTACAGTTCCCAGGATTCTTGGGCAGAAAAATTACATGTGCTTTAAATGTATGGTGTGGATGTGACCTGTGAAAAAAATGCAACACAATATGGAAGCTGCAGTAACACAATAGGGTAGTAGATGGATCGCCCCATCCTACTGGCAAAACCTCAAACAGGACATTACAGCCTCAAGTGACAGCAATTCCCACTCCAATAGATGTTGATTAAGTGACACCAATCTTGCAGTGCCATATTTGGCCTGCTGGATTGCCCAGTCCCACTACTGCATTCCCAATTGATCAAGCCCATCGTTTGACTGAAATATGTACATTTACATTCTCATGTGTCTCTATCCCCCTTCTCCAGTGAAAAACATCACAATCAGATGGAGAGTAAAGGGGAATTGTTTTGTTAAACTCCTAAATCAGAAAGGCTATCCCTTGACAGAAAGACCTCACCAGCTTGCAGTTCTTTTTCTTGCTCTGAAATTGATCACATTGCATTGTTCTGAACTCTTCGTGATGGGCAGGCATCGGTATCCTAAGAATCTGTGTTCATGATAAGGATATATAGGCACTTATATGGATACTGGCCTCCTGGTTTATCTGTAGCTATTAGTAAAGCTAAAGGTAAACGTACCCCTGACCATTAGGTCCAGTTGTGGACAACTCTGGGGGTGTGTGCTCATCTTGCTCTATAGGCCGAGGGAGCCGGCATTTGTCAGCAGACAGCTTCCGGGTAATGTGGCCAGCATGACTAAGCTGCTTCTGGCGAACCAGAGCAGCGCACGGAAACACCGATTACCTTCCGGCCAGAGCAGTACCTATTTATCTACTTGCACTTTGACGTGCTTTTGAACTGCTAGGTGGGCAGGAGCTGGGACCGAACAACGGGAGCTCACCCCATTGCGGGGATTCTTCATGATGGGCAGACATTGGTATCCTAAGAATCTGTGTTCATGATAAGGATATACAGTATAGGCACTTATATGGATACTGGCTTCCTGGTTTATCGGTGGCTATTAACAACCTGACAAATAAGGCTACAAGGTTACTGTCAGTTTAGAAAGATCACAAGAGAATGATCAATATATATATTAGGAACTGTTAGATGGACATACATGCCCAGCGTGTCTTTGCTTTGGTAATAGTTACATGAATTGACTCTTTGTTTACATTTTATTTAGCAGTACCATTTTATTCACAAGAATCATCCAATTATATGAACAACGGACAGGTCTGCAGTGGCCAGCAATATACATCAACTAACCAGGTTCACTCAATTTGTTGAGGATGAGCTATTTACTGCCTTAACACACATTAAATGGCACCTTTGGGTGAATGATGTGTAAAAGAAAAAGTGTGAGAAAGCAGCTATAAAAGACCCTGATATTCCATATGGATGGCATGCGGTCATGAAGCTGCACGGAACACTTACAGAAGCAAAAAACACTCCTGTGTTGTGAGACTTTAGCAAGAAAAATGGCCAAATGCATTTTTGGACCCTGAGTGCAGCAGAGAGATTAAGGAGCAGTCTTATCTCTTGCCTGGAGTTGTAACTCAAGGATAGCATCATACTGTGAGGTAATCAGTAAGGATTTTATCTCTTTAGAACATGATCTTGGGGCTAAGTAGAACTTTCCATCAGTTCCAATTAAGAAACAATGGTCTGTTAAAATACTTTCATGAAAGCAATCAGTCCACAGTTGGGAAAAAGCTATTGCAGAATAAAACTAGTTTTGTCTTTATACAACCACTTCCAAGAAAACAGGAACTAAAGTTGAATCGTGACAGGACAAAGGCGCTGTTTCAGAAGAGGCTGCACTCTCCCTGGAGAATTAGGTGTGTGACTCATTCATTCCACTTGTCACTGGAGCCATAGCTCGCTGGGCCTATTTTCAGTTATGGCTGGTTTACCATCTAGAGCCAGTGTGGTGTAGTGGTTAAGAGCGGTTAAGAGTGGTAGATTTGTAATCTGGGGAACCGGGTTTGCGTCTCCACTCCTCCATATGCAGCTGCTGGGTGACCTTGGGCTAGTCACACTTCTCTGAAGTCTCTCAGCCCCACTCACCTCACAGAGTGCTTGTTGTGGGGGAGGAAGGGAAAGGAGAATGTTAGCCGTTTTAAGACTCCTTCGGGTAGTGATAAAGCGGGATATCAAATCCAAACTCTTCTTCTTCTTCTTCATCTACTACCATTCCTTAACAGGGATAACCTAGCCTGAGCAACCCATGCCCTAGTAACCTCCCAGCTAGACTACCATAATGCACTCTACAAGGGGCTGCCCTTGAATACACTTCTGGGATTTCAGTCAGCACAGAATACAGTTGCAAGGATGCTGACTAAGTCAGCTGCATGACACCAAATAACACCAGTTATTACAAGCTCTGCACCAGCTGCCTGCAGGCTTCCAAGCTGTTAGTTTTGAAGTACAGTGGTGTTTCGGGTTAAGAACTTAATTCGTTTTGGAGGTCCATTCTTAACCTGAAACTGTTCTTAACCTGAGGTACCACTTTAGCTAGTGGGCCTCCTGCTGTCACCACACCACCAGTGCACGATTTCCGTTCTCATCCTGAGGTAAAGTTATCAACCCAAGGTACTATTTCTGGGTTAGCGGAGTTTGTAACCTGAAGTGTCTTGTAACCCAAGGTGTCTGTAACCCGAGATACTACTGTATAAAGTCCTAAATGGCCTCTGACCTAACTATCCAATGGAGCATCCTGTCCATGACTGGAGAACTGCTGAGGATGGGGGCTTTAGGTTGTACCAAAGTCAAATGAAACCCAGGCTACCAGGAATGGTGGTAAAGCTTGAGATGGCAACCTGACTTTCTTTAGTTTCAGCAGGCACTGGCAATGGCAGTGGAAACATTCCTCTTCTACCATTCCTTTTGCATTTGGAATATTGGCCTTGTGTTAAGTAGGGCAGATGGAGAGATGTTACACTGTATGCAAAATGTCTGATTTCTGGATTCTGAATTTTAGGTTTTAAAAAATATTTGAATGGCAAGTTTATGCAGCTCTGTATGTTTTGAACTGCCCACCAATAATGTTTTGATGAAGGGTGGGGTATACATTTTATAAACAAATAAATAAATATTCCAAAACGCTAGCTGAAATAAGCGCATAAAATTGTTCTCTACAGAACAATTTCCCCCCCTTTGGCTTCAAAGCAGTTTCCCCAGCTGAATGAATATTTATAGCTCCAGCAGCTACAAGAGTTTACTTGCACTTCGTTGCATGCATGCTGTAAGATGGAAATGAATAAATTAATCCATAAAGTACTTTTAAAATACATTTTAAAATGCTTTATAACAGAAAGGAACATTTTTGGAAGATTAATCTTTCCTGTGGGTAATTACATTTTAGTTTGACATATGCCACTCAGGTGAGCATAAATTAGCCCTCACCCACACTACTAGAGCAAAATAATAATAATAATTTACTTTTAATGTCATTATTTCCAGTTTGGCACCACATTTACTGCAGGTTGTTGGGAACTTATATTTTCAACAGCCAATTAAATGATCTATGTCTCTAACAACATACCTCTAATTCCTTGTTCTCCTTCTATACTTTCAAGCAACAACCTAAATTTCTTCTAGTGATTTCATACTAGAAGACCATAGCAATGTTATTTATTTTCAGCAAAGCATTCTGAGCAATTTCAATACCGTACTATGTTGGTGAGTCAAGCTGATGATGTTTGCTGGTGTGGGTGGTTCGGTTAGAACCCTTTAAATAATTATGGGTTATTTATAGGACAGCCCAGGTGGGAAGACAGAATAAAACCATTGATCACTTGACAAAATATTCAGCATGCTCAGTTTTTAAATACCAAGTGACTGAAGGTTAGCTTACACATTCAAGCTGTTAGCATTGATCATCACGACCCATGGCATCTTCACATTTCCCATTCCTTACCAAGGCTTTCCATGATGCAACATAATAGGAGCTAATATACTTATTATTGAACATTACTGCACTGAGCAGGGAGAGACTTGGTGCTGGCCACCAGGCAATGGCTTATCCCACCTGCTTTGTCCTACCCTCTAACCCTAGGAGCCTTTTCCAGGCCATGACTTTAGGAACAGCAGAAGCATCTGGGAAGAAACAAGAAGAGGAAGTTTGTTTGTTTTTGTGTGTGTGTGTGTGTGTCTCTGTGTGTTGCATATCTTTGCTTGTCAATTTGTATTCTGTTATTTTATGCGCTGTGGATTGCTGTTATTTTTATTGGATTTTTTTAAAGTATTTATTGTAATTGTTAAGAGTGAATTTCTGCTTAATTATCATTAGCTGATATTTAATTTTATTGTGTGTTATTATATTCTAATAGATTATTGAATATTACTTTATTTGATATAAATTGTTTATTTTGAAGTTATGCTTTTACTATGACTTGTTTGTATTGGATCAAACTGTTATCAAGTGTGCAGTCTTTGTTGTATAAAATAATATTACAATACCTAAGCTGTTATTTTGCTTGTTTGTCTTTTACTCTTTTGTCTTTGTCTTTTACTTTTATTTGTCTTTTACTCACACAATACTGCATACTTCTGCTTTGGAACTCAGTTTTAAACTTCAATCTTATTATAGCCAGTCTATTTTTAAGAAAATCTATATGAAACATATTGGTACAGGGGAAAAATTCAAACGGACATATCCAATTTGCAGCAGAATTGCAATTTGATTGTTTGGGAGGAAATTTTCCAATATGAGAGAGTACCACAGCATGGCTTCAAAAATCAAAGGCTAGAAGGAAAGTGGTCACCCCAGAGGCCATTTATATAAGAAAACAGATATTCTCATTTTATCTTACCAAGAACACAAGGCTGCCACTATTATTCACTCCTAGTACTACTGCTGCCCTACAGAACGATACAGCAAAATCTCCATTATCCAGATCAGTTTCCCTAAACTCCCCATTTACCAAATTCTGTATAAATTCACACTTTTGATTCCTTGTCCCCCTGTTTGTGATTCCTCTAATCTCAAGGCTTATAAAAGCACCACTTGGATGTTTTCATGCATGGTTTTTACTACACAGAAATATCATTTAAATAAATGAGGCTGATAGCCAGACTGTACACTTTTCTAAAACATTTCCCCAAAACAATTAACAAAATAAAGCCAAGCAATTTTGGTTGCCTCCATCATAAAGGCAACACAATATGCAGGTGTACTGCATGCAATTACTGGCGTAAATGTATACTTAACTAGTTATGACAAAAATAATATTTTCACTTACATCCGAGTAAGCATCGTTTCATGCGATGGGGCTTGCTTCAGAATAGACATGAACAGGAATGCCCTTCAATCTCATTAAACCAGCCCTCTGTGTAATTTCTAGATCTACCTAGCTCCTCTACTCCAAGTATGTTAAATGCTACTAATCACTTCATATACTTTTTGTGAATACAAACATCAGCTTACACAAACATTCCAATCAACATAAAAATTACCAGTACATATTCAGTGACAATCAGATTAAAAGACTAGCAAACTAGAGAGGGAGAAAAAAATCAATTAAGTTCCTCTCTGGAGAACATCAAAAGTTTAATTTCCTAAGTAGAGAATTCCATGAGGGAGACTAAGGCAATAGCTTCATAATTAATATAAATGAAACATCTATAATCTTCTCTCAACAAATACGGTAAATAATTATTTCACTGAAAGCACATACAATGGGCAATAGGACATAATCCTAGAGCATTCTGAAGATTTAAGAACTGTTTGTGTGGCGTTAAATACTTCACAAGCTTCTATACCAGGGGTGAGGAACTTGCAGTCCTCCAGATGTTGTTGGACCTCGTCTCATCAGCCTCTGTCTGCATAGACAGTAGTCAGGTTCCCCAAACCTTTCTCTACCAAAAACAGAATCAATTGCTTAAAAAATGGTGGGGAAAAGATGTTAATGTGCACAGAACTGCTAATCAAGTCTGCTGATATTATGGAACAGGATTCTTAATGCCCTATACGGGTTATAACAGATTCCCAAAAGCTACTTCGGATCTCTTTGAGAAGTTTGTGAACACCGTGTGTGTTAAGTTGTGGGTGAACATATCAGACGACACAGTGATTCTTCAAACAGCTCTTGTTTATTCACAGGCCAGAACAGAACTGAACTGAAGGGTTCAGCCAGCCTGCTTATATAGAGCTCCACTACAATGCAACTGTAACAACTTTCTGTAACTATCCAATCACTGAACGTCACTTTCAATCCCTTATTTGCATATGTGGACCTGAGTGAAAACTATCTACAGTATCCCCCTGCTGGCCCAGGGTGAGAACTTCAGTACATAACAGTGTGTGTGCACCAGTCCTCTGTTCCTTTGGTGAACATTGAACTGGACAAACTAGAGGACAAACCTTGGTCACTGGTCATGGTTTCTTTGGAGAGCTTTGTGGCCAAGTGTGGATTTGAATCCTGGTCTCCCAGGTCCTAGTCAGACACTAACCACTACACCAAACTGGTTCTAGAATCTAAACAAGCACATGCGCCACATTGCCTCCACAATTCAGGGGGCCTGGGGCAGCTCAACATCAGCATTTCTATAATACACAATTCATGTTCCCATGCATAACCCCTTTGCATTATGAATATGGATTAACAGTCATGTTGTGATTGTATCATACTGGGTTAGAAATTTAGAACTACTGAAATTAATAAAATGTTGTGTGAAAGGCATCACTGTTTATAATGTGATCATTACTCTCCTTGTTATTGTGGATTGAGCATGATTTGGCTTATGACTGTGGCATTTAAAGAAGGCCCAAAATGAATATAGAATTTCTCTGTATATTGATAATCATTTGATTACATACAAAATACTTCTTACAGACTATAAAGACGTTTCAATCGTCTCAGTGCAGTATGATCAGGAAGATAATTATATAAATACTCGTGAAAAGGCTTTGAAGTCGAGGTTATGTGCTAAACAGAAAAGAAGTCCAACAGTGTCTCGTTTATTATTTATTCAATATTCTGATATACCTCCCTCTAATCTGAAGCTCAGGGTGGTTAACAATCGGCAGATAAACTGTAATACAAAACAGTACTTCACTGAAACCACACATTCATTACTGCAGCAATGAAAGAGCAAATAATAACAGTAAAACTACCCTTAAAAATATTTTACTCCATTATACAAATGGCCAGTCAATATTTTATATATATAGCTTCCATCCTCCCCACTGCTCAGACCAGGGCTGGATTAAGATTTGATGAGGCCCTAAGGTGCTGAAGGTAATGGGGCCCTTTATATGTCCAGCAGTCCTTTGTCAACAACAAATTGTCATTGGTTTTTTGTATTGAATATATGCTATATGGTAATTTATGGACCTAATAGGTATCTAAAGCCATTTGCACATAACAAAATATGTATTTTATCAAAGTAATTGTTGAACTTAAATAAAATTAAGAAGCATATTAATAGTGAAAGGTACAATTAAGAACTATATTATTAGTGAAATAATTATTAAACTCTAACTGTATGTAGGTTTTGTTTTATTTGTTTTTATCTTATATTTTGGAAATGTATATCCAGGGGTTTTTTCCTTTTAAATTTTTTTGGGGGGCGTCAAGAGAGTGGGGCCCTAAGCTATAGCTTGTTTAGCTTATACGTAAATCTGGCACTGGCCCAGACACATTCTGTCTCAAGCAAACTTGGGGGGAAATCCCCAGAAAAAAGCAAGGCAATTGTTTTCTTTTAATAAAACCCCATCCGAAAATGTTATATTGCATGTGCAAGGCCTTGCATGAAAGAAACACAGTAACTGCTATTGAACTGACCTACCATAGCACTGAACTGATTACAGTGATTGGTATCTTTGCAGTGTTTACAGCAGTACGTTAGCAGGAGGTCTACTGCCCCTGATGGATATAAAGTTTCTACTGGAACTACAAGCATTAAATGCAATACGGTACTTTGGCTGATGAATAAATAATTACTCATGATATGTTGATCAGAAACAAAGAGAAGAGTTTACTAATCAATATGCTCCAACCGGTGAAACTGGATGGAGGTGCTGTTCCCATTAAAAATGTACAAAGATAAAGAACAAATCAAATAAGATATAACTTTCTTGGATTAATGACACAAAACACCAAGAGATTCTGGTTTATGGATTTGATTATTTGAATGGGCTTAGCCAAGGGGGGCAGCTGCCCCCCAAATCCATCAAAATCAGTACAAATCTGAGGTTCTGCCACCCCTTAACAAAAGCCCCTAACAAAAATCCTGGCTACACACATGGTGACTTGATGGTCATTTGAAGAGGGTTGAATAAATTAATAAATAACAATAATAGTACTATACTATACTATACTATACTATACTATACTATACTATACTATACTATACTATATAAATAAATAAATAACAGACTGATTATCATCACTCTGTAACCATACTAGAACTTAGGGCAAAGGAATTATTGTTGTACAGTTGCTCACTTGAAGCCCTGATGAATAGTTTATCCGGTCCATATTTCCGATCCACACTTATGTTTCCTTCAAGCCAGCAGATTTCATGCTGACTCTTTGGGCTATGTTTCATATATCAGGCAATGGCTTATATAGCGGGTAACGAAGGCTTACACAATGGTCAGAAACAGACTGTAATATAACAGCTTATACTGCACATTTAGTCTTGACTTCAATAAGAAGTTGTACATGTCCATGATGCAATGAATTTGAAAAACAGTTTGAAGAGTATCTTCTAAATCAGCACACATTGTATGCTTAGAACATGGATCACAACAGAAAACAGTAGAAAGAAAACCTGAATTAAATACCAAAATGAAACTTCCACAAGGTGGCACCCTTTGCTTTTCAATCTACAACAATTAGCTTGAAAACAGACTCCTGTTATTTTCCGTTTAAGTACAAGCCACAAAATCTTTATCAATAATTTTTAAGGAACAACACGGAAAAAGGTATGAAGCTGGTGCTCAGAAAGGCTAATTATAATATCTCCATGAGGAATATTTGATAATTTTTACATTAATGGGGAAAACTTGCACACTCTGAAACCAAGCATAAAACAGCATAAAATAAAAAGTAGCACACTAAAGGGTCAAATTTAGTTTCCAGTTTATATCTCAATTTCCATCAAGATATGCATCTAGTGTAAAATAAAACAGGATCTTCTCTTAACCTGTTCGACATACATTGGCGTGGAAGCTTCTTATTGCATTTTAGCAACTTGGCATCTGTATGGCGACATTTCAGTGGGCAGCCTCTATTGCCGCACCCATACTTTGCCTGAGCACAGCCTAGTACAGTGGTACCTCGGGTTACATACGCTTCAGGTTACATACGCTTCAGGTTACAGACTCCGCCAACCCAGAATATTACCTCGGGTTAAGAACTTTGCTTCAGGATGAGAACAGAAATCGCCCGGTGGCAGCAGGAGGCCCCATTAGCTAAAGTGGTGCTTCAGGTTAAGAACAGTTTCATGTTGAGAACGGACCTTCGAAACGAATTAAGTACTTAACCCGAGGTACCACTGTATCTGATTGATTCAGCCCCTGTTGAAAGTACCAACGGATAAATTTGACATTTTATTGAAACCAAGAAGACAAAGGGGTTACTTATTATATAATGACACTTGATAGGGCAGTAAGTCATTCTGTCAGTAGAAGGATTTCCACTTGCGTAATGTAACTCCACCTGCCCTCTCCCTGTGTGTGCCCTGCATCCCCACCGAATCTGTTCCAGAGGATTTGGGGGTCCTCCCAGAAGAGGCACACAGAGCAGGAGTAGAATGGGGAAAGTTCGGTTGCACAAGCAGAAATCTTTGAACTAATGAAACTTGTTGGTTACCGGTGATTATGATGCATGTTCTGTGGCTTTATGCAGGTCTCCTACATTTGTTAGATTTTGATTTATTTATTGAAGTTGAAGCTCTGAGGATATATTATATTATATTATATTATATTATATTATATTATATTATATTATATTATATTATATTATATTATAATAAATAAAATTTGTTTGTGTGGATATATTTGTCAGTGTTTACTCTTTGGATGAAAATACTGGTCTTCATTTCTTGGTTCAAATAAAAGTATTTGGCAGAGGTTTAAAAAACCTTGGTCTAATCCTATTATGGCACTTCCTTCTGTGAGACATAAGCTGGAAGATCAAGGTCTAAAACCACAGCTTTAACTTGGTTGCATTATTTGTCACAGAACAAACTGCATCTTTTTCTTCATCAAGAAATGACTCATTTCTTTATTCCAAACCAAGCTGGAATTCATTTGAAGAGCTTGTCCAAGGCCTAACATTCATTCTCTCTCAACAGAGGCATAATTTTTCTTTCTCATTACTTTCATGTGACTAGTACTGTATCTTACTAAAAGGCTAGCAGCAAACAAAGGCAAACATATATGCTACTATAAAAACCTATTAGCAGATCCTCTTATGAAAAACACAATCTGATTCATGTCCACTGCCAGTAACCTCCTATTATTTTTTGGCAGGGATACAAAATCCTGACAAGATTTAATAATGTGAAGAAACTGAAGAATGTATATTTTAAAATTACAGCTGAAGGTCAGAGTAACATAGTTGCAAGAGATGTACTTTCATCAGCCACACACCTCCAGCCTCTTAACTGCAAACAGTTTGCTCCATGAAACTAACAGGCTCAGGGATGAGGAGAGGAGCTATTCCCTGTTACAATTATCTACTGGATTAATGACAAAGTGCTAGAAACCTTGTTTACATAACAGATCAACAGTAGCCCTGTTTAACCTATATCTTAGATCACTGGGCCAGTGGGGGAGGGGTGTTCCACTTGCATTGTATGGGAGAAACTCAAGGGTTTGATTATGTACAAAAAAATGGAGTGGAATGGAGTGCAATAGAAAAGCTGGGAACAGAATGGAGTATTCTGGAGTTGGGCTAGTATCTTGTAGAGGAGCCCTTCATGTTTTATTATGGGCCTTAGTGCAACTTCCACCTCTCATCTTCTGGGTGAAGCCTCTAAGGCGAATTCAGACTTTCTTCGAGCAAAAACATAGTTAATCAATATTTTCTCCACCAATATTACATTATAGAGAAAGGAACCCTGTTCACTTCAATGGCAACACAAGTAGCACCAGTTTAAGAGCATTTTCATCCACACTCAGTCCTTTTCTCAAGCAAAGCTTTCTAGTCACCACCACCTGGTTCACTCACCTGGTGCTGCCTCAGTTTCCTTCCCTGACAATAGCTCCGGGAATCGCTGCTTTCCCCTGAGCAAATGGGAAGACAGTGGCTTGGTAGAAGCTCCCAGGCAGGCGTGGAGCAGTGTGAAGGTGGTAAAACAGAACCCACCTACTTGAAATATTTCATTATGTTCTCCATTAATTTAAGTGGGTTAGGAAAACCTCAAACCATGACAAATTCACTTCTCTGATCATGTGCCCTGAAAAACAAATGCCTTCAACTCTCAAGTTTAGTTTTAATTGAAAGGATATTAATAATCCTCTGCATTACCCAAAAGGAATGCTGGGGGGGGGGCAAAAGCGGAACGAAACATCTCCAAATTCACTTATTTTTCAATTCAAAATTCTGTAACATCTGTGGATTTTGTTTTGTTTTGAAACAAAACTGCTTTTAGAGCGAAAGAAGGCTGACTCACTAACACATGTAAGAAGCAAAATACTTTTCCTATACTATTTACCATTCTTTTCCTGGAGTTATTCTACTAACTCAATAGATGTTCACATTTTATTCCAGATCTAATATCTTTCTAATATTTTTGCTGCATGACTCCCTTCTTTAGAAGGCAGTTCGATATTGTACCACTCTGAGACGGTGTGTGACAAATGCATGGAGCAAAAGTCCAAGTGGTTGTATTCAACCATGTCTTTCAGCTGATGGAAGATTCATTTGATCTAGTCATGGATGGAACAGCCTTATCCTGGTGTATTTCTGTTTTACATATGTTCACCAGTGAGTCCATTCTGTCCCACTTATTTCAAAGAAGCATCCCTTGGGAACACACAGGAAGGGTGGAGGCAAATGCAAGGCCAAGACTTGCTGTGGCTCATTCTCATCATGCTAGGTTATGGTTTACCATTTACTCCTGGGAGACTTGAATACAGTGGTACCTCGAGTTAAGAACTTAATTCGTTCCGGAGGTCTGTTCTTAACCTGAAACTGTTCTTAACCTGAAGCACCACTTTAGCTAATGGGGCCTCCAGCTGCCGCCGCACCGCCAGAGCACGATTTCTGTTCTCATCCTGAAGCAAAGTTCTTAACCTGAAGCACTATTTCTGGGTTAGTGGAGTGTGTAACCTGAAGCGTATGTAACCTGAAGCATATGCAACCCGAGGTACCACTGTACAATAATTGTAGGACAGCTGGTTACACGAACAGGTAAACTGAATTTCTAGCCAATGAACTCAGAGAAGTAAAATGGTCTAATATCAGAAAGGTCATTTCTTCTGCCTTTCTTTCTGCTCTATTTTGCGGCTCTCAGCTCTTAATAGGGATAGAGACTGTAAGAAGTACAAAATGTATGTGCACTTCTGCTTCCCCTGAGGAGATTGTTCTTTGGTATATTTGTTTTACTATTATACAGTTGTATGATAAATAAAAATTAAAAGGAAGGGGGAAAGTCCTTTCAATAATACTCCCCCTGTAGGGCTTGTAACAATTATTATTATTATAGCTACAGTGATCAAAATATTCATTGTGTTTCCCCATATTGATATATATTTCTGAAACAAAAATTATATCTATACCATCTGAGATCATTCTAACCTTGTAATACCCTCTATACTTTGTGCCAAGTACACACGGAACTTTATAAATATCTGAGCAGTTGAAATTAGCCTCCTGCTCAGCATTAGAAACATATTCAGTCTGATATAAAATATGAATACAGAGAGCTTTTAAAGGACATAGCATTAAATTTTATTACAGATAGGGCACATAGATGAGATGCACATAAATTAGAATGAACCCTTAGAAACATCAAATTAAGTGAGGATTTAAGTGAAACTGAAATGTTAATAAAATTGTTCTGGTCTTAGACACATGGGAGAACTCACATATTTTAACCAAGTAACTTTCTACAATGTATTCTAGCTATGCCTGCTGTTGCTGATATGTTAGTCCAAGAAAAACAATAACATGTAGTTTATTGTAACTAAATTCTGGTGTCCTAAGTTATGTTTAGGAAGGCGTGCAATGAAGTTTGCATATCTTGCACCAGTTGATGAAGGCCAAGAGAAGACGATCGCCTCACTTACTTTGGAGCTTTCAACTAATCACCATCTCACTGCAGAACTACTCTCACTCCCATTTTAGTTCAAAGAGCTGGGTGGAAATTTATTCTGATAAAGTATCAGGAATGGATACAGAAATTTCCAAAGCAAAATTCTATATATTTTACTCTTCCCCCTGTACTAGCAAATAATAGGCTTGAAAAGTTTTTCTGCATCCAGCTTAGACTTTGGGGAGTGTCGGATCGCTGACATTCTCTTTGTAAAAACCAGCTAGCGTCAGTTAGATCTACAGAGATGAATAACAAATAAGCTCTCTCTTCCCTGAAGCACAATGCAAATCACCGCCTCCATGCCCAATACAAATATTTATTTGAGTTTATTCCAAGCCAGTATTTGAAATGCAGCTGATGAAGCCGCAAAGCTTTAGTGCTGAGCCACAGTTAAAAGATTTGGTAGAAAAGAAGATATCCAGACCAGGGCCACATTCACACCATACATTTAAAGCAGGATGATACCACCCATGGCTTCCACCAAAGAATTGTAGGAGCTGTAGGTTGCTAAGGGTACTGGGCAAAAAGAGGCCCCTATTCCCCTCCTACAGTTTCCAGAGTGGCTTAACAGCCAATCCCTCTTCAGAGGAAACTCTAGGAATTGCAGCACCATATGCTCCATTGAATATATAGGATTGCGGTGTTACTATACCAGGGGTCTGCAACCTTTAAGACAAAAAGAGCCACTTGGACCCGTTTCTGAAGGAAAATAAACTGGGAGCCGCAAAACTCATAATTATAAAAATAACTTTTTTGTCACTTTTTATTATTTCTTTGTTTGACCCCTCAGAATTAATCCTCCTCATAGAAATAAACATTAAATTAACAAGTTACCTTTTGTGTGTGTGTGTTCTTCACTCCCCTTCAAAACAGTGACCCAGCGTACATGCCCCCTTTCAATGCAATGACCAGCATACATGCCCCTTACAATGTGGCAGGCGGGAAGGTGACGTCGGAACGGTGCGTGACTAATGCACGCACCGCCCCCATGCAACGTCACAGCCAGTACAGTGCCCGCCACAATGGGGAGTGTCTGGGCGCACAATGCGCCTCCTCCCCTCGTTAGTATCTGCCCCGGAGCCGCAGCAAAGGTGTAAAAGACCCACATGCGGCTCCAGAGCCGTGGGTTGCAGACCCCTGTACTATACCATACCCTCCAACACGCTGAGGCAAAAAAATGGGACACCATCTTCTGGGGCCATGCTCCCACACATGACTCTCACAAGATTGCGACCCTGAAAAAAGCACTTGGGGGGGTGAGATCACAGCAGGAGAGCACAGCACCCAAAATGGCCGCGGTGTTATTGCACAAAAAAGGGATGCCCCAGTTTTATCAGGACAGTTGAGGGGTACGCAGAACTGAAATGGAATCCCTTTTCCTCACTTCGATCAAGCATCTTATAAAATATAGACCCATGACCCTGGCTGCATCTACACAGATGCTGTGTGAAAATGCTATTTTAAAAATGTGAAATAATTCTCAATGCACTTTCTCATTGACGAAGGATCACTGTCTACAGTCCCCTCTGGCGTTACCTTTTTATAACACATTTCTTATGTTATAACTGACCGGTGTAGATTAGTCCCTCGTGACAAGATTCAAAAATCACTGTGTTGAGCAGGCATAATGGAGAACCTTTTTCAGCCTGAAGAGGGCCTCATACCCTTCTGGGCAACCTTCTGCGGTCACATGCCAGTGCTGGGAGGGGCCAGAGGCAAAAGATGGCAAAGTAATGTATGTAAATCTTCCTCTGTATGGTAAGCTGGTTTCTACACACATTCCCCTGTATGCTCCATCCAGGAACGCAGGAGGAATTTGAGGGTACATGCCATTCAGGCAAATCAGATCCTCCCTTAAAGAGGGAGGTGAGACCTGGAAACCGACACTCTGTGTTGTGGGTGGGTATGATTGGTCAGCCACAACACCCAATTGGTAGGTCCCCCATAGCTGGGTGCAATCTGGCCAATGGGACACAGTCCAAATGGTTCAAGAGACCTATTTATGCCCATGCACGTAACCCAGAGCTTCCTCTTTTGGCGTGTGCATTCGGAACACCCACCCACCTCTCCCTACTTTTAGGACTTTGCGCTTGACCTTGCTATGCCTTTGTGTTTCATCTGTCGTTGGGACAGGGGCATGTCAGGAATTTTCCCCACTTGGCTGATTGGCTGTTGCCATTTGGGCTTCGCCTGCCATGTAGCAAATCATCACAACTTGTAAGGTTGCAGATAGGCTCTGGTTCAGGTGATAGAGATTGGGAGAACACTCTCACCATCCCTATGTGAAGGTTATTCCATTAAAGGAATTCAGGAACTCGACGGTTTGTGCCTGAGTCCAAGGGGGACATTTGGGTGGCGGAGATAGCCTGTTCCTGACTTTCCGCTTATCCAAGTGTTCACCCTTGGCTGACCTATGCTGGAATCCCTGGGTCAGCGCTACCTGCATGGCAGGGAACTACTCGACCCAGAGCCTATGCAACCAGTCACTTGCTGTAATCAATAAAGTTGTGGCCTAAATTCTGCCAAAAACCAAAACTAAAATTTGAGTCAAGTTTGTCTTTATTTAGGGGGGAGGTTTCTGGGTCTGACCACGCAAAAGCACTGGAGGGTGGTGCAAAGCAGTGCCAGTGAGAGGTGTGGCCTGGGGGGGGAGTGGGTCTGGGGAGACCTTCAAGGGCCAGAGAGAGAGAGAGAGGAGTGAAGGGCCACAACTAAGGTTTCCTACCACTGCCTTGGAGAATACTCTTCCTGTTCACAGGGAAGTAATGAATACTTCAGGGAATCTGTGGCCTTTATGGGCTCCGCAAAGAGCAAGCGCAAGCGCAACCTTTTCCTTGATCACTTTGCAATGTCATGCAAAGGCAACGCTTCTCTTAAGACTGAACGACCTTGACAGTCTGTTTGCTGCAAGGAGTTAGGTAGCTGCCTCCAGCTGGGAAACACCCGTCAGCTGCTACAAGGAAGGGCAGTTTATGTACCGGCCTTGAGCCAGGTGGATAAAGCAGCTGCCAACATAACTGGCCAAATCCTTCATGTCAACAGGGAATGATAATATTCACAAATCATCTACCACATACTAATGTTCTCTCAATCCTCTTCCCTTTATTTACATCACCACACACAAAAACACCACAAGCCATTCATTGAAAATAAAACAGAGCTCTCGTTTTCGACACAAGGTCCTTTAGACACAAGCATATGCCATGATAAGCATTTTTAGCATACGGCTTGCTGTCATGCAGCATTTTGATGGGGCCCCAGTTGGGACCTGTCGCTTGAAGCCAGAATTGGCTTTTACAAGTTGTAGATGCTTTTCATTGATGCCTGCTTCCCATACAATTCAGACAACAGGGGAATACTGAAACCACGTAGAAGGAGGAAGATCAGATGAACTACGCTGGGGGTGAGAAATCCTCTTGAAGGGCACATTCCCTCATGAGGAGACTTCCATGAGCCTCATCCCAATGGTGGCTGAGACTGACCTGGCTGAGACCAGCAGCAAATATGGGTGAAGCAACAACTGTGACTCTTATGTTTGTACACTGCAGTCATTGAAAAGCCAGAGGTTTCAACACAAAATAAGAATATGGCTTTTTTCATGTGATCTTGTGGTTTAACCAGATGTTCTTCTATACTACTATTTTACCAGTGCAGCAGCCATGCTCCTGGAGAACTGTGTTTGCCCTGTTCACCGCAGGAATCATATCAACAATGCAAACTATCTGTACACAAATAATTGACTACTGTGGTCTCTGCCTGACCTGTGTTACCTACCAGTGGTGTTCTATGAACTGGGTGTCTGTACTATATTCCCACTTCCTGCTGAATTGGTTGGGTTGTTTCCATAAAAAGTACTTTGACACAAAACATAATAATACAAAGTATGTGCAGATTGGGCTAAAGGCATACTACTGCATTTAAATTAGTAGGTACAGTCCTCTGGTCTACTAGAAATAAAGTGGCCCTCAGTGAAGAACTAGTTGTCCACTCCTGCTGTTTGCTTTCAAGTGCAAATTACCCAGAAATGAATAACAACATGAACCCACTATTTCAATAACTAAAGTAGTCTTCCTAAACAGAAGCATATAATCTTTGTCTAGCCTGTTTCATCAATACTGGGGGGGGGCACCTTTCATTTTTGCAGCATTATCCAGTTTGGGAAAGTGTTTAAAAGTAATATGCACAGCTGCAGCAAGCCAGTGAAAATTGACTTTGACTTATAATTGCAAGCAATGGGAGAGAAAAATACGAAAGATACATTTCCAACAGGAAGCTTTTTAGATTTCATTGGAACAGTACGTCAGAGGCAATATACTAAATTGCCTGAAACAGATCACTATAATTTCATTTTTAAATCATTAGAGCTATTCCCTTGCATGAGCCATGAATTTTAATTCCAGATAAATTGTAGGCATACAAATTATGGAAAAATAATGTTCGTGGAGAGACTGTGGCAGTCATTTTAAAAACAAGAGAAAGACATAAACAGGGGTCGGTCACATGGTATTCCAGTTGTTGTTAGACTACAACTCCCATCAACCCCAGCTATATGACCAATGCTTAGGTATAATGGGACTTATGGAGTAGAACTGGGCAGCATTAGAGTGGCTTACCTGCACTGCAACATGAATTGGAATAAACTGAATATCCCTGATAACTTTGCATACCAATTTTACCCAATTTCTTAGGGAAAATGTAAAAAGGAGAAAGGTTTGTACTGCAACATGTAGTATATATGAAACATTCATGATCATTTGGCAATGAAACATTCTACTGGGCTATAACTCAGAATGCTCGTTACTAGAAAGTAATGCATAGCTGATAAGAAAGAAGAGCAAGAAGTAAACTAGTTGGTTTTTTTAATTTTACTTTTGGCTTCTTTTTCTGGTGAACTTTCGGTTGTACAGAATCATCCTGGCTAAAACTCTTGTTGGATGAATTGTTGTTGTTTTTTGTATATGAGAAGCCCTAAAACAAGTAATATAGTGGATCCTTAACAAATATTTTATTTAGGGCTTAGCACTTGAGTTCTATCACCTCTTTGCTCCGTTAATCACTGCAGCATCAGTGTCACTGAAAAGGGGCAGTGGGGTGCGTGAGAAGCTGGGTGCTCCTGTAAAAAACAACTTTGTTTGCCTCCCTAAAAAAGCTCAATACCCTTGGCTGGATGCTCCCATAAAAAAAAAAGCTCAGCAAGTTCCACCACCTCTTTTTCTAGAAAAAGAGCCCTGATTTTATTACATTTATTACAAGCTTCTCTTCAGCAGCATCCTTCCATCACGTTGCAAGCACTTACATTCTGAAGTAATACTCTGGCTGGCACATAACTATTTGTCTAGAGAACAGCTAATAAGCCATTTGGTTCTTCCAAGGTTACTCAGTGATGTAATCTCTTAAGGAGTCAGACATAATGGTAAATCTGCCACTTTTATGACCAGCATTGAAGTCTGATTTCCATGCAAGTAAAGAAGATAAATCACAGGGACTCAGTCAAAAAACCGGGACATACTAAGAATGGATCAACTCCTCTGTTTCATCATACCACTGCTCCAGTCAACTGAATATTATTTCTTGAGCCCTGGACAAACACAACTATTTCTATTGATCAGTATTATATATATATCCAGGGCTCCACTGTCACCATACATCTCAAGTTATCATTCCAAGAAAGGCAGAACTCTGCATTTGGGAAGGAACAGAAAGATGGATTGACCATTGCATCCCAAAATTTTGCTGGCTTGCCAGTCAGCTCATAAGGAGCAGGGCATTTTTCCTTACTTTTTTGCTTCACCAGTTCCAGGCTGGTGTAAAGGAGAGCCTAAGGATCAGGTCCCTTGGCAGATCAGTGGGGTTGATATGGCACTCAACTCCCTAAACTCCCTGTTTCAAAGTTTCTACCTGCTACCTTTGTTCCAGCCTAACATCAGTGGGTCAGAATTGTGTTCAAATTTCTCTTTCAAGAAACAGGACCAAATTCTGTTTGTACCAAAGGTTGTATTTTTCTGTATTTCCTTAGAAATATAATTGGAGTTAAAAGAGGGTGACTAAAGACTGGATTTCGTCTATTATGAGAAGTTTGCGCAGGAACGTGCACAAAACTATAGCAGTAAAATTATTGAAGAATGGTAAACTAGAAAATCACATGACTTTTTAATTTGGGTTATATGTGTTTGTTCAGAGCAAGGAATAATTTAAGCAGTTATGAACAACACTTTCAGCTACATATAAACATGGCCGACTTCTTCATGGCTCCTTTGTTTCAGATAAATAAAATACCAGGGTACCTTTTGCAACATGGTGGTCATTTGAAATGTCTGTTCATCTTCCCATTCAGTTACTTACCTAGAAGGGGAAAAAATCACACATTAGATCTTTACAATAGACTTCATTATACTTTAATTTCAATGTATGTCGATTTGCTGAACTGCAATAGTTTTTTTATACAACTTGAAGTGATTTTTCCCCACTTCACAAAGCTTGAGCAGCAGTCCTATAAACATTCTCCTGAGAATAAGTCTTTAATCAGATTCTCTGTGAAAGCCACATTGAAATGCTGACTTTTTAAGTACCAGAATGGCATAGGAACATTGAAGTAGGTAGAGGTTTTCTTCCACACCAAGCAAGACCTAAGTGAACTGAGTATCCTCTGACTGATTCAAATATGTATTTGGGTCTAGTCAAAGGACTCTTATCACAACATTGGATGTGTGGGGTTTGAGGTGGCCCTGGGCAAAGTGCCCTCTGGTTGGCTCTCTTGTCCACCTGTGGGTCATTCCAAACTTTTTTTTGGAGGTGGGCAGTAGCAGCACCCTAGATGGAGGGATCCAGCCACCTTTTACCTTCCTGCAATGTTCCCCTTACATGACCCACCCACTCTCAACTGCTTAGAGCACTGAGCTAGAAAAAGATATTCCGGTAGGGTTCAAGGCAGGTGTTAGCTATGGGCCTTGACACAGTGCTGGGACTTTGGCTGTTACCCTGGGCTTCCTGGGGGCATGCTCTGCATGCACACTGACCCATCATCCCCAGAAAATGCTGCATCTTTGCTCTTTCAGATGTGCAGCAGCAAGCTGTATTTGCAACAACCGTATGCAAAGATTTCAGCACATTCTTTTGGCATGCATTCTAAAACTACGAGAAACCCGTCTTTGTGAATATCTCTCTCCAACTTTTCTAAGCATTACAAAAGTAGTGCCCAGTATTCACAAGAACAGCATGAATTTGCCATCGTGCTTATGCCAACAATTAAGACTACATCTGTAATGGTCTTCTGGAGATACATTTTAAGAGTTTTCTTAGTGTGAGGGAGTCTTTAATTGATGTAAAGTGCTTTGATATTTTTTTTATGAAATTTCAGTATATATAATTAAAGGCTGTGTACAGAAATACTTGGACAGGGTTTTGAGACATATAATTCCTGTGACAATCACCTTCTCTCTTTGCTACATGATAAGCCTGCAAAGTGGCACAATAAATTTAAATATCTTGCAAAAGCAAAGTAAAAGGTAATGAGAAAAGGTTTTTCTCAGCATGGCAAGGAAACTTTATAGACTGAACTATAAAGCTGCCAGCATTCAAGAGCTCTTTTTATAGGCGAGATAATCAACATTGCCAAAATTTCACAGCTACTGCACAAAAGCAGTTGCTTCTATGCTCTGGAAGACATTCCTATTCAGCCTTTGAAGGAGCCAAGTTCACATTATTCTTTCTGAAAAATAAAACTTCAGTCTGTTGGATACTCTGTATTTGATTAGGCCTTTCCAAACAAGCTGTTGCTGCCAACTACAGTTCACAAATTCTCCTAATGCCTCGTCCCACTTTAAACTTGATCATGCTCTTTGTGCATTAGCTATGCAGTGCACTTAGGAGGAATTAAAATGTAATGCTTGGTGCTTCCTCTTCAAATGAGCCACACAATGCTTTCTTGGTATTTGGCTTATGCTAACCAACTAATGACAAAATGCACTGTCTGTTTGATTAAAGGCTCCTTGTATTTTAATGTTTTTGTTTATTTGTTTTAATATTTTCTGTATAACTTTCTTTCTAGGATGGCTAGAGTCTTCCTTTAAAAGAAAAAAAATAAAGCTGAGAGCCATGGGGCACCAGTAAAGCACCAGCTTATCACTTGCGAAATTATGAAGCAGGTGCTCAAAACCAGGTGTGCAATTGTTCATTGAAGTTTTGGGAGTACATTACAACAACATTTATTTTTGCAGGTGTACTATATTGTATCTATGAGACATCCCCAATTTCAAAACACTTCATTGATCACACCCTGTATTAACATCATGGAACCTACTCTTGAAAATCACACTTATTCATTCATTCCTGAAATCCTTGATTACATTAAAGCTTTTTGGGGAAAGCAGGGCCTTCAAACTTAGTGAGGTGGGTTTTTGTAAGAATTGCAGCAATTTTGCTTCTCCCTAGGACTTCAAGCCAAAAGTTCACAGAGCAGTGAAAGACTCATTTTCCCCATGTTAGTATCATGGAAAAAGTAATCATAGACACTGTTGGTCAGCTCTGAATTGTAAGCATTTGGACCAATGTAAGATTTCAGACATATCACTTCCCAGTCTTCCCATCCACAAGGGAATGGGCTGGCAAGAAGATTCATAACTATGGCCACAATAATTGTACAACTACTAAATTGTAAAAGAACGAATAGCTTAACTAAATAGCAGTTGCATGCTGTTACAGTGGTACCTTGGGTTAAGTACTTAATTTATTCCGGAGGCCCGTACTTAACCCAAAACGGTTCTTAACCTGAAGCACCACTTTAGCTAATGGGGCCTTCTGCTGCTGCCACGCCGTCGGAGCATGATTTCTGTTCTTATCCTGAATCAAAGTTCTTAACCTGAGGGACTATTTCTGGGTTAGCAGAGTCTGTAACCTGAAGTGTATGTAACCCGAGGTACCACTGTATAAAGAATTCAATTTGAGAAAGCACTGAGAGTCACCTGTGGGGGCAAAGATGCTTCCCTCAGAAACTGGATAATAATAAATGGACAATTAATAAATAAATAGATAGATAATGAATAAATAAATGGATTAGCTTAATTACTGAAGGGGGAGGCAGTTGGTTTTACTTCAGTGATTGGTGCATTCTTAACGAATTGATGAACTCAAGGTGGAGGGATAAGGTGATTGGGGTCAATGCTTTCTAAATGAACAATGATTACTAGGGAGTGAGGAGGGAGGTTAACAAATTAATATGGGAATAAGAGGGGAAATGGATAGCAATTAGTAAAGAATATGGAAGGGGTGAAAATTAATAGGGGAATAAGGAAAGGGGAGATTAAATAAAGGATTTGAAATGAAGGAATTGAGTGAAAATTAATAGGGAGTAAGAGGGAAAGTGGTGGAAATAGGGGTGGAGGAGAAATACTGTTCGGTTTACATTGCAATGTGAACCTACCTAATTTGTGCTTCTGGAAGCAATGCACAAACCAAAATTTAACTGTAGATCAGAATTCACACTTCTCCCAATTTGAAATGAAATGAATAATAATAATGCACTTCTCCAACCAAACAAGTGTACACCAAAGTGTGTGCATTAGAGGAAAGTGTGCATAAAAATGGATATGTTAGTGGAAACAGCATACAAAAACACATTAGGGGAAATTGCTTGTAAAAATATTTGTATTAAGAGAAATATACACTAAAATGCTGCAGATAATGGTCTGAGGAATCTTAAAATAAATTTGCACACTGATGTAGAAACTGAACTCAAGACTACAAAAATGAGAAACTAGGTGGAAGCAAAATTTGGAAGTGTGTGGTGGAGTTCAGTGTGTTATGGAGTCACAGTTAAGACCGTGCTTATGGAAGACAATCTTACTCGGGTACGAATGATCGCCAAAGAAGAAGAAGATTTAATGAGGCAAAAAGGTTCGGAATTTTGGCTTTGCCCCTGGCCACTTTGAGGGTTGGTCTTGGGAGAATGCAGCCCTCACCCCAGCAAAAGGAAGCTGACCCTGCCCTGGAGCCTAACAGAAGGTATATAACACCTTAAAAAAAATATCAGAGGCTGCTGGACAAGCAGCTTGTTACTTTAGGGATGGAAGATCCATCACTCAAGGGCACCTTGAAGCTGGAATCCAGGCAAAAGGAAGGAGGGTAGCATCAATAGGATAGGAAGCCAAAAGGGAGAGGGGAGGCCAAGCTTCAAAATCCAGCTCAAGAGAGAGCGAAAGAAATATTAGACATGGTGTGTCCAATTCATTTTGCATTCTTTTTTTTCAACCACATGGTCTGAATAAAATACAGATCCGTAGAACAAGATCTTTCTGTCCCTGAAAAAGGCAAAACACTGAAATGTACTATATCTTCTAATAAATCTTCTCACTTCCCTGCTATCATCCAATGATAGCTGCTTTCCTTAGGCAATATTCCACTCCTGGTTTGCAGTGCCAAGACTGGTTCATCATTTGACCTCTCTGCATGGCATGCAGAGTTTCCATACCAGGAGTGGGTGTCCCCAGGAACAAGCAGCACTGGTGAAGGCATTTTTCTTGTGATCCCCCGGAGCTTAAACGTGGGCTAAATTGTGGGGGAGCGGAAAATAGCCACAGGCAAGCTTTATTTCCCATGTAGATAGGTAACAAGCCGCGCCCCCCATTAGTAACTGCAGCTCAGGATGGGGGAGAAATTTGCTTATTTATACGCAAACCTACCTAACAAAAATGCAAATACTAATGTGCATAAAGTATACATAAAATACATATTAAAATGCATTATTATAAGGAATTTTTTTTTTTTGCAGTTTCCTCCATTTTAAGGCTAAGATAGATCTAAACCCCATAAATGTTTTTCTGGACTTATTTCACTTTAGTTGAAGAGCACATGCCATGGGATAAAAAGACAAACTGCAAGACCTAGCAAGCATTAAGCACTTCCAATGCTGCTTGATGTATTTCTCTGGGTGTTGCTCTACATACAGTAATTACAGTGGATGATCAGTGCTCTAAATCAGAAGTGCAACCACTGCAAACGATGAATTCGGGAGAATGATAAGATGTCTCTATTTTCCCCCAGCTACTAGAGCTCAGCAAAGTGGAAGCGGCCAGTGAGTTAGATGCAACCTAACTTCACAGCATCAGTGAGGCTGAAAAGGTCTTAGCTGCATTTGGACTTGCGTTAAAAGCTATGAGCAAGACCCATGAGTTAAGAGCTGCCCAATGGGGCCATTGTGGAAATATGATTTATTAATATATGGGAAACACATATACTGAACCAACTCAGTATATGTCACCAACTGATGAACATTTCTTAGTAATTATGCAGCTTGGTTTCTTGAACAAGCAATAAGCAAGGAACGACAATAATCCAAAAGCCACAAAACCTGTAAAATAAGAGTCATGCAACACAATCCTATGCATGTATACTCAGCTTTAGGAACACAGCAAGCTGCCTTATACCAAGGGCCCATTTACTGTAGTATTGTATACCAATGACTGGCAACAGCTCTCCAGGCAGGGGATGTTCCCAGCCATACCTGGACTGAACCCAGCTGAGCAAGGCAGAGGCTTAACCACTGAGCTGCAGCTCTTCCTCAAGTAAATCCCACTCTACTCAGCAAGGACTCACCCAGCCTTGAGCTTGTCCCATGCCTAGAAAGCAGGGGTCCGAGCAGATTCCAAGTGGTTTTGCCATTGCCCCAGCATTTTCGCTGGGAAAACCCATTCATTAACAATAAATTGGAGCAACCGTCAATCCAGGGAAAACCCGATTGACATTTCCTCCGAATCAGCGGTAAAGATCAGGTTTCCCCGGGAGAAAGCAGAAGGACAAGGCCAAGTCTGGATGAGCCAGAAGAAGAAGAAGTTTGGATTTGATATCCTGCTTTATCACTACCCGAAGGAGTCTCAAAGTGGCTAACAATCTCCTTTCCCTTCCTTCCCCACAACAAACACTCTGTGAGGTGAGTGGGGCTGAGGGACTTCAGAGAAGTGTGACTGGCCCAACGTCACCCAGCAGCTGCATGTGGAGGAGCGGAGAATCAAACCCGGTTCACCAGATTACGAGTCCACTGCTCTTAACCACTGCACCTCACTGACACTCTCTCTCTCTAAGACTTTTTCCTAAGCAAATGTGTATAGAATTAAGGCCTGAAATATAAATAATATTGAGTTCCCTTGCACTGTATTAGTAAGTTTCAAAACCATTATATTACAATTATAATATTATGATGTATTACGTTTTATCAGTACACATTTCTTGTACTTTTAAAAAGGTTTAAAAGTAGTAATGAGGCTAAATGTGTTCATGGAAAAATCGTTCCTTTATCTAAGTTTTTACTAGACATTTTGCAAGCCAGCTGGTCTGGCTATTCCCCATTAAAAGCTGTTCTAAAACTAAGTTCCTTTTTTCCCCCTGTGTCAAATAGCTTCAGTGAACTTGCCTGGAACTGAATCAGAGGAGTCACATAAGAGGCAGAACAAATACGGCCTTTGTGCAGTTTTCCTGGAACACAGTGAAAGTTTGACTCACAAACACAATACAGTTCTAGATGTAAATTACACAATCTGCCCAATATTAAAAACAGTGACCGCCTAAATGATTCACACTGACAACTGCTTTCAAAACCTGAAAGCTTTTTAAAAATGGTCTTACAAATACAACCTTGCCAAAAAAAAATTAAATTTAATTTTGCTTGCAGTCAGCAGCTAGACCTGCTAATGGACTATTCTTGTCCAGCGCAGAAGTAATGTTCCCAATAGGAAAACAGTGAATCTTCTCTTCTTTCCATGATGGTACAGCATTATATTGCCATTGACATAGGAAGCTATTTTATATCAAGCCTGACCATTCAATGTGGCCAACCTATGGTCCTGAAACTCCCAGGAACCCCAACCCACATGACCAATAATTAAGGATGATGGGCATTGTAGTTCAACAACATCTGGAAGGCCATGAGTTTGCTACCCCTGGTCTGCAGTAACTAGCAGCAGTCCTCAAAGATTTCATACCAAAATATTTTAGAGCCCTACCTGAGGAGGCTAGGGAATGAACTTGGGATAGTTTCCATGCAATGCATGGGCTTGACCATAGCCCTTCCTCATGCTCAGTGAGGAAAATCTGGGTTGGACCAATGCAGCTCTGTGTGGCAGTGATTTTGTGACTCTCAAAATTCGAAATGTGTCCTTGCTCCAAAAAGGTTAGCAAACTCTGCATACTAGATCATGACTGAAGCAAACCATAGAAAGAATGGGAGAATGTGTGGAGCTGAGAGCAGGTGAAACAGCAAGGATGTACAAGAACTAGCAGTGTCTCCCTGATCTCCTAATCACAAATATATATAAACAGGATATTTTAGTGAATGAATCTCTTGTTTTTAAAACATTTTATCTGCTGAAACTGTATCTTGTTTGAAGTTTTTTTCTAAAATAAATGTTTAGAGGTACTCTCATTTTCCTACTTATATTGAAATACTGGCCCTCAATGAGGCCAAACTTAGATTCACAAAATGTTTAGGGGCGTGCGCACCCCCAGAAAAAAGCACTGCTTGTTTGTACTATTATATGGATAAATTTAATGATGCATTTTAGTTTTTTTCTTTTTTTTTTTATATAATAATTTTTATTGGATTTCTTTTTTTGCACACAAAAAGAATAAACAATACATACAACAAAAAATTGCCACACTTAAGTGCTATAAAAGAAAAAGAGATAAGAAAGATAAAAGAAAAACAGAAAATCAGACAAGAAGACAAAAATAGAAAAACTACAACATACATACATAAAACTGTCGACTTCCTTCCCTACTGATTTCGGGTTTTGCTTTCACTAGTTATCTTTTTACCGCTGGTATTTGTTTCTGATTTGCGCATCGGGAGTTTTACAACAGACCTGCTGTATTTGGTAGGTTTTTAAAATTACCTTCAAAATAAACCATAAACTTACTCCAATCTTCTTTTAGCTTTGTATTTTTGTGATTTCTAATTTTTTGTGTCAATCTTGCTAATTCAATAAAGTCATATAGTTTTATTTGCCAGTCCCTCACCGTTGGAAGATTTGTGCATTTCCAGTTTTGAGCGATTAACATTCTGGCCGCTGCTGTTGAGTATTGGAATAGAGTTTTATCTTTTTCTTGGATATCTTTCCCGACCATTCCTAACAGAAAGGCCTCCGGACTCTTGGGAAATGTATATCTAAGTATTTTTTTTAACTCATTATATATCTGGTCCCAAAATTTTTTAATTTCCTCACATGTCCACCACATATGTATGAAATTACCTTCTTTTGACCTACATTTCCAACACGCCTTGTCTGCAGTCCTATACATTCTATTCAATTTTTCTGGTGTGAGGTACCATCTAAATACCATTTTTTCTAGGTTTTCCCTGATTGCAGCGCTTGCCGTGAATTTTAATCCCTCACTCCATAATTTTGTCCATTTTTCATATTCTATGTCATGTCCCAGGTCTTTTGCCCATTTGATCATGACTTGTTTGATTTTTTCATCTTTAGTTTCCCATTCCAGTAGTATATTATACATCTTGGATAGTATCTTCGATTTACTTTCGACTACTTCAATCTGAAATTTGGACTTCTTTTCATTCATTCCCAATTTTTTATCTTCTGTCCAAATCGCGTTTACTTGATGATACTGTATCCAACCCGTCAACCTCTCCTTTAGTTCTTCATATGGTCTTAGTTTCCAGCTATCTTGGCATCTCACTAGTAGGCCTTCATATGTCAATGTTTGTACTTCCATGTTTGTCTTTTTGATTGACAGCAAATCTGTTGGGGACAGCCACCAGGGTGTTCTTCTTTCCAGCAATTTCTTATTTTTTTCCCAGACTTCATACAGGGGTCCTCTTATAATATGGCTCGTAAACCCTCTATGTACTTTTTCTTTATTTAACCAGAGGTAGGCATGCCAACTAAATTTATTATCGGCTCCTTCATTTTAGTTTTTTTCTAAGTTGTGGTAAACCACCCTGATATTCAATTGCCATAATTTAATCAGTAATTCCACTGATAACCAAAGTGCCAGTGTATATTTGTAATATCTGGTGCCAAGTTGTCTGCAAAAAGCTAATCCCAAACTTTAATAGGCTAGTAAGCTACTTAGTCCTCTAGAGAAAGGATCAAATAATATTTATGATTCCTTAATGAAGGGGGGGGTTCATCCCTTGAGCATAGGAGCTCTCTAAAGTTACCTGTCCCTATAATCCTCTCAGTTTTTACTAAATCTATGAAATCCTCCTGCTTAAAATCTGCATTTTTATTATAATTAATCTATTTAACATTTAAAGAACGCATAATACTATGGAGAAAACATTTCAGCTTCCTTTTCCCTCTACTTGCATTTGCTGTGGCAGTGACTCCAGTTATAAAACTGTTCATACTTGAATACAGACAAAAGAAATACAGTCACAAATGAAGCTAAGTAGAGCATGGGCTTATTTGCAGAAACATTTGCTGTTAAGATGAACATTTGACATCCCGAAATGTCTAGCTCTGCCCCCTGCCAATTAAACCTCCCGTCTTTCAGTTTATTTTGAGAACATGTAGGTAACACAGTTGTCTTTCCTTTTTTAAAAACTCTAGCTGTCAAACAAGCTGACAGGGTGCTGCGCGTAAGTGTTACACATCCACCTGCCTATCAGCAGATTCTGGCTTTTTTATGGGCCAACATTATTTCTTTGCATTGTACTGTATGTGCCTTGAAGAATGCCAAATTTAGCCAATCAGAAATAAGATATTTTATTAGAGTGAAACAATATGTAAATTTTGATAAATAGATAAATTAAATTAAACCAAAGGAAAAATATTTTCTACCACCTGAAGGGGGACTTTGCTTTTTGAGGGCTTGTTGTTGTTTAGTTGTGTCTGACTCTTCGGGACCCCATGGACCAGAGCACGCTAGGCTCTCCTGTCTTCCACATTTTGAGGGCTACATACTTTCAAACACATACCTTCCACTGAAGAGCCAGTGTGGCGTAATGGTTCGACTAGGACCTGGGAGAGCAGGGTTCAAATCTCCACTCTGCCATGAAGCTCAATGGCCTTGGCCTTGGGCCAATCACTATTAGCCTAACCATAAAGGTGGTATGTAAATATAATAAACAAACAACCAACTATGCAACACTACCCAAAGACACATAGGGATGACCTGTAGCACCAAGCAGTAAGATGGATAAATTCATTTGGTCTGCATTTTAGAGCAAGCTGATCTAATTTGCTAATCCTGGGCTTATATATAGGAATACAGCTGTTAGCCAGATCACAGACTGGATTTTTTGATGCAGTCTTGGTTCAAAAACAGCACATGAAAAAGTATTTTACTTTTACAACTGCATACAAAAATGCATATTTTAAGGGGAGAAAGTATACTTTGGGAGAAAATGGTAAAATACTCTTTTTCATACTTTAAAAAAATAAATCCACAGTAAATGAGACAGAAATGAATGAGTACAAGCGAAACTGATATGTAACATAAACAGGCCTGAGTCTTACTTCCAAGGGGTGCAAAAATTGCCTTTTATTTCAGACTAGCAAAATTAGCTTGTTTGTCCATGCTACATAAGCTACACCCAATATTTTTTTTAAACTTCCCCATTGTCATGAAGAGTATGAACTTCCATCCATCCTGCATTATTCAGGTGCATAAACAGGATAGTAGACTTTGTTTTGAACAGCTGGTACTTCTTCTGGAAACATAAGCCTCAAGAGGTTTCATTTTGCTTCCTATCCATCTTACAATTTTGAACATTTTTAACTAAAAACCTTCTATTTCTTGATTATTGTGTATGCTCTCTGAGGACTCCTGAAGATGGAAGGAACATTTCCAAAACCTTTGTAATTGCAGTAATGTCAAACTGACTGACTGTTCATAAAATTACTTCTAGCTTGGAGGGCTAGAATTATGTTCCACTATGCAATTTTGCCATTTCATATTCTTATGAGTCCTGCCCCTATGGATAGGTCTAATGCTATGGTTCTGCCTGAAAGTGCCACCTTGGTTAGAGCCTAGAAATTGTCAAAAGGGTGCTAATGTTCTTTTAATGGTTAAATGGGCAACTCAAGGGTGGAGTGGCAAGTAAGTATGTGAGGAAATGTGCCTGCAATCACTTGGAACTAAGCACTCAATAAAACTCAAACGGACTTACTTTTGAATAGATATGTGTAGGAAAGAACCGAGTATGTAAACACCTGAAGTGCTGCAATTTTGAATATGGAGACAGAGAATCAGTTTACACATAATGCTAACCCAAACCAAGATTTAGCATGAATGTGCAGGTTCCTTATCACGACCACTTTCCTCCTCCTCCTACTCCAATCCTGCTTCTGCAATGCTGTGAGGTTAGCCATGGATTGGCTTAGTAATAATAATAATAATAATTTTATTATTTATACCCCAGGCCCATCTGTCTCATGCAGGCTTGCGGTTTGTCTTGCTCCAGAGAAAGTATGTGCTGTAACCAAGTTTATTAATGGTTTATACATCCTAAGCAAAACCATGGCTTAGCTCACAACAGCAAAGCAGAAAGAAGAGGAAGAAAGCAGTCATGATGCACTCTTCAGCAGTCTGCACATTCACACTAAACCTTGACCTGTCTTAGTGTTATGTGCTAATGGAGCCATAGAGAACTGGAGCAGAGGAGCGTGCCTCGTACAATGCTGAGTTAAGACAGAAGTATCTAGCTCAGGGTGGTCTACCTACCGACAGCAGCTCTCCAAGGTTTCAGACACAATTCTTTCAAACTCCTACCTGAAGCTGCCAGGAGTTGAACCTAGAATCTTACACATGTAAAGTATGTGGTCTACCACTAATCCCAAGTGCTTCCCTTGTTGTGGATCTTGGGATTCATGCTCTTTCTTATTCTCTTTTGGGGATGATGCCACAGGGTAGTAGATCCGCTATCTTGCTTGAAAGTATTTTTTACTGCTATGTATGCTTTGCTTGTAAACTTGCAAGTAAAGCGAACATTACAAAGATGCCATAAGTCTTCAGTGGTTGCTCATCCAAAGGAAATTAAAATGGTGACGTTACTCCTGGAATTTCTCGCCAATCAGGAAGTGGGGATTTTATGTTAACAACTTAACCATAGTTACCAGTGCTTTCTTCTGCAGGACTCACTGATACGCTATCCTTTCATTGACCAGTCAAGTAGAACACTACATCTATTAAAACATTCTGAAATGCAATTACGAAAAGCTGTTCAGGAAAATTTGAAGGCTTAGGCCACCAGTGATACAGAGGTTATTTTCCATGTGCACGTCCTTTATATATATATTACAACAGCTGACCCTGGGATAGAGGATGATCATTTTTCAGAACAACACATTGTCTTCCAACAGTTTTCATTATGTAGGTAAGTGATGGTGTAGGGGAGAAGTCTGCTTTTCCTTTCTTATAATTCTTTTCATTTAGAACAATGTCTACAGCTTTTTTCCTCAAGTAGCAGTTCCTTGACAAAAGAGGGATCACGTGCTTTTGGTAGAATGTCCCTGACAATTCAGTGTTTCTCTTAAATAGCTTTCCTAGGCAAAAGCTAATGGAAGGGTTGTTGGTCTCCAGGCTTGAATAACACTTCTGTGCCTCTTATAATAGCTGTATGGTGGCCAGCAAAAGTTGATTTTATTTCTTGTCACCATGGTGAATTTTAGGCAGTATAATAGCAGCATGGAAGTCCCTTTTCCACAAGATGACCCCACAGTGCTGCTGTAATGTTTAAAGGCCTGACACCAATACGTGGGGGCAATCACTGGGTCATCACCACTCAATTGCAATGATAGGTGGTAAGCTCTTACACGATTGGCCCTGTCTATGTATGGCAGATGGGGTTTTTTTGTTTTATTTTTAAGCATTGATCAGCAATGTGGCATACATTATTAAATTAAATATTGTTGCAGTAAAAGAATACAGACAATATGTTTACTGAAAAACAGAGCACCTTTGAAAAGTGCTGTGCAATCTGTAGGTGTAGGGCTTCATCTGACTACATGCAATATTGGGTTTAATTTGACTCTTGGAACAGCCACTATTTACACATGCCTATTTCACAGGGAAATGCTGCCTTATACTGATGATACTGTTTCTAAGCAATTTAACAACCATCCTAGTTAATCTACCCAAGATATATGAAGCTATATATTCATGTAATTAAGAAGGGGAAATTGCAAAATTCAGTTACTGGCTGTATTTAGATGTCATGATAAACCATGTTGTTGGTTTTTTTGAATAGGAGCACAAAGCCTTGGGTTCACACATCGACTCTTTTTGCAACTGACATTTCCTAACGAGGTTTTCAACATTGTTTTGGGTGGAGTTTATTTTTATAATTTCTGAACATAAAATAAACTAAACTTCTAGCTTGTTTGCAAACAAGGAAACAAATTACATATGGTAGAATTTCTAACTCTACCACTTTGTAAAGTAAACTACGTTTCAGCTTATGCTTCCGAATCTGTGGTGCCTGCAGCAACAGCAGCCATATCTTGCTTGCTGTTTGAATATAATTAAGCCATGAACTATAAGAGAGCCACAAGTGTGCTTGCTTTAATCAACTTTAATGTACAAAAAACCCAATGTTGTGCTTTTAAAACATGTCATGATTTAAAATGTTGACTAATTAAAGTGTATCTCATTATCCCTCCATAGCTACATGCTTGCTCAGTCTAGCTTTAAAGCAAAATTCCTTATATATATTTTAAAGGGTTCCCTCCTCAAAGTGCCTCTAAATGGCACCTGCAACTATCCCTCATAAATGTTTTAAAATCTTTAAAACAACTGGGGCTTTGTAGCAAAGCTGCTTAGCTTAGTGGTGCAGAAATCAAACCTTTTGTGTCTACTAGCAAGGAAAGTGCAAATGCTTAATCTCCCCCTACACAGTCCAGCTATCACTCTGAAGTCTAATGGTTCTCTTCTCAGACAGTTCATTTACACTTTCCTTGGATGCCAACATGATGTATATATAATGTTGTAAGTGTGAGAAGGATATCCAAAGTTGGGAGGTGTGGAGAAGAGAGAAGGCATGGCAGGTTCAGTTCACACTGGGGATTAGTTTTAGCACAGGCCTGTGTTGAAGGATAAGAAACCACATAATACAATACAATACAATACAATACAATACAATACAATACCATACAATACCATACAATACCATACAATACCATACAATACCATACAATACCATACAGAAAAGCAGAGCTGTTAGTTCTGTTTTATCTTTGCTACAGACAACCATGGCTCTTGGGCCATTCTTACAGTACTGTACTGCCTTTTGGCATAGATCTAAAGCACTAGGATATACAGTGGCTGCATTCAGATGTCATGTTTTGATCTACTAAATCAGAGGTGGGGAATCCAAACCATAATCTGGGGAACTGGAAATAAACTCTGTGCCAATGTGGTCCTTTCTTCCCTTCCCTTGGCTTAACAGAACAAAGGTTCAAGTGAGTCCTTCAAACCAGGACCATAAACCATGGTTGAACAATCAATAACATGACATCTGAATGCTGCCTATACATCTCACAAGTTTTATTTATTAATCTCATGAACGGTATTGTAAGTACAACTGGCTTAAAAGTGTATGTGGGACAAGAGTCAGGGACAGAAGTAATTAAACATGAAAGGGCCATTCATTCCACACCAGACTTGGTTCAAAAAAAACAGAGAAAGAATCTAAGTTACCCATCACCCCTAGACAAGGCACTGCAGTGTCCTTAGTATTCATGCAAATGAAGGAGACCGTTATCCTTTAGGCTACACTATGTCATAAGCATTCCAAAGATCTGTGCGTCTACATGAGCACAAAGAACAGAAAAAGCCACCTTTTTAAGTGTTTGGCTGGCAGTACCTGAATCAAAACTCAAAAGACTGAAAATAACCTTCTCCCCTTGTTAGGAATCATTGGCTCAATTTAAAGGCAAATGCCAATTCAATTGCTTTATAATGCACTTCATTAATGTGTGTATTACACTGGCTCTATACACTACTAAGCCTTGTTAGTTTTGTACCACTTTTAACAGGTTTGTGCATGTTGCTTTCTTAGCAGTGCTTTTTTGGTCTGTTGATCACTATTTGCGTGGCAATGCAAAATACGACAAATTCCTTGCACAGAAAAACTGTGCCCTCTTGCCTTTTTCACTTTCAGCATGAGCTCTACAGTGGTCCTAAAACTCCACCTCATACTAAAATTATGAAGATGTAGTTTATATACTCATGTTCATCTGTGGCACTGCGGTGCTTATTCTTAAGAACAGCTTCGGCGACTGTTTCACAAACACAATTAATGCAAGTGTGATTAATGCCAGCTGAGCTCCTTGGAGAAAAGATGGGATAAAAAAAGACAGACTTGTCAAATGTGGGTTGTCTACAGGCAGCATATCATAGGAAGATCCCTTATGTCAAGTTAGCCCGTCAGCCCCTCTAGCTCTGTAATGTCAGCCAATGTTGTGCCCACAGATGTTGTGGACAATTGCTATTGCCTCTGACAATCAGCCCTAATCCAGAAGCAGGGCCAGCCCACCCACGAGGCAGACTGAAGCAGCAGCCTCAAGACAACGGAAGCCTGTGGTGGCTCTGCCCACCTTTGCCACTGTTGCTGGGGTATCTCTCATTCATATCTGGAGTGACCCAATACTGAACATTCAACACAGAAAGTACATGCTCTGCCTCCATCACTGAGCAGTACGACATCCTTTCAAAGTTCTTGATAAATCCCATATCCAGTCCACCTAGGAACAGGGGTGTTTATCAGGTACTGAATAGACTGCAATCCATGGATGGCATGATACGCATGAATTAGGGGCGTGGAAGTTAGAGCAAGTAAAAATTAACGATCCATTTATAAGCATATGTTTTAGCTGAATGAAATACAAATGGCTGTTTGGTTTCCTGCTTTGCATTTGCACCATGACGAAGTTAGCTTTATAGCCTAGTAATAAAAACATTAATTCATATTTCCAAAACAACAAAACTCACAAACAAATGATTAACCTTTAAAAGTGGTTTAAAATATAAAGTGCCTTTAAAGGAGGAGTTCCTTAGTACAACACTTGTGATAAAGGTTAATTTCATTTTGTGTGTGTGACTAAATACTTTATAGATGGATGTGCTTTCTTTCTTTTTAATTAGCAGCTATTTATTTACATGTGCCTCCTCCACAGGCAAATACTACATCCTGAAGCCTCCACGCAAAGCCAGATACCACCTGTATATTCTGTCCCCGCATGGATAAAGCAGCCTTCCTAAGTTCTGCTTTAAAGGAAGATTCTCTTTTACTTCAGATTAGCAAAGAAGCTGGTTTCAGCACTTATCTGAAAATCACTACCTAATTCAGTACATGAAATATCGGCTCTGACATCATACTAACCCACCCCAAAGCATCCACAAGTCTCTACAGGAACAGTAGCAGTGGGCCCCACATCTGCAGATGAGTACAAAGGGCAATCCATAACTTTAATGCAATTTAGACATTTAGATGGATGGGCTGCATGCCCAGTGTGTTGTAATAACCCTGAAAAGCTTTTGGCTCAAGCTGTGGACACATTAGCATTAACTTATGTCTGCTGCCTTGTTTATACTACGTGAGATAACTGCTTGTGCTTCTCTTTCTCTCTCTGCCTGCCGCCCCCAGTACTTAAATGTTACCAACAGAGACTCTCAACGGATACAGAATTTAATTGCAAAGATGAAGAATATTCTCCTACCGTGCTCTTCTGCATTAGTCATGGGGGCTAGCTGAAATGCTGGAAGGTCCAAGCACTTACAGAAATATTTTATTAAATTATACAGATTTTATTTATTTAGGACATGTATATCTCACCTTTCTTGCATCATGAAACTCAAGGTGGCATAGATGGAGCTCTAAGGCAGTTTTTCACTTTTGTCACTATAGCCAGACCCAAATCTTCTTAGATTTTAGTAAGGCGGCTGCGTCATGTGACCTGAGATGCCTGGGAAATGTGATGATAAATTATTCAAAAGGACTTGAAATAAGGGAGTTCCCTATCTGGAAGCCCAAAATGATGTGCTGCTGTTGTTCTCATATATATATATGAGCATCCAGTTGTGCTGATGCAGGTGCACCAATGCATTTCTTCTTTTTGTGCTCCTCCCAGTGGTCATTCCTCCTTTGGTCACTGCTATGGATACACAACCTGACTGATTGTCTCCAGGTGCTGCAGCTGTCTGCAAGGGATTCGCACAAGGTGGGGGTTAGTGCTGGCAACTTTCATGTTACAACTGCAGACATCTTTGCAATCCAGTGTTGATCAACCAATGGACCTGGTGCCTAAAGCCAGCTGCCTGCAGAGCATGTCCTTGGAGATCCTGCCATCTTCCATTCTGTATACATGACCGAGCCAGCATAGACATCACTGTGACAGGAGTGTGGACATGCTGGAAATGAGGGCTTTGAGACTGTGTCCTGCCATGTGATGTGCAAAATCTTCCTGAAACAGCATATGTGGAAGGCACAGGGGGGTCACTCCAGGTGGGTATAAGCTCACTACCATAAAACAGTGTGCTCAACACACAAGCCTGGTAGACCTTCTACTTGGTATTGGTCATTAGCATCACATTCTCCCATAACCTTTTTTGCAAGGCAAGACCACCAGTTAAACATTCCTGTGAGGCAACTAAAATTCCTGCCCCAAGCACTAAGCGCCACTAATACCACCTGGGTCCAGGATGAGAGCACAGATCAACCAGTTCACGAATCTTGCTGGTGCACATTGCTTAAATGTTCCACTGGCACCCCTCACCCACCCCTGCTGGCACCCCTCACCCACCAGAGCCTGCCTTATTGTATCATACGAATCTGGGCTCATCGTTTGTTACCTCCAAGCAAAATATAAGCAGCAACCAAGGTTTATTCTTGGCTTGCCACTCATGGTTTGTTAGGAGGAAACAAAGCACGAGTGTCAGTTCAGATGGCACAACAAGCCGGGCTCTGCTCCACCCTTGTGTAGCAGGAGTATGGAAGAAAAGCTGTGAGAAATGTTTAGCATACAGCTCATTCATACTAAACAATAGTTTGTTTTGAACTATAGTTTAAGATGACGGTTGTGATAAGCCCGTGAGTGCCTTACAAAAAACATATTTATTTGCTTAGGCCTTCCAGCATGTCTTCTGAGCTAATTTTTACTGGTGCTGATTAATGTTTTATAGATTTGCTTGGTATTTACTGTTAACTGTTTTATTGCTTCTATTGTTCTAAACTTGCATGCAAATTTACATACATATTATATACTGCTTTTGTTTTGAGTTAGAAAAAAAAATGAAAACTATTATTCTTTTTAGGAGCTCTGGGAGTTATTAAATTCTGATGTAGCCTAAAAAATAGTTTCAAATGAAATAGCTATTTCTATACAAGATGCAAGCAACAGACCAGAAGCCAGCAACAGCCTTTTCAGCATCTTTCAACGCTGCAGATACTCCTGGGCCTAGAATAGCTCTGTAATTATACTGCAGTTCACAAACCCAGATATTGTCTACAAGTGGTAATTTATCATATTATATCAATGTCAATGTGTACATTTGAAAAATGGATCGGGGTTGCATCAACACTTACAACTCTTGGGAGTAAAGTGAATGTAGCCAACAGTGAAATAATCCAACAATACTCCAATAAAGATTTATAATAAAACAATCCCTTGAATCAACCAACAAGATAAAATGATAGTTTGTCTCAGGTTTATTGCTTTCCGTTAGACAATCTTACACAGAAAGAGAATACTTTCACTTAATTCAAATTTCAGAATCCTTTTTAACAAGCCTTGCCAACCTTCAGAATTGATCAGACAGTGGTGGTCAGGTCTAAAGCCAGCTTCAAGTTGACTTTTTAATATGCACCATGTTCCTTGATTTCCCCCCCCCCCCAATTCTATTTCAGAGCTTCTTTCAATTACACATTCAGCACTTTTCCTCTTCATGTTAATATTGCCTAAATTAATAACCCTATGAATGCAAGAGGCCTCTTAAAATAAAACTATGTAGCTATGGCAATTTGGCCTTTTCTTATAAACATACTAGGAAACAGAGCAAAGACAAGCTCATAATGACAATAGGCATAAGTTAGCCAAGTCCTAATGATTTACATGAGGGACGCGGGTGGCGCTGTGGGCTAAAGCCTCAGCGCCTAGGGCTTGCCGATCGAAAGGTCGGCAGTTCGAATCCCCGCGGCGGGGTGCGCTCCCGCTGCTCGGTCCCAGCGCCTGCCCACCTAGCAGTTCGAAAGCACCCCCGGGGGCAAGTAGATAAATAGGTACCGCTTACCAGCGGGAAGGTAAACGGCGTTCCGTGTGCGGCTCTGGCTCGCCAGAGCAGCGTTGTCACGCTGGCCACGTGACCCGGAAGTGTCCCCGGACAGCGCTGGCCCCCGGCCAATAGATGTGAGATGGGCGCACAAACCCCAGAGTCTGTCAAGACTGGCCCGTTCGGGCAGGGGTACCTTTACCTTTACCTTTAATGATTTACATTAGGAAATTTGCAGCCTAATTCTATGCACATTTACTCTGCAGTAAGACCAAGGGAGTTCACAAGGCTTACTCACAAGTAAATACCCACAGGGGTGCAGTTTTACACTCATCATATCAATGGGGCTTGACACTTTGACTCAGTAACGTTGATACAGGCTGCTTGCATGTATAACCTGCTTTGGGGGCTTTTATAGAAGAAAATGAGGATACATATAGAATACCCAAACCTCATACCTCATTAACCTTTATTCAGATAATATTCCAGTGTTATTTGAGAAAGTATCTTTGGCAGTCTGGGTGGGTGGGCGAGGCCTGATTCAGAGGTGCTTCAGAGGAAGAGGAGGATTATATTGGACCAAGTACCAACCTCTAAACAGGCTCCCCCAAGAGCAAGCAGGTGGAAATCATGGACAGAGACAAGCTTCATGTTTCCATCAACTACATCGTTAGCCCTGCCCTTGAAGTGACATACCGTATTTTTCGCTCTATAACATGCACCCGACCATAACACGCACGTAGTTTTTAGAGGAGGAAAATCCGTAGGCATGCCACCCATAGGCATTCCCTCCATAACACGCACAGACATTTCCCCTTACTTTCTAGGAGGAAAAAAGTGAGTGTTATGGTGCAAAAAATACGGTAATTGCCCATTTACAGGCATAGAAGAAAGGTCATTATCAGAAAGTGTCTCTGTACTCTCTGCTAAGGGATTGACAGGGCAAGGTCATATTTCTATCATCTGACAGGGGAAAGAACATTGAACATATTCTTGGGTATTAATTAAATTATGATAACATATCAAAAATGTGCTATATATATAAAAAAAATCCAATATGCCATCAACAGAAACATTCTATGTGAGACAGTGGTGCAAATGCTTTTGCTGAGGAAAACCTCTCACAGAATCAGCTCGTTTGGGGAGAGAGGGTCCTGGTGCCTTTTGTTTAATTAACAAATAAGCTAACTGAACAGAAGGGAGCAGTACAGATACTGATACAATGCACTACAGGTATCAATCTCCAAGAGCAACAGTAGTCCACTACAAAATCTCAAACTGCTTTATATGGCCCCATTCAGATCACTTCTCCCCACTCCCTAGTCTCAGCCATAACCCTGGCAGATATGTTGGGCTTGCCAGGAAATGTTGACGCCTAAGGTGGAAAACAAAATGGCATCCCTCCTATTCCATGAACGAAAGCAGAGTCCAACTGTGGCAACAGGACAGCATCCTTCACTGCACTACAGGGCAGGCTATGTGGCCCACAGCCCTACCTGCCAGCACCCTACCACTGTTCCCCACACTTCAACATCTGCTACCTGAAGCAGTTGCCTCAGTCTGCCTCATGCTGGCCCTGGGACATGTATCCTCAGCTGTCCTTGAAGGCCCATTAATCAGCATTAATTGCCAAACCACTAAAGCATATGGCTCATAATAAGAATTTAAAAAACTTAAAAAGGAAAAGAATTTCATGAGATGCAGTAAATTGCCTCAGTTCATGTGATAGTTATCCCTAGCAGCATTGTGATATGAAGGGAAAACACTCCAAAACGCCAGGAAGCTCAAATCATTGTTCATACTAGCAAATACCAGTGCTGGTATAACGATCCTTTGGGAAAGGAACATATGCACTTACCTGGAAATAAGCCTATTGAACTCAGTGCAGCTTATGTCTGAGTAGAGAGTTAGGACTGCACTAGCATCTAATCAAGTTTCTCCCTCCACTTTTGCAACACCTCATTCCACAAACATACACTTGTGCTTCCCCTTCCCCCAAAACCTCAGCTATCAACTCTTCATCCCTAGCTGCAGTCACCCCTTCCTGACAACAACATGCACTCAGAGCAAAATCTGAGCCGCAGAATAGAATATTTCCCGAACAGAAGAGAAGCTCCTCTCAAAGCAAGCTTAGAAATCAAGACAAGTAAACTCACAATCAAGTATATTCAACTGCTAGAGCAGCACCGAGTATTTGTTCAAGAAATTAGCCTCCCAACCACCAAATCCTCCCTTAAGACAAAAATACAGCCAACTCACTGCCAACCCCAGCCAGTCTCCCTCCACGCTGTGACACCTCTTGGCGGAGAAAAGCCTCCAGACTCTCTTGCAAACTGATGTCAGAGATAGCAGACTTTCCTATTACAGCTCTTTTACTGTAATCCATGTGCTTCCTTCTGGCCAGTCCCTGCTGGCCATATAGCACTGCATGATCTCTTCCCTTGAATGTAGCTGTGCTTCCAGAACACACCAGCTTCTGGCAGTCAGTCTAACTCTCTTCAGCTGCGTTTATACTTGGCAGCTGGGAGGTATCAGGCTGTCTGAGTGAGAAAGCAAGGAGGCTGTTCCCCCTCTCTCCAGCTTGCAGTTTGGAGAGGGCAAATCATATGGCATATATGAATCCTGAATATATGCACTGAATAAAGGAATCTGGAGAATGCAGCCATTACTTTACTATCCATATCTAATTTATGCTGGTAACAGTCTGGTGAGGGAACGCAAAGAGTGACTGGTTCAAGTCCATGGAAAGGAGGTTTGTGGCTGTGGTGAGATTTGGAGTAAGGAAAAACATACAAAAACAATTATACAACTTATCAAGCACCTTACGGGATTCCCATAAATTAGGAGAGACAAAAGAGAAGTACAGTTTGAGGGGAAATGGGTGCCTGTGGTCATTTAACCCACACCCAAGAAATCATACTGGAATTTCTCATGGCACAATATTCCCTGTGCAAGTTCTCACTAAATTCAGCGAGAATAACTTCTGAGTAGGCATTCTTAGCATTCTGCTGTCAGTAATTAATTAAACAGTGACTCTTCCCTTTCATAATTTCAAATTATCCCAATTAAAAAAAGAGAGAAATCACTGAAGACTGTTGCAGTTTATATGGAAGGCTGAAGCAGTTTTTTATTCAGGCCATCCACTGAATGAAATCAATAGTTTAAAATACCAATAAATCACACCTGAAGACTATACTTGTTCAACGTGCCTTCAGGCAGAGACATTCAGTCTCTTACACAGGGAATAGCACAGGCAAACGTAAACTCAGCCCTCCAGATGTTTTGGGACTACAACTCCCATCATCCCTAGCTAGCAGGACCAGTGGTCAGGGATGATGGGAATTGTAGTCCCAAAACAACTGGAGGGCCGAGTCTGCCTAAGCCTGGAATAGCATCTTGCTTGGTGACACTACACTGCCATTCCTCTTCCTCAGTTGAATTCCACTGGATAGAGGTAGGTTGGTATGTTTAAAGTTTATGCACGGAACCAGCAGCAAGGCCAAACCATAACAAATCAGACACTGCAAATGCAAGCTCCACAAGAAAGCAAGTATATTTTCATTTTAAAAACTTTTCCATCTAGTATGACAATTTAATATGCTTTATGGATCCCTTTATTTATTGTTTCACTACTTTTAATGGCTGGTTTTGTTTTAGCATCTTTACAGTTATGTAAGGAACCTTGAACTTTTTGTGGAAAGCCATCCTGTGCATATATATAAATACAGTGGTGCCCCACAAGACGAGTGCCTCGCAAGACGAAAAACTCGCTAGACGAAAGGGTTTTGCGGTTTTTGAGCTGCTTCGCAAGACGAATTTCCCTATGGGCTTGCTTCGCAAGACAAAAACGTCTTGCAAGTTTGTTTCCTTTTTCTTAATACCGTTAATACAGTTGCGACTTGACTTCGAGGAGCAACTCATAGAACGCGGTGTGGTAGCCTTTTTTGAGGTTTTTGGTGATTTTTGAAGTTTTTCCAAAACTTTTCCGACACTGTGCTTCGCAAGATGAAACATTCGCTAGACGAAAAAACTCGCAGAACGAATTAATTTCGTCTTGCGAGGCACCACTGTAAATCATATTCATTTTTCTAAGGTATGATGCAGTCTGCAAGTCTGTATCAGTTTATGCAAGGATACCTGGGAGGAAGCCCTTAAACTCAATAGAACTTAATCTGGAGTAAGCATGCGTAAGATTGTGCCTGAAGACTTACTAGCTCAAATGTATTATTGCCTGTTATTAATAGTTAATCACTACAAACACAGTTATGCCTGGGATAACACAGAGTTGCTTTGCAGCCTCCTTTATTTACTACCCCAACCAAAAGCTCAAGAATTTACTTACAATGATAATAACTATTAGTACAAAAAATGTTCCAATTTCCTCAGAAGTGGGACCTTGGCTGGCCCTTTGAGTGTGCTGTAGAACCAGACAGCAGCAGGGGTTAGGAATGTAACGTTATGCCAAGTCGTTTATGCCAGAATTCCCACAATTTTAAAGTGCCTTCAGTTGGAGACGTTCAGTCTCTTACACAGCAAAAAGTGCTTTAATTGGTGATACTACACTGCCACTCCTCTTCTTCAATATAATTCCACTGGATGGAGATAGGGTGGAATATTAGTTTATGGTACAGCTGCAGCTGTGTCAAAGAACATGAAGCACATTCCCACAGTTTCTTGGTAACCTCAAGACTCAATTATTACAACATGGAGCTACCCTTGGTCTTGGTCTGGAAGTTCAAGCTTGTGCAAAACATTGCAGCTAAACTGTTGGTGGCAACAGGTTATCACCAGTATGTAACCCTGGGGCTTCAAAGTTTGCACTGGCTGGCTGCCCATATGCCCAGGTTCAAGGTTCTTGTATTAATTTACAAGGCCTTTAACAAATTGGGCCCAGGATGCTTCAAGGACTGCCTAGTTCCTGATATCCCTACCCACTCACTGAGGTCTTTGGAGGAATCACTGCTAATGATACCCCATTGCTATGATCAGCTTATTTCTGCCAAGAGATGTGTGTTTAGTACTGTGGGCCCAATTTTATGTAACTCTTCCAGTTGAGGTCAGACAAGCCCCCACCCCTATTCGACTCCTGGCACCTACTGAAGTCTTTCTTATTCCAGCAGGCATCTAACTGAAGTTTGATTTTATAGTTGTACCTGATTTTTTTTAAATTTTGTTTTGTACCTTTGAATACCACACACATAAACATCAACTGAGATTACAGAGGCTGAACTGTTCTGAAATGAAGTTGCTTTTCAGAACTCTATATATTCTCAGGGTTAACATGTATAACCACACCTTTAAAGAGATTTGAGATAAAATCTCCATAATCTCATGTTGATGTTTGTTTGTTTGTGGGGTGGGAGACAACAGACTCTAAGGCTTGGCAATAAATGAGGAAAATGTCTGAGCATTTGCCACTTGTGTTCATTTTCCATACTTGCAGCTTCTAAAGCACTCAGCTTATTAAGGGCTCAATGGTATCTTGTAATATGAGCTCTTTTTTTTTATTCATGTACCCATAAAAAAACAAAAACAAAAAGCCCATCCAACATCTTGCAGGTCTTGGAGCCTTTAATGGGATTGCCCTTGATGAGAGATATGAAGGTAAATTTCCTGTTAGCCTGAGTCACACTAATGGACTTTCAAAGTGCAGTCTTTCGACTAGCTCTTAATGACTTGTTGCAATGGAGATGGGGAATCGGCATACAGCAATGCCATCTTCTGGCATAGTTCCGGTGAGAAAGGGAGTTTGCTGAATGCAGCTCAAAGGAAGCTCCTTTTCTTTGGAAACAGAAACTCAAGCAGCCACACAATAAATCTTGAGGGTTGTTTTTCTCAGAACACATAATGTTGGATTGTGATTGTTCAAGGAACTGAAATGAAAGAGGAAAGGAGAACACATAGTACTGAACTGGAAGGGCATAACTTAAGTGGGTGAAATCAGACTACAAACATGTTCAGAGTGCAACCAATTCATATACAAATGTTACTGGGGGATTTTTTTAAAAAATATTGCAAGTATAATCCTCCCTCCCTGTCTATGCCACTGGATAGCTAATAATGGGGTGAGCCTACATGCAGAACAGTCCCTGCAACTGTGATTGCAGAAGCTGACTAGCATGATAAAATTTATTTTGAGATTCAAGTTCCCAGCTGTTTAAAAAATGCAATTAAAATAGCAAATACAAAACACACAATTAGAAATACTGTGGAACAAAATGAACCATAGAACATGTAATTGTGACTGCATTGCACATTATGTCCCTACTTTATCAGAAGTATTCCTGTTTTTAAAATGCTGCTAAGAGATCAATGAACATATATCTTTGTGGCCAGACACACTTCTGTCTTTTGAAGTCTGTGCATAAACATCAGTGTTTAAGATATGGCAACTCAACTGGAAAAGAACCTAAGTTTGACAGTAATCAGTTCCAATGCATTTGTTCTCAGCTTGTGAATTACATTACAATATGAGAACAACTTTCTCATATTATTAGACTGGTCAAATGCATACACCAGGGAAAGAAAACTGGTGTCTCAACGATGCATCTGCTCACTTGCACACTACAAACTTATCCATCTCCCTTCTACCAGCCTCACATTAACAGATTGCCACTTTTCACCTGACAGGCATCACGCCAAGAGAGAAATGAGAGATGAGCTTCCATTTCCCATTCACAGTTGCAAGGTAAGAAGCTGCTCTAGCACTTTCTTTTTAGCCTGGTCAACAATACTCCCTGATAAATGGGCACTGCATTCCCCTTCCAGCTGCAGAACCTTCCTCAATATTGGGGAATTTCCCCCTGCAAAGTCGGTAGGGCTGACCATTTCTAGAGATTGGAGAATGGAGGTGGTGGGTTATAATAGTAATATAATAATTTATTATTTGTACCCCACCCATCTGGCTGGGCAGCTTCCAACAAAGACTAAAAATACATTAAAATGTCACACATTAAAAACTTCCCTGAACAGGTGTCTTCTAAATGACAGGTAGTTGTTTATCTCTTTGACATCTGATGGGAGGGCGTTTCACAGGGCGAGTGCCACTACTGAGAAGGCCCTCTGCCTGGTTCTCTGTAGCTTTGCTTCTCGCAGTGAGGGAACCGCCAGAAGGCCCTCGGTGCTGGACCTCAGTATCCGGGTAGAACGATGAGGGTGAAGATGCTCCTTCAAGTATACTGGGTTGGTAGTACAATGGTAAAATAGCAGATGGAGGCCTTTCTGGATGTACTTTCATTGCATATTTAGACTGCAAACAACCAACATCCCGCTCACAGTTCAAGCAGGTGTTGATGATGAGCCTCCTCTCCCACCTGAATCATTTCACTACTGTGCTCGATTTAGCTATGTCAATGTCTGACTAACCCTTACTGGCTTCTCATGAATTGTACCTATTGATTCCTCTTGCTCACTTTTGTCTGATAAGCTGTTATTGCAGAGCCAACTAATACACCTGTAGCACCTTAAAGACAAATGAATTCATGATGACACATTCATGATGCAAAGTTTTGAGTCCACTTCATCAGATGCAAACGCTCAGTATGTTAGTATGATTTTTATTTTTGCATGTATATTTGTTTGCTGAATATGTTAAATTGATTGTTCAGTGTATTTATATTGTGGTGGCCTATGGCTTTAAACAACAAAGTTTTATTCTATTCCAATGTGCTGTCTTTAAGATGTCACAAAACTTGTTTTTTTCTGCAGCAACAGCACTGTGAATTGTTGCAATGCTGTTGTCATTGTCATCTGTCTGTCTAGAGAGACAATGGAGGGCACTACACCAGTGTGGTGTAGTGGTTAAGAGCGGTAGTCACGTAATCTGGGAAACCGGGTTCGCGTCTCCGCTCCTCCACATGCAGCTGCTGGGTGACCTTGGGCCAGTCACACTTCTGTGAAGTCTCTCAGCCCCACTCACCTCACAGAGTGTTTGTTGTGGGGGAGGAAGGGAAAGGAGAATGTTAGCCGCTTTGAGACTCCTGAAGGGGAGTGAAAGGCGGGATATCAAATCCAAACTCTTCTTCTTCTTCTTCTAATGATGAAGCCTTAGCAGCACTGAAGAACCACATTCCCCCATGGACAAACCTCTAGAGAGCCTACTCCTCTGGAAATTGTTGCTAAAAATATTTTTTAGATAATGCTATACCTGGGTTTTATCCAAACATATATACCTGCTTTCTTAAAAAAACAAAAACCACTTCAGATACCTTATGAATAGTATTTTGAAACTGCCTTCTTGCTATCACAATTGGAAGTGTTTTTATAATAACAACAACAACAACAATGACAACAACAACAACGACTTCAGTAGTATCTGTTCCTCCTGTTCTCCATCCTCTGGTCCCCTCTCGCTTTTGTGTTTCACATTTCTTTTTGTTCTACAATAATTCCTTGTAGAAGCTGAGTAGCTCAGTTGGCTAGAGCATGGTGCTGATAATTCCAAAGCTGTTAAGGTTACAGGTTCAATCCCCGTAAGGGACAGCTGCATATTCCTGCATTGCCGGGTGCTGGACTAGATGATCCTGAGGGTCCCCTCCAACTCTATGATTCTGCCTTCATGGAATTAAATGTGAACCAGAATTTCTTTTCTGCCCTGCTAATGAACTTGAATGATGTTCTCACACACATACAGAGAACCAGACACCCTCTGCTGGCTCTTATGGGAAGTCGAAGTTGAAACTGAAGCTGCTACTTCTTTCTGATTAAATCCTGGTAGACAGCCTGCAGTAAAACAGAATCAGAAAGCTACAACTTCCTATAATTCAAATTATCTTGTGGTTTGAACGTAATGCTGACTGTGGCTTGTAAATGCATTAGGAAAAAAACTGAACCTCAAATCACCCCAAGCTGTATCAGTAGATCTAGATGTTTCATCCCACCTCCCTCCACCTGCCTTGTAGACGTTTCATTGAAGAGTTAAAATTGAAGTTGAGTTCAAATTAGGCAACGTTACTGTATTATATGCAGATGGCCAAAGCTGCCCAGTGTAAAAATTGACCAATGAAGTGGTTTGGACTCTACTCCTGAAGCTAAATAGGTTGCATGAGAGTCTGTGTACAAATGTAGGCTGCTCTGAGCAATTCAAAGTGGGATGTGTATGTAGCCAAAAAAATAAATACAAAGGTTGATAGTTCCCTGCCTCCAGAGTCCACCTTCAGTAGCCAATTTCCAGCCTTAGATGAAGAAAGCAGCCCCCTGTCCAAACTGTGCCCTGGGTAAGCCATCCTTGTTCAACTCAGAACCATAATCAGGGATGATTTTTCATATTCACAAGTGAAACTAGGCGCTGCAAGGTTTATGAGGGAGTAAACCCTACTGGCCTTAATGAGGCTTATTTCTAGAGAGAGAGAATGCTTAGGGTGGGGGGGGATGAACTGTAAATCAAACAGATTTTACAACTGGACCTAACTCACCCAAAAGGGATGGAGAAAACCAAACAGGGTCACTGGCTGAGCACTGCACATCCAGCTGAAGTGGAAGCACAGAAGGAAGGGAAGGGAGCTTAGATGTTGGAAGTCTGGAAAAGACAACTACAGTGGTACCTCGGGTTAAGTACTTAATTTGTTCCGGAGGTCCGTACTTAACTTGAAACTGTTCTTAACCTGAAGCACCACTTTAGCTAATGGGGCCTCCTGCTGCTGCTGCTGCCGCGCCGCCGGAGCACAATTTCTGTTCTCATCCTGAAGCAAAGTTCTTAACCTGAAGCACTATTTCTGGGTTAGCGGAGACTGTAACCTGAAGCGTATGTAGCGCAAGGTACCACTGTACTTCCTGAGAGTCTGGAGTGTGAGGACTGACTTTCCAGAGGAGGAGGAACAACGGAGGATTATGATCAAATGAAAAATTGTTTGGATAGCTGCCTTAGTAAAACATTTGGTAATTAGTAACATGATATCTCTTAGCAAAGCCAAATAGGTAGAATTTGGGAAGCTTGAATCACACACCCCATTTGCTTTCTTACAGAGTATGCACTATAGCAAATGTCATGTAAATGAGATTAAAAAGCACTTAGGAGGAGATGCAGTGGTTCCAAGGACTGGTAGCTGAGTGCATCTCCCTCTATCTGAGTCATCTTTTCGGACAACCTGCATGGATGAAGACACAAAATATTAAACATATCCAAAGGGTACCTTGAGAAGGACCTGAAAGACCTATGTGACTTGATTCGAAAGGCTGGGGGAAAGCACTAAATGCTGCACATATGCGGAAATACTTTTTCAAAATATGCAGGCCTACCAATCGAGAAGGGGGAGTGCTTGGATTGGGAGGCGTGTCCTTCATGCTTCCTCTGAATTGCTAGTGGCTTCATGAGAAGTGAATGGGGGAACAGAAGGGTTAAAAGTGGTCCATGGAGAATGATTCAGATTGTCCTCACTTGCTCACTTGTCCTCACTTTTTTAAAAATATATGAAATATTTCCTCATACGTACGGCATCTGTATGCACTGACACATCATGCAATGTAGTGCTTCAAGTGAATGTGACATCTTGGCTAAATCACAGCACATATACAAACATTTTAAGAAACTAATAAATAAATAAAAGGCGTGAAGGGTGAAGATTAGGGGCTGTATCCAATGAAGTCCAGAGCAGATTGGGCAGTGGAGCAGTTCAGGTGGCATGCAGGAAGGGAAGACTTCTGCATAAGCAGAAGTCATAGAAACATGAGAAGCTGCCTTATATTGACTCAGACCACTGGTCTATCCAGCTCAGAACTGTCTGCACTGACTGGCAGTGGCTCCCCAGGGTTTCAAGTAGGGAACTCTCCTGACCATACATGGAGATAGAATCATAGAATCATAGAGTTGGAAGAGACCACAAGGGCCATCGAGTCCAACCCCCTGCCAAGCAGGAAACACCATCAGAGCACTCCTGACATATGGTTGTCAAGCCTCTGTTTAAAGACCTCCAAAGAAGGAGACTCCACCACACTCCTTGGCAGCAATTCCACTGTCGAACAGCTCTTACTGTCAGGAAGTTCTTCCTAATGTTTAGGTGGAATCTTCTTTCTTGTAGTTTGGATCCATTGCTCCGTGTCTGGAGCAGCAGAAAACAACCTTTCTCCCTCCTCTATGTGACATCCTTTTATATATTATGATGCCGGGGATTGATGCTGGGATCTTCTGAATGCAAGGCAGATGTTCCACCACTGAGCTACATCCCTTCCCCATAAAGTTCTTCCACTAATGGAATGATACAACCCTAGGACCCCCCATTGAATTGGTTAGTTATTACTTAATTGAGAAACATTTTATAATTGACTAAAAAGTGTGAATTCAAATTGAGAAACATTTTTAATTGACTAGAAAGTGTGAATTCATTAACCAGGCTGTAGATCTATCTATTGCTTCCATTAGGATTATATATATATCTCTGGATAGCTCAGTTGGTTAGAGTGTGGTGCTGGTAAGGCCCAGGTTGCAGGTTTGATCCCCAGATGGGACAGCTGCATAGTCCTGCATTGCAGGGAGTTGAACTTAGATGGTCCTGGGAGTCCTTCAGGGTGACTCGCTGCCTAAACTACCTGATTATGAGAATGAAATGAGTGTGGGGAGAACCACATATGCAGCCACTTTGAGCATAATAACCTTATCCAAAAGTTTTGTTTTCCCCTCTTCTGCATCTTTTCCAAATGGGTTCCCATATAGAAAAGTGTGAAATTCAGCATGCTAACTCTGAAGTTGTGTTTTATAGGCAAACATTTTGCTAAGGTGGCGTATTACTTTTCTCTCGATCTTCATCCAGTCATAAAAATTCCCCTTCTTGTCAAAGAATATGAGCTCATTCACACATGCATATTCAACACCTGACAACTGCAACATCATGGGGTGATCATCATCTGTGTATGAGCCATCACAGATCAAGCATTGCAGACAGAACCTTCCCATGAGCTTATATACCATCTACAGCAGCACATCATTGGTTCACGTATTCACCGGTAAGTCATCCAGCAATGATTAATTAAACAATAATTTAATCATGGAAGGATAACATATGCATCTCTTTTGGGAAGTGCATCTATATGTAAAGTGTCTTAATCATTTATTACCATTTTATCTGGCTTACAATATTTGAAATCCAATTTAAAAACTCAGCAAATCCCAGTTCAAAGAGAGGTAAACTGAAGCAATGTTAAAGGTGACAAGAGTATTTACAAAAGAAAAGAAAAGTGAATAACCAAGAGATAAGATTATCAGGAACAGTCATCTTAGACCTAGGACTCAGCTATACAGCTGCACATAAAATGTTTCAAGTGTGTTTTAAGTGCAATATACAATATGACACTAGATGGCGATGGTGAGCCTTATGGAAAATTGGATGTATTTTTTAAAACGCTTTTTAAAAAATCATTTTCGGAATGGTTTTTATATGTGTGTAGATTCCACCTTAGCTAGCTGAAAGAGCATCCAGAGGCACCAGTAAAGAAATGGCCCTTTCCCCACTTGCCACTTACCTTAACCCAAAAAGTAGGGTACCAGTGAAAGGCCTCTAAGGAAGAAATAAGGGGCTGAGCAGATTCAAATGCCATACACCCTGTTCCAGACTACTTAGAACAGTGGTGGTAGTTGTGTTTTTTCTGTTCCACCAAATGTTTACTTAACGAGAACTCCCAGCAGCCCCAGAAAGCATGGCCAATAATCAAGGATGATAGGAACTGTAGTTCAGCAATATCTGGTGGGCCAAAGATTCCCCACCTGATGTGACTTGCCTCATGCTACTAATGGAAGGGCCATCCCTGCAGAGCTGATAAGTACAAAAAGCTGCTGAGAGGCCCACAAGGATCAACAAGGACACATTCCCAATGTATTCATCAGTCAGCAGCAACAGAAGAAGCATCAGTCCCAAAACACACAGAGAAGCTTCACAGAAAATTTTTCACAGAGCTACAGAGCATTTCTTTTTGATTTTGTATGTGCAAGCAGTTGCCCTTGAGTTTATTAACACAGGCACCAGCTGTTTGCAAGGAAAAAGAGTGGCTTTCCAGTAATGACAGTATTTCCTCTCTCACCCCTCACCCGCCCTTGTGTACTCTTCTAGGAGAAACAAAAATAAAAGCTTCTCACTTGAAGCCTAATACTGGAACTAAGCAGGAATTTCTGACCAAAGCAGCATGCAGGAGTCAGTCTGATTCCACCAAGGTTTTCCGATACATAGCAGAAGAGAAAACCTGCATGTTAAATGTTAAGGAGGTGGCAAACAAAAATAATTCATTTCTCATCCTCCTCAACATTTCAGAGGATTTGTTGTGGCTACAGGGCTATAAATAGAACCCATAGGGATGGCTGACCCAGGAAGACTGTAGTCATATGATCAAATAGCAAACAATGGGGTACTGTCTGTGAACCAATCTGAACACACGCAAGGGCTGAAAAAGGTTCTGCGGTCATCTAGTCTTGCCCCCTCCTCACCTTGTCAGACACATCAATCCTCCTATGAATTAACTTAGTTCTTGTCCCCAGAATGCGTGCAAAAGACAGGGACAGATGCTAACAGTGTATTTCATGGCATAGCTGCTGGCAAAAAAAGTTAAAAATTGGTAAAAAGACTGAGGTGGATTGCACAAGTGAGTCAAGCCAGGTACTCTCGAAAAATGAGGAAGAGCAATCTGCAAAGCACTCAAGCAGTTTTTGCTGGTATTAATAATGCTTAATAGGCAGAAATAAGAACTATGAGGCTAAACAACCTTCCACAGGTCACCAGTGCTTTGTTTATCAGCAGTTGCTGAGGAAAAGTAAGCTCAGGTACTAGAAAGGACAACAGATTAGTCTAGAATGCAGCAGCGCAACTGAATTTAAAAGGGTTAACACAGCAAACACTCAAATGTTTTGCAGGCTTTTTTGATGAATGAATCTTTTGTTGCCCAAACAAAGATTCTTTTAACATAGGGAAGTCTCAAGTCGTTGCCCCATTGTGCTCCTCATATTCAATGGGAGCAATTAAGGCACGCAGATAAACCAGAATATTTTACAACCACGCAGGCATTCTTTTTTTCTTTTTTTTAAAGAGCTGTGCAAGTGGATGCAATGAAAGATACAAAGTTCTCAGACTGCACAATGTCACTGTGGTCAGATTTTTTTTTCTTCCATAGTGGGAATCTCAGCTGTGATGTATGACTCAACTGCAGCTTTGATTTGATTACCAACAAAAAAATGTGGAACAGTCACGCATAATTGGTCCCAGCAGTTGGAAGGAAAAACACACATAACTATTATTTCACAGTGTTATCAGACCATTTACTGAAAATCCAACTTCAAACATTAATCCCAGGACTGGATCTTACATGATAGTTCATACTTCACAAAGCACACAGGCCCAAGACTGTTGCCTATAATCCATCACTGAATGAGACACTGATCACCCACCAGGGATCTGGTAGTCATGGATTACACATGAAGTTCACGAGGCATGGTAATTGGTCCACAACTTTGTATTTTGTTTTACCAGGAGCGTGTTAGAAGACGAATACAGGAGGGAAAACCCCATTTAATTAAATTGAAAGGCTAAGGCAGCAATCTTCTGAAATCTTATTTGGGAGGGAGTTGCATGGAACTCGGTGGGATTTATGTCTGATTAAAGATGCTTAGGTTTGGGCTGTAAAGAGGAAAGGGAAAAAAATGGGGTGGGGGAGGAATAAGAGCTTAAGCTTACTGAGAAGAGAAACTTAACATGCCAAAATCCATATCAGGACAATGCCTTTATGAGGCCAACAGCAACATCACAAAATAGTGTGCAAGTTTTCAAGCTATCCAGAACTCTTCCTCAGAGAAAGTTTCTCAAGCTGATGCTGTTTCCTATACAGTGGTACGTCGGGTTACATACGCTTCAGGTTACAGACTCTGCTAACCCAGAAATAGTACCTCGGGTTAATAACTTTGCTTCAGGATTAGAACAGAAATCGTGCTCCGGCAGTGGGAGGCCCCATTAGCTAAAGTGGTGCTTCAGGTTAAGAACATTTTCAGGTTAAGAATGGACCTCCAGAACGAATTAAGTACTTAAGCCAAGGTACCACTGTATACATATGACCTTCCAAAACAACTCATTTAATTCTTTTTAACTAGGGATGGGTTAATTGCTTAACCCGTCAAGAGCCACACTGGAATCAAACTGCAAGTTGTGCACCTGCACATTTAACATAGCTTGTTTCCATTCTTTCCTTGGTGCCTCCCTCAAGGTTCTTCCCTGGACTCAGAGCAAATTGATCTGAGGCTTTTGCCTCACGGAGACTGGCCTATTCCCATGCCCTCTACGTGGGCCACGCACATTCTAGGCAGCTATGTCTGGCCACCAAAGCTTTTCTCCCGACTGGCTATCGGCTTCTCTCTATTAAATCAAAGCTAATGAACATCTTACTCCTGCATCACAGCTGTGCCAGAAAAGTCAAAAGATTCCTGTTTTGAAAGAGAGTGGTTTACTGGGGGATATACTATAAAGGGAGAGGTGAGAAGAAGGCAGGTTGGAATGTAATGGGAGATCTCCAGGTCATTTGCAGTAGATCAGCAAGGATTTCTGACTCCTAATTATGTAACAATAGCAGCAGCAAAGAAGCTTTCTCCACCTTACTGACTATAGTTTGCTGAAAAAGAGTGAATTTGTGTGTTAAAGCGCTTGTGAGATTGGTTCTGGTACTGATGACAAATTCCTGGGTTGAGCAGTTGTTCAGCAACACCCTGCTCCTTAGTTCTTAGGATATGTCTGTTCACCTGATCCAATGTTTTGCACCTGGCTCCACTTAGTGGATTTCAGGGTACTAGTTTTTTAAAAAGTAGATCCCACAAGACAGAAATCTGCCCACCTGCTGTATAAATGTACAGATAACCAGATTAATTGCAGCCCATCAACCATTTATGGCAGCCCACTCTGTATGAGGAAAGTTCATATGTTCATAATAAACTTGCTATTGCATCCTAAGAACCATGAATAGACTTGGGTTTGCAGAATGAGGCTCCCCAATTCGTTCTTCTGCTGCAGCCCACCCACACCCCAAGATACCCCCTAAAAAGCAGACTTTGAGGAACAGCGTGGGACATGGGAAGCATAGAAATTAGTGGGCATTTGGGACCTCCTATGCATGAGTGAGAGTACCCTGCTGCCTCGCCCCTCTCCTTCCTAGTAAGCAGCAGTGACTCAGCTGTTGGGAGGTTAGTTGAGTGGAGCTGCCACCATCACCATGCCATCTGCTGTAGCTTCTCAAAATGAATCAATAAATTACCTATTCAGACAATGAGATTATATGTGTCTTTTCCTACCTTTTGCAGTTTCTGTATTCCCTTCACACCTATTTTTCTCACCCCCTCCCCCAGTACGGTAATCAGTTATGATCCCATCCCCACTGAGTCCTCATTTGATTGATTTGGGTTCTCCCCTTAGGAATTTCACCTTAAAAACAAAGCAAAGCAATTGTTTCTGAAGATCTCAGGTATTCCCTCCTCCCCTGAAGTCTGTCAATGCCCTTCTCTTTTGCAGAGGCATACCAAGGCGTCCCTTGGCAAGGAGCTGTATTGGCGCCCCCCTGTCAGAAAAAAAAATGAGAAGCAGGCGAGGGTGCCTGGACAGGAGAAAGGTGTCTCCTTCAGGCTAGATAGGGTGCCCACACTGCTCTCTGCCTGGAATCCACTCGAGGACCCCTTTTCATCCCCTCCTGCATCTGCTTCAACAGCAACCTTTCCTGCTGGACATCCCGGCAGGTTCCTTCTGTAGGCAAAGCAGGTGCTGGAGTTCTGAGCCTGTGTGTGTGTCGCAAGAGGACTTCAATGCCTGGTAAGTGATTTTTACACACACACACCAGGGCCTGCACCCCCAGTAGGGGCTGGTTTTAACAATCCCTAGGTATGACTATGCCCTTGTATATGGGTGCAGTTCTTTTGGCTACAAAAAACCAAGATACTCAGAGACTTGACCTGATATTAAAATAGAACAGGAGTAGCCAATGTGGTGCCCTCCAGACCCTCAACAATTTTGGTGGTTTCCTGGTTTTCACTTTTTGAAATACGGCAACCCTAAGTTATAATCCAAACATATTGAGGGCACCATGTTGTTTTTCCCTGGAAATATATGTTTGTTTGTTTGTGTGTGTGTGTGTGTGTGTGTAACATTTGACAGTGCATGAAACTATTTCTCTGGCTGCAAGTGTGGATAATATATTTATTATTGGACAGGTACTGCCTGTACAAGTATTGCTGCTCATGCTGTTATTTCTGTCTCACTCACAATGCTGAGTTGCTGGCACTAGATAATACATCCTGACACCCTTTGCTTCATTCTTCACTGTTTCATTTTCACCTCCACCTCCGGAAAAAAAGAAGAATGTCACCAGCTAAATTCAGCACTCCGGGGACTCTTCAATTTGGTAACAAGATGCTCAACCAATTGCATCAGAGACTGCTCACAGCCAAATTAGACATGATGTGGAGTTACACATTACTTTCCTCCATGATGTCTTCATCCAAAAGCAGCCATGGCAGGCTGCCTGTGTGAACAGAGCATGGGCAGGTGGGGAATGGCCGCTTAAGGTACAGGTATTGGAAGGGATGTTTTCCTTCTGTGGCATTTTTTAGTGGTCAGTATAGAGCAGGGAGTTAGAACAGTCCTTCATCCAGACACTTCTTGTGAAAGGGCTCAGGTTGTTAGGATATTCCGTTTCACCTTAAGAACAGATGTGTGGATTGTTGCATGTCACATGCCTGTTTACACTCCAGCACAGCTTGCTGGGAACTTCCGTTTGTGTATAGCTTTTGCTTTAGCTGTCTTGCTTTGGACACGAAGGAGATCAGACATGTTTCCTTTTGTCCTGATGTATGCTGAATAAACTGCTTGTAAACAGGCTCACACAGCCTCTCCTGACACTTCTGTTGCATAGTGTTTACTCTGCTGAGTAGCATGCCCTAGCTTCTGAAGCTCAGGTCGCAGATTCATGCTGCACTAAGGACTGGAGTTCGCCCGGCACACCGGCCGGTGGGCTACAACCAGCTGGGGGCCTGCCAATTACCCCCGTTTCCTTGGTTGCATGCCAGCAACGGTAACATGGTGGAGAGCAGATACAAGTCAGATCAGATTAGACAATATTTGGGGAGGGCTATGGCTCCCTGGTAGAGCATCTGCTTTGCATGCAGAAGGTTCCAGGTCCAATCTCTGGCATCTTCACATAGGACTGAGAGAAAACCCTGTAGACATTATTGAGCATCCTACGTTCCTATGAAATAGAACTCTTGTGTCGCATCTAGTTTGTCCCAAGTCATCCACCTAATCCAGAGGCGGTGGCAGCACTACTTAACAGGTTGAGTTACTATTTTTATCTCCATGCATTTGCTAGTTAGCGTCTCTTTTAAATTGTGCAGTCAGCTCAAATCTCAGCATCACCCTTGATCTTCCTTTACTTTCCGTTGCCCCGTTGAGTGACAGCTGTTGTACTGCTAGTGAATTAGGCAGCCTACAGGAACATTTAGAGAATGCCTAATAAGAAATAATTTCATGCACCTGACCTGAGCGCTTTAAAATAAACTAGAAAAATGATAACCCCCAAGTACTATTTCATTTCAGAGGTCTTGCCGTTTCTGACATTTAAAGGCCCCAATCAGCAACCAGCTCTACCTTACGTTTTTGTGGCATTCGTACCCACAGAATGAAACAATCCAGGTAGGTGATGAGGAGCAGGAAAGTAGGAGCATCACCTTCTTCCTCATCAAATACTTCAGGGAAAAGCAGTAACTGCAGCTAATTCCCCACCACTTCGCTTTATTTACCATCTAGCCCAAGGTTTCCCAAACTTGGGTCTCCAGGTGTTTTTGGATTACAACTCCCATCACCCCTAGCTAGGAGGACCCAGGATGCTGGGAAATATAGTACAAAACCAGCTGGGGACCCAAGTTTAGGAAACCCTGATCTAGCCTGATGATCAGCTGTGGAGAGTTCAAAAGCTTGCAAAAACTTCTGTTGGCCTAATAAAGTTATTGCCCTGATACTGATTTTGGGTTCATTCTTCTCATGAGCAAACACTGCTGATTTTACCTTTTCTGTAGCTTCAGGAACCATCTCTTGAAGAATCACATAACCTCCTCCCATTCCTTAAGACCAAGCCAAGGTACATAAGAAGAGAACCAGCTGAACCAGACCAAAAGTCTATATCAAGTCCAGCAGCCTGTTCTCAGTGGCCAACCAGATGCCTATGGAAAACCAACAATCAGAGCCTGAGAGCAACAGCACTCTCCCCACCTGTGATTCTTAGAAACTAATATTCAGAGGTACACTGCTTATAACTGTGGCGGTAGAACATAGCCACTAGGACTAATACCCATCAACAGCCTTACCCTCCACAAATCTATCTAATCCACTTTCAAATCCATCCAAGGCTATTCAGAAGGCAGATTCTTTCAAAATATAGTTCACTTCGTTCAATTCTGGAAAATTTACAAAATAGTCAACATTTCATCCATATGATCCAATAAGCTATTATTTAAACCGGCGGTGTGTGGAAGGCATCAAATATTAAAAATGAATGCAATGAGTCAAGCTTACCAAAGCTGTTTTCAGTAGTTAAACCAGCTTGCCCTATTTATCCCTTTACAGAGTGAGACCACTGTTGTTCTTGAATTGTTGTGGTCTAGGTTCATCTCTGCATAAGCTGTCCATATCAAAGGAAGGAAAATCAGGAAAATACAGGTGTCAAAGAGAAACACAGGTTGACCAACTAAGCCCACGCTGAAGGCCTTGTTAGCATCAGGTGGCCCCATGGTTGTCTAGGAGTAGGTAGCCAGATCCAAGAATGTCTGTATACCGCTCCTAGCCAATTAAAAGGCTAAGCAAGGAGTTGGGGCCTGAGAAATCGCTAGAAAACCAGGAAGAATATATACCGTATTTTTCGCACCATAGGGCGCACCGGACCATAGGGCGCACCCAGTTTTTAGGGGGGGAAATCCAGAAAAAAATCTTTCCCCCCCCCCAGCCCCAAAGAGCAGCGTACAGGGTGCGCACAACCTCTCCCTGCCGGAGGGGTTGCGCGCAGCTATGGAGCAAGCCAAGTTTTGGCTTCCCCTTTAGCCCCATGCAGCCTCTCCTTGCCGGGAGACGCTGCGCAGGGCTAAAGAAGCCATAGCCCCGTGCAGCCTCTCCTTGCGGAGGGGCTGCGCGCAGCTATGGGAGAAGGCAAGGCAGCGAGCGGGATGGATCCCGCTCGCTGTTTTGCCTTCCCCTTTAGCCCCGCGCAGCGTCTCCGCAAGGAGAGGCTGCACGGGGCTATGGGAGAAGGCAAGGCAGCCAGCGGGATGGATCCCACTCGCTGTTCTGCCTTCCCCTTTAGCCCCGCGCAGCATCTCCGCAAGGAGAGGCTGCACGGGGCTATGGGAGAAGGCAAGGCAGCGAGCGGGATGGATCCCGCTCGCTGTTTTGCCTTCCCCTTTAGCCCCGCGCAGCGTCTCCTTGCGGAGGTGTTGCGCGCAGCTATGGGAGAAGGCAAGGCAGCGAGCGGGATGGATCCCGCTCGCTGTTTTGCCTTCCCCTTTAGCCCCGCGCAGCGTCTCCTTGCCGGGAGACGCTGCGCAGGGCTTTCCTGGCTTTTCTGGGAGTTGGGGGAATTCCCCCACCTCCCGCAAAACCGGCAGAAGCCGCGCGCACTTTAAAAGGGCTGCACGGCTTCTCCTGGCTTTCCTGGGAGGGGGGAGAAGGGACTGATGCGGCCAGTCAGTCCCTTCTCCCTCCTGTGGAAAAGCCCGCAAGAGCGCACGGAGCTTGTGTGCGGCTCTTGGGGGCTTTTCCCGTCTGCGTCCCCCCCCTGCATTCGCTCCATAGGACGCACACACATTTTCCCTTGCTTTTTAGGAGGGAAAAAGTGCGTCCTATGGTGCGAAAAATACGGTATTCTACAATTTCCTACACCCTTTGCTCCTCTGGTTCTTAATCTTATGAACAATGTTTCTCATCCTGAGCTAAGGGGAGCAATTTAGCCTTGTGCTGTATCAACTGTTTAATCACGACAAGCATTTCAGCTTGCCAGATGGTGGGGCGGCCTGTTCCGTTTAGCCGCCTGAGGAGAAACAGGGAAGTGCTGCCCTTCATGCCCCCTCACTGCCTCTCCGAAGCCTCACTTACTGGGGTCACATGGCGGCAACTTCTGGGTTCCAGTGAGATCTCGCAAGAGCTCCACAAGATCTCCACAGGGCTCATGCAACATCTCACCAGAAGCCGCAGTTGTGGTGGGGGGGGGGGTGGGCAGGGTACCTGGAGTGGCATTAGAGAAGCAAGGAGAAGTGGCTGTAGCTTCCAGTGAGATCTTGTGAGATTTTGCAGGACTCTTACAAGATCTTGTTAGAACCCGGAAGCAGCAGTGGGCAGGGTGCATGCAGCAGTGCTACCCCTTGGATTCTGCTACCTGAGGCATCTATCTCAGTCCACCTCATGGACAAGCCAGCCCTGCAGATGAAACGATCCCCCTTCTCCTCCCTTCCATGAACTGTTCTGGTGGTTCTCCTGACACAAACACTGACCCAGTTTGGAGAAGGGTGCACATGAGTAGATGGGGAAAAGCTTACATATGCAAGCAGAAGTCATTGCATGGGCTTTCACTGACAGGACTCATTAGCTGGATCCTGCCCAGATATCTCACAGTACTATATATTAAAAATCCCACTTAAGTTAACATGATTGCCTTAATGTTGATGTCATTAAACACTGGAAAGTTTCACAAGCTAGTTAATACCAACAATATAGTTTGGGAAGGGGAAAACATTCTAAAATTTGAAGTAATGTTATTTTAATCTATGCACCAGAGACTTTTAAATCCACTTGCTACTTGCTGTTCACAGTTCCAGCCTTAGCATTCACAATCCGTATCAATGCATGTACCTTATCAGTCAGAGGACACCGTCTACAGCACTTCCACAACTGAAGTCACAGTTTCCAGGCACCAACCCATAACAAGCCAAACATCTTCTGCAAATTCAGTCTTATTCTTTTAGAAGGCTGGAAAGCACATTTCAGATGCAATCCTGAGGCTAGGGAATTGGGGAAATTAAGTCAGTTATTCCACCTCATCCAACAAGTTGCTGGGTTTTCATTGGCAGAGCAGAAGTGAGGGCAAAGGAACACTCAGATTTCTTTTAAATGGTTTTCTTCTAGAACTATTCCCTTTCCATTGGAAACAATGAGTGGAAAAACAAATCTCTGGTTTTGCGACAGGTGGATAGACTGGGAAGGCATGGAATCCTTTGGATCCAACCCTTCTTCTGGTCATCTCCCTATTTTTTGCTCTACCGATGTTGTTATCGAGTTAGGGATGTGGACATTTCAAGGAAGGGGATGAGTAAAGGCCATGGCTCAGTAGTAGAGCATCTGCCTTGAAAGCCGAAGGTTCCAAATTCAATCTCTGGCATCTCCAGATAGGTAGGAGAGACCCCCTACCTGAAACCCTGGACAGCTGCTGCCATCAATGTAGACAAAAGTGAGCTAGTTGGACCAATGGACCTTCCTATGCTCCTAGCATATCCTCCTCTCTGTGGTGAGAGCTGAATGACCTTTGGAGAAGGAAGTCCAATGCCTCCTATTTTCCCTGGACTGCCCTCCTAAGGAAGAATAAGATTACTTGATCCAAATAATTTTGCAATTACTTTTCTTGCTTCTAAAATTAAGCTCTGGTACAAGTTCAGTTCTCTCCCTACCCCCACTTCCAGTTTCCAGCTGGCAGTGGAGCACAAAGTGCCAGAAGAAGTGTTAAAAGAGTCTGTTATAATGGTGTTTCTGACCAGAGCCAGAAATAAATTATGAAGTTCCAGCCTCATCTTTCAATACAGAGTCATTGTTACTTGTTATAAAAATCATCTGCATTTTTAATGGTAATCAAAACACCAAACCCTTTTACATTACCATATAATTCCTTGACAAATGTGTTTTAATATATAAAAGAAGGAACCCCAACATGGCACCTATAATCAAACTGTAATCCTCCAAGAATGCAGTCTCTTTCTTTTTCAGCTTCTTCTGAAGCACTTCCAAAATACGTGTACACATATAAGTGTATGCTTTTTAGCAGTATGAAGTTGGCAACATTTCTGTTGTATCACACTGGATAAAAATCAGGCCAGGTGGAGAATGACAAACAATTCTAGCAAACATTTAAATATATATGCAAACTGATGCACCAGTTCCCTGCAAGGTACCTCTCTCGCCTTATTTTACTTTTTCGTTTGTTCAATAAGATATATGCAGAGGAATAACGCATGGGAGAAAATACTATGGGAAAAGTTGTATTATTAATTAGCAACTTGCATCTGTGCATAGCTGCAGTCCAACTATAAAAACTGAAAGTATACAACAGCTGTTCATCAATTAGTTTTTGATATGAACAAATATCATTTGCTATAAGGTATCTGTATGAAAACTAGAATTCTGGCAAAAATAAATTAAAGCAAGAGGTGACAGATATCACTTTTAATATCTGTGTTTTATTATACAAACACACACACACATTTGACAAAGGCATGTGGTTACTGTCAGAATCTTAATAGAATTTTGCAGAGCTCTGTTCTCTGCAGCAGACAAATTCATTTTAGACAATTTAATGAATGTCACTGAAGACCACATTCATTAAAATTCAGATCACATAGCTAGACATTACCTTTTTTCATGAGTCAGTTTATATCAGTAAAAGGAGAAAATGTGAAAGGAAGTAAGGCAACAGAAAGGTGGGGTTGGGACAGGATTCTGTTATGAAACAGAATGAAAAAATCAAGGGCAGTATGAATTTCTGTACAATTCAAACGAGCTGTCCAGGTACTGTGTACCTACAGTATGCCAAGTCCCTTTCATTTCAGTGAATGTGCTCTAAGCATGACTAAGCCTACATCAGCTCTGTATCAGTAAAATTGTTACACTAGAAGTTCAAGAGTCGCTTTGTTTTTGTTTTTGTTTTGAAGGCCTAATATAAAGGTTATTACCAGATAACCTTCATGTTTATAAACTTTCAGCACTCACTGAAATCTCTCCTTTGCTGGTACTGCAGCTCAGACCTCTTGCAGATGACATTTCCCTTCCTGTCGCCTCCTGTGTTGTTTACCAGTGACAAAATCCAGGCTGAGCTGGTAACCAAGGAAAGAACCTTTCTCTGTTACCTATACCAGAGCCAAACTTCACTATCTTCATAGTATAACAATGCATGGTGGCAGCATACGCAGCAAAATATAGAATTCAGACCTCTGCACTCCCCATGCATCAGCAATACTTTCTTGATTCTGTGACACACTTCCACTTTCATCCACAGACACGCAAAGACTGCAGCAATTGTCATGCACAGTGTAAACTGCAATCTGCATTCCTCAATAACATGTTGGCTATGGCGTGTCTGTGTAAGGCAGGTAGTGCTTATTTATGTCTGTCAAACAGCATAGCTCTTTTGTGCCATGCAGCATGCTGTCTGCAGTTGTGTTGTCTTTGACTGGCCTGTGATCTGCAAGCAATGCGTTTTGTACCTCAATGAATTTTTTATTCCATCTGATCTTTTCATCTATGAGATGGTTAGTTTCTTTGAATGGTTGGTGCTGCCAGTACGTAGTTGGTCGGATGTTTGACGGGAAACGGGTAATTGTTTACGATGTCAGAATGAAGCACTTGAACTGAATCCTTCATGTGGGAAATATCCACTGCTGGACTTAAGTGAGTGCTGGGCCAGGCACTGTGCCAATCAGTATAAATGTGTAGATGGGCCTCGCTATATCTTTTGTGTGGTCTGTAAGCCATGCAACACTGTGTTTGTTTTGTGTAGAATCAGTACAGTTCTCTAGAGGGGGGGGGGAGTGCTGCAGTATTTGACGTGTGGGTTGCCATGCTATGTGTTTGTATATAGTAGTATCTGTATCATGTGTCTGCAAAGAAATCTGCAAAATGCAGTGTCTGGCTAGTGGTCTGCACTGCACGTCAGCCTGTAGTATTATGCAGCTGTAGCACCTGCTTGCATGCACATAAGGTCTGTAGGCTCTTATCAGTCAGGGAAAACTACTATGCTAACATCTGTCCGAGACAAAGCAGCATAGCAAGGTGCCTTATACAAAGTCAGACTGTTGGTCCATATAGCTCAGGGTTGTCAACATTGATTGACAGTCGCCCTCCAGGGTTTCAGATGGGGAGCATACCCAGCCCTACCTGGAAATGTCAAGGAAATGTTCTTCCACTAAGACATGACCCTTCCAAACAACACAGTGTGTATGGTGACCATGTGCCATTACTTAAGTCAAGATACTTGTCTGACATGCCTAAACGGTGTTGTCAGTTTTTCATAGGCTAGATGTCCATATCAAGGTGTGCTTTGTGTGTGGGCCTGATGGCTTAGGGTGCAGCCACCCTGCTGAAGCTAAGGAGCCATTAGATCAGGGTGGGCACCCACTTCCTGGGTGGGTGCCCACTTGAAAAGCCCCTATAAGACCATGTTAAGTTCAGTGAAGGAAGAAAGGTGGGGTGCAAATATATTAAATAAGTAGCGTCTGTCCTGATGACCAGCGTATTAAAAAGAGCACCGCCGTTTTGAGTGGTTTTGCCAGACTGTGTGGCAACATGAAGAGACCGAGGGCAGGTGGAGCGGGGTGATGGCTGGAAGCTGGAGCCCTGCGCGTGACTCACAGCGTCCGTTCCTCCCCGCCATCCCGTTGCACATGCCAGCCTAAGTTTGTTATCCCGAACCCCCTGACTTCCAAGCAGACCCCACCCCACCCCACCCCACCCCACCCATTCGCAATATGGTTCCTTCAAACAGGTGCAAGTTAAGCTCGTATCCGCAGGGCGGGTGAGTGAACGACTGCGCGCGTCCGCGGAGAGGCCGTCCGCGCCTCCGGCTGCTGCAGCCTGAGGTAAAAGCGCCCCTCCGAGGGCGTTTCCCGCCCTTCCTCCCCAGGGCCGTGTGAGCGCACCCACCTGCCGAAGGCGTGGCTGGCTGGCTTGGGGCGACGTCCCGCCTCCAGGGACCCCCGGGGAGGTGGGGGAAGCCATCTTCCCGCTCGGGGGCTTCTCCTTCCTGTCCTCTTCGCTGTCCCCGTGCGGCTCTCCTTCCAGTCCCGCCGTGCTGGGTCGGGTAGCAGCAGCAGCCGCCGCCGCCGCCGCCGCCTCCTGCTGCTGCTTCTGCTACTCCTCCAGCTCAAGCGGGCCGGCGCCAAGGGAAGGCAGGCGCTGGGCGGCTCATGCCCCGAGGTCCCTCTCGCCGCTTCCTTTCACCTTCCTCCGTCCCGCCTGCAGCCGCCCTTCTCGCAGCAGCCTCGGCCAGAGCGGAGAAGCAGAGCTGGTCTCGTCGCCGGCCAAAACAGCACCCCCGGATTCCCTCAGCAGCCCGCCTCGGAACCTGCAATAGGCTGGGCGCTGCAATGGGGGTGGAGGGGGAGCGTAGAAAGAAAGGAGGGGAAGGGCGGGAAGAAGGGCACGCGACTGGTCAATGAATGACCTTCCCCGAGAAAGTCGGAGGCCGCCGCTGCTTCGGCTCCCTCGCTGCGCCCTGGCGGTTGGAGAGCTGGGGCGCTTCTTCAGGCGCGCCGCAACCACCCGGCTTAGTGCAGCGCCAGCCTCCAGGCTGAGCCTCTTCTCTCTCTCTCTCTCTCTCTCTGTATGCGCGCGCCCGCGTCTCCGTATCTGTCGGGGGTGGGAAGAGAGCGAAGCGCACCAGCGCGGGGATTATTATAGGAGCTCTCTGTCCCTCACACACACACGCCCAGAGGTGAGAGGGAAGGCAGGCTCGGCTCTGCATGAGGTCATGGACAGCTCCTTGGAAGAAGGCTCGCTCCGTTGCTGCCGCTGCTGGCGGACGGCGGTGGCACAAGCGGGAAACGGGCGGGGAGGCGCAGAAGGGGCGAGGCACGTTTCTCGGTGGGCGAGCGGTTTCCCACATGTTCATATTTCGGAAAGGAAGACAGCCGGGTGTGTGAATGGCAGGAGTCCAGCAGTCGTGTGTGGCTGAGGACTGGAGGCGGGCGAGTGGGGATGCAGGGCTATCCAGTCCATGAAGAAAGGCTCAGGATCCCACCCCAGCACCTCGCAGGATTTCTGCCCCGCACAGTGACTTCATTTTTCCCCTGTCACGGCTTTGTAGGCGTCGTGAGCACACCCACGCAGAGGCGGTGGCCTGAGCGTGCAGCGGAGGTGTGGTCGCCAGAGGAAGGGCTCTCGCTCTCATGCTCTTGCTCGGCAGCTTCATCCCTCAGGCGCACCAGTGGGATAAACAGAAGCAAACGCCTCTCTGCCTGTGCTAGGTAAGGTAAAAGGTAAAGGATCCCTGGACGGTCAAGTCCAGTCAAAGGCGACTGTTTGGTGCGTTGCTCATCTCATCTTGCTTCAGGCTGAGGAAGCCAGCATTTGTCCACAGACAGCTTTCCTGGTCATGTAGCCAGCATGACCAGAGCGCACAGAAACACCCTTTACCTTCCCGCCACAGCGGTACCTGTTTATCTACTTGCACTGGCCTGCTTTCAAACTGCTAGGCTCGGACATAACAACAGGAGCTCACCCCATCATGGGATTCGAACCGCCGACCTTCTGATCAGGAAGCCCAAGAGGCTCAGTGGTTTAGACCACAGCGCCACCCGTGTCCCATATGCTACTCCCATGGCGTTCTGAGTTATCTGAGCTTACTCCCAGATAACTTGGTACAGGATTGCTGCCTAAAGGGTCCGTTTCATGGACGACATTATGGCTGCATTCCTACAGCCTAATGTACCTGGATGTAAGCCCCATTGAACGCAACGGGACTTACTTTTGCACAGTCATGGGTAGGACTGTGTCATAAGCACAATTGTGGCATGGACTGTCTAGAGTCAGTAGTGCTATATCTGCTATACAAGCAGGGAGAGCAGCGAGGATCCTTGGCCTCCCCATCCCCAGCAGAGCCATCCCCGGTGCTCCTCCAGCTTGCATGGCAGCCAGCTGGGGGACCCTTTACCTGCTCGGCCGAGGGGAGCGGCAACCACAAACTCCTCAGCTGAGCGCTTAAAAGATGTAGAGGGAGGAACAAGCTGTATTGGTGCCTTGTGGCTTTTTTCTCCCTCTGTGCAGTATGAGGGCAGAATGGGATGGTGGTTTCACTCAGCAATATATCGCTGGTGAAACCGCCACCGCAGTCCCTCTGCTACCAAAGCTTGCTGGAGGAAGTCGCTAGCAGAGGGACTTGGGAGCACTGGTGGTTTCAACAGCGATATACTGCTGAGTGAAGCCGACATTGCAGTCTGCTCCTCATACTGGTCCTGGGCGATATATTGAGATATATTGAGATATCGTCCAGGCCTCGAATCCACAGCATATAGCTAACTGGGAACTACTGACATAGAGGATTATTCTGCATGCCCTGCATTTATATCAAATATGTCATGTCTTGGAGGAAACGTTCTGTAAAAGACGTATCTCAATGCATTTTTTTACTGATGGAAAATATGAGTAAATTTCCTGACATGTTTAAACTGGTGAAGACGACGTGAAATACAACAGAGTCATTTAGAATGCCAAATATACTCCTCTGTCCTCAGAGTATCCCTATGTTTATATTTTTAAACTGAACACAAGTTGGAGCATGGTGCATTTTTTTTGCATCTACAGAAGATGCCACATCTGAATTCTAAATGCACAAATGGCTAATATATGCTACTGTATGTCTCCCCAGGTCATTTAAGCCCTTAATGCATGACACTTGAACAGCAAGGCTGTTATACAGAGCAGGTGCAGACTAACACTTCAGTGTATAAAAGACCAGTTCTGTGGAAGAATACAGATTTGAAAATTTATGGTGGAGAGTAGATCGAAATAGGAGCAGAGAAGAAAAAATGTATTGACAAGAGGATATAAAGCAGACAGCAACCTCTGTCATAAATCTATTTGTTATGAACGGTGTCCCATTGATTTCAACAAAGATCAGCTCAGAGGTAGTGCCTGATGCTTTAAGAAAGTGTAAAAAGAGCGGCTGGCAACAGGAATTTGTTGGCATTGGCAGACTCTGCTTGGCTCAGCAGAGAGGGTTCCCAGAACTACTTGGATCACGATATTTTTAAAGATCACATTATCTTGTTCCTAAAAATCAATAGTCACTACAGGACTGTTGGGTATGTTGGGATGTAAATGTATTCCATTCCACAGACCACTCACTTGATGCTTGTGTGGATGAGTTTCAAACCTGTTTTTCTGCCTTTCCCCTCTGCTTATTTTGTTTATACATCTGTGTATGTGTGTCGATATCAGTGTTAAACATACACATCCAGTTCAGGTCTTTACACAGATTTGCATATCCACCTGTATTCTTCATTCTGCAGCAAACATCTTCAACATCCTTCTATTTCTTTTGGCATAGCGTAGATTTGAGCTTGGTAAGAACAACACATTCCCTAATTCTGAACTGGCTATTTGAAGCAAATGTCAGCAAGACCTCAAGTTCAAGTGTTTCCTGGTGTTGCACACCTGGTAATCAATATTCGCATAGGAAGAAAGCTGTGATTGTAAAATTTCCTTTTCCTTTTTGCTATTTAAATGAATCTAAATTGATGTTTTCTTCCTCCATGTAGCAAATGAGCAGCATTATCTTCCCATAGCAATTGCCATCCTTTCGCGTTATGTAAAACATAAACTGCTGAAATAAGAATGCTCCATCAAGTGATGGCACTTCCATTATAAATATATGTTTTTCTATGCTTAAAACTTTACAAATTTTAAACACACACACACACACAACTGCTGTAGGCTTCCCCCAGATTTATAAATATAGTGCCATCTGTAGGATCATTTAAACCCACTTTGGATTAATCTGGTCTCATGAAACCTTTTATTTATACCATCATCATTTGTTTGTAAGCCACCTTTCCATGCTCCAGGCAGCTTGCAACATCAAAGAAATCACATAATTCACTCTTAATAGTCACAAAAATATAGCAACATTTAAAATTAATGAAAACATCTAATTAAATATACAATAAAATGAAACATTCCATGCATAATTCAAAACAAAGTCTAATGCAAAAATAGTCTTCCAAAACCAGCAAAAATAATGCATCTCCAAAATTAAATATTGACCCCCAACAAGAACTTATAAATAACACCCCCACCCCAATAGTCTCTAGACATCCTGAGAAGCCGGCTGTATTCCTCCTATCTTCCCTAATGCATTATCCACTGTTTGTGCCCGGGAGTTAAAATGTCCTTTCAAAACAAAAATGCTTGTTGACTTGGTTTCCCACCCCCATTAGAACAGTGATTTCACAGTCCAGTTGCTCTTTTTGGATAAGTGGCCTGCAACATTCATATAATCCACTTATTCTGAAACATTTCAATTATCATCCCACAGAAGGTCTTGCACCATTACCAGCTACTTCCAGATCACTTCTTGCATAAGATAGTTACATAATCGCAACTAACCTTCTCTTAAACTCCTTTTCTTTCCCGCTTTTTGTCTGTGCATCCGATTATAGAAGCATGCACTACATGCAGTGCCAAGAGGTTTTGTCCTATAGCATGGTTATATATAGACATGCCCTGTACAAATACATTTAATAGTTCTTCCCAGGAACACATATCTGCAGCAAACCTCTCCCCAATACTCCCTGTTGCATCTAACTGCCTAAGGGCCATGGTGGTTGTGGTAATACAGTCTAACCAAATGATGCTTATCCAGCTGTCAGTCCCCCTGAGTTACCTCTAAAACAGGGACAGTGGACCTGTGAAACTTCAGATGTTGTTGGACTCCCATCAGCTCGTCAGCATGGCCATAAATTAGGGGTGATGGAAGCTGGAATTCAACACATTCTGGACCACAGGTTCCCCATCCCTTCTGCAGAATAAGAACTATGGGTTGCAGATCCATTGTTTGCACATCTACTCAGATGTAGTCTATACACAGTCCAGTGGGACTTACTCTCAGCTAAATGTGACTCGCATTTCAGTCATACACATGGATATTTACTGAACAGCCATGCTTTTAAGCATCTTAACCTGACACTGGTGAATATTGGAATTGTTTCAAAGATTGTAAACATTCAAAACTGGCCTTTGCTGGGAATAAAGGTACAGTACCTCAAAGTAAACTTGAAATAAAAAAAAAACATTTAATGCAAGATAGATCACTGAGGGAACCGTATGTTATACGTTTATTGTAGGCAGAGGCTTTGATTTAAAAGCCCCCTCTAGTGCTTTATCTTTTTTGGAATTGATTTTCCTTCCTTCACATAAGGAAGCCTAAGAGCTGCTTTCAATATAACTTTGGATGATGGGCATCTTAAAGCCTGAGCTTCAGGTTCTGTATTGTGTTTTAGAAATCCATATATCTTCACTCTCAAGCAAGCCTTTGGAAAAACTCGAAGGCTGGCTGGCTTGTTTTGAGCGTATACATGGGCATAGCCAGGATTTTTGTTAAGGGGGAGGCAGGCCTTTTGTTAGGGGGGCAGAACCCCAGTTTGCTATGTATTTTTATTGATTTTTATTGATTGGGGACAGCTTTCCCTCCCTGCTCCACTTGGCTATGCCTATGAGGGTATAACTGATATTAATGTGATGTGCCTGCTGCAACCATTCCAAAATGATGCTGATCTGCATTTTTAAATATGATTGGTAACCTGGCAGTGGGAATCCCAGACAAACATCCAGTAGGATGGCTGGGTAGCTGACTTCTTTATTAACTGGTTTATCTATCAGTCTGTATCTCACTGACTTCAACAAACCTTGGCAATTTTAAACTAGGCATTGCTATTGCTATGCTTTATTGTTAGTTTTTATATGTTATTTGCAGTCTGGCTTATTACTTGTAATGTTATTGCTGACCTTCTGATTTTAGCCTCTATAAATTCCAGAGAGGAGTAGGTGCATCAACATGTAATAAAGGAAGAAAGAGTGCCCTGTAGAGTTTTAAAGAATAACAAATTTGTTGTGGAATGAACTTGCATAGGCAAGTGATAAAGGCAAACATATAGGTTGAAATCATTCTCACTGAAATTGAAGGGAATTTTTAAATGTTTAATTGTTGACAAGTATCAACACCACCACAGTGATAAAATAAATGAATAAAGGAACTGTTTAATTGTGGGAAAATCACACCCTTACAATGAAGGTTATACCCTTAAGCTGCAATTCTTCTGCTCAAACCGAAGTCCCACTCAATTCAGTGGGACCTGCTCCAAGGCAAGGGTGCATAAAATTGAGCCTGAAAAAGACAACACATTAATTAAGAAACCCAAGCATAAGGCAAAAAGCATTTTCACATATTACCTGTGATTTATATATACCCTTCATTACCCAAAAATGCTAATTCAATCTTGAACATAGAAAGGAGTATCCTTGCAAGAAGTCTGTTCCTGTTGTTTTCATTATTAGCTGCCTCCCTTAATAAGTAGTTATTCTTTATTGAAGTAAACTAATTGATTTTGTTTTGAATTGCTTTATTGATCTTGTAATGCACCTCATCAACTGAGTCATGTTCTGGTGGAATGGTAGGATAAAAATATTTTCAATTAATATTGATAGTCAAATCTCATTCCTTTGACATTTTTCCAGAAGGGTCTTCCATCCATTTGGGGAACAGAATGTCCAGTTTTGGAACAGGTGTTTGAAACCCTTGTTTTTCTTCATTGGAATAATATTTTCTAGCTGATTTGAATGTTATTCTTGAACAACATTGAAAGGAGACTCTGAATATTGAATTTGCATTAGAGCTTATGGACCTGAACTATGGATGGTGAACTGCATCCTTGCTGAGAAGATTATATGATAAAGACTTCTGTGATAAAACAGCTGTCAACATGAAGCATATCCGTGATTGATCATAATTGTGGGCCTCGGCTGACCAAAAGCATTTTGTATTACTCATCCATCAATTGCCTCCAAAACAAGCTTTTATATATCTAATCATATCCAGCCTTGTGCTAGATCACTATCTACTTCTTGTTGTTGTCTTTTTCAGAGGAATGCTGGACTAGTCATTCCCTTCCTTCCTTCCTAGAAGAAAATCAGTTCTGTATTACTGCCATTCTTTAAATGAGTCATCCTTCAGTGTCCAGGAATCAGCTCTTTTGCACTAAGTTGCTGCATCACACACACAGTCATTCATTATAGGTTTATTCCTACAAATGATGCGCCAATACAATGGTGTTGTATTGGAGCATCAATAGCAGGTCTTATCCTCTTCTATATAGATGTATACCAGGAATGGATCTGATTCACATGCCTACTGCCTGGGCTCAGGATTGTTTCTAATGATTTGCTCATATATGATGGAATAGCCAAGTAGGGTGGGTGTTTTTTAAAAAGAGAATAATGAAATTGTGTCCTGAATATCAGCAATCTAATATCTTCATATCCTCCTTTTCTAACTTTTTTCCCCCAAAGGACTCTCCACCAGCTTTTGCCTTTTTCCTCATCCGATAATGGTGTGAAAAAGTAGGGAAAGAATAGGGATCAGTATGATGTCGGAGAGCAGAATAAAAACTGATTGATATGCTACTGAGTTTTGGATAAAACAGAATCAGGACTAAAGGCCAGGAGTACTAAACTAGGAGAAAGCACTTAGGGTTGTGTCCAACTGACAGTAGAACCACTGAAATTAATGGAGCTAAGTTAGTCATTAATTTCAGTTAACCTACTCTGCGTAAAACTTTACTATTTTGTTTCCTTCTTGTACCCCATCTGGCAATAATATATTTCATGACAGAAGTAGTATAGTGGGACTGGATTAATCACAACGAGAACTTCAGTAAAATAACCAAGACAATGCAGAACTGGAATGAAAAGTTGGTGACTCAAAGATTCCAGTTAGGTCTTCCAGGGCCAAGAAAATGCAGGGGCTAAGTTATGGGATAGAAAGTAGACCATGAAAACTTGCCAGAATGTGCTTCGTTGTGCTATTTCATCACTATTGAATATGTACAAATACTTGCCAGATGCTAGAGAGTGGGCAGTTCCTGGCACGAAAAGTACTGAAGGGAAAAGGCCAAACAGAGAGGAAGCAGCTAACCTCAGGCGTCTTCCACAGCTAATGGGAGGAAAACATGTACATACGATAAAAGAAATAAGAAAATCTGAAGGAACTGGTGTATGAAAAAGTAAACATGAAGACAAATGCCTGGTTTCATTGCCTGCTCCTTGGGTTTCTTTATGCATAGAAAATATTGTAGGCCAAATAAAGAGCATATGCACCTCAAAGGGTGTGTAATGAGATCAACCTGATATATCCAGGCTTGCCAATTGTCCCACCCTCAGCAGAAGACTCTTGCTGCAACATACCGGGCTGAGTACTTAGCAACTCAGGTTTATCAAGCTTGGGCCGGCTCCTAAATTGCAATGGTTTTTGTGTGTGGCTCCTGCCATGTTTACAAGCAGCCACTGTCTTCTAAGCTCTATCTCTCCTTTCAACCTATTTCAGTCTCAGTGAGGCTTTCAGACTCTTGGTCTCTGAATATGGTTTTGGACCAAAGAGAGTGAACAAGTAGAGGCTTAATTCAGACATGGAGATGCTGTGGATGGAGAAACCAACCTGGTTGCAACCAGCCTTAGATAGGGTTGAACTCTCCATGAAGGAGCACATACAGAGTTTCGATCTCTTGGACTTTGCTATAACTGTGGAAGCTTGAGAAGCAGTGGTGGCCAGCAGGTTAGGCTGGGACACCACCTGCAGCTAGATTTAATCTGCTTGGTTGAGGTGCTTCTGCTTAATCTTGAGTCACTTGTAGTGATACTGGAATGAGCCACTAGAGGGAGAGGGAGATGCAGGGACCTTTTAACTTCTTTCCCCTGTGGCATTTGCCAAGATAGCACCACCAAAAGAACCCAAGAGTGGGAGTAGAGTGCCACTGAAACAGTAGAAAACCCAGATGAACACTTGTGGATATATAGGCCTCAGCAGTAAACTTTGCATAACCACAATTTAGGGACATGTAAACTGCCTTTCTGCTAGTACAATATCCAAAGCAGCACATAATTCAAATGAAGAATTGCTTCTAGTTTGTTATTCAAAGTTGTATCTTTGCTGGAGCTTCAAAAAGTAGCTTCCATTTAGGGAAAAACTCTATTCTCCTGATGCATTGGAGTCAATGCATTGGAATGATTTTGCACAAGGCCACAAATGAATTTAGCTCTTAGTTCCTAAAGTAATGAAAGAAGTTTAATTCACTAAATGGGGTTTTTTTGTTACATTATTTTTTTTTTGCTACATTTGCTTCATTTCGGGGAAGTAACAGGCACAAGGTATGTGGTCACACATTAATAGATCTATCACACTAGATGTCTGAATTATTTCTTTACCATGAATTGCTATGTAGCTTTGTGCAAATGTTGGGACATGGGTGGCGCTGTGGGTTAAACCACAGAGTCTAGGACTTGCCAATCAGAAGGTCGGTGGTTCGAATCTCCGCGACGGGGTGAGCTCCGGTTGCTCGGTCCCTGCTCCTGCCAACCTAGCAGTTCGAAAGCACGTCAAAGTGCAAGTAGATAAATAGGTACCGCTCCAGTGGGAAGGTTAACGGTGTTTCCGTGTGCTGCTCTGGTTCACCAGAAGCGGCTTAGTCATGCTGGCCACATGCCCTGGAAGCTGTATGCTGGCTCCCTCAGCCAATAAAGTGAGATGAGCGTTGCAACCAGAGTCGGTCACGACTGGACCTAATTGTCAGAGGTCCCTTTACGCAAATGTATTGATAATTTTTGACGTGTCTTGATCTGCAATACCTGAGCAACATTGCAGAAAAGGAGCTGGGGAGCTGTGTATTTCAGTGCATTATATAGATCTATATCTCCATGATGCCATATATTCTGAGCTTCTGTGCAGGAGAGAGGCAAACAAGCCTTCATGATTTATGTTGTACCAAAAGCAGCAAAGATATATTAAATTTGGCACAAAGCCCACCCTTTTTGCCACTAAGTCTAGTCAAAGCCCTAAATGTCTAGGCTACAAGGAAATTCAGCTGAAAAATTAAATATCAGTTAACCTTTATGGAACGATTTTTCTTTTCTCTACAAGACCTCACTGCTGCAACCACTGGAAAAAGTGGCCCGACAATGTATCATTCTGGCATATCCTAGACAAGAGTCAGCAGCACTCTTGGCCGTTCCAAAATTTGTCAATGCTGTGCAGAGAATGTGTCTTGGTTTCTCTTAAGATTTAAGTGTAGCTCAGCTAACAGAGACTCTTTCTAGTAAGTCTGATGCCTGTTTGGCCAGGAAATAAAAAAACAGCATTACCCACCACTGCCACAGCCAAAAGGAATCTTAAAATTTGTTTGTGTGTGCGTTTTGTTGGGTTATACAAAATAGTAAAAACAGTAACTTACTGTGTCAGCATAAGTATTCATGCATTCCAACCACCTTATTTTGAAATCAAGAATTAAAAAATATCTAGTTACATCTAATACAAACAAGAGCCTGACTTTCCCAAATCCCAGCAACAGCAAAATCACCAACTAAAACTTGCCCCATGGAGATCAACACAGAAACCTTACCAAGAACATTTCCAGCACTTCTGCAATATGCTCCAGTTGGCTTTCTCTAGTATATCCTCAATAAGTTAACAGCTTCGAAGGAAGAACAGCCAGCAAGGCCTCTCTCCACCTGTGTCCTCCATCTTAAGGCAGCCCTGTTCAGGGAAGTTTTTAATAGGTACCGCTGTACTGTTTTTAACACTGATTGGGAGCCGCCCAGAGTGGCTGGGGAAACTCAGCCAGATGGGCGGGGTATAAATAATAAATTATTATTATTATTATTATTATTATTATTATTATTATTATTATTATTATACACATCTAGTACAGTAAGATCCCATTTCTAATTATCCTATCTGTATACTAAATGGTAATTCTTAAATGGTAGCACTATAATTATAACTATTATTTTAATTGCATTTATATCCCACCTTTTCTTCCAAGGAGTTCAAGGCTGTATACAGCGTTCTTCTACCCCTTCTTGTTGAATCCCACACAAGAAGTCTGTGAGGTAGGTTAGGCTGAGAGGCAGTGACCGGCGTAAGGTCACCTAGTGGTTTTAGTTGGATTAAGACCTGGTCTTCCAGGTCCTAATCCAACGCACTAAGCACTATGCTACACTGGCTCTCTGGATCATGTAACTTAACATTAATTTCTGTTTTCCAGGACGTCAGCTACAGCGGGGATATTATGAGAGCACGCTCAGTTATAAAACTTCCTAAGAGTTTATTCTGCGCCCCTCCCCTGATTTGCCCCTATCCACATCAAGCCTAAGTTAAAGAAAAATTAAAACAGTACTGAAATATTTTAGCAGTGGCTTGGAAAAGGAAACTACGTTGGCATTATGCGCCGCCTAAAAAAAGAATGTTTTCTACAAGCCTATAAATCGCAGGGCACCTTGGCAAAGCAACTCCTACATGTCTGTGCTCAATTCTGTTCCTCCTACAGTACATCAGCAACTCTTGACTAACAAAGGAAAAAGCGAGAGAGCCAAGGGCTTGGGTGTGTGGGGTAGTTTAAAATAAAATAATTGCAACAGTGCCAGCTGTGCAGAGGAAGTTGTTGGGGTGTTTTTTTAATCCAATGCATTAGACCCCAGTCTCTGTTTCTAAATTGCCTTTTGGAGACCTCTTCTTCTTTTTCAGTTATAGTGTGTAATGGTAACTTTATGAGAATTGGCATCCATTTAGAACATTTGTATTAGTTTATTTTGACATTTCAATCAGTTCCTGAACAACTATTTGTACCCCATAATAAATTCTTTTGAGCAAATTCAGAGAGATGATGCAGCCTATTTCCTGTGCTCCCATTTACACTTAAAAGTAAGAGAAAGAAAGGATTTAATAAAATGTTCTCAAGAGTATAAGAGGCAAAGACATTGCTTTCATTTACAATGCTAAGATGTAGATTGGCTCTCTCAGGTCTACAATAAGGATTCTTTGGGTCTGGAGAAAGAAGCCTCACCCATTTTAGGAAGCGTGCTACACAGCAAATTAATCTGTACAGGACTGTATAATTCAGCAAATTAAGTTTAATATAAAATGGTCCCCATCAGTTTAAATGTACAGTTCTATTTTCACATTAAGTTTCTTATTCTACTTTACTTCCACACCCGCAACTTCAGCTCTTTTTTCACATTCTGCATAGGAGGGCTTGCAAAACTTGCTGCTAACAAAGAAATTACCTAATTTTGAAAGCAAGACGCAGTCTCATTTCTACAAGTCATTAAGAAAGTATCAGAACTCTCATCCTTTATTTCAACAATAGATACCAGTTATGAAGATTTAGCCTTTTTATTTGGATCATACTTACACTTCAGCTTTTAAGAATGCATTGTACAAAAAACCTGGGACAAATACATATAAGAGCTTGCTTAATACATTATAAAACAGGGCCAAGTAGCAATTCAAATGACTGTATTAACAGGAATGCAGTGTCTTTATTTGTGTCCCTTAATATTACGAAGCAAAGAGATCATTTCTTCAGAAGAACAGTTTAATTTCTTTTCTAAACAGCAATTCATACAAGTAAATTAGATTAATTTAGTCGTCATCAGAGAAATGGATATGCTTGCTTATCTCTTGTGTCTTCGCTAGCCTCATTTTTTCAGCTTTTGCAATCAGCTGTAGAAGAAAAAAAGACCAAGGAGCATTTTCTAATTACACTGTATTGTCATTTTAATTTATCATGTGTCAGAGAAGATGAGGATTAACACTCAAACCAACATTTGCAACTATAACCTTCATAAAACAAATGTAGAACCCTGTTGATACTGGAAAAGACTGAGCAAATGTTAAGAAATTTTTAATTCCCTGTATTTCAATGGAAGACATTTAAATTGTTTAGAGCCATAGATCTTATCTTTGACAACACCATCCTCATTGTTCCTCTTCAGAATTGTAACATTTAATTAGCAAGGTACTTCTCTAATGCAAAAACACAGTGGGGCTATTCAGCCATTAATCCTGTATCCTTAAAATATTTGCTTTTTTAAAAAAAAATACTTTGGTGGAAAATGTGTTCTTTCATTGCATTCTACCTTCACCTGTTGCAACTGGTTGTAATAGGATGTTTTTAGAAACTGTCTTCATTTTAAAGATATGCTGTAGGATTTCAAACATTCAAATTCTTTAAGGAAAAGCACCGCTATTCTTAGAAAAACAAGATGACTGACATCCAATCTCTGAAGATGGTTTGGAAACTTCAACTGGTCCAAAATGTGGCATCCTGATGGGGATGAGGCAGGGAGCATTGGTGACACCATTGCTATGCAAGCTTTACTGATTACCAGTGCGTTTTCCTACCAGCCCCAGCCAGAACCACCACGGGTCAAAGATAACGGGAGTTGGGTGTCCAATGGATGGAGGGCCACATGTTCCCCACCTATGGGCTATGCATACAAAGTTTACAATTTATGCCAATGTGACTCTGTGGTCTGAGCATGCATTGATGTAAAATACAAGCAAAGAAGATGACTGATAAGCTTTGTGAACAACATGGGATAAAGAAGGCACAGTAGGCCAAATCATGCCTCACACAGTTCTCCAACTAACAAGGGAGCAGTGTGTTTTGCTCGCAGCTGGAGTCAGGTCCAGGTAACTAGGGGATTTAATATTTCCAAAAAGGAGGACTAGCTAGTGTGTTTCTTTTTGTCCCAGCAATCCTGCATTGATAGCTGCACACACTTTTGGGGTGGGTGGTGCATTCCAGTGTTGGGTGAAGCCAAAGACAAAAGTGGATGGTGCAATATAGGAGACTGACATTTATACAGTTGGCTACATTTCCACAGCACAGAGTTTACTATATCCTCTATTGCTCTTCACCCAAGCAAACCAAGGGAAGTTATCGCCATTGAAATGACATTTGGAGTTCTGAGAAACAAGATTTTGCAGAACACGTTTACATGGAAAAGTTCTCACAGTTTTTCTTTTTTTGTATGATCTAGACAATATTTCTTCTAGTGCAAACTCTCAATATAAAGGACTTCATGGATGTACTGTAGGACCTAGACATGTTCAATGTACGTAAATGCAGCAGTGCAAGTTCTTGTCCATAATTAAATCAGTCCAAATTCTACCTTTATAAAATTTGATTTTACAAAAGGAGAACCCCACCATCTGACTCCAAAAACATTGTACAGCATGCAACACTGCTGTAAATCAAGTATGGTTGTTTCAAGAGTTTCTGTTAAATAGGAATATACAGTGGTGCCTCGCAAGACGAAAATAGTCCGTTCCGAGAGTCTCTTCGTCTAGCGGTTTTTTCGTCTTGCGAAGCAACCGTATTAGCGGCTTAGCGGATTAGCGCTATTAGCGGTTTAGCGGCTATTAAAGGCTTAGTGGCTAAAAGGCTATTAGCGGCTTAGAAAAAAGGGGGGAGTGAAAAAAATTGCAAGACTCGCAAGACGTTTTCGTCTTGCGAAGCAATCCCATAGGGAAATTCGTCTTGCAAAGCACATCGAAAAACGGAAAACCCTTTCATCTAGCGGGTTTTTCGTCTTGCGAGGCATTCGTCTTGCGGGGCACCACTGTATAGGCAAGAAAAGGCTCAGGTTGGCAGAATAGGATTGATGCTCTTCAGAACCCTTCCAGTGATACAGTAGTGCTAATGCCACATTAGGGAAGGAGTATCTAGAAAGGAGGAGCAACTCATGAAGTTCAAGAAACACTGAATTAAGGTATTTAGCTTTTAAAAATTCACCTGCTTTATTTATATTTGCATTACAGTGACCCAAAGTCCCAAGATCTGCTAGAACATTAATAATATCAATATACAAAATCAAACTCCTAAAAAGCTTCTCCAAATCTATCAAATACCAGCATTATTTATTAAATGTCTGCTATGTTAATATTTAAATGGTTGCTTATAAGCTATGAAACGGGTGTTTCTTAAGAGATGCAAGATGACAGAAGAGGGTGATAGGAAAATGGCAGCTAGCTGCTGCAACTGTTATCTGCAATTTAACAGTTTGTTTTGATAATACTGCTTGTGTAAATTAATCTGCAGTTCTTTGCTTAAGGAACTCTCAAGGATTCTGGTAGAAAGTACCAGGAGGTTAAGGCTATTCACAGTATTATACACTGGGACACATGAATGGTTAAAACTGTTACTTTACTTATGGAAAGAGGGTACAGATAAAATAATTTCTATTGTGTCTTAAAGTTATTGGGAGATATGGGTTCAGATGGGATGTATGGATTTTGTACTGTTGCTTTCAAGATTATATTCAAATGCATAACAGCAACCTTGCTTTTAAATAAGTTATGAGATTTCTTTGGAAACTGTTCAATATTCTCAAATTATTGGAACTCCACCTTATTTTCCAACTGCCAAGCATGCATTTGCACTGAAATAAGGAAGGACACAGTAACTGGAGGCAAGCAAAACACTATTTCTCTTCTATACAAAATGTAGCAGACAGAAACAAAGGCTCCAGTTCCTTGGGGTAAATCCAGGATTGGAGTTCATGAAAAGGAAGATGATAATTTACAAGGCTTTACACCAACCATTAACACTCAAGTGGTTAATGGTTATGCAAAAAATTAAAGGGTAATTAACACCACAATGTTTCCTAGAGAATTTTAGTTGCATATATTCAAAAAGGTTAAAGCAATGTGAAATAATAAGATTCAAGACTTATCAGACCGCTGGGCTCTAATAATGTATACAGCCTTAAATGTTCTGATTCTAGCTTTTAAAATCTATAAAATATTCTTAACAGAAAATTGTTCTAGAAATTACTTTTTCAAGAGTAAAATACATTAGCGATTTGTTAAAGAATCACGTGGTTAAAAATTAGCCAAAAACAGTATCATTAGAATTTTCTCTTTTAAAGAACTTGTTACTTGATTTAGACAACTCCTTAACATTATATCAGTCTTGCATTTAACTCCTTCTTGTAATTCCTGTCAATAAAAGCTTTTCCAATCCATCTCCAATATTTGGGAGCCACTAAACTAATGGAGTCCGGCCAACCTAGCAGTTCGAAAGCACATCAAAGTGCAAGTAGATAAATAGGTACCGCTCCGGTGGGAAGGTAAACAGCGTTTCCGTGCACTGCTCTGGTTCGCCAGAAGTGGCTTAGTCATGCTGGCCACATGACCCAGAAGCTGTACGCCGGCTCCCTCTGCGACTGGACCTAATGGTCAGGGGTCCCTTTACCTTTAAACTAATGGAAGCTCACCAATAGTACGTATCAAAGCCCAGAAATAAAAGAGCTACCTTGAGGTGTATGAATAAGAAAATGCTTGTTAACCTGATCTGATATAGTCTTCTGGAGTCAATGGAGTGATGTTTACAAGTAAAGTTTTTCACAGCTACACCACTAGCCTTTGTTGGAGATGAAAATGAACAGACATAATATGAAATACATGCAGCTTCCTTATACCAAGTGAGATCAATGGTCCATTTAGCTGAGTACTATCTATTCTCAGTGGCAAAAGTTAACTCAGTACCTTTATATTTTATGTTTATACTGTTCTTAATATTTAGCTCAGTGCTTTCAGAGGTCATTTAACATGAGTCCTTACACAAGTTTACCGAATACTCTACCACTGAGCCCTTCCCCTTGAATATAATCAAGCCATTTTTTATTAAGTAAAACCATTTGTTCATCTAGTCCAGTGCTCTCTATACAGACCGCCAGTAGCTTTCAAAGATCACAGCTCCATTTCTAGTTTCAAAAAACTGAATCCGATACCTTATCCATATAAAACAAGTTAAGTTTTATAAATCTGAGTTAAGATGCTTGCCCACAAAATCCAGAGTTCTGAATTGGTTATCTTACCTTCTCTGTACCCCGCTTCTTTTCTCTTGGTTGATTAAGTTTAGCCTGTCGGTCCACCAAGATCTTCTGCCAATATCGTTGTTCATGATCCCCTGAATACAAGAATGTTGTAACTGTGTGTTATATATGTATGAAGGAAGATGTTTCGGTTTCCTTGGCTACATCAATACAACCACCTTTCTACAACTTTGTAAAACACAATTGTTGCTAACTTTTAACAGTTTATTTCTTAAATGAAATACATGTTAATGCAGGTTTAGGGAAGACTTTGGCCTTTTAGATGTTGCTGAACTACAACTCCCATCATCCCTAGTCATTAAATATGCTTGACAGGACTGATGGAAGTTGTAGTTCAGCAACATCAGGCAGGCCAAAGGTTTTCCACACTTGCTTTAATGCAAAGAAAAAAGATCTCGTTAAGATAAAAGATGCATCATTTTATGTCTCAGCTTTCTATCAATGAGAATATTAATATATATATTTTTTAAAAATTTTAAAGGAAAAGAGACACCACCAGCTGAACTTTATGACATACACTTCTTATAACACTCTCAATCCTTATAATTTGAACAGAGTAGAGGAGGATGCAGAATAAGGGGAACCATGTCCTGCTGATGATATACCATATCCTGTTTAACACACACTGGACTCAATCCAGCTGTTTGCAAACACAGTAGTAGGTTTTTGTCCATGCTTACAGACTGAAAAGCTTCTTCAAGGATTGGCACTTCACAAAATGTCTGTCCTGCTGAAGACAGAAAATGGACTGATGTGATGGGTGTGTGCTCAGTGGGCAAAGCCCAACCCATGTTTCCAGTCTTCAGTAGTAAAAAGGCAACAAAAAGGTGGTGTGTGTCCACCACCTCTGGAGAAGTAAAGTCATGATGTGATGTGTAACCTTAATGGGCTTTTTCACCAGATGGAAATTCATAATTTCTTACCCAGCCACTTATATAGACAGAAAACTTGGTTCCAAAATTCTATGGCCCTAGCTATATTTAGAATACTTTTTTTTTGGGGGGGGGGGAGAATTCAGGATACAAATCACAATTTCAACGAATATTGAAATAGTCATAAAACTGATGAGGCATGTACAAACCCAGTGAATTTCAACAATAAATCTTACCTGAAAGGACCTCAAGTTTCCAATTGTGTTTCGTCTGTAGTTCTTTATGTGATTTTAATAAAGTTTGTGCATCTTCAGGAGTTTTAAGCCGCACATGACACTCTATGTCACCTTCCAGCAGGTCAACATAAGCAACATTAGCTAATGTTGCTAACATATCCTGTGGCAACACAAGCAAGACAAGCCATTAGAATTAAGGCAAGCAGTGCTTTTATCTACTTACCACGGTGGGGAACATTTTTTCCTACATTTTCACAGGGCTCATATACCACACTCGTAAGGAAATACATCTCTACTATTAACTGTTTTCACTTATTATCACTGATGTGTCATGAACAAAGAAATATCTTTCCTAATGCACTTATCTGGAAGCACCATTCATGAGCCATGAAAGGGAGGGTGGGTTGACAATTACACTTAACCACAGAATGGTGATTGCAAAAAAATGCAAAAAGAAAAGAGAAAAATCTGTCATGTTAGTGCCACATGATCTAGATATCTTCTACCAATTCAGCTCTAATACTCTACACACTCTGGTTTACAGCTCTGAACCTTTAAAGCATGCTATAATTCACCAATAGAAGTGGATACAATAAAGAGTATCCTCTTATCTCTAGCTATGACCATATTGCTGTCACGAGCAATCTCAGACAGACATTTAATATTTAGATGCCAATGTCAAGTTTGCCTTGCTAATAGCCAAGATGATAAACCTGAAGTTACAAAACAACAAGGATAGGTTAGGGCTTTATCTTTCTCAAAGACGCATCTCAGTGCTGTCTCAGAGAAATCATTAAATCATCATAAAACTTAACAATAATGAAAGCACTTCACATACATTATCTTGTTCCAAGCCATGCAACAATTATGTAAATATAGGTCAGTATTATCATTCTCATGCTGCAGTCTACAGGGTAGAGGGGTGAGACAGAGACTATGCTATTTGCTTTAAGCAATCTAATGAGTTCACAGCAGAGGAAATATCTGAACTGGAGACTTCTGTAGCTCAATTTTAAACTGTTGTTCCACACCAGCTGTCTATACTAGACTATAACAAAAAGCACTCACAAGTTTGTGAAGTTCATTACAAGTATGAACAAGGTCAATGTTTAAATTTTAAGGGGCAGAATTAAAATACTACTGCAACATGAAAGCCAGGGTTGCATGTCAGTTTAAACAAGTTTTAAATAAATTGCTGTTTGTGTGTGCTTCACTCCTCCTCTGCTCCTTTCAATGTGATGAGGAAGAAACAAACCAAAGACTGGCTTTAAGATACCTGTGAACCTGCACTTGTGGTTTGTTTCCCCATCAGCAAATCATAAAATCATAGCATCACAATTGTAGAGTTGGAAGGTACCATGAGAGTCATCTAGTCCAACCCCTGCAATGCAGGAATATTTTTTGCTCAATCTGGGGCTCAAACACACAACCCTGAGATTAAGAGTCTCATGCGCTCCTGACTGAGCTATAGAGGCTTGGTGGGGAAGCCATACCAATAGAAACAACTTTTACAGATAAGCTCTTTCCTCAACCAAAATAGTTTGAAATCTATTTTGCTCTGATGTAGATTTTCTCAGCCTGGTTCTTCAATTAAACAATCCTTTAGCAAGTGTTATACAAGGCATGTGCACACCTAGCTGGCGATCAGAATTAGGAAAAAAGGAAACTGACTTATACAGAGGCATACCACTAGTATATCTAGCTCAGAACTGTCTGCACCAGGGGTAGTCAACTTTCCACATGTTGTTGGACTCTAGCTTAAGGTTACCAGATGTCCCAGTTTCCCAGGGACAGTCTGTGGATTTACAAATCAGCCTCCGTACAAAATCCTATCATTCCTACTGAAGTTGAAAAGTGTCCCCGGATTCACTGAAAAAAATCTGGTAACCTTACTCTAGCTCCCATCAGTTCTAGCCAGCATGGCCAGTGGTCAGGGATTATGGGAGCTGTAGGGCAGCAACAGCAGGTAACTGACTGGCAGCAGCTCTCCAGGGTTTCAGAAGGGGGTCTCATCCAGTTCTACCTGCACATATTGGAGATTGAACCTATGACCTTTCGCATGCTAGGCAGATGCTGTACAACTGAGTTACCTTGACCTTTTGAAATGCTATTCCATATTCAAAAGATTTCAAAGCAAATTATAGCATTTACCCAAAGGCTATAGAGGCATTACCTTGATGTGCTTCCTGCCTGGCAAGGGCTCAGCACTAATGATCTTGACTATTACGCCACCCTCAAACTGGGGGCCCATTGTGTGAACCTTTTCAACAGGAGCTGAACCATCCTGGGAAGCTGTTTGTTTGAAAAGGAAGAGAGCATTCATCAAAATTTCACTTGTAACAATTTACCACTGGACAAATTCAAAATAGAACAATACCTCTCTTAGTATATTTTTTATATTGGGTATATTACTAGGAATATTTCTATAAGAAGCAAAGGCAGTCCAAGAGAAAAGAATGTGAGACAGATCTAAGTAGCAGTCAAGTGTTATTTTCAAAACATGTTTTTTAAAAAATCAGTTCTAGGTATAACATGATACCTGCAACATCTAGCAACAATTAATTTAAGTCTGCACTTTCCATTTGGAAACAGAGTCTAAACAAAACTCAAAACTAAACTAAACTAAACTAAACTAAAAAACCTTTGGTTGTTTCCCCCTCTGTTCTTCATCCCCTGCTTTGTGAAATATTTAGGTGGATGAAAAGTTCTGGAAAAACTCATCAGCTATTTTCTGACATTTCTGGTTGGTTCTAATGAAGCTGGATTTTGGAGAAACAGGTAAGTTTTTCTTAATAGTTTGACATATATATATATGTATATATATCACTGTTGGTGGCATCAAAACATGCCTCAACATGACAAGTAAAGACCCTGCAGTTTAAGTAATAAGAATGAGCAGTATATCAATAGTAACATTAATTCCAGTTATCAGCACATACAAAGCCAAACAACTACTTTAAGGTTGTTTATTCACAACCTGACTGTTGTGCTCTTATGAAGTTAACACTCTTATCTTGTACTGCATATACAGCCAATGAACATTAATTAAAACAATATAGTTAATTCACTTTGCAAAAAAAATTAGGCAATCTTTCTGAATGCTAAGTGAATTTAGATAGATTTGATTCTTCTAAATCAGTGGGCAGTGAATAAAGAAACTATTCACAAAGTTCATACAGAAATGGGTTGTTACAGTGAAGCATAGCCACAAATTTTATTTCGTTCTCAATTTTTATTTTTATTTTGATAATTGCAGTAATAGTGACTGCAATTTGATTTCTTCAATAGAACCTATGAGACCTCTGGCTTGTACCCAATGTTGGCCCTACTTAGAGCAGACCCACTGAAATTAATGAACCCAAGTTAGTCATTTCAATGGGTATACACTGAGTAGTGCTGGACCCTAGCTACACAGAATACAGAAACCTAATGCCGGAAAAGTCATGTGCTGATATGCAACCTCTTGGTTCTAAAGCCCAAAGGTTGATCTTGGATGCTGAACACTAGTTTATTCTTCAGTTTTTGTAACTTTTCACAAGTTCTCCTGTTCACAAGTCTGTGGCACTAATTAAAGTAAATCAATTCTGCATAATGTGAACTACAGAAATTTTCAAGATCTGAAACTTTCCCCCTCTTAATCTGCTTTCTGCTTCCAGGAAAACACTACAGTACATTCTTCTTAATATCCAAATCCCTAAACTACAATTGGCATGCAATTTCTTCTGTTAAGGATAAGCACAAGCTATGAGGAACCTCACAATTTTCTTTACATTTTCCATTTCTTGCTGCAGGTTGATTAGGTATACAGGCATCTGTTTCCATTTCTCCAGCAGTCAATGTTTTTATTTGGGCCATTGCTTTTTTCAAAGAGGACATGCTGGCTTTCTGTAGTGCCAAGTATTCTTGCTTCAGCTGCATCCATTCATTTCTAGAGTGATTAGAATTAAAAAGTATGAAAAATACACAAGCTCAACACTCTATAAAGAAATCTAATTAAAATGATCAGAAACAAATCTATCTTCAAAAAAAGATAATTCAAAAAGTAAAGAGACTGGTGGATCATGCTTTTTAAAAACCATAATAACAAAACTCAGTTCAAATGCATACCACATATAAGGAAAGACACAGTCAAGAAGATACCACCATGGTTAACAAATGGAGTCAAGGAACTTATTAGAGGCAAGAAGGACTCTTTCAGAAAAATGGAAGTAGTGCATAAATGGGAACAAAATGGAACACAAATTGTGGCAAAATAAATGCAAGAAGGCAATAAGAGATGCAAAAAGAAAAATTTGAGGAGCATATTAGAGAAGTACGTGGCTAAAAACATTAAGAACAAAATAATTAATTAAAAAGCAAAGCGGGAAAGCAATAGGGGTTGGGGTGGACCTTAGAACTACAAGTCAAAACATGTACTAAAGGACAGAAATGAGATTGCATCAATCAATCTTCATGGTGGAAAATGAAGGGCAGATCTCTGAACCTAAATTTATTTTTAGCAGAAAAGAAAGTGGAATACTGGTGACAAGAGATCTACCGTATTTTGAGAAATAAAAAAACAACAAATCTGAACATGAGTTACTGGGTAACACAAATGGTGAGAGTGCTGTTGCACTCCTGTCAAAAGGACATGAAAAGAGCCAAACTACAGTAGTCCAGCATTCTGTTCTCACAGTGGTCCGCCATATGCTAAGACAGAACAGAGCAACCATGGCTAGTAGCGCGTGGGTTTACCATAGGCATATGGTTCACCACTGTGAGAACCGGATGCTGGACAAGATGGGACTTTTGTCTGACTCTTCTTAAGATTAGCAGTTACTAATAAATTATTAGCAGCCACTAGCTAGTCCATGACATAAAGATCAATTTCCAGTGGATCCATTAGCGATTAATTCCTAAGAGTATGGCAAAGACCGCTAGGCTAGACCTTGGCCTAACCTTAGGTTCTTAAGCAACAGTACATACTCAGGATCAATACCCAGAGTTTAATTATGCATTAACTTTAAAAATCCTCAATATGAAATATTACTTTGTACATTTCTACAGTAAAATACATCAATGTATCACAGATTAACACCAAAAATGTAAAGGTAAAGCACAAAGACTGGTCAGCCTGCCTCTGCTAACCAGTTGACTATTTTTTAAAAAGTGAGAAAAACTAACTAGAACGTTCCCAAATCTATGGAGACAGGAACATTCCTACTGTTCAAATGCAGCAGAGAGGAAAGCCCAGCATGGAACCAAATGATATATTTACATTCATTTAACATGGAGATATTTCTGCAAACAGCTAGAGCCTTGCTGATAGAAACACAATGGGGATAGTGCAATTGAGAGAATGATTCATTGTTAACCTAATCTGTGCTATCAAATAAGCAGATATGGGTTTTATTTTGTTTTTTAAAAAGATGGTATCTTGGGGTAATAGTGTTAATCCTTGATGACAACACTAGGAGGGCAGGATGAGAAAGGAAGAAAAATAAAGATTCTGTCCCATCTAGGAACATACATTCACTGAGAGAAGGATTTAAATAACAAATGATCTACCTAATGACTCTGAGATAAAGGGTCAATGGTACCCTTTGCTGAAGTATGGAATAAATAGAAGCTCGGGCAACACTTTATTAAAGGAAGCTGAAAACGAAAAGAAACACCAAAGCGAATGAGCAAAGTAAGTAAGCAAAATGGGAAGTATTTTTCTCAAATATTATGTTTACATTAAAACTAAATAATTTGCTATATTTAATGCTTTGGGTAGCAAAAGGTGCTGCTTTATGTGAAACCCTTCTACTTTAACATGGAGGTGCTTTCTGTGTGTACAAAAAAGGTAAGTGCTTCCATGTTTTGGCAGAGGTGAGTTCAACTCCAGCATGAGTTGTTTGTAACTTGAGTGTTCTTGTATTGTTCAATTCAACATCATGGAAAGAACCACTGCCAGACATTTGTTTACTTGACTGCAATATCTGCTATATTCTAATCCATGTTCCAGCAAGGTGTGCAGAATCTCTGTAACAGGATATTCTAGAGAAAACTTGCTTTACCTGCCCTGTTTCAAGATGCTCTCTGCTTCTGTAGAAAAGCATGTTTTGCTACACTGACTGAAGTAGAAAACAGAAGTCTGTGCACACTTACATGCACACTTACTTGGAAGCAAATCTCATTTATCTCAGTGGGTCGAACTTCCAAGCAAATGCAGTTAGAACTGCAGCCTGAAGCAGGCAATAAACTACACAGTATGTAGTCCCTGACTGAGCAAGGTTCGAACAATAATTCTGTAATTGTGTTGGTAAGCTTTTGTTTGTTCAAAGAAGTCACATCTGACAGTGATTCAGTCAGTGTGCTAAAAGAACTGTACTGAATTTAAAACTAGGTAATTGTGAATTATTTGCTTTGGCTTTTTATGTATAGTCTTTATAATTTTATAACTTATTTTGTGTTTTAAGATTGTTGAACAATGCTCTTGAGCTCTATGGCAGGAAAGTGTTTATGAATATAATTTTAAAATAAAGCTGCTTGATTTATTTTTTTAAAGCAATGACTTCTATCTTTTTCTTTCACAGGAAAAATTATCACCTACTATAAGGGACCACCCACTACTTTAATGTGGAAGTACTTGTTTTATTCCTTTAAAAAAGTGCTTTCATATTTTAGTGATGGCAAATCCTATTTAATCATCTTACTCAACATTACTCAATTATTTAATCACCTTCCTCAACATTACCCAATTATTTACTAGCAAAAAATCCAAAAATATGGAATTATATTTATTGCATGTGGAACTTCTTCAAACAGGATTAAGAGTTCAAGCGTCATCCTGAAGGATTTTCTGTACTTTAACTTGGAGGTACTTGCCAGTTATTTTTAAAGTAAGTGCTTCTATGTTTTAACACTGCAGGATTCCACAATCAGAAAATATATTTTCCCTCTAGTGAAAATAAGGCATAGGGATTAACTGGCAAGACTTCAAACAGTAAGTCATTTTACTGTCATTAATGTCAAAGGTCTATTGGTCAAAAGGAAAAAGTAGGTCTTTTCTATGTGTGATGTGTTCATTGCTGTAACCCTTTACCGTTGCTGACATGCAGCTCTGTTGTGTGAAATCTGGAATTGCACTTTAGCAATGGTGATGGACTATGAGCCATGCAGATAAAGGCTATGTATAGAAAATTGCTTTCTTAAACATGTGGAATATTAAGTTACAAAGTTGTTGGTATTAATGGATATAAGAATTAATACAGATGTGGCCATTGCTCCTATGAAGCTTTGGTATGAATTGTGACAATAAAGAAGTATCTACTTTTGATATCGACTTCATTCACCTATATTTTACTCTTTTTTAAAATGTGCTTTTGCAACATGTATAATAAGAATGACTGCTCTAAAACTGCATAATAAAACTAGTTTCTATCAACTTCTGAAGAGTCATAACCCAGCCAAAGCTTAGAAGATTGGCATCTCTTTGATTTCAACAGGAACAAATTATCCTATTTAATTTGTAGTGCTGTATAACTGTTGAACTGGCTGAATGTGCCTGAGAATTTTTTCTCTCAATTGGATACAGCTATTTAAAAAGGTGTTGCACAGAATGAAGAAAACATTCAAATTATTTCATTTATGCTCAGTACCTTTTCAAACATCTTTCACTGCCTCACAAACTGTTTTAAAATCTTTACTGGAACAAACTTTGAAGTAATGGCCATCTAATCTTTTAGACTCAATCCTCTGCTCAAAATGATTTCTTTGAAATTGTTAGCAAAGGATCTGGTGTACCTCCCCCCTCCATTTGATAGTATATACATAAGAGTCACTCAAATGTACACAGATTTTAAAGGTTAATGACAAAAGTAAGCATTTCAAAAGGATAAAGAGGTTCAATAAGCTTGTTTTAAAACATGAAACTCTTTTTTAAAAAGAGAACAAGCCATTTCATCTATCCACGATACAATGCAAATATCAATTTCACAGTGATATAATGGGGAAAACTCATTTGTTTTACAAATGTAAAACAAGTTGCATCAGCAGAGGAGTTTTTATTTAATTGGCTAGTTTGTGTGACAAAATATAAGCTGCAGCAGCAACACTCCTGAACTGAAAAAAAAAGTTGAATGGAAACACATAAGCAGCACTATTGACAGGTAATAATTTTTCTCATGGGGAGTTAGTACCTAAGAGCACTAAAACACAGTTCTTGTGTAGACTACCTCAAATCTGGGAAGTAGCCAAACAGCAGCTTCTGGATCACAAGCAGTCCAACACTGTATTTTACTGTCAATACAGTAAGATTCAAAAATGCTTTAACATACTTTGAAAGGACTCTCAGTGGAATGACCTCTTCTCCCATCTTGTGTCTCTCTTTATGTTTCTTTTTATGTTTCCTTTTAGATTTTGAAAGAGATGTATCTTTCTTATCACCAACCTCTCTCTCCTCTTCAGTGGAAATTTCTAAGTGGAAAAGCAAAAAGAAATAGCTAACAAGCAAAGAATAGCTAGTTATAAATACTTTAGTGCCTTTCCTCCAAGGGTTTGATTCTGGGTCACTTTAGCAAACAGTCTAGCAAACTGACTACTATACTATACTATACTGACTCTACTTTGAACTGAAGAAATAAGTTCATAGAATAACCCAGTTGGAAAGGGACCCCATGTCATCTAGTCTAACTCCGAAGGAATCTCTGAAAAATTACCAACAAACTTCTGTTTAAATATCTCTAATGGAGGAGAGGCTACTACCTTCTGAGGTAGTCTATTCCACTTAACAGCTCTATAGTGACAGAAATTTTCCCCAATGTTTACTGGGAATCTTCTTTCTTGTAATTTGAAGCCATTGATTTGGCTCCACCCCATAGAGCAGAAGAAAACAAGTTTGCTCCATCTTCTACATGACAGCCCTTCAGATATTTGAAGATGGTTACCTCTGTCTTCTCTTCTCTACACTAAGCATACCCAATTCCCCAAATGGCTTAATTTCCAGGCCCCTTTATCTTGGTTGCCATCCTACAATACTGTGTATATGTTTAAATATTACTTTACAGTATTATTAAATTTCTATCCCACCTTTCCTCCCAAAGGAGCCTAGGGCAACAAACAAAATTTAAAAAAATTATAGGATTTTGTTTTTCTCTTACACCTAAAACAGCCATATCTTCACAGCTAATAATTTCAAGGGTTTCAGGAACAGTACATTTCAGCCATTAAATGCCTGGGTAAACCAGAATGTTTTTAATTCTTCATAAATTTTAGAAGACAAGTACCTCGCCAGGAAAAGCACCACTACTCCTACCAAGAAGTACCTGCAAGTTATTTATTTATGAAAATATTTGTAATGTATTCATAAAAAATATCAATTAAGTTTACAACATCCATCCGTGTATACAATAAAAACCATGTAAAGCATCAACATCAACAAAGCATCACCCAGTGGCAGCCCTACCAACAGAGTCTTGCCTGCCACTCATAGGGTTCCAGATGGCCAAAACTGGGAGATACATCTTTATAGACTTTTTGTAGGCATCTTATATATGCAAAAACCACAATCTGCATTTGAGGTAGAAACACAGAAGCAACAGCATTTCTCCAGCTGTTCTCTCCATAGGTCATGGAATATTATGGTTTTTTGTATAAACTGCTTAGAGGTTTTCTTACAATCATGGCCTATATAAGTTGCAAAATACAAATAAAACAAATCATAGATGTGCAAGCTGGTCTTGCATCTTAAGTAGTAATAAATCCTCATTCACCCCACTTTAGCTTTTAATACATTGCTAACAATGGCAGGTAAGCAACAATGTCCAACTTTTACAAAGCCCTTATTTTCATCTAATCTGACCACTTGAATAAGCATCTTTTTACTTGTCTGCTACTTATCCAAATATAGTTCTGCTGTTAAAATTATTTCCTGGTGTCTGAATTTACTCTCCCCTCAGGTTTTAAACTGAATTACATTTACACCACCAAGCTTTCATTTTCTCCCACTGTTTACAAACAAAACTCAACAATGTAGTTATATTACCCAAAATCTGTTCTTGGTCAGATATTTCAGTGAAATTTAAAAATAGGTGATATGCCTTTTACCTTTGGGATCCTCTGGTCCCTCTGTAGATTCCTCTTTTGTAGAATGAACATCTTTCTGAAATGTTTTCTTCGCCTTTACAACTGACACCTCTCCATCCCCAGAGTGGCATCGTTTCCTCTTTCCTGGTCTACTTTCTCCTGAACCTGAGCTTTCCATTCTATCAAACTTCCTTTTCTCTTTCTTTGAATACGGCCGTTGGACTTCTGATGCTTCCATTTCAGAGCTCTCAGACGTTGTCCTGTGTCTCTTTGACCTACTTGTGTGTTCTGTAGTAATGCCCACATTTAATTCTTTTGCTTCTGCAGTTGGTTGCTGGCTACTCTCCTTCTTTGTTTTGGATTTCTTCTTCTTTTTCTTCTTCTTTTCTTCTATATAAAGTGAATAATATCTGTCTTGACATTCTGTATTTCAATTATTACAAGTTTCTCCCACTTTGCTTCCAGGGAGTTCAGCACAGTATAGAGGACTATCTTTTATTTTCCGTCCCACAACATTTTAGCCTCACCCTGCGAGTTCTGTTAGGCAGAAAGATTGACTGGCCTAAATAACCCAAAATATCACAAGGTATATCATGCTTATTTAACTGCAGGAGTCAGCACAATCCCAACTTAGGAAAATCAGAGTTTGAAACGAAGTATCCTGGTTTTTGTTTTAGAAGGAGTGCTGAACAAGAACAACTAAATAAAGTAAGATATTTTCATGAAAGACTGATACTAAAAACCCACAAAGAAAGGGTCTGGTAACATCTTAAATAACTACATAATCACTTCATGCATCTAATGAAGTGGGCTGAAGCCCATGAAAGCTTACGCCATTATAACTTTGTTGGTTTTGCTAAAATTGACTAAGGTGGCTTCTCCTGAAATTTCCCACAATAATCTTATTTACCCTGAATATTTGCATGGCTGTAATCCAGAAATCATCCAAATCAGCCTAGCTGTATTTAATTTTTACTTCACTAGTTTCAATGGGATTAAGCAGGTTTAACTATCCTCTACCAATCCACTATTGATAACCAATGGGCCCCCTGTAAAGTTACGATTCCTTTCAAAATGACTCCAGTTTAACAGAAAAAATGATTAATATTTATAACTGGAAAGTAGTCTAAAACAAAAAAGGTTGGAGCATGGGTGTAGCCAAGGGGGGGGGCAGCTGCCCCCATCAATAAAAATCAATATAGCTCATAGCTCACTGAGGTCCCCTCCCCCCGCCTGCAACGAAAGGCCTGCTCCCCTTAACAAAAATCCTGGCTATGTCCATGGATTGGAAAACATTGGGCCATACAATGTTAACAGAAGATACAGAAGTGAAATAGAAATACTTGATGGACACAAATAAAACTATCACCTTTCTACTCACCAACTACATTGGAATCACTTGATGGTAATGCAGGAACGACCTTGTTTTTAACTGTTTTGGGAAACATCCCAGGCTTTCTTGGTGCATCTTCTGGAGGATTATTCAAGTACTTAAATGCAAAAGTTAGAGAATGTAAGTTAACTGCTAATAGTTATTTTTCCACAGAGGCCCCTCTATATACCTTTGGAACTTGAATTTGTTGCATGAAATATATTAATAGGTTACTTTTGGCTGAAAGAAGATCATGAAGAGATGCAGGGAAGTATCTCAGTCAGTAGAGCATGAGACTCTTAATCTCAGGGTCGTGGGTTTGAGCCCCACATTTGGGCAAAAGATTATTGAATTGCAGGGACTAGATGATTGCTGTGATCCCTTCCAACTCTACTATGATTCTATGTTGTGGGTTTAAGCTGAATTATATTTAAATACCGACTTTCTGGCACAGATATGTACTGAATTAAAGAATAAATATGCAGGGCAATCTATGTAGGAAGTGCTTACTCCCATGCATAGGACTTTAACCTAAGATACAAGTATATTCTATGTACTGCTCTTTGTCAACTATTAGCATGGTGAAGTTTAGCATTTCAAAAGATTCAGGATGTAAACTTCCCAACACTAAATGTGTCGCATAGCCTACTAAATTTGGTGGGACTTAGCTTTGAGTATATATGCATAAGGTTGGACAGAAAGTTAATTTTAGCAATGAATTTTGCATGCTGGCCTTATAGTAAAATGAAGGGGACAGAATATGGTTGCCATTGGGAAGGAACCAGAAACTATGTAATACAAGAAAACATAATCTTCCTGATGAAGTATAAATTAGTATTTTAATGAAGTTTCCATTCTTTGCCAGGACATTTTAAGTCCACCACCAGGGTAAGAAACTTGCTGTTTTTGTTAATTTCACAAATTAAATATAAGGCACATTAATATATGTCTTTGTAAAGTTTCCAGAAATTACAGATGAGTTCAGATAATTTTGTATTTCTAAATTCTCAGTGTAGAGCCCGTAACATATTCTCTGAAGTTAAATAGCTATAACCACACAAGGAGTTAAAAAGTAAAATATAGGAATACAGAAGTTGAAACTGTATATAGACATGAAGCTAAATAGTAACACAGCAAACCATTATTTCAAGTTGTTCACAACTGACCTCAATTGCCTTTTCTGCCTGTTCCTTTGTTTCAAATTCAACAAATGCAAATCCCTTTGGGTCTCCGGTAGTCTTATAGCGAGGGATACTGATATAAACTACGTTGCCACATTTCCCAAATACCCTTTCAATCCAACTATGATTGACATTTTTCGGAAGCAATTCCTACAGCAAAAGCGAAAAGCAAATTATGGGTATATATATTCATGCTACTGAATGTAATAAAAGAACCATTACTTTAACTGTATGCATTAATGTCCGATTAACACAATTTGGGTGAACCATGAAAGAACTTTGGGAGGTAATTCATTCCAGTCCTGTTCAGAGTAGACACACTGAAGTTAATAAACATGACTATTTTCATAGGCTCATTTTAGGTTGCTAAGGCTGTCTTTTTTATTGTAAAGAGTAGTTAAGACTCTGACATTTGGAGAGCAGCACTCACAGGAAAGATAGGCTCTCTTCACACATCAGCTAACATTGCAGGTCCCCATTCTTATGATGCGTAATTATGAAACTATTATTATATGTACAAGACGGTGAACCGAAAAAGAGGTACAGACAACAAAAGTGAATCATCATTGCTCAAAGCTCCTTCTAGGAAATAAGGTTATGAAAATTATAAGTACCTGCATAAAAGTTTAAATTAAGCCTTAGAAACCCACATGCAACAACATGATAGGCAGCACATAGATTGGTTCCATCCAAAAGACTTTGTCCTATATACCAGGATTAAAGAACCATGTTCAAGGCTTTTAACACTATGCATTCTTCATAGTTGCAGATCAAAAGAAGTAAATAACATAATGGATTTTGCATGGTTTCACATTACTACAGTCGTGCCTCGCAAGACGAAATTAATCCATTCCGCAAGTCTCTTCGTCTTGCGGTTTTTTCATCTTGCGAAGCACGGCTATTAGCGGCTTAGCGGCTATTAGCGGCTTAGCGGCTTTTAAAAAAAAAGAAAGGAACTCGCAAGACGTTTCGTCTTGCGAAGCAAGCCTATAGGGAAATTCGTCTTGCGAAGCGACTCAAAAAACGCAAAACCCTTTCATCTAGTGAGTTTTTCGTCTTGCGAGGCATTCGTCTTGCGGGACACCACTGTATATGCTTAACATCAAAATGGAAAAAGACTACAGGTTGCATTCTTTTTGGGGGTAATTGATTCTACAGGTGTTTTTTTTAGTGGCTGTGTTTTTCATAAGCTATTTTGCTTCCATAATTTTTTTAATTGGACACTAAATAAATGGATATCCACAAATCAAATTAGTTTCCAAGTAAACCATGTTGTAATTGAATGTTAACAAAAGAATAATGCTTTGATTAGCAGACTTGTATAAGACTTTTCTTTTGTATGTGTAATACAGAAACGTCTCAAAAAAGGGTTGCAGTGGTCAGGAAGAGCTGATTCTCAGCTGCATAGTGCTTTGAAGGATAAAAGCAACTGACAGCCAGTGAAGTAGGACAACCATGCTACATCCTCACACCTTCCTGTTCTACTTAACTATCAGCTGGTACATTCTGCACAAACTGATAGTCTTCAAAAGCAGTCCCACATACAACATAATGCAGAAATCCAATCTTCAGGTTACCAGAGTGCAGATAACTGAAACAAAGGTATCCCAGTCCAAAATAAGCTTGCAGCTGGGCCAAGACAAGCTAGGTCAGGCTTGTTGGCTCTTCTACGTCCAATTTTGACCTGGACACACCACTCACTATGCACTAGAGCTGAATGACTGCAACAGAGAACTATCTCTATTCATGGAGGCTTCTCATGCAATTTAACCTTGTTCTCGCCCTCATGTGAGAAATGTAAAGGGATGCACACATCTGCATAGGGCTTTAAACATTTTTTCTTTAATCCAGCAAACTGTTTCAGTGTAAGGGTTACCTCATTTGTATGGACTCTTATTCATTTGATAGGTGGAAATAGATTTTTATGCACCAAGACCTGTTCCTCCCCCCCAACAAAATATGCTGCCCAAAATGGTTGGGCAAACCATGTACATAAAAGCTGAATGCACCAACTGGCAGACACCAGGAGCTTTGGATCAAAACTACGGAAGAGTCAAAAAGTATCAAAAAGCGTGACAAACAATTGACAATATTTCATTAGCCTCTGCTAAGGAGAAGCTGCAGAGAAAAAGCTAAATGAAAAACGTGAAGTTCAACTTAGAGAAGAAAGAGAGTTCATAATTATTTAGCTATATCTTACCACATATACTGTACGACTATCCACATCTTTAGGCTGCTCACCCAGTGGCTGTCGTCTTCTGATTCTAATTCCTTCTAAATCCAACTATAAGACACAAACCAATTGGGAAAGTCAGTTCCTCCTAAATCCAACTATAAGAAACAAAGCAATTAGGGAACTCTTTCCCTCAATATTTATTTGCACTCAGACTGACACAAAAACCAAAAGACAAGGTTTTATACTTACCTCTACCACAGATGAACTTTTAACTGCACGTGCTATCAATTTTCTGTCAGTGGTTAGCTTTTTCATTTTGTTAAAAGAAACCAGAAGTGATATGTCAACATCTAGAAATAAACATGTTGCAATTAGAATCATAAGACCTGTAGATTTGGAAAGGACACCAAGGGTCATCTAGTCCAACCTTCTGCAATGCAGGAATAAGGTAGGACATCCTGCATCTTATATCCCACCCTCTACTGTGATATGTAACCCTCGCCATCCCCACACAACTTCCGCTGCTTCCCTTGTACTTGACATTTTCTACTCTATGATACTTTTCAATGCTCATTTCCACAAACTTACAGATAATGATAGTGGGAGTAGTCACCAAAATCCCTTTAAGAACCCACAGCAGAATATTTATTGCACACTGGTTCTCTGAAGCACTTCTATAGATGCACATAAAAACATTAGACAAAATTAAAGCAAAGTCTGCATAATAAATAGTGTAGACCATTTTGGCTCTCAGCAGCAAGAAGCATATGAGCCAAAAAAGATTCTCTTCCCAGGTGTTACATGATAGCAAGGTGTTTTATTTCTAACTTAATTAACTCACAACCATCTCTTGATTTTTCTATTTGTTCTCGAAGAAATCTGTCCTTGTGAAGATTGACATCGCCAAACCAGAAGTCCACTTGCTTTGCTATATCTGAAAGCACTTGTTTAACTCTAGACCTTTTCTTTTTTTCGCGTTCCTTTCTTTGTTCAGTGGTTTCTTTTTCCATGGCTTTACTTCTTACAGTTTCAGTTTCCATTTCTGTCACCCTCTCACCTGAAAATGAACATGAAATTATTATTATTTCTAGTCATGGGATCATACTGTGATCCTTTGAACCTTTACAACATTAAGGTTTGTAAAACAATGTTAAATGGGAAAGTTTTATAGTATTCTTACCCTGCTTTCCTCATACAACAAATGTGAAGTATGTGAATGCATTACTGTACTCTATTGAATCAGAAGCTTAGTAGAAACATTTTCTCCTCTACTTAGAAGGTGGTACTCTAAACACACTGGGAGCTAGACAATCCACCAAAGTGGTTTTAAACTGTTCTTGTGTTATTATGTTATGTCTTAATGTTGCTGTAACCTGCCCTGGGATCTTACCATAAAGGGAAGAAAATAAATAAATGTTAACCATTTCTCATTCAATGATTCTTTAAAGCTTTATTTTTATTTTTAAAATTCCTTAATTTTGTTTACAAATGCAACCCTTGCACAGAAACATCAGTAGTATAGGTTGCTTCCATATTATGGCCCTTTTGCACCACTGAGGCACTGCTTTCTGAAATCAGCTTAAAGCAAAATTAATAGCAGTGGTCAAGCTAGCACTTAATAATATAAAGATCCTTCTAATGGTTACTCAGGTCAGTTCCACTCAAAAAAGGTTCTCTGCAAGTTTTGTCATAAGAGACAGAAAAAGAGAAATTAAAGACCTCCATCACAAGAGCCGACTTTAAAAAGTAATCTACAGTACAATCTGATATATGTCTATTCAGAAGAAAGCTTCATTCATCATTTTAAGGCAATGGAGTATATGATTGCAGCTATAAGAGAGGCTATTCAAAGAGAAGTAACAGACTGTTCATCAAGCAGAGGAGAAAACATTTGCGCTCTGCTTCTTATGTGCACAATGTCTTAACAAAAATACAACAGCTATAATAACTACTTCATGCAATAATCATTCTGACAAAAGCCCCTGCATCTTAAAATACAGCAATATCTTGATGAGAGACCTTACAGACTACAACATGAGTACTTCTACATGGAAGACGAGTGAAGCTCTTTTTCTGCTACGAGCTGACTATTCAAGATGATTAAGGTCAACATGTTTCCAATTATAGTTTCCAGTGATAAATGAGATCATGCTGTGTTTACTAGGGCAGAAATGCAACATAGGTACAACTCTCCCACTAAGATCTTTGGCTTACCAAAATGTCAATACTGGATTTAACCACATAATGAACATAGGAAATTTATTCTAAAAACAGAAGGTACTGACCACCATACATAGGGCGAATTCAAACTTAATCACAGATGTGTAAGAACCACAATATAGGCAACATGTGCATGTCATATTTCTTGGAAACAATAATACTGCAATACTAGTAACTGCTCTCTTGCAGTTATGAAAGCTTTAATAAACGATTACGACAAATTCATAGGTTAATCTATTCATGTCTGAAAGTAGGATGCAGCTTTTAGGTTAGACAAAGTATTCTTTGATAATAAATTGCTGGATACAATAAGTCAGGATATGTGCATTGCTATCATGCCTTGTTTGTGAGCGTATAAAGATATTTGGATGGTGATTTCTGGATAAAGAATGCTGACAACAAATGAGACCTTGGAATGATTCAGCAAGGCAATTTCCTATTGTTGAGCAAGTAATTAAGGCAAAAGGCCACTGCACAATTAGTAGTCTAGCTTAATAGAGAATCATTAAAGTAGCTATGCAAATAGATGTCAATTTTACAGTCTGTATTCTTTTTCTAACCTCTGCCCCAAGAAAACTTAGGTTCAATTCAGATGCACCATCCAACCATGATTTATCATTTGGCCTTGCACATACCTTCAGTCCTCTTAGGAGCAGTTTCCCTCCTTCACTTACTGGTACTATTCACTAACCATCGTTTTCTGTGACATCCAAATGGGTGAAGACAGTTTTACTGCGTTAGAAAAACACTTCCATCTTTCCAGGATACTATCAATCTGCTCACAATATTTCATCCACATAAACATTGGTTAGCAATAATCCTTCTTGAAGTGAACCTGAGATCTTATGTTGTGTGCTCTGAATTACAGCCTTACTGTGGATCTTGGGAATGCTTCTAAGTAGTCAATTATACTGATTCTGATACAAACTTTCTAGCTGATGACCTACTGTCATACTGTAACAGGCAAGTGTTGTTTCTTATGCACATTTCCCAGCATGTCTCCTCGAGATACACACCAGGTCGAGGAGAATTCCTCATACCCCAAAATGATTAAATGTAGTGCTTATTCTGGTTTCAGTGGAATTATTCTAATCTTTGTTAGTAGCTTCCTCACCTTGATCTCACAGTTTATTTGCGTACCACATAAGCACAATTAGTCTTGCTCAGAAATGTTCTCTCTTCCCATCCCCACCCATTTCAATAGTAGTGATCCCCCCCCCCCAATACTCCACAAAACAGAAAAATACAAAAGCAGTTATCCAATCGCCACAAGCCAGGCAGGGCACTGGTGGGCAGTTAAATCAACTTTGGTTTCAATTTTCCCTGCCTTAGGATTGCACTCCTAATGGATAACAAGAAATGCTACAAAACCCACACATTTACTCAGGAGTCAAGCCGCACAGGACATAGCAGCATTTATTTCTGAGCAAACATGCGTATGGCTGTGTTATACATGATTTTTTTTCCGGGGGGGGGGCTCTCTGGATGTAGAAACGTTGAGATGTGTTGTTTCCCAGTGAGCCAGATGATTTTAAAAGCATCTGATTTAGGATGGGGAGAGTCAGGTACAGATTCCCACTCACTGGATAATCTTAAAACCAGCCATTATCTCTTAGCCGGGAGCCTACCTCACAGGGTTGTTTGTGAGGACAAAACAGTGGTGGTGCCATATACCGTACACCTCAGCTCCTTGGGATAAAAAGCAGAATACAGTGGTACCTCGGGTTACATACGCTTCATGTTAAAGACTCCGCTAATCCAGAAACAGTGCTTCAGGTTAAGAACTTTGCTTCAGGATAAGAACAGAAATCGGGCTCCGGCGGCGTAGCGGCAGCAGGAGGCCCCATTAGCTAAAGTGGTGCTTCAAGTTAAGAACAGTTTCAGGTAAAGTACGGACCTCCGGAACGAATGAAGTACTTAACCTGAGGAACCACTGTATAGTTAACAGCTCTTTAATCAGTATTGTATTAGCATACTGTGTATCATTAACTCTGCGCTTCACAAGGCGAGAGAAGGGCGGGCGACGAGGCGACCAGCAAAGCACCCGAGTGACGCGCCCGCCTCGCGTCTCCTCAGCTTTAAGAACGACCGCGAGACACATTCCCGCCCCCCCCCCTGCGCGTGACGCAGCACCCGCTGAACGTTATTCTTCAGAGCGGCACAGCCCAGGCACGCGCATGCGCGGACGTCACTGCAACGACCCGAGTCCTTTTAAAACGAGGAAGAACGGTTCACGCGACTCCAGTTTTAACCCGCCTCTTTAGCGCTCAACCCGCTTCGGGACTGACCTGATACCCCGAGACAGGGTGAAAGATGCGGGGCAACGTGACGCACACGAGGAACAAATACCGCTTCTAAGGCCTGGAAGAGCGGCGCTCCTCTACCTTCCACCCCCCCCTCCTCTGTCACGCCGTCCTGTTAAATTCTCGCGCGATGCGCGGCCGACCTCGGCCTTCTACGGCCCTATTGGTTACCGGGAGTTCGCTTCTGCGCAGGCGCGCGCGCGCGATACTTGCACATAGAGATAAGTATAGACTGACACTAAGCCTCCAAGAAATAAAAAATTAAAAAAGGAGGCCCTTTACGTTTCCCTTTGGGAGCAAAAGTAGAACTGTTCTGTCCATAGGCATCTCCGTAGTAACTACCCTATACAATTCCAATATAAATTACAGCGCAAAACCTTTCATGGAGACCATTTGGTTTTACATTCAGAATGCTGCAGATGGAATGCTGTTTTTGTCTCTCCGTTTAATCCTATACAAATTCATATTAGAGCGACGACGCTCATTACCTTCCCTAGCAGTGGAAGTGCTCTGCCGCGTGGATCTATAACCTATTTCTCTTCCCTTCTGGGGGGGGTGGGGCAAGGCGACGTTTCCTATGGCGCCCGCTCTATCCGCGCCGACTCTATGATGGACGCTTCGCCATTGGCTGACGGCATTGGAGACGCTCCTCGGCCTTAGGCTCTCTCGGCTGACCCTCGCCGCGTCGCGCGGTGAGGGCGTCATCGTCGTCAGCTGGCCGAGCGGGAAACTTCAGAAACTGGGAGAAACTGCGTCGGGTGTGGGCGGGAGAGAGAGAGAGAGAGAGCCAGGCCGAAGCGCGCGACTGCGGTCAGGGCTGGCGAGTGAGTCGCTCTCTTTTCTGAAAGCAGCCGGGCTCGGAAGGCGAGTCTTCGGTTCGTTCGTTCACCTTTTGTCGAGGGTGGCCGGCCGGGGACAGCGACTTCGGGGGGCGGGCGAGATTTATTTATTTACTGAGTTTATATACAGCACCACCCTATACCTGGAGGTTTCGGGGCGGTTCACAAAACAAAATCAAAATATAAAACCACGAAATATATAATCAAAATAAAAACAACAACAACCCAATAACCCCCCTCCCCAAGAAAAGCCACCTTTTAAAAGAGCGTAGGATGTCAAGATTACTTGTCCTAACCTACCTCACAGTATTGTTGTGAGGAGAGAGAGAGAGAGAAAGGAAGCGCGTAGGGGGAGAGAATGACTTAGGCTTCCTTGAATTCACTGGAGGAAAGCTGGGATGTAGATATAATAATAAAATAATAAACGAAATGGCAGATGTGGCACAGTGCTGCAACTGTGAAGCCCCCGCTGTGACAGTGTTGTCACTTGCTCACTAGGATGGGGTGGGGCGAGGCAGAGTTGGCAGCAAGGCCTGAGAAAAGCACTGCGATAGTGCTACCCTTTCCTCACACTGCCCCATCTCTTTCCCTTATTAAATATATTTTTTTCAACTGCTTGAGCGTTTTTAAAACAGTTTCAAAACATGAAAATGAGTATTGGAGAAGGGTGGGCAGAAGGTTGGCTGGGATCTAAAGTATTGGTAGATAGCTGGGCAATTTGAAGTAGATTGGTAAGATTTTCTAATGCTAATTGTTCAGCAGTAGCAACAACAAAACGATCCTCCCTCCCCAATTATACTAATGAAATGACAAAAGTACTGCAAACTCCATCCAGTTTGTCAGAACAACTCTATGTGTTTAGAGTTCCAGAATTCAAAGTGTATGTATTTTGCACCTGTCTCTCGCTGATGGATCTCAGGGTCCTTTATTTTCTACTAGTACATCCTGCAATCTGTTGATCCCTGTTTTAGAGGAGATAAGTGTGTGATACATTGATTTCATCAGGGTTCAGGACTTTGCTGCACTCTCTCACTTCCCTTGTTCCCAAAAGAAACCTTTTGCCTGCTGCTGATAGTCCTGTATACATTAATGGTATCAGTACTAAATGGCTTTTTTATAAATGATATTTCTCATTAGAAGTAATTATTCCCATTTTAGATTTGTAGTCAATGAACTCAACTAGTTAGCAGATTAATCAAGATATCATTTTACAGATTTAATGTTTTTTTCAGAGAAACATACTGCATTGAAATGTGAGACACCTTGTGGTAGTTGTATGAAATTGAGGCTAACTTAAAGAAAACACTGCTTTAAATTTCTGTAGAATCTTTAAAATCAGCAAAGCTCAACATTAATTTTTAAACTAAGGGTCTGTTGTTGATACAGCTGATGAATGTCTCTCATGCTTAACTACTAAGGTATAAGTTCTTTACAAACTAAACTGGAACTAAGCTCCATTGAAAAATGGACATACTGTATATAGGATTACACTGAGAAGACATAAATGAGATTGTATTTTAAATTGCTTTTTTAACTTCAAGGAATTTGGATTGCAGTTAAGGGGTTATAGAATGAGTTATAGGAAATATTTATTTAAAAAGGAATGCATGTGTGTCTGTGGTTTCTGGACATTAAGTTCAGTTGCTTTAAACAGGATATTATTTCTTTCAGGTTGTATGAAATTTGGAAGTGCAAACCAGCTGTGATGGCTTCTCAGGAATTTACGGTGAGTTTCTGATATTTCAACTATAAATTATATAGAACAATATTCCACATACATCAGGATGACATGGCATCCCTCTAAGATGGCTCACAATCATCAATTAAAAATATAATACAATGAAATATAATAAAATTAATTTTGAAATGTCACTGAAACGTTTCTTTATATATCAAAACAGGTTTTATACACACACCAAAAGACTAAAAAATCTAAAGTGTGGCAAGACGGAATTTTGAAGTCCCCTCTAGGGGGCAATAAGGTAAAATATTGATTAATAAAGTATTATACTGATACCATCTGTGGGTGTTACTGTTTTGTTGCTCAATGAAGTACCATTCTTCTATTTTTCTTTTTGTTGTAATACAGGCAACTTTATGTGATGACAAAGGACAGGTTTTGGATAGCATATTTGTGAAGTTCCAGGTACATGCTTTTTATTTTCCTTAATTTTTTTTACTTGATTAGCAATTCTGGAAGACAGGTTGCTTGTTTAGTTGATTCAAACTCTGCTGGCTTATCTTGGTCACATTTGTTGAGGCCCATGGAAGGGAAAGAAGAAAGCCAGCAGGGTTTAAAGTGCCTGCTGTTGCTGTCCAAAGTGCCAGGAAAAAACACAGCATTTTTTTTGCAGCCATCTTCCTGGTGCTTTGCACAGCAGCAACAGGCACTGATATCCTTTCACCCCCTTCCTCCTCAGGGATAGGTGTGGGTGGGGATGAAGCTTTCTTTTTCTCCATTGTTGAGGATGAAGGAGGAAATGAAAGCTTAAAACTTGGAATATATACACATTGCATATATAACAAAATCGTGGAAGTTGTATTAATGCATTATGTGTTGCATTCAGTATGAATTTATATATACTCACTACTACATATTTCTCTCTTTAGGTAAAGCCAGGAGATGATTTAGAAAGTGAGAAATATTTAATCACGGTTGAAGCTGAGAAAACTTCTGAAATTGGTTTTAGTGATCAGCCAAAGAACACAGAAGTACCAGTGTTAATAAGAAGTCATTTGAAGTCTTCTGCCTCTTCATCTCTGCGTCTGCCAGTTGGCCTAAAACGAAAACATACTGTATGTCATTCTTTCTCTCTCTCCTTTTTACACTCACACACTGTAGAAGGAAGCCTTTTGAATAAGTGAGAGAGATAGAGATCTACAGCTACTTAGAATTTTTTTTGGGGGGAGGAGCAAAAAAAGCTCTGATTTTTTACTATTTGAACTGCATGTGACAGTTTCACAGATGATCATTTTTATCTCGAGCCTCTTAAGTACAAAGTGTGTTACAATATAAGGTGTTCCAAGTCACTTACTGTATTGCTCATTGGCTAACACCAGTAGATATAATGCATAATCAGGCGAGTAAAACACAGTAAATTGAAGCAAACTGTGCAAGGGGATCCATCAGCTATAGAGCAGGAAGTGCTTTGTGGACACTGATTAATCGAGTGGGGTGACCATGCCCACTGCTGGCTGAAGGTTAATCTTGGGGGAATGTGCCTCCTGGGTTGTAAAATCCATACAATACAGTGGTGACTCGCAAGACGAAAATAATTCGTTCCGCGAGTTTTTTCGTCTTGTGGTTTTTTTCGTCTTGCGAAGCACGGGTTCGGAAAAGTTTTGGAAAAGCTTCAAAAATCACCAAAGTCTTCAAAAACCTCAAAAAAGGCTACCACACCGCGTGCTATGAGTTGCTCCTCGAAGTCAAGTCGCAACTGTATTAACGGTTTTAAGAAAAAGGAAACAAACTTGCAAGACGTTTCCGTCTTGCGAAGCAAGCCCATAGGGAAAATCGTCTTGCGAAGCAACTCAAAAAACCAAAACCCCTTTCGTCTTGCGAGTTTTCCGTCTTGCGAGGCATTCGTCTTGCAAGGTACCACTGTACATAGAACTGCACATCATTGTTTCATGGGCTCAGGTGGGGGACCTCGTTACTATTAAGGAGACTGTAAAAGTTATTTTATCCTACTTAGATGTATTCAGATTTTGTTATATAAGAAACACATTCTTTTCAGTCTTTTTAATTTAGTGATTCAGTAAAATATTGCATAACAAATATAGAACAAGTAAATACAGTATAGTAATATCTCTGCTTCTTAATTCTAAAACTTCAATTGTTAAACTTCCCACAAATTGAAAATATTCTCTTCTTAGGGTTTCCAAGGGCCACGGCAAGTGGAAAAGAAAATGACAACAATGGAAGTATCTTCAGCAGTAGCATCACCTTCATCCAAGGAGCCTCATTCATCCTTCCCTTCTCAGTTCTATGCCAGTTCCCCTTTATTTTCTGTCCCCTACAATACTAAGTTACACTCAGAATTGAATCAGAACGCTTTCAAAATGAATGGCTCTGATGCTGATTCTGTCACTCCACCCGCTTTTACTCATAAAGTGGTACAAAGTAGAATCCATAGTACTGATGTTGAAGATGGTGAATATTTGGAGTCAGGATTTCAACTGGATAACGGAATGGCCAAATCAATCTACCATGCAAGTAACAGTTTGGCAGTTTTGCAGAATGCCAGGAGTAAAGCACAAATCTTAGCAATTCTGAGCGGGGGACAAAAACATTCTAAAGTTTCAGAGGGTGAAACTAATATATCATTGGGAAATCAATCACCAGCAATGATGAAATCAGAATTCCATCAGGAAGGCTCACTTTTATCTGAATCATCAAGAAGCACAGAGTCTTTCTTCAAAGAAAAGATGGCACCTCTTCTGAGCTCTGCAAACAACACAACCAAAGAAACCATTAAATACATAGCACCACTGCATTTCTCAGAAAAAAATGTAAAAACAAAAAGCCGATGGGATGTATATTTGCCATTGTCTTTAGCCGAAAAGTCTCCTGACAAAGTTGAGGGAGAATACAATGATAAGAATGCTAGCGATCTTCAGGACTTGAAGGAGGATGGCACTGATAATAGGAGCCAATACACTGAGGGCCATAAAAAAATTCTAGAAGTGCCTGTTTCCGTGAAAATCATTATGTCTCCTGTCAGTAATAGTTCTGTCAAACACCAACCACATAGTATTGTACCAGCTGAATCAATTGTGTGGAAAGAGAATGGCACAGTTTTATCATCTGTTGATAGTATGAATTACTCAGATTGTAATGCTGATAAACTCTTCACATCCAATAAATGCACAGAGATTGATAATTTGGATGGGTTTTGCCATCAGCCGCAAAATGAATCTTATCCAGCAATATGTTCTGAACGTTTCTCAAATAATTCTGCAGATGGAGAGTTTGGTGACACAGAAAAGCAGTTTATAGAGGTTAACTTCAATCTGTTGGATAAACTAGAGTTTAGTGACACAGAGGATGGAAAACTTCATAGCAACCACACATTTTCACAAGGTTCAGCATGCTTTAAGCGGGAAACTGAAGCACCATTTGAGACCGGTGTTCAAGTGAACAGTAACATAAAAGCTTGTAGTAGTAAAGGGGAAGATAATGTGCAGCCCACATTTCTGCAAGATGGAGGTGTGAATTATGTCTCAGAATGCCAGTCACTGCAAGTTTGTGATGAAATCTCTGAGGAACCTAAAAAGAAGGAGGAAAATTGTGCAACTCTTCCATTTCTTAAAAAGCTGCCACATTTAGAGGCTATAATTGTTGATGAAAAGGTAGAGACAAATGCAATAAATATCCAAAATATATGTAATCACAGAGATCTTGGTACAGACTTGTTAATGGTGAATGATATGGACTGTGATGTGAATGATAGTGAATATCATAATCCAACAACTCGTCTTGGAAAAGGGAATGTTCCTGCTATTTTACATGGTTGCCTCATGGACAAAAGTAATGAAGAAGGTATTGATGTTGAAGCAGGTAATTGCCAACCTAGTTCCTTAGGTATTTGTCATAACAACATGAAACAGAGCAATCATTTGCTAGTCCTCACTGAAAAATACAATATTTCTCATGGTTCCCCTCAGTATATTTCAGACAAAAATGATGCTGCTTCAGAAAAAAATCTGGATTTGAGGCAACTCCCTCATCCCTTAACTTGTGAGACTTCAGATGAATCACAAATGGATCGAAATGAAAATGCAGTTAATAACTTGGATTTTTTTAACAAGTTCAGTAAATATGAAGGAAAGGATTCTATTTGTGTTGAATCTTCACTTGACTCTTCAAGCCTTCCCCAGCTGGTAAATGGTTTCAGCCTGTTAAAATCACTTACAGAACATAGCACAGCCTTAGAAAGCCTGCAAATGATAGAGGAAAGTACTTCTTTGCTACCGAGGGAGAGACTAAGAAAAAAACAAAAGCCAGCAAGACCTGAAGGTTATTAGCTTCTTCTTTTTTTAATTTTGTTTTGAAATATTGATTGTACTTTTCTACTGGTTTTCCTAGTTCATTTTTCTAGAATGTAAATGTAAGGAGAGCTAATTCATTGTCAAAAGCAGTTTTGTACTGCATGTGAAACAGTCTCCTTGATTATCCTGAAATAAAAGAGATAATACCTTACTTTAGAATAGGGATGGGGAACCTGTAGCCCTCCAGATGTTGTTGGGCTTCCAACTCCCATCATCCCTCCACTGAGCATTCCTAAGGAAATGTCTTCTCCATGGTGAGATCATGTTTTGTTTTGCTCCAAACAAACCACACTATACCCAAGGTTTGTTACTGGCTTTTCAATAGTAGTTTGGGTGAAGCAAACCACAGTCCACTTTGGACATAATGGTAAGCTAGGGATCATGGTTTGGTTTCTTTCATGTGCTTGTGGGGAGGAGCAAAACAACCAAGTCCAGGCAACTTAATGGTAAACCGATATGGTTTACGGTAACATCAAAACAAGACCAGTGGAATTCTTTGCAGCATGTTTGTCACTGATGTGGCTAATAACGCTAAAGTAAAATATGTGTAGTTAGCATCTAACATTCCTATAAGCAATGCATTGACTTTGAAAACATCACTCAACTTGAATGCAAGATAGATATTCAATATTTAATCACTGAACTAGCTTCATGACTGAGGCTTATTGCGCTTTTCTCTCTTTTGTAGCTACACAACAGTTTCCTGACGTTCCACTTTCTGAAGATGTGCAGATAACATCTTGCCTGCATTCTGGCTCTCCTAAAATGGTAACCTTTTTGGACTTTTGTAATTCATCACTAATAGCTTTTATGTAAATATCCCATTACACAAGCTGAAGGCCCATCTACTTGTATGTATTTTCCACTTCACTGTCGTCTTCTGTGTTCCTATCAGCCACCCCCTCTGAACGCCTGAAAACTGGCTGCAGAGAGTAAGAGCTTTGTGAGATGGAGTAAAAATTGCCAACACTACTCCACACTCATTGGGGCATAAAAATTAAAATTAAAAATTAAAGTAATAGTAATCATCATCATAAATTGTGGGTATTGGAGAAAACGTATTTCATTTGATAAGTTCACTGCATCATCATGTTAAAGAAAATTTTGAGTTGAGATGGTTTGTGGGAGAGGATTGCAGTAGGTAAAGGACAAGATAGAACATTTGCTCTACTCCAGTATGGAAATTCATTTTTCCTACACAAATGTAAAATAGATTTGTAGGGCTTTTGCTCATAAATAGTTGTTTTAAGAAACTGTAAATTGTATTGCCTTTCACCCTTCTGAAGGCAATGAGCTGGTTGTATTATATCACTGCATTTCAAAATGAGACTGTACTAAGTACAGAATGGTGCATCCTTCTCTTGACCCATTTCTGATCATTTCCAGGATACTTCCTCAAACACTGATGCAGAGAAGCCCACAGCAGCTACAGTAAACATGCTACATGACCAGGTTCCTTTTGAAGTGGCTGACAGTCAAACGAAGGTATAGCTTACAAAGAGATGACTTGGAAAACCTCCCACGGCCAACACCTCCAAAAATTTCACTGCCACCATGCATCTCAGGACCTTCTCAGACTACTTTTGAAACTGGAATTTTTAAACAGCAGTTTGTAATATGACCTGGAGGGCCAGGTGTAAAACGTCCACAGTCTGTGCAAGCTCTTCAGCACACCTAAACAAGCTTTTTGGATCCTGGGTACTAACTCTTCATTGACAGCATTAAAGTTCCCATCTCATCTCTTATTTTATCACTGAAGGCTAATTTTCAATGGTATAATGAATAAGGATGGCCTCCTAACCTCTAATGTTGATGGCTGAGGTTTGCTTAGAATAGTTGTTAGCCTTCTCTCATCCAGCAGAGATGAGTAGAAAGCCCTGGGGTGCGGCTGGAATATGAATCTGTTGAGTGGCCCAAAACTCAGGCTTGTTGGCTCCTGGCTGGCATTCCAAAAATGTGTGACAATCCAACTCCCACCTTCTACCCTGGCAGGCCCAAGCAACAAATACTTTGTGCTAAATTGTAGTTCTTTGTTCTCCTATGATTTCCTTTTATTAATCTCTTAAATATATGTAGCTAGCTGAATTTCAAGGGTACCAAGTGAGAGGATCTGCAGCTAGTGAGATAATGATGAGAGTACCCTCTTCACATCTTAGATGGGATCCACAGGCTGATATGACAGAATTTGAACTTGCTACAAAGGATGGCTGTTTTTTCTCAGCCCAAGAACTAGGCAGCCTTGTGCTGCCTAGCTTTATTCAGGTAAACTGTAGAATGCTTTTTATAGAAAGCTTTATTTAATCAATGAACATATGGCAAAAATGTGAAATAATTTATTAAGTGACCATAAACGTGGTTTAAAAGATGAAAGTTGCAAATAAGGACCTCAGTTGGCCCATTCCTGACATAAATCTCTCAATGACTTCTCTGAAAATGTGTTCATATACTTAATTCCCTTGGTCCTTCTGGTGCATTGAACATCTTCCTTAATATGTACATGGTGCCACCTTTTAATCCCTCTTCAAAATTCGCTGTTTCTGCAAACCCTGGTTTAGTCTGCATTTTCATGGGGTAGCCAAAAACAATTATGTGTAACTGTACCTGCTCACATCTGTCATTTCCTTGGCTTGTTTCTCTCTCCATTTTGTTATCTTTCCCTGTGTTGATTTTAGATTTTCTCTTGTTTTGGGGAGTAAGGGCCCTGCTTCCTTTCCTTTCCTTTCCTTTCCTTTCCTTTGCTTGAAACTCTGTAGAGCATTGTTTGAAATTTCTGTTGCATGACCAGAAGCCTGTTCATGTGATGTTTGGGTATCATTCATTATCATTGTTTTGTTTTGGGGTTTTTTTGTAATGAAAAGTAATGTGAAAGATCTAAGTTCATTCAACTGGGTGTGCTTGATTTTTTAACTTTACAATTGTTTCTCTGCAGTCTTCACAGGCTCCTTACTGCCACTTTGTCCCAAATTCATGCAGTGAAAAGGCAGTGATAGAAGCAGAAGAAAACGATTTCCTGGTGACAAGGGTATCTCCAGATTTACCTATGGACAATGCAAAAAACTTTTTTCGTAAGAATGCTTTGTTTGTTACTGTTGTTACTAATGGTTGTGCCAGCAGACATAGCAAGGGGAAAAAGTAGGCACCCTCGTGCAAAAGTTGGCTTGCAAGTGTTGGATACCAGAGTGATAGATCTCAGATTCTTATAGCATTGCAATGAGATAATATGTACATTCTGAACAGTCTTAGCCTGCTTTGATTACATGTATGTATTGTAAGCTTTTAGACAATGTGGTTTGTTTTTCTGGCTTAGAATTGTTATTGGAACAAACGACTTGGACTCTGCCTCCCCACCCTCCATGAGTGGAAGAGATCCTTCTGCTCATGGAAGGACATATTTTGTGAGTTCCATTCTTCTTTTATGAACAGATGCTTCTTTCATTCATTGAGTTTAAGACAAGGATCCAAGCCATTGTTTCCTCCCACACCTCAATTATTTTCTCCAGTACGAAACAGCTAAGAAGTTTAACAAGTGAGAATCTAAAACATAGTGTTCTGATGTATCCCCAGCTCATAACAAGAGTGCTCCTGTTTAGGATTTCAGCTACCCTAGGAAAGGAGTCCTTTATGATTTGGTGAAAGGAGGAAGGAGACCCCTTTCCCCCACTCCGTCCTTCTGAAACCTTCCTCTGTTGTGTTGTATATCACTGAATGGCTCTGGCTGAGGTCTGACTGAGCTGTCCTAGGTAGAATACAGTTGTATCTTGGAAGCCGAACGCCTTGGCTCCCGAACAAATCCTGAATGATTGAAACCTGGAAGTGAGTGTTTTGAACGATTTTCGAAAGCCAAATGTCCAGCACAGCTTCCAATTGGCTGCAGGACATTCCTGCAGCCAATCAGAAGCTGTGCTTTACTTTTTGAATGGGAATGGACTCCCGGAATGCATTTTGTTCAAAAACCAAGGTACCACTGTAATTAAGATACACATTACTATCCACATCAAGAACCTTTTCTCAGTTAACTGGCTATGCTAGGTTTGTCTTAATCTTTTGAGTAAGAAATGCAAATACAGCCGAAATCTTTGCTGTAGAAAAGTCAAGATTTAAGGAAATCAGAGTAGAGCGCTCAGGAAACTTGGAGGGAAGACATTGTTTTGAATATTGACACTTTCTAAAACTCTCTGCTTCATAGAGATGGAAGAGTCCAGCTGCCCAGAAGATGATGATACATCTATACTCCTACAGCCCCTTAGAGCACGAACTCCAGTTGTGACTGTACCTATAGATGGAGAAGTTCCTGACTTAGTTTATTCCAGTGTAAAGACATGTGAGCGAGGCCAGCAGTCCTTTGGTTTCTCAGGAATAAGCATGTATGGCAAGTCAAAAATATTAGGGCCTGAGGACAGGATGTGTGAAACCTTTGTGCATGAAAAGTGTAGAGAAGAAAGACATGGGGTGATCACACAGTCTGCATTCCCTAATGTATCAGAACAAAAGAGACAAAGCAAGTGGCAGAAGTACCAAAACACAACTCATAGTGACTTGAGAACTCAAAACAGCAGCGAAGTGGTCATGACTGATGACATCCGAGCTGAGAGTGCCTTTGGAATGCCACTGCATGACATAGGAGAGGGTTGGAGTCATGCCATCAATGAAAGCCCTCCAGACTTTGGGCATCCACAGATGCTGAAAAGCGTGCTTTGTAAACAGCAGCGAAACTTTAGCAGCCAAGATTCTGTTTCAGAAGGACAGAAACTTTCTCTGCACTTAAATCAGAATTTTTCCACTGAGGAAGGACTAAAGGTGCTAGGTCAGCTGAATTGCCACAGTTCAACCAGACACACCAAGGTATATAACTGTTCACAAAAGTCTCAGGAATAGATTTTGCCAAAGCAGTTTCCAATAATAGTTGTGAATATTTGATAGTTTAGTCATATGTTCATCTATAAAGTGGTTTGTTTGTTTTTTACATATTCAAATAGCATTTACAGCTCAGTTTGAAATATTATATAAAGGAAATCAACCCTGATCTTGCATTTTATTGTCTACATCAAAAAACATTTCACTATAGAACATCAGGTTCCTGACAATGCTTCTCTTACAAAGTCCTTGACCACCCATAGATGTGGCCCAGCGGCATAGCTGTCAACTGTCCCTTATTTGGCGGGAAAGTCCCTTATCCCAGCGTTGTGTTCCGCTGCTGTCCCTTATTGATGATGTCCCTTAAATTTCCCGGGTTTGAAAGGAAGCAGCTCCTCTCCTTCCCTCCCTGCCAGCCTGGGAGGAGGGAGGCTCCAACTGTGTTGCTTGGCTGTGTTGCTCACCCAATAAGGAGTCTAAGAACGACTGGGGGGTGGAGCTTGCATGCCTTGTGCCGATCAAATCGGCCTTGTTGCCTGGGGACTCGCCTTTGCTCAGCGCTTCCCAGCGGAGAGGTGATTGTGGTTTTCCTTGCTGCATCCCCTTTGCCGGGTTGCTGCGCTGTGGGAACCACCGCTTGAGGCTTCGTTTGGCTGCTGGCTGGGCTTTCCTCCTTTGGCTTGGAGGGGCTCAGAAACTGAACATACCTGTGCTTGGAAAATCCCTTATTTTGGCTGCTGGTCCCTTATTTTTGAGGCTGCTGGTCCCTTATTTTCAAATCTGTAAATTGACAGCTATGCCCAGTGGAGGTGGGAGTTATATGTCCTTGTACTACATTATAATCCTTAGGGTTGCTGCTTTTCTTGATTGCAGAAATGTAGGAGAAGGGGCTTACAAGCATCCTCTTCCTCTTGTTCCTGCTCAGTCTTTTGACTCAGCAGTGCAGCAAAGAACTGGACTGTCTCCCCTTGTATATGCATTGTCATGTAGTGCTGCAGCCAGAGCAATCTCACAAGAGTCCCCTTTGCTATTCACAAGACATCCTGCAGGTGGTGATGTATTTGAAGAGAGCTGAAAACCTGTTGCCATAGCAGTAGTTTTCCCACAGCTATGGCGACAAGTCTTTGCTCACCCCGTCACTCACTGTGGCTCTGAGAAATGAAGGGGCCCACATGTCCTTTGGATGTTTTATTTCTCTTGTCACTGTAGATGTTAGGCTGATGGAATGGAGAAGTAAATAGGCAGTAAGAATGCAACCATGAATATCTATATCCCCATGATTGCAGTTTGTGGGATATTTAATGTCAGTGTGGAAAAAGAGGGTGGTCAATGCTCTAATTCTAATATAATGTGCCTGAATATATGTTACCCATGTTTTAAATCAGATGGAAAGGAAATATGATTTTACATGCATGCCTTTTATTTATATTTCAGAACACCTGTGAATTGTTCTTTCCCAGTGTAGAAATGGTGAACTCTACCAGTGTTCCTAAGAGACAGATGTATATCCCAGCTGAGTTTCAGTCTCCTGCACATTATAAGCAGGTTTTTACTTCTGCTTTGATGGGTATGACTAACACCTTTAATTTCCACATTGCAGTACATTCACTGATGGTTGTTCTTAGGGGGCAACAAAATCTGAGATAAAATATTGAGTGACTGTCCTCATAACAGTTTTTTTTCAACAGTTGCCACATGTATTTGGCCTTCAAAACCACATTCTCAGCCACCTCTATGGTTCCCTGTGCAGTCTAAATTGCACCATCTCAGAAAATGTCATCTGTGCATTGTTTTCATTTTTGGTTAAAAGCACTCAAAGAGTCTCTGTATTTTAGTGGAGAAGCAATGCTGGAGAAGAGGATGTTTAACTGCTTTGTTCCATACCACTTTCCCAGTCTAAATTGCTTCTTGCAAGCTGCATTTCTCTCTCTCTCTTCCCACCACCACCAACCAAGATTAACAAACTTTTAGGGGACCAATTTAGAATGGGTAGAAGGATTAAATTCCCCATAATTGCTGTTCACCCCAACATTTAAGTGCAAATTTGTTTTTAATTGCAAATAAGACTATCAGGAGTTCTAATTATGGTTCCTCAGCATAATATGTAGTTTTACTTGGGGAAAACAAATGGCATACCAAAAGATACAGTATGTTACATATGAAGTACGAATGAGAAAAAATTATAAAAGCCACAAACCCATGGATAAGCAGAAGGCAGGACTTTGGCTTTATTTAGATGCTTCATTGCCAGTGCTCTGGGAGTAGTTGAATTGCAGTTGCTGAGCTGGAAAACCTTCAAAACATTTGCTATTGTTCAAAGTATTGAACCTAAAATTGTGGAAAACGTATTTGATTCTTCCTCTAAGTCAGAAATCACGGGGTGTTTTAGCCACTGCCTGAAGACAATTCACAAGTTGTATATTTCTGGGGAGCCACTTTGTGGTAACTATTTATTTATTTACTTACTTCATTTACGAATTGCTTCCTATGCAACGCCTAGATAATGGTCAGGCTATTACAGTCCAGAGATGGCCATACCATAGCAGTCTTAATTGTCAAAGCTGGTAAAAGGGACTCTTGCCCACTGAGGGCAGCAGAATGAATCCAGGAGCACTCCCGATACTGATCCAGGACTTTCAGGGACTCTTCTCAGTCATGTGTTACAGACAAAGAATCAGTTATCAGTGTATCGAGGACACCTCTGCAAATCTAATAACTGCTCCCAACAGTTTCATATAGAAGAGCATTGGGGACAAGATGGTATCTTGCAGCATCCTTCAGCATAAGTGCCATGGGGTTGAAAAATGACATCCAACCTGAAACTGATTGCCAAGATAGAATTAGGTAAAGGTAAAGGTACCCCTGACCATTAGGTCCAGTAGTGACCGACTCTGGGGTTGCGGCGCTCATCTCGTTCTATGGGCCGAGGGAGCTGGCGTTTGTCCGCAGACAGCTTCCGGGTCATGTGGCCAGCATGACTAAGCCGCTTCTGGTGAACCAGAGCAGCACACGGAAACGCCGTTTACCTTCCCGCCAGAGCGGTTCCTATTTATCTACTTGCACTTTGATGTGCTTTCGAACTGCTAGGTTGGCAGGAGCAGGGGCCGAGCAACGGGAGCTCACCCTGTCGAGGGGATTCGAACCACTGACCTTCTGATCAGCAAGTCCTAGGCTCTGTGGTTTAACCCACAGCGCCACCCGCGTCCCGTAAGATAGAATTAGAACCGCTGTAAAACTATTCCCAATACAGAACTGGTTCAGGAGGATACCATGGTCAATGCAATCAAAAACTGCTGAGAGATTATGTATCAAAAGTCATTGAGAGATCAAATAAACCGATAAAGATCATCCATTAGGGTGACCATGACTGATTCAGCTCTAGAACCAGACAGGAACCAAGATTGAAGTGGGTCAAAATAATCTGCTTCATTCAGGAATACTTGCAACTCTCCTGTCATGACCCTCTCAGTTACCGCACCTTTCCCAAAGCAATAAACTCAGTTGTTCACAAGATCACATTTCCATTGGTGAAAGGGGAAGAAAAAGGCCTAGATTTTAAAAGTGATTCCATTACCTTTAAAGAGTTGCAGTGAGAAACTGGTGAGATTTCTGGAGGAGCTCAAATTAACAATATTTGACACACAAAGGACTTGTATTTACAGTTAATAGGTTTTCCCCACTACACTGAACTTTTTTTAAAAAAGTTACTTTTTATTGTTTTTATTTTGTGTAAAGAACATTTAAACATATTGCTGTTTGAGCTGTCGCAAAAACTACACCGAGCTCTGGAAAAAGTGGATATATCCTTCTATACCTCAGTGAAAAGAGGGCAAGGACAAGAGAATTCAGCCCCTCTCTGCAACCACAAGATGGCGAGTAAACTTGTTATGGTTAAGAAAGAAGGTCCAAATAAGGTAAGTTTCTTGAGTAATCTCAAGTGTACTCTACAGAAATATTACAATACATGCTGAAGGTCATTTCATACATAAGTCTATAGATTTATATATTTTTGTAAAACTGAATGGTTAGAATATCTAAATTGCTACATATAGAATTGTGTTCAATGAATGAGCTTACATTTTTATCATATATATATCAATATTATTAAAAATGATTAATTACCATGACTGGGGTTTTTTTGGACATCATAATAATGAGATGCTGTTGTACTCCACTCCTATGCTAATTTATTTGGATTGAGGTCCCCCTGATTTCAATGCAACGTGTTTCAGAATAAATGGGTTCAGGGCACAACTAGATGTAATAATGGGTTGCATTCCTGGTTTTGTTTATTTAGCTGCTAAGCATATGCTATGTTAGAAGAGTTTGGATTTGATATCCTGCCTTTCACTCCCTTTAAGGAGTCTCAAAGCAGCTAACAATCTCCTTTCCCTCCCTCCCCCACAACAAACACTCTGTGAGGTGAGTGGGGCTGAGAGACTTCACAGAAGTGTGACTGGCCCAAGGTCACCCAGCAGCTGCATGTGGAGGAGCGGAGACGCGAACCCTGTTCCCCAGATTACGAGACTACCGCTCTTAACCACTACACCACACTGGTTCTATGTTAGTTTTCAATAGTGTGATTGGTTTTTTCCCAGGGTGTTGTCCAAAAAGTGGGAGGCTATTTCAGGATCTGTTAATCTTGGGAGTGTTCTCAGTCATTGATCAATGCAGCTAGAACTTAACGGGATATAACTTTTCAAGAGTACTCTCCACCCAATGTCAAGCTCTTTTAAGACTCGTTTATGTCAAGGCGAATTGGGAATGGGTTTCAAGATGTGAGAACTTTAAAGTGCCTAACTTTGGCTGGATCATGGATAAGAGATAAAACTGCAGAAAGTTACACTTGACATTGGCAAGTGGGTTAATGATCTCTATTGCTCTATTGCACTGGAGAGCCAGTGTGGTGTAGTGGTTAAGAGCGGTAGTCACGTAATCTGGGAAACCGGGTTCGCGTCTCCCCTCCTCCACATGCAGCTGCTGGGTGACCTTGGGCCAGTCACACTTCTGTGAAGTCTCTCAGCCCCACTCACCTCACAGAGGAAGGGAAAGGAGATTGTTAGCCGCTTTGAGACTCCTGAAGGGGAGTGAAAGGCGGGATATCAAATCCAAACTCTTCTTCTTCTTCTTCTTCTTCTTCTTCTTCTTCTTCTTCTTCTTCTTCGCCTTAAAAAATGATAGGCAAAACGACTAAATGACGAAACAACATAAGTTTTACCAGGTACAGGGGAATCCCCACTTGAATGCAATCAGCGCATGTTCTCCTACTTGCACGTGTGCCGAGAACAGTGCTGAAAAGGGGCAGTGACGGAACGGGAGAATTTCCACTTAAATGCGCCCTGATACAGAACCCCCGAGTAAAGAATATGGTTGGTCAAGGGAGCCATGGACTACCAAAGGTTGAAAACCTCTGCCGAAACTGTAGACACAGAAGTGCTAAACAGAAACAACGCAACAAAGGCAGACAGTTTCAGATCATGGGTGCCACCACAGGGAGTAGCTTTCCTATGGTTACTGATCTTGCTCTTGAGGAACCATGGTTCTATGAAGCTTAGTTTCCCCTAAGTTTCACAATCTTTTTCAGAAGTGAAGTTTAATACTTTTAACAAGCTGGTGTAGGGTGGTCAGCCTGTTCCATATAACTTAGCTTTTGGGCTTGCATTTTGTTTTAGGGCCGCCTTTTCTACGCCTGTGATGCTCCTAGAGGTAATCGATGCGATTTTTTTAAGTGGCTAGAGGATGTAAACCCTGGACAGAAGGAAAATAGGCCTGGTGTTGTACTTCATGACACAAAGAGTATTGGAACCTACCTCAGGAGTCAAAATGTTTCCCTCTATGAAGAATGCCAGCTTCTGATGAGGTATGTTAACTAAACATGAATATTACTGCCTGGCTCAGTAGAAGTTGAGCTACTGGTCTGACATCATACTTCGTTAGAGAAGGGTAATAACCACAAATGTTCTCTGCTACTTCAGACTTGACCTTCACATATTATTTTGCAAAAGTGTCCATATAAAAAAAAGCCCCAATATTACCTGAGAGTGCCGGTAGCATGAGACCCAGTAACATCAAGGCAATGGCACATATTCATAGAGCTACTTTGTTGTTGTTGTTTAGTCGTTTAGTCGTGTCCAACTCTTCATGACCCCATGGACCAGAGCACGCCAGGCACTCCTGTCTTCCACTGCCTCCCTTAGTTTGGTTAAACTCATGCTGGTAGCTTCGAGAACACTATCCAACCATCTCGTCCTCTGTCGTCCCCTTCTCCTTGTGCCCTCCATCTTTCCCAACACCAGGGTCTTTTCCAGGGAGTCTTCTCTTCTCATGAGGTGACCAAAGTACTGGAGTCTCAGCTTCAGGATCTGTCCTTCCAGTGAGCACTCAGGGCTGATTTCCTTAAGAATGGCTAGGTTTGATCTTCTTGCAGTCCATGGGATTCTCAAGAGTCTCCTCCAGCACCATAATTCAAAAGCATCAATTCTTCGGTGATCAGCTACTTTACCTCAGCTTTAATATTTGTTATGCATCATGGTGTTCAAGAAATTCTTCCCTGAAACAACTGTATGAAACTGTTTGGATGCTTTTAAATCAACATTTCTTAATATTAATGAAGAGTTTAATAGTTATTTGATCAATATTGCATGTGGTATATGTGGTTGTTCACATAATTCAGTTGGTTTTTTTTACTCTGTTGCAGTCTTCTGGCAAATCACCTTGAGTATTTGTGTCAAATCTAAAGGCAGCACAGAAATCATAAGGTCTTATTCAGTATATTTCTCTCTCTTTTTTTAAATAGGAAAGCCTTTGATGTTCAAAGGAAACAATTTGGTAAACTGAAGAAATTCAATATTGCAAATGCGAACCTTGATTGCGATTCTAAGAGCAAATTATATCTTAAACTGAACCAAAAGGAGCACTCATCTGCATACAGCAAAGGTGGGTGGACTCTTGTCATCTTACTGTAACGGAGCAAAACGTAACTAAAACCATTGATATCACACATAGGAGCCTCAGTTATTTTGAAGTATATTCACATTAAGATTTGTCTTTGGAAATACTGCATATGTGTGTGTATATGTGTACATATATCCATTTTCAGGGTGTTGACTTGCATAGAGGAAAGGATTTCCATTTCCAGTGTGGCCTGATTTATATAGCTCATACATAGTTTTCTGTTCAAAGGCATTGCACCCTGACCTTTATGCTATACGTTGCTTCTGTCTAGTGAAATGAACTCATTTAGGAAAGTGGTGCCTGAGACTGTATAGGCAGTCCTCTCTCTAGTTCTAGTGACCAAACAAGATTAAATGGTAATATGTCTTGCTAATTAAGTTTGAACAGCGTTGTTTCCTTTTTTAAAAGACACATGATTCTCACGCAAATGGATGCAGCTTTCAAAGGAATACCATATCAATTTCATGACACAGCACCTGTGATGAAAGAAATACTAATTAATCTTAGTATAAGATGTAAGAGAATACATGAGAATACTTACTACTGACTGTGTCAGAAAAGTGAGATGTGTGAAGACTACTTGTAGCTCCTCGATACTTTGGTTACTAATAGATTTTGTAGCTTCAATCCACGGTTAGCATAGCACATCTTCAGTTGCAGTCTCTCTTTTTTTTGCGGGGGTTGGGGAGGGACCGCTATTCTAGATATATCAAATAATTGATAAGGCTGTCACTTTGTTAGAATTAATCCTGGTGTCCTGGAATTGTCCTTTTGTTTATGCCTTAATTGGTTAAAAAGTGGGTTATTGCTACAAGTGGATAATCTACATATCAATTCAATTTCATTTTATAAATTAACCTGTGTAGGCAGTTGTCATAACTCCCCACTCCCATTAGTGCAAGATTAAAGTGCCACACACAACAAAAATTAAAACAAACCTTACGGAAAAGCTCTACAACCTTAAATAGAAATCTTGAGAATACACTAATACTTAACATGAAAATATATATACTGAACAATCTATGTTTCTATTCAGAAGTAACCCCCATTAGTTCAATAGGATGCATAGGATTGCAGCCAAAATTTACCTGACACTGTTTATTTAAAGAAGGCGAAGCACACAAGACTCCTCTGGAACAAACAGAACTAGGAAGTAAAAAATAAGATGGGACATAACTTATTCTCTCCGAAAGACTTAGTCCAGATTTGATTTTGTCCATTCAGAAGCTGGTGATTTGATGCAACTGATAAAACTCATTTACTGTGTTGACAGATGATCTTTGGGTTGTTTCCAAGACTTTGACCTTTGAACCCTTGGATACTTTCATTGCAAGCAGTGTTTTCTTCGGACCATCCTCTAGCAATGAATTGGAGTTGGTACCTCTCAAAGGTTACAGTCCCTCAAACTGGCGCTCAAATAGTAAGTTTGTTTTTTAAATCAACATCTTAGTACAGATAATTCAAATTCAAAATACAGCCAACTCTTAATATGCTATGAAACTGAATTATCAGTTTCTCAAACTTTTGGTATGCAAAAGGGAAAAAAGCCCAAGAGATGGCAAGATGAAAGATCTAATAGGCGTGAAGGAAATGCCCAGAACAATTTTTTAATCACCATAGAGATGTGTTGCTACAAGTGAAATAATGTTAATTTGAAAAGCTTATTAAATCGTATTCATACATTTGGCCCTTGAAAGTTGAGTAATGTTTTCATTTATTTAACTAATCCTAAAGTGAGATATCTGGTAGCTTGGGGAGAGGAGGAAAGTAGGGGTGGAGATAGGGTAAGAATGAATTGGGTAGAAACACAACTAATTACTTTTCTTGAGGGATCACAGACATGGCTGAAAGTGTGTGGACAGCATACATAGTGACAGATATAAGAAACAGGGGAACTAAGTACAGTGGTACCTAGGTTTTTGAACATAATCTGTTCCCGAAGATCATTCAACTTCTGAAATGTTCGAAAACCAAGGTACAAAGGGTGGTCAGCAAATTCAGTGGAGAAAAAAGAAAATAACTCAGCGGAAGCCATTTGACTTCTGAGGTACATTCGAAAAAGGAAAAAGGAAAAATTTATTTAAGTCTTGCAACAGAAATGGCATGAAACAATTTGCAGCCTTGTTTTAAAATACAGTAAAAAAGCATACTCTATTTGGAGTTTACATATTATAATTACCTTATCGAATAATTACCTTATCGAAATAGAATAGCTTACATTGGTGTGAATGGGAGCTTTTTCTAGTACAATAGTAGGTGCAGGGAGTTGAATTTATATTGAGATCACAGTGGTGGTCAAAGGGTTGAATCCCCATTCCCTTTCTCCAGCCAGGGCTCTTAATCCAGATTAGTTCCCCTACGTCTGCTATTTACTTTTTGGGGGGAGGGGCAAACAGTCATGCAAGTGTTAATTTTCTGTAGTTACTCTTCTTCCTTGTAACATTTCTTCTTCTTCAGTGATTGTTCATGCTTTGCTAGTTTGCAATGCTAGCACTGAGCTTACAACATTGAGAAATATGGAGGAAAACATCCGTTCAGGCACTTTACCAATAATGGAGCATCTGCTAACAAAGTAGGTAGTTTTACTATCTATATTTCAGTTCAGTTTTATAAACTGTAGATTGTACCATCTTTTGAAATAGGTGGGAAAGGATAATTTTTTATGCTGCATAGAATGAACACTGCAAACTAATATCTCTTTGGAAATATACAAGATAAGACTGTGCAGATACTATTAACAACATATATTTGCACTCACTGTGTCCTGGCAATTTTCTTAAAACTAAGAAAACTTTCAAAAACCAAAGTGGAATGTATTTGTTTTAGTAACATTTCTTTAAGCACCTGTAGGTGAATTGTCATAGCTGCAAGATTCTGTATATTTAAAATCAGACAAAATAAATGATGATGATATTGATTTTGTTAAGAATGACTTTTAAGAGGAGCACAATTTCCACTGCTCATGTGTGTGCATGTGTGCAAACCCCCTCAAAAAAGTATTGAATTGAGGTGGGGGGGACTGAAAAGGTGGCAAACTATTTAGATAAAAAGTAAAACAACTTGAAATGTGTGAATGCAGTCATAAAGATAGTAATTTATTTTAAAAATGGATGCAGACATCATACATTTAGTGATGTAAATAAATTTCATTTAAAACTATATAGCTTGGTGATATTCAAAGTTAGACACATTGAAATAACTTAAATCTATTGGTTTCAGTGCATCTACTCAGAGTATAACTAATGTTGAATATTGCTTTTTCACTCTCTCCTGATTTAAATCTTTTAATTAACACAGGTGTGATTTAATTATATGACAATTTGCCTCTAAATGTACCCAGTATTGTACTTTTTAGGTCTTTTAAAGCTTCTGGTAGCCGAATCAACAAGCGAAAATTTAAACCACCTGCCTTAAACACAAATACAATAACTACGGGAGCCCTGAGTCCAGAAACTATTATAAATCTGGCAAACAATATGATTCAGACATTTCATCTGAATAAAGATCAGGCTACGGCACTGATTCAGATAGGTGCCATGATGACATTGCAAGGAATTGATACAGAAACTGGGAAACGGCAAGCCCTTCCAATAACGATCATACACGGTAAATTGTTTTATATGAACTTAAATAGCTTGCTTCTACAGTTCTGTCTTTATTTCAAACATTTAATGGACTACCCTCACTTTGTCAACAACTCCTCATTGCACCACCAAACAAGTGGACAAGTCTGCCTCCAGCAAGAGCCCATGTTCAGCAGCCCATGGAAAGTCCTGAAAGAGGGTGCTGTGGAGAGGAGGAGGGCTTGAGCTGGCCTGGGGTCTACTGTTACTGCTTGATGATATTGGACCCAATTTAGATCTGATGGTTCCATTGCATTGGCTCCAGTGTGGCCCAACGCTTCTCCTACCCCACCCTTCCACCCAGTGTGAGCAGATGGACTGCAAGGACAGTGGTGGCCCCATCACCCTGATAAGTCCTGCCAGTCCTCGGTGGGGATTTAGACTAGCGCCATAGCTAAACTACTGCATAAATTTGGGCACTCCAGAATCAGTGGTGGCCCCATGGCAGAAAAGCATTCCATGCTCCTTAAGTTAAGGATTCTGTACTTGCTGTTGTTATTATTTTTATTAATCTCCTTCCACACACGTCTAAAGGTGATATGCAGGTTATAACAAAACTTAGGGGAGAGTTTAGTCTCAACTTGCCACTATCACAGCACACTCAGATATTTTGTCAGTGAACTTTCAACTGTGGTACCTGTTACTTTTTTCGTTTAGTTAGTTACAGCTATGCATATGTGGTTAAGAATATTTTGTATGTTATTTTGCATTTACTTGGGCTGAATCTCTGATTTCTCTACATGCAGGTGTGTTTGGATCTGGAAAAAGTTATTTGCTGGCCATTGTTATCTTATTCTTAGTACAGATCTTTGAAACTGGCGAAGGAACTGATGGCAAAAAGTCGGTGCCATGGAAAGTACTGATCTCTTCTTCCACAAATGTTGCTGTGGACAGGGTACTGCTTTGGTAAGTACATACTGTTCTGCATAGGACATGTTTTGTTTTTCTCTTGCTGCTTCAATAACTTGCTTGCATTGTTAACTCATAAACTCTGCCACCTTCCCTGGATCCTTCAAAGTAGCACAATGTGTCTTCCACTTTCCTTGTTAGAGATGTTGTATAGAAGGCACTTCCAAGCTAACTTTCGAAAGCAACCTTTTGTAGAGTTATGAAAAGAATACCACTTTTCACTGTATGAATGGTGTATCCATATTGCCTTGTATTTTTTTAAAGCTACATGCAGATTTTGGGGGGTGTACAGGGCGGGGGGAGAAGCCCGGTTGCACCAATGGGAGTCCTTCTACTGGCTCCTCCTTGTGCTTCAGGTTAGTCTGTCTTTGTCCCTGAAGCAGCCATTTGGCTCCTCACCAGAATTGCTACCATTGGTAGAGACTTTCTCCGAAAGCATTGGCATTCTCCAAGTTTGCATATGAACATTTCCTGTTTTAAAACTGGTGGGTAAAGAATAAAGAATGTGGAAAGATGAAATTAAAATAAAGGTGCTAGAATTCATTATAATAAATGTTAGTTCGTGTCTTTTTCCTTCCCCCACAGCCTCCTAGATCTTGGATTTGAAGAATTTATCAGAGTGGGAAGTATTAGAAAAATTGCTAAGCCAATTCTTCCTCACAGGTAACATGCCTAAAATCCTCAGCCTGTTTGTTGCTATTTAATAGAACATTTTGTGTGACATATATCATTTGAAAGTGAATGAAATACCACATACACTGAAAACTTGAATTAAGTCGCATTCCCCAGCTGTAATTTTGCTTGTGTGAGAGAAACAATAGAAGCAAAGTAAGTTACTCATTTAAAACTTGGGCGCTGTAGTTGGTCTGCCACTTAGCCACAGGCAAGACATTTCCAGCCCAGTATATTGTGTGTTTTTGATAGTAAGTACCACTCAGTTCCTTGGAGTTGCTGGTAAATAAGTATGCATATGGCTGCAACCGTAATCTGACTGAGAGGCTTGGTTTGCCCTCTTCACGGGACCCCTGTTGAATTGTGTTTTCTACTAGTTGGCTTGTAGCCAAGCAGGGTTTGCGCAGAGACCCCAGTTGTATGACCAGTTCTGCCTCGTGGAACCTATACAAGCAGTGGCCACAATTTGTGTGATCTTTCCAAGGCACCACGAGTATACAAAATCATATCGATTAAGCTATCGGCTTCACACAGGTTTAGTCAATCAACACTTCCATGTAGCCCTGTGCCCTCTTACCAGTGGCCATGTGGGACCATCAGGAATCTAAACCAGACTTACATCTTCCTGACATTTAAAATGGGAGTAGTACTTACTCCATACATTCCCACACATACATTGCATTGATCGTTAGAGCTTCTCCATGTGCTCCCAAGCACATGAAGTAAGGCAGGTGGTGATGAAAGAGAATATCTTTTTTGTAATGACACTCCATCTTTGGAATTCTCAACTCAGAGTAGTTCATCTGATGCCTTTCTTCTTTGTCTTTGTACCAGACAGATAGTTTTTTAAAAATTTTCCCCAAAGAGCCTTCTTTTTCATCCTGTGTTTTTAATCATCTGCCAGTTTTACATCTTGCTGTGCTGTACTGCTGTTTTGTCATCTTGATTTTTTGTTTTAATTATGTCAATTGTTTCAGTTTTTATAAGTCATTCTGAAAGCAGCTGTTGATAGGGAAATGTATACATATTTAAATAAAAAAGATGTTGCTGGATTGTTATCACTACAGAATGTTTGAATGGTCCTTCATATAAAAGAGTCCCTGCAGATACAAATATTTTTTCTGGCAATCCCTGACTTGCTAAATTTTGGGTGCAAAGGAGGTGTGTTTTTTTGTTGGTTTGTTTTCTGTAAACATGAGGGAGCATTGAAACATTTGGTCCCTTTTTGTATCATTTGCAAAATAAAGCAAAGTACAGGATCTGCACATGGCGTCTTTTGTTACTATCTTAAGGAACCTATTTCTAGATTTCATCACCAAACTACATGGAAAACAGAAGGGTGTCTTTTACATATGTTTCTTTACAATGACTACATTGTTTTCATTCAATATTATTATCTACAACTGAACAATATGTTTAAAGCTTGCATGCTGGCTCAGGATCTGAAAGTGAACAACTGAAAGAATTGCATGCTCTGATGAAGGATGATTTAACCCTAGCAGAAAAGATCTTTGTAAGAAAGACCATTGAACTCCATAAGCTGGGAACCAACAAAGCTCTCCTGCAACAGGTGAAATAAAATTAAGTGGCATAAAATAAGTACGTGCTGTACTAATGTTGTACAATGATGGTGGAATAAAATCATGCTTGTATCCAACAGTGGTGTGAGTAGGCAGCAGCTCATGTGACCGGTCGTCTTCTTCTTCTCCTCCTCCCAGTTGTACCAGCTCCCAAAACCCTCTCCAGAAGATTGGGGGGCTCTGAACAATGGGGGCTATGGGGTATGGGACTGCAGTGTGAGGATGGAATTACCCAAAATTGAGTTGGGGGATCTTGCACTGGTGTAGCTATTGCTGGAGCAAGATCCTTTGATCTGAATAAGTTTCCCTACACCTACTATTGATTTGGATCGGGATCATAGCTGTGGCAAAAGGTGAACATAGGAAGCTGAGTAGGACGACAGTAAATCACAAGAAAGCTGGAGGTAACTATTAGCAAAATAAGATCTGCTCAGGAGTGTCGGGCCTAATGAGTACAGCAACTCAGGTCTTGCTCCCATGAAGCAGTTGCCGAGGCTAAAGGTCCCTGCCTCCCAGCCAGCTATATCACCTTCTCCCCAGGGTTTTCTCCAAGCAATTGGAGACGTTGCATGCGTGTCTGTTTTTGCTCCTCACACTTCATGCCTCTGCTGGTTTTTGGAGACCATTGAGGGAGGGGAGCTTGTCACAGCAAGAAGAGGAGACACCCATGCCTTGTCACAAGCCTGGCCCATCTCTGCCTCTTGGCCTCTCTCCTCTTCTGTTTCCATTTCTGCCTCTGATTCTGGACTTCTCTCTTCTCACTAAGCCCTGTTACCTCTTCAGCTGTTACCTATCCTCCTCCCAGTCATCTCCCTCTTCTCATTGTCGTCCCTTCACCAATCCCCGGGCTCTGAGCCTTCTTCCCTTGGGGGTTCCCCAGCTGGTTCCTCCCACCATTCCTCTGCATCCAACCAGTCCGTGACACTGCCATATACTGTGCCAGATCATTGGTCAATCTAGCCCAGTCTTGTTTATTCTGACTAGCAGCAGCTCTCCAGGGTATCAGCATGAAACTCTTAATCTCAAGAGTCATTGGTTCAAGCCCCATGTTGGGCAAAAAGATTCCTACATTGCAGGGGATTGAAGTCAATGACCCTTGTGGTCCCTTCCAACCCTACAATTATGATTCTGTGAAACCAGAGTGCCATGACCCCTCTACCACTGAGCCTTGATCCCTTCCCCTTGCCACTACAGTGGTACCTTGGGTTAAGTACTTAATCCGTTCTGGAGGTCTGTACTTAACCTGAAACTGTTCTTAACCTGAAGCACCACTTTAGCTATTGGGGCCTCCTGCTGCCGCCGCGCCACCGGAGCCCGATTTCTGTTCTCATCCTGAAGCAAAGTTCTTAACCTGAAGCACTATTTCTGGGTTAGCGGAGTATGTAACCTGAAGCATATGTAACCTGAGGTACCACTGTATCTCAATCACTTTTGAGATGTATGAGTAACTTGTTTTAAGCATTAGAACCCAAAGCATATGGCTATATGAAAGATACACACGGGACTTTTTCTTTTTGCTCCCCCCATAACATAGGTAAGGGTAGTGGGAGCTACCTGTGCTGCCTGCCCATTCTCTTGCATGAAAAATCTTAAATTCCCTATAGTAATTCTCGATGAGTGCAGTCAGATGACAGAACCTGCATCTCTTCTTCCTATTGCAAGGTATTTCCTCTTTTAATATTACAACTAATTGATGGTTGAATTTCTTATCTTATTCTTGTATGTATTAAAAAGCTTATGATCCTGAGAAAATGGTTTAGTCAAAATAGACTGAGTAAATGTTCTATGCAGCAGTGACTATCTATGATTGCAGTCTGCACTAAAAATATCAAATGATGTAACTGGAATAAAGTACAGTGGTGCCTCGCAAGACGAAATTAATTCGTTCCGCAAGTTTTTTCTTCTTGCGAGTTTTTCGTCTTGCGAAGCACGGTTTCCCATAGGAATGCATTGAAAATCAATTAATGTGTTCCTATGGAAACCGCTTGCCAGGCTGGCGGTGCAGAGAAGGGCTTTTCTCCCCACCGCAAGCCTTCAGGACAGGTACGGGAACAGAGGGGAAGGGGCGCAGCGCTTCTCCTCTGTTCCCGGGGCTTGCGGTGGGAGGAGGGTTTTTCCTCCCCACCGCCAACATTCAGAACAGCATTCTGAATGTTGGCGGTGGGAAGGAAAACCCTCCTCCCACCGCAAGTCTTCAGGACAGCCATCCGAAGACTGGCGCGGGGAGAAGGGCTTTCCGCCCCACCACCAGCCTTCGGAGGAGGTCCGAGGACAGTGGGGAAGACGCGCTGCGCTTCCCCGCTGTCCCGGAGATTTCCCTATGGGCTTTTGTCTTGCGAAGGAAGCCCATAGGGAAATTCGTTTTGCGAAGCGCCTCCAAAACGGAAAACCCTTTCGTCTAGCGGGTTTTCCGTCTTGCAAGGCGTTCGTCTTGCGGGGCACCACTGTATGTAGGTCTCTTCTTCACCAGTTTTCTGAGTTCCAGTAAGTTGTCTTAAGTGTATGCATGCAGAATTAGGAATGTTGCCATTTTGAATATTTGTTTGTTCAGATACTTTTGTCACACGTGGAAAGGAGACCCAGGATAGTGGGGCTGGGAGAGAGCAGTCAGTCCCAGGTGGGATATGCAAAGTGGTTGAAAAGATCTGTTACTTAAATCATGAAGGCAAATAACCAGTCACAGTCCTGGCAAATTTTAGCAGTCCTAAGCCCTGGTATTTTTAATAAGAGGGTTAAGCATGTATTTAAGTCTGTTCTATTGAAATTCATGATACATAGAATGATGCTTAAGAGAGCTTACATTTGGCTGGAACTTGCCTATTTTTCTTTACAACTAATTTGTATTTGGTTTTTAAACAAATACAAGAACCATTAAACACTCATCCAGCAATGCATCTAATGATGTTTGTTTTATCCATTGACTTTAGACATAAGCTTACACATTCAGTGTTCAAACATAATTACTTAACGTAACCCCTCCAGTGAGAAGATTGAGTGGCTGATATAGCATGGTCTTGAATTTGGTTGTGTACACAGTTAAAGAAAGAGGTCTATATTTATTGGGAAATTATCTCTTTCCATTATGCCTTTATTCACCTTCCTGTGTCTGGTGAAACTCAGACATTGCTGTATCCCAGATATTATTTTCCCATGTGTTCAGAGGTGTTTCAGAGGTTCTTTCATTGTTGAGCTATCGCTAATCATGCTATGGTCAGAAAGAAGCCTAATAGTTCTCTGTGGTGCAAGGGAGAGCCCAAGTCTATGTCTAAAGAGAGTAGGGCCAAGGCAGGACTTGGAGAAAGAGGTTGGCTTGTGATTGCAAGGAAGATGAAAGCTTAATTCCCTGTAGTTGCAGCCACAGACTGCATTCTTAACTATATTATTTCGTTTTAGGGCACTAGGGAATGAACTTCATTTTGCACAATGGCGTAGTTGATGTTAAAACCTAGGACTAAAAGGCAGCACACACATTTTAAAAAGAAAATAAATAATGTGTGATGGTCAAAAGTGGGTTTTTTTTATAGGTTTGAGTGTGAAAAGCTGATTTTGGTTGGAGATCCTAAGCAACTGCCACCCACGATTCAAGGGTCTGAAAGTGCACATAGTAATGGTTTGGAGCAAACCCTCTTCGATCGACTCTGTTTGATGGTATGTCTTGCTATTTATCCTGAAAAAGATATTCCTCCTATGATGCTAACCTTATTATGTGATGGAACTTTGCTTTCTTAACTTAATTTTGAAGACATTCCTCTCTGTTCCATGCACAACATCCAACCCCATTCTGAGAGCTGCCAGGAGGAAGGTCTATGTGGAAAAGTCATCTTCTGTGCACTGCCTTCTGCTGGCATTTCTCTTGCTCAAACTCACAATGACTGGCTATAGTTGTGACCCAATGACTCTTACTCATTTTGCTCTCTGATATGTACCAAAAGATATAACATGATGCTAAAAATATAGGTAGTTTTTAGTACTGGTATGTACAGCCTGACAACAACTTCCTTTCCCCCCCTCCCTCATAGGGACATGAGCCAATATTGCTTAGGACGCAGTATCGTTGTCACCCTGCTATATCTGCTATCACCAATGACCTATTTTATGAGGGGAGCCTGCTGGACGGTATTTCTGAAGCAGATCGAAGCCCTCTGATTGCCTGGTTACCAACACTTTGTTTCTATAACGTCAATGGCTTAGAGCAGGTACATGATATATTTATGTTTAAACTGTTAAGATTATATCATGCTTTATTATTGCCAGAGCAGTGTTGGATTATTTGGGACAAGTTGGTTACAAACCGAGGCATCAGTTTTGGATTTGAAACTTGCTTGTTTTTGAAGGTGCAATACAGTGTTTATGTAGCAATAGAAGAAGAGGACAATAACCCCCACTGTTTCTGCTTTTCAGTAGCTGGCATTTGGGGCACAGAGCCTCTGAACCTAAAGCTTCCATAAAGCCATCGTGACTAATATCCATTAATAGACTTCTCCTCTATAAATTTGCCCATAACATCTGCCTATCCCCTTTGTTCTTTTATTTGCAAATGCAACTAAAGCACAGTCCAGCTTCCACTTTCCCAGGGCTTAATTTCCATAGCTTTTCCAATCCCTTATGCAGCCAACTAATCAATATTTTGACCTTGAAATCTTTTTACTTGAATTGAGACTTGGATAATGCAATGCTGCTTTAGAATGCTTATCCTTCTGTTTGGGGATAGAAGTATGCTTTGGTTAAAAATCATATTCAGGATGTTGTTCAATATGTAGGCCACAACACTCTTTTGAGGCTTAAATCCTTTACCCAAAGCTACATGGAAGGAAGCCTCAAATATTGCAGTCAAACACAGGACTTCTTTGATCATCATTTGTGATGATCTACATATGACTGAAAGATCATTTAGAAATGCTGAAGGCTGCTTTTCTATGAGTTATTTGGCCATTTAGCAAAGGGGTAAATAACGTTTTTGACCCAGATCCATCGGTATGTCTCCCCCCACCCTTCCAAGTGGGCCACTTTGACAGGTGACCTATGCACCTGTCAATCACCTGACATCACCATTTTTCCTTTGCAGCATGGCTTGTACTCAAGTTCTGGGGCAAAGAAAGATCCCAGCAGAGCTTGAAAACAGCATTGTTCAGCTGAATGGCACTGTTTTAAGTCCCCTTTGGGGCAGGGATTGTCTACCTTCAGGCACTCCTGACTGGGAGTGCCTAATTGTAGCTGATCCTGAAGTCACCACTGATCAGCTGGTCACAGCTGACTTCCAGCCCCACTTTCCACAGTGATCATCTCCAGTTGGGAGAAGGAAGCTTTATCTCTGAAGTAGCTCCCATTCTGGGCAGAGAGCGATATCACTGGAATGACTTAATTTCATGTGGTGAAACGGACACTGTTGAAATGGCTTTGCCTGTTGGGTGGGAGTTTCTTCACACAAGTATACAGCATTCCACATCATTTCAAACCCATGTCTGTCAGCATCACATTGGAAACTATCGCAAAGGCTACATGATAATTAGACCGAAATTATGATGAATTAAGTTTTTTTCTTTGTTCCCCCAAGGGGGCCAGATGATATCTCATGGGCTTTCTTACATTACATAATATATGTCTGTTTCTTTTTCTCTAGGTGGAAAAAGACAACAGTTTCCACAATTTGGCAGAATCATTTTTCACTGTCAAATTAATCCAGTCTCTGATTGCCAGTGGAATAGAAGGAAACATGATTGGAGTAATATCCCTCTATAAGTCACAAATGAGCAAGGTATATGTTGCACACCAAAACACATTTCAGTAAAATGTTTATCAGTACAGTATTGATGTAAAAATTAATTTTAGTTTTCTGTTTTAATTTTCTGTTTTCCAACAAGCTTTTTCCTTGCTTTCTTATTGAGACCTTCTAACTTTGCTAAGCATCATTACATTCAAAACTAACTAAAGGTTAATTTAAAATTACCCTTCTTTTTACAGACAGATTACAATTTCTCAATAAGCATAGAAATGGTTATACTTCAGTAGGGTGATAATTAAGGTTCAGAAGGAACCTTAATTAATATTTACATTTTGCATGTCTGTTTGTTGTGAGCAAGTTCAAAACTTAATTGTATCAAGTTATTAATAAATTTTTATTTTTATTTTATTTAATTTGCAAAAGAATAAATGTAATTATCTGGATCTGTTTTTGTCTACAGATTTGTAACTTGCTTAATGCTGTACATTCAGATGCTTCCCAAATTAAAACAGTCCAAGTGTCCACTGTTGATGCCTTCCAGGGAGCAGAGAAAGAAATCATTATATTATCCTGTGTAAGGACAAAACAAGTTGGCTTCATTGATTCAGAAAAGAGAGTGAACGTGGCATTGACAAGAGGGAAGCGACATTTATTAATAGTGGGAAATCAAAACTGTCTAAGCAAGAACAAACTATGGAGGTGTATCATTCAGCACTGTGCAGGTAAAGCAGCCTACTTTTAAAATATAGCCAGCTATTGCTATATTGTTCCCAGAGAATCTAGTGCAATAAAACATAACCTTCTTTGTGTGTCAATATTTGTAAGTTCATTTATTACTGATGAAAAAACTGCTGTGGTGTATGTGTAACTATTGTAACTGTTAGGTTGATTCTAATCATGTTTACATTACAAAGTCACACTGATTTAAAAATACTTACAAGTAAATATAGTCCTTAGTTGACTTTTTGGCACCAGCTAAAACATTAGCTTTCAGCTTTAACAGGCATGGCAGGCTGTTGTACAAGAAGCCCAAATCCAAACCTCCCTTGGGTGTGTAGATGCTTTGTAGATTCTTGTATTAGGCCACTCTGTTTAGTGGCTAAATATTAAAAACTAAGATTGCTTTAATATATAATTATACTGTTTCACCACAGGAAGAAAAAATGGATTACAGCATGTTAGCCAATGTGAGCAGCAACTGAATGACATTATTAAATCTTATGTGGAAAGGAAGAAGGAGGAAGAAGAAGAAATGAACAAGGAAAAGGAAAAATCTAAAAGAAAATCACTATCACAAAAAACGAGTGATTAACTTTGTGCTGTTTCTATGTAAAATATTTTAAATACCTTGAAAATCAGTGTTAAAACTTGTTAATTGTTTTATGTCCCACCAATACTCTAGTTAGCTTTCCCCAACCTGATGCCTCCATCAGCCCCAGACACGAGGTTAGGGAAGGCTGGTCTAGTTACGTGCATCAAAAGGTACACAAAAGGCAGTGAAAATCATAGATACGATCACTAGAAAGTGGGCTTTTCCTTTGAAAATTAGCCTTTTACTTATATGTAGTTCTTTTAATTGTTATAATGACATTTTAAGTACTCTGGAATAAAGTCAGGATTTTAAAATTGCTTTTATTGTGGATTTTTTTTTCAACAGGGAATTAAACTTTTAGATGGATTTATCATGGGTAGTATCTGAATAGGCTTTGTGTTTTATATAAAATAGTCTTATGGATGAAAGCTTATTGAGAAAAGGACAAAAAAAAGCTGGTGGCAATTAAAAAAATATTCTGCAGGTTGAGTTTATCACTCAACAGGATAGCTCAGTCAGTAGAGCATGAGACTTCGAATCTCAGGGCTGTGAGTTTGAGCCCCACGTTGAGCAAAAAGATTCCTGCATTGCACAGTGTTGGGCTAGATGTGGTCCCTTCCAACTCTACAATTCTGTGCTTAGATTGAATACATACTCTATTGATCATCATGGTGTGTTCTACAATAGTACACCTAATTTCTGCAGCATATTTCTACTGTGAGGTTGTTGTGCTGTTCCCATGCTTTAAAGCAGCAGCCTTTTACATTTGCAACCATGTCATTTCCACCATAGATTCTGACAACTCCTTGTAGGCTGTCTGAGACTAAAACACTCTTTCATAGCAAAGATTGAAAATCATTTTGAAAAACCACACTTTTCAGTTCATGAAGTTTCTAGCTCTAGGTTTCATTTTCGCTTTGCCTTGCTTTTTGCAAGGCCTCTTATTTTTCTACTTTTCTTAGAAGATTTTCCTGCAGTGGAGGAGGGAATCCTAGGATGGGTTGCTCCTTCCCCTTTTGCTCTACTGGGCAGGATTATTCAAATGAAGATTGAGTTGCCCAGTGACAGTGGCAACCCCTCTCCAGTTTCCTTCATGCCTGGCTTCATGGCAGGTTTCATCATGACAAAGTTCCATCTTTTATGGTCCGGCAATTTATTCTCTTCCCACCTCATTATCTTGCCTTTGCAGAGCTAGTGGACTTTGCAGGAAAGGGAGGTTCCTGTTGCCATCTGGGATACCTTTTAAGCAGCTTGTGAGCATGAGCTCTCCTGCCTTCCCACTGGGCTGTTCAACCATGGGATTCGCAGAGATGCTGGGAAGGGGAGGAAGTCGCAAGGCTGTTTTTAACAAGTGTTGTTAAACTTATTCTTGCATTTCTCACTTTTGTAACACCAGTGTGAAACCGGATCTTTTAAAGATTGTGAAATTAGCACGAGCTCCTGCTCTAATGGGGGACGCGGGTGGTGCTGTGGTCTAAATCCCCGCGACGGGATGAGCTCCCATTGCTTGGTCCCTGCTCCTGCCAACCTAGCAGTTCGAAAGCACATCAAAGTGCAAGTAGATACCACTCTGGCAGGAAGGTAAACGGCATTTCTGTGCACTGCTCTGGTTCTCCAGAAGCGGCTTAGTCATGCTGGCCACATGACCCGGAAGCTGTATGCCGGCTCCCTTGGCCAGTAAAGCGAGATGAGCGCCATGACCCCTGAGTCGTCTGTGACTGGACCTAACAGTCAGGGGTCCTTTTACCTTTACTGCTCTGATGATGGGTTATCTTACAAACCCCCGCATATCTATTAAGCACTTCCCTGCACAAATGCTTCCTTCCCTTCCAGTTTAGCATGCCAAAGCCAGCAGCTTAGAAAGCTGGTGTCTGAATGCAGGTAAATATGATCAGTTGAGCTGTGTAATCCTAACTGTACTTATTTGCAAGCAAGTTCCATTTAAACTTCAGAAAAGTTGGACACCCGCTCCCTCCACCGAAATAGATAAATCTATGGTCCACAGGCCTGTGGAAAAATTAGAAGGAGTATCTTAAATTCTCTGTAAAGTTAACATTTCTACAAAATAATTAGTAGGTACATAGTTATATATTTCAAAATCTTCATAGTACTTCACATGTATTATCTGAGTAACCCTAAATGATTCCTGTGTCTTTCTCCCCATAGGGCAAATACCAGCTTATGGAGGGCAAGGGAAGCAGTTTCCATTGGGAAAATAGCATTGTAGGGAAAGGGTTAAAATCCCCTCTGCTAGCTCTATGGCATCTATTGAAACTGCCCCATCAAGCACAAGCATTTCAAGTTGATTTTTGAAAAGCAGGAAATCCTATTTCCCAGTACACTATGGAAAAGTAAAAGAGAGTAGTGTAGAAACTTTTTAACAATTTCTTTTTTTTAAAAAAATGTTCTCTGCTTTCTCAGATAGTATTTTATACTAATACAGTGATTTAGCTTGTGGTGATCTCCTAAAACTCTTAATTTTTTTTTATTTTTTTAAAGTTAAAAAACATAGATTAAACCTGATGTTTCTCATAAAATAAAGACCGTCCATTAGGTGGTGCCAGCGTTCTCTCTTCGGTCCATACTTTAGTGCTGAGAGAACTACCAAGGGTCATCTAATTTTTAAAAGAAATGAAGAAAGAAAATTTGCGTAATCTCACATGAATTTAAGATAATTATTCAGATGCGATGCACGTCTGGTGCCAACAGAGACTGAAGTTGTTCTCAGGAAAACTAAAACTTTATTGCACTCTTAAGACTTTGTAGGCTATCTGCGTTTCTAGAATGAAAGTAAGCTTCACTATCACATTTTGGTTATTTTTAAAAGGATTTCTTTTAGCCCAAGCTGCTGCTGAGGCCACTAATAAGCGAAGTGTGGAAGAAGAAGGAATAGTCAAGGGATGAATAGCATCTTTTAAATTACTGGTGACACCCCTGTTCCAGCTCCCTAAAATCTCAATCAACAATCCATTAGAACTCAACAGGAGTAAAACTAAATCCTCGTTTAAGTGTATTTATCCGATCTCTTTTCTCTCTTTCAAATGCTAAATCCATTTCAGCATATGCCCCTTCTTTCTCTCGCCTTTCTCTAAAGGCTGGCAGCCTATACTTCTCTTGTAAATATGAAAGATGCTAATCATATGACATATCACGTCTCAGTCGGAGCTTGGAATAAAGCCTTGAGATTTGGGATCATTGCCTCCAGACAACAGCTTCATCAGCCGGAAAGTTGGTTTTTTTTCTCCTTTCCTTCAACTCTCAATCCCTTCTTTGTCTGGGGGAAAATGCAGCCAACTCAAGCTACCCTGGCCATATGGTTCACTCTGTATTTTCTTAGTCGAATTCTGAATTGTTTCTGTGACTTGCTAAGGGCTCCCCCCCCCTTTTTTTTTCTTTTTTTGAAGTGTGTATAAAGACATAGGCGACCTACTTGTATGGAGATGGCTTTTACGGAGGTGCTGCATGATCTTCATGCGTCCATTTCATATAATCTGCCGCTATTTTGCAGAAACTGCTTTCTGCTGCTGAATGCACTTTTCACCTGTACCCAAAACGGCCTTGATAGTAAGTCCCATTCATTGATTTCTAACACTTTCCACGAGTGTTTCATTCCATGGGATGTACTCTGAATGATGGAGGTGTGTGTGTGTGTGTGTGTATATATATCTGAACCTGTCAGATTTTCTTTTCTCTCTCCCCCCTCCTTTCTCTCTCCTCTCCCCCCCCCCCAATATCTGTTTGTCTATATCTCCTTCTCCTGCCCCCTCCTTCCCCAAGGGCCCTTTCAACAAATCATTAAATTCTACAGAGGTGGTCAAGCCAGGCCTGCTTTTCATGCATTTGGGAAAAGAAAAGAGTCCTTGAAGTTTAGAAGATGCCCAAGGAAAACTCCTTGAATGACATCAAAAGAATGGGTTTCCATAGCTGTTGAAGCACGAGAGCTATGTAAGCTACACAAAGGCGGGTTGGGGCAGTGGGACTGTCCCGCTGCTCTATCCCAGCACAATTGGGTCACTGAAATAGGGAATTAATTACCATTGGAGAGTGGGCAGCCCATTCACCACTGCCTGAGTTTTATTAAACGCCAATATAAATAACAAAACAACTCTTGTGGCTGCACTATTCCTACACGCCAAAGGAAGGATTAGCTTGGGGATTAACATCTTAAAGTCTATGAGACTTTCTGACTCAAGGCTCGGAGCTGGTAATCGTATTTGTCTCCTGGTTCAGCGATTAGTGCTCTCTCACTCGCACCTTCGCCTGCCTGCCCAATGTCCCTTTTTGCAGGCTTGTCTCTCTGGGCTTCTGGCTGCTTCTCTTCTCACAATCGGCTGTTCTTTTGGCCACATCTATAGAAGAAAGGAAAGGGGGAACTGCGTCTTGGCCGTGCAATCCTCGAGTTTCTGGGAAAGCAGGGTGGGGTGGGGGAGCTTATTGGGGTTCCTGGGGAGGGAAGAGCCTGCCGCCCCGGGAGGAGAAAGCGAGGGAGGGGCTGGAGTTTAAAAATCACTATGTGGAGGGCTGCACCTGCCATGCAAATCGGGAAGCAAACAATCAGAGAGCTACCACATTGTGGCCCTGGCGGGGAGGGAGGGGGGGGAGCAGAGAGAATAGTTGCAAGCAAGGGATGCCTCCAAGCTACATGGGTATAGGCATCTCCCAGTGAGACCAGGGAAGGGCGCCCATCTGTCAAGCTGTTTTTTCTGCAAGGAAAGTAAAAGAAAATTGCTGTGCCCTCCTCCATAAAAAAAACACACACATTTATCTGTTGTATGTCCCTGTAACACTTTCCCTATAGTTTTTGAGCCTGGCTTTAGCAAATGGGTATGGAAAAAAATAGGTCATTACTAGCTTGTGTTCAGTATGTAAAAGATGTCCTACGGGATTTTTCAAATAATCTTTTGGTGCACGCACAGAGGAAGCTTGTTCCACAAATGAGCCAAATTATTTTGCCGAATCTGAGACTGAGCCCTGTCAGAGCTGGTCACATCTGTGCCTGCACTGAAATTAAGAGTGGTATTCAAGTTTTACTCTGAGTAGACCCTTTGAAATGAATGGACCTAGCTTAAATACCACTATAAGCCCTCGTTGCTGCAGGGTAATTCAAGGCAGATTCTCATGTTCTGCTTTGCACATGGAAACAATAAATAAAAAATATCTGCACCCTTCTTGAAGATTGAAGATCTTTCATAGGCAGGTGTAGATAACAGTATGGGGGCAGATTGTGTGCAATTCATCTATGCTTCTATGTATTTTAAGAGGAGAAGTGGTGGCTTTTTTTACAGATAGCTGTGGACCAGGTATCTCTTAAAAAATCAGTTCTCAGGCATGGAAAAACAGCACTGGGCATCATTTTGAATGGGTGAGATCATGCGACTGGAACAGTTGCAGAGGCAAATAACCTCCTTAGTTTTAAGAAATCTGGTACATGTGGTTATATTTGTCTCCTGCCCTATACCAGAGTAGGAATGTACTATCTGATAGTTCCCCACAAAGCCCTGTGAAACAGATTTAAGCCTACCAAGAAACAGACTTGTGAAAGCCACCCAGTAGTAAGTGTCATGCCTGGGCAAGCATTTAAGCCCGGGTTCCCCTTGTCCTACCTAATACTCCTCTGAACTAATTTTCTGTTGGAGTTATCCAGTAGATAAACCTCATTTCTTACTTTTGAGTTAAGTTTATCTCCATTTTGGGAATGGAGAAGAATTCTCCCCCCCCCCAAAAAAAAATCATGTTGATGATAATGACACAAGTATTTGTCCCTTGCCAGAATCCTTCCAGCATTCACCAACTTCAGCCCTCATACTATATATATATATATATTTAATTATTGGTTTAAAAAGTATACACTGTTATGTGGGTATCTCAGGGTGGTGTAAAACAAGATCATAAGTTACAGTACAAGTACAATCAAAACAGTTAAATGCAGCAAGATAAACAATCAGGTAGACTGTAAAAATAACCTTAAAATACCATGATGGCTGGCCAGCAAATCCATGGTAAGCCAAAATATTTTCAGTGTAGCACTGTTGGTTTGTACACTGCCAGACAGTGTTTGCCACCAGAAGGCAAGGAAATGGAGGATAAGGCTGTGCTCTACCTTCACTGAATGCTAGTTGCTGGAAGCCACAAGTGTTATACTCAGGCTCTGCTTTCAGGCTTCCCATAGTTGGTTTTCCGTCTTCTCATAGGCATTTAGTTCTGAGAGCAGGATGCTGGACTAAGATGGGCCATTGGCCTGATCCAGCAGGCTCTTTTTATGTTCCTCTGCCTGGTGGATGCCAAATAGACACCTGCAGGTTATGGCACAACCAGGAGGATTTCCATGGGTAATCTCAATTGTCTCAACCTGCTTGCCCCGCCTATCTCACAGCAGACTTTGGTAGCAGCTGCTGGTGGAATAGATTGCCCTATTTGCTCTGTGGGTGATTTTCCTGCCTTTCAGAGACCAATATGATAGGGAAGTACAACCTTGTTTTATATCTATTAATGCAGCTAAAGCCTCATAAATATGCCTGATAGTGGTATTAGTGATAACAATTGCTCTGGTGCATGAAAACTGTCTTCTGCCCAAAGGCAACTGCAAACTACAAGTGGAAAGCACTTTGTACTAACAATAGTGTTTTGATTTCTCATAACCTGGATATATTAGGATGAGAAAGTTTGCTTTACCCCACAACCATCACACACAGGGGCTTTATAATGCTTTAGATGGATCCATTTATTTCAGAAATGTGCAGCAAGCAAGCTGGGGCTGCCTGCCAACTGCTGAACTGTTTGATCTGCCTCTGCGTTTTCTGTTCTAACTTTCTTCAGAAATGTTCAATTGATTTACTTTTTTATTTTAATGAAATCTTAGAGCCTGGGCTCCTTGCTGGCCTTGGACCCCCTAAAATCCTACCCCTTTTACCTGTCTGAGATTAACAATATGAACAAACTAGTTCCTCACCCAAAGCTAGGTTATATAATTTAGTATAATTTGCAGACTTATTTTCAAGGCTGCTACAAATGTGCGTGGCAGTCAATCCCTGGCTATGTCTATAAAATATAGAATGCAAATAAGCTATAGCAAATATATATTTTAACAAGCCAATACTAGCAGTGCCTTTTTTTTTAGGGGGCACTCATTCTTATTAAAATGTATGGCACTTACTGTAACAACTTTAGGGCACCTATTTTTCTAGGAAAAAAGCACGGAATGCTAGATATGTTGTAACCTAGAACAGATCAATTCAGCAGGGACTGAACTGTCTCCATTGCTGCAGTGCATAGGCTAAGTAAACTTCCAAACAGACCTTAATTAGTCAAGAAATCTCTGCCAAGTACTAATTAATTCGATGGTAAATCCAGAATAAAGATTGCATCTGAGCACATGCAGAGTGCCTTCCCATCACCAGTGAGGAATCAGAGCCAGTTCCTGCGCATCTTCAAATAGGGCAGGGCTTCCAAGTCAGAATGTCTGGCCAATACCAATCATTTCTCATTTTATAAATTAACCATGGAGGTGATCTAATAATAAAGTTTCTGAACAAAAGATACTCGCTTCACATTTGGGACCAGGAGACAGATCTTGGAACTGCAGCAAGCCCTTATATTTTCCTTGCAGAACTGACCACTGTAGTTCCATTCTTTCCCCTCAGTAGGCCTCAAAAGCCAAGAAGGAAACATGGTGCAAGGCCTCTTCCAAGGGGGCTCCCCAACACCCCCTGCAGGAAACCTTGCAGAGTGGAGGGACACCCTGTCGCATCACACAACTTGGGCAGCCGGATCGTGGTTTGGGGTCTCTCGGCAACAGTTTAAGGTCTTTCCCCTATAAACTTTGAGGTCTTTGAGGTCACGCCGACGTTCAAGCTTCTTAGGCACCACAAAGGCTTTTCTAAAGGTCTCCCTGCCCTGTCCTCCCAGTTCCTTGCCCTTTCCCTTAAATCATTTGTGCTCTCCCAGTTCTTGAGCCTTGCCTGCTTTGGCCTTTTGTTGTTACCCTAAAGGAGGATTGAGCCAAGCGAAAGGGGCTGGAGTTGAACAGTTTGACCCTTGCTGGACAGTTTGGGTGCTGGGATCTCTTCGTCCTTCTGTGCCTCCCCCCTGTCCATCTATCTCTCCCCCCCCCTCCAACTCCTTCTTGCTTCTCCTCCTCCCTCTTTGCATAGCCGTTCAGCCTCGTTTCACCAGGTTGCACTTTAGGGACCACACAAGTGCCTCTTCAATTCAGACAAAGTTAAAAGACAGCCACAAACTCCAGCCGCGTCTATTTGTCTTCGGTCACGTTTGGCTTCAGACTGAGGACGAACTGAAATAAGACATTCTCAGTGTCCCCCACACCCGCCCCTCCTTTTCCATGTCCTCTCTCCAGACCCGGACAAAATGGTGTGCAAATAAAATGATACGCGAGAGAGCAAAAGCAACCATTGTTAGAACAATTCAACCTTTGAGATTTCATCAGGTTGGGGGTGGTTTGGGGTTAACCCAGCCTTGGCCAGCCTATGTGGGACCAACCCTAGGAGACCAGGGTTCGAATACCCACTCGACCATGAAGCTGACTGGGTGACTTGGGGTCAGCCACTGCCTCTCAGCCTAACCTACCCACAGGGGATTCAATGAGGAGATGAGAAACATGTACAGTGGTACCTCGGGCTACAGACGCTTCAGGTTACAGACGCTTCAGGTTACAGACTCCGCTAACCCAGAAATAGTACCTCGGGTTAAGAACTTTGCTTCAGGATGAGAACAGAAATCGCGCAGCAGTGATGCAGCAGCAGCGGGAGGCCCCATTAGCTAAAGTGGTACCTCAGGTTAAGAACAGCTTCAGGTTAAGAACAGACCTCCAGAACGAATTCTGTTCTTAACTCGAGGTACCACTGTATATGCTACCTTGAGCTCATTGAAGGAAAGATGGGATATAAACTAAACAAATAAAACCTGCATTCCTCCAGATGTTTTAGACTACATCTATCAACCCTACATGTAGAATGAAACATCTGGGGGCACCAGCTTGGTGAGGGCTGGGTTAACTTGGTGCTGGTTTCTTGCCCTAGTGCAAACCCTTCCAATTGTAGAGTCCCCTATCACACAACTTTCCAAATTTCCAAAAATGAGATGGTACAGTGCAATCTTATAAGTAAGTAAGGGATAAGTCCACAAGTAAGTCCACTATTTGTTTAAGATTTATACTATATTTTAAAAAGCCAATACAGTGGTACCTCGGGTTGCATATGCTTCAGGTTACATACGCTTCAGGTTACACACTCCACTAACCCAGAAATAGTGCTTCAGGTTAAGAACTTTGCTTCAGGAAAGAACAGAAATCGGGCTCCGGCGGCACAGCAGCAGCAGGAGGCCCCATTGGCTAAAGTGGTGCTTCAGGTTAAGAACAGTTTCAGGTTAAGAACGGACCTCCGGAACGAATTAAGTACTTAACCCGAGGCACCACCGTACGATTAAAAACACAGCCCAATCCAATGAAACAACAATACAAAACAGGAATTAGGGGATTCAAGCACACAGAACAGTGTCTGATCTTATGAGCTGGGGAAAGCAAATGTTCAGCTGACATTATTCACAGCTAAAGCTGCTCACTTTTATGCTCACTTACCTGAGAGGAAGACCCACTGTACTCCATGAGACTTGCTTCTGAATACGCATGCATAGGATTATATTGTGTGTTTAGGATTGCAGCCATAAAATGCAATCTTCTTAAGCCTGCACTCTTAACTCCCACAGACCTGACATTGAATTCAATAGGACTTACTTCAAAGCAGACATGGTTAGGATTGCACTGTGGCACAATACATTTGCACTATACATTTTAAAGCAGTATCATAGCACATTAAACTGTCATGACTTCCCCCCAAGATTTATGGAAGCTGTCGTTTGTTATGACAGTTGAGTGTTGATAGGATACCCCAATTGCCCTCAGAGAGGTACAATTCCAAATGCCCCAAAATCCAACTGTTCTGGACAACAGCCATAAAAGAAATATGCAAAATAACTAAACAAGTATTAGAAATCACCCCAGAACTGGCCCTACTAAACATCTTCCAAGACAATAATGCCCACTCACATCACAAAGAACTCATAACCCACCTACTCTCAGCTGCCAGAAACTTCATAACCAGACACTGGAGAGACCTATCAGGAGTAAGCATGGACCAATGGTACCTAATAGTATGGGAAACAGCCTCTAGAAAAATTAACCAATAAACTGAAACTGACACAGGGACAAATAGAAGAAGATGCCTTTACCCCGGTATAGCTCCCCTTTATCACATACACAGCCCAACAAGAATCCACCAACAGCATAGGAATCAGTATGGCAAACCTGATCCAAAACACTCACCCACCCCACTCACACATAAAAACAAAGTTCACCACACCCAATCACAAACAAACAACCACACCCTAGGGCCAACCCCAACCTCTCTCACCACCAAAGGAACACAAATAGCAAAGAGAACCTGCACAAGTGATGCTGACACAAAACTCCACGTATACATTAAATAAAATAGAAACATCGCCACCCGACCCCACCCCCACTCACCATTCCCCCCTCCACCTCTTTCCCCCTTTTCTTCCTAATGTAACACTAATGTCTCAACAAATGAAACTGATCTGTAGAAAATGTAACTTGAAAAAAGAGACATTGCACATACTTTTATAAACCAAGAAATAAAAATAGATTTAAACAGACAGAGAGAGAGAGAGAGAGAGAGAGAGAGAGAGAGAGAGAGAGAGAGAGAGGTACAATTCCCAGGGTTCCCCGGGAAGAGGAATTGGTTGTTAAAACATTGGAAATTTTAGCTGAGGGTACAGTATAGGAGTATCCCAACAACTCTCAGCTCCCTAAACAATATACACTTCCCAGAATGCATTGGGGGAAGCCATTACTGTTTAAAAAGGTATCCTAGTGCTTTAAATGAACTCAGAGTAGACTCACTGAAATCAATGTACTAACTTGTTTCACTTGGTCTACCGTCTACTCTAAATGTAACTTAGTTGGGTTACCACCAGTAAGTTTCATTTAACTCTTGTGACATTTGTCTCTGAATACTCATGTTCAGGTTTGAACTGAAGGCTTGCAATCCAGATCTTTCATCCAGCTAAGTCAACAAGTTTTCTGCAACTAGCTCACTGTGGGATTTTGCATTTATTTAGGAATAGTCAAGGCGTTGGACTAAAACTCCCATCTTACCATTGGGCATGCTGGCTGAGACTGATGGGACTTGTAGTTCAACATCTGGAGGCAGGCACCACCTTGGCTAACCCTAGTCTACTGTGATGCGTTTTAATTATACTAATTTAGATTTTAAAGGCATCTCATTTTGTAATTGGCCTGACAAGGTTGTGAACTGATACAAATGCTGTGCAGAGAGACATTCGTTCCAGTGTCATGTCAAAAGCAATGTCCCAAAAGAACATGAGTGAGCGCTGTCCTGTTTTAAGCAGACATATTTGAGTTTGGTTTTTGAGACGCTGCCTTTGCACTTCAGCGGAGCCACTGAGGTCTAGATTGCACTCCTATAAAGAGCGAGGGTGGCTTAGCCACAAGAGTGCAGTGGGAATAAAATAAGGCCTCTTTCTTTGTCATCTTTTTCTAAAAGTTTGCCGATGCCTGGCAGGACTGTGTCTGGTTTAATTAATCCCGTTGGTAGAGGGTTCCAAACACAAATATGTTGAGCACGTGTGAAGCTTAGTCTCTGTATAGTTTGGCACCTCGTTAAAGTAAGTCCGCCGTGGTGACTCCTCGGATGCACACCCCGATCCATCCATAAACGTGGCTTTAATGTCATTCCTCGCGACCTGCCTGCACTGCGCTCGAGCTGTGCGCCCGGCGCGCATAGAGGCTGAATAATCCATACCTTCGTCGCAGCCTCCCTCCGCAGCCGCGCGTCCCTCCTGCGCCCCGCACGCTTTGCCAGACCCCGCGGCGCTGGACCGGAAAGGCCGAGCCCATTGACCTTTGGGGCAGGTCGCCAGGGCCCACTGCGCCTGCTCAGGGCGCTTGGCGGAAGAGGGTGGTCTGGGGGTGGGAGAGGCGCTTGGGGTTTGCCCCCACCCCCGTGCTTTGACCTAGGGGGTGTCAATTCGTGGTGCCTCCCCTCCCCTTTCCCCCCCTCCCCGCCCCACCTTATGATTTTAAGAAGAAACGATTTATTGGGGCGCGTCTAAAAAGTGTTGTGCTTAATTAATTTGTAGCGCGGCTGCCAAACAAAAGTCTCAAAGCGACTTTGGATTTTCTTTTTTAAGCCTTTTTTAAGCAAAATTAAACTACATCAACACATATTTCTTTCTTTTTTTAAAAAAAAATTAACTAACAGTGCTTTGAGCGTGTTTTCAAGCACCTAAGAGGATGGGGGGAGAGAAATCTGTTGTGATCTCTTACGTGCTTGCAACTTCGCATAAATGTTGCATTTTGATGGGCTTGTCCCAAACCAGCTTCAATCCGAATTGGGGGAAAGGGACCTAACTAGGCTTGAAGCCAAGTAAAAGCGATCTCATTAATTGGATCCATTTTTTTATGCCATGTTTAAAAATAATAATTAAAAAAGCGCACAGGGGAGTCCTAAGGATGGGATGTTTACTCCGAAGGAAGCGGGTTTGCAGCTTTAGGCATAGGGCTTTTAAGTACACGTGTGTGTGTGTGTGTGTGTGTGTGTGTGTGTGTGTATAATGATGACCAGCATATCCAACTCCCCCAGACCCTTCATTTCGTTTGTTTATAGTTCGTTGAATAATGCATATTTAGGTACAGTTTCGATTTTATTTTGAGCGCTTGTTGAGTGTGGCTGGATCTTATTCTCGAGGCGAATTTGTAACGTTTAGAAGTTGCGATGAGTACTAAATAACTAAAATACTAGCGCTTGGGGAACCCCATAATGTACCTGCACTACAGGCGCCGAAGGTGTGTCGAGGAAGAGAATAAGGCATATCTTTGGGTGGACCACCCGTGGGATGTCTCAAATGACTTGCGGGTCATATTGAAAAGGAGGGATACCTTTCACTCGTGGTCAGATGTTGGAGGGTATCTAACAACTCGCATTCCTCGAAGGAATGATTTATGTCCGTTTCGTTGAATCTCGATATCCGCAGTCTTTGTTGGTGGCAGATTTTTTAAAAAGTCAATGTTTAAGACTGGGAAGACATTTTGTGTGTGTGTGTGTGTGTGTGTGTGTGTGTGTAAATCTTAAACTGGAAAATAATAAGAGTGATAATAAATACCCTTTCACGAGCCATGCAATCCAGCGCAATCACTCCTAGGCTACAAACCTAGTGGGGATAAGCCCTGTTGAACTTCTGGGTAACAACCGTTGTTGTTGTTGTTCTGCCTGGACACCGAGGTCCAGCGCCATGGCCCTCGCTACGAGAAGCCAAGTTACGGGGAACCAGACAGAGGGCCTTCTCGGTAGTGGCACCCGCCCTGTGGAACGCCCTCCCATTAGATGTCAAAGAGAAGAACAACTACGTACCAGACTTTTAGAAGACATCTGAGGGCAGCCCTGTTTGGGGAAGCTTTTAATGTTTAATAGGTTATTGTATTTTAGTGTTTTGTTGCAAGCCGCCCAGAGAGGCTGGGGAAACCCAGCCAGATGGGCGGGGTATAAATAATAAATTGTTGTTGTTGTTGTCCCACCCTTCTTCCAAGGAGTTCTTGGTGGCACGTGACGGCCACGTGAGGATTTGAACCCTGAGCTCCCAGATCCAACCCTCTATAGCCCCACAGGTATGGGGCCCCGCTGTTCATAACCCATCACATTCACAACCCGTTCCCTTTGAGACTCTTGTTCCACAGAGGCCCGATGCTCCTTCCTCCTTCCCGGTCCGGCGCTGGCCGCTGCCTCGTGGAGGCGTCGGCGTCGTCGGCGTCGTCCTTCCGCGCGGCCCACCAGGCAAAGGGGGACAAAAGGGACAGAAGTTCGGACCAAAATTGCAGAGGAGGAAGACGCTTTGGACAGCTCCTTCCTTCGGGGGCCAGGAGGGTCCCTGCGGAACCGCAGTCTCGCCACCGAATCCGTTTAGCCCGACGGCGCGCACAACACAGCCTGGAGGGAGGAGGAAAGGCCAAGACGCCGCCGCTCATTTGCCACTGCTCGCTCCGCCTCCGCCGGTGAGAAACCCTCCACCGGCTCAGCCTGAGAGCAGACCCGCGCCGTCGGGCTCTGAATGGGGGGGGGGGCGCTTCTTCTTGGACGGGACTTATTTGCTCGCGGCAGGTGGAGAGGCGGCAAAGGCAGCTTTTCCCAGCTCCCGGAATGCCCCGACGATGGCGGAAGCTCCGTCGGTCGTGGATGATAAGAGCTCATCGAAGTTTTGGAATAATTTCTGGAATTTCTGAGACACTTGGCACGGATAGATATATCCCTGCCCGTAGGTTTAGCGCAAACAACAACCATTTAAAACGGGGGAAAGGAACCCCAGAAAGTGTGTGAGTGTCCTGCATCTTTTAAAGGCGCAGAAATCTTCCTGGAATTTTCCTGCGGCGACCCTGCAAACGCAGGACTTTGATTTGCACAAGTGACTTCCCCACCACACCGCAACACATCCATCTGTGCATCCCTTCTTTTCAATAAATCAAAGTTCGTTCTCTATCGCAGACAGACCCACACACTCAACTCACACACGTAAGAACTTAGTCTTTATTATACCAGCGTTCAGCCTTGGAGGATATGGCGGAACAGAGTTTCTAAACTACTATTTATAGGGCTCCGTTGACTAAGCAGGGCTAGCCCCTCCGCTCACTTGCTGGGAATATGAGAAAGGAGCTTCCCCTTTGGAGAACGTGCCTTGCTTGTTAGGCAAAAGAAGTTCAGCACCGCATAGGCATTGGAAGTTAAAGCATGGGACGCAAATACAGGCGCACACAGCCCAGTTTGTAGCTCTAGCTTCCTATAATTCCTACCCCGCCACACATACACATATTTAGAGAGGCACTTAAAGTGATTTTGAGTCTGGGGACTTCCGGGTTAGCGCCATCGGCAATGGCGGAGTTCCTCTGACCGAGAGGAACCCGCTCCGTGAAAATCGGGTCTGGAGGTGGCACTGTGACATTTAAAGAGAAAAATCTTAATTTGTGAACATGATGCACACTAGGTGGGAACATTTGCCACCTGAAAATGGGAAGATGATTTTGCCCCGCATAGCAATCCCCTCCTTTTTCACCGGCAGCCTCAGTTCAGTGCCCTGCTTTCCATTGCAATGTCTAGGTGGACTTGGTCAATCTTAACATTTACTGTCCAACCCTGAGCACCCATTTCTTGTCTACCTCAACTGTCTCAACCAAGGGTCTCCAAGTCTTGCTCAAGGAACCGTCCTTCACCTTTGGTCACACCTCAGTTGACTTTTTAAAAAGAAGGCGATGGACATGAGTATAACTTGCCCCAAACTGAGAAGAAACAGAGTTGTGTATTTCATCACAGCTTCCCCCAATAATTCAAGAAACTTCTCTAACCTTTCTCAACTTGGACCTACGTTCAGTCTCATTCTCCAGTGGGATCACTTTTAGTATTTTTACACTGTCCCCCCCCCCCGCGCGCTATTTCTTTTTTCCTACTTCCTCTCCTTGATTCTTTTTATCCTGCTCTCTCATCCACTTTATTCCTCTTCTTAAAAAAGATAATACTAATAATAATACTAGAAAATGGTGGGTGCTGCTGCCAGTGCTCATACCAGGAAAATGAGGGGCACAGAAGGACAAATTTTATTTAGACATGAGCCAGTTGTGTCCCACACGTTACGATCTTGCAAAGAAAAATAATAGTATGCATTAAGGACAGGAGTCCAGCAATTGGGGAGGCAGTGGGGAGGGCTGTTTCCTTGTAGGGGGGGGGGCGATTTCCGCCCTCTGGCACTGTCCATGGCTCTTGCTGGTGTGCTTGAAGTGTGCCCTAAGTCTGGCTCTCAAAACACCCACCAGCTGAAGAAAAGTGGACTACCTCCAGGCAGGCAGTCACCGAAGACCACATAAGCACAGCCCCATGTCGTTTTGTGAAATGTGACTTTTTGGATGACGTGGAAAGAGGAAAGCTATTTACGAGTGTTTCAGTGGAAACCAATTAATAAAGAGCTTTTAAAGAGCACATTAACACTTAGAACCCTGGAACGAGATCAATACGCCCCTTCAGGTCTTTGTAAAACTTTTAACAGCGGCATGGCACTTTCGCCTGCTCCCTTCGGATTTGGAAGGCTTTCGCTTTCGAGCAAGGAAGTCAGCTTGTAAACGCAACCTTAGCTTCTAATTTCCACTTGATGACTTAATCGTGGACGGCATGTGAAAAGTACCCATTTTTCACGTAACCACCTGCGCGGGGTGGAGAGACTTATCCTTGCCCTTACCTGCGCCTCCAACTACACCCCCCAACAGCTGGAAAAGGGGGACTTGGTTACCTTTCTGCCTGAAAGGCAAACCCGGAAAGGGTGTTGATGGGGCGAAATCCTGATTTCAGAAATGCAACTCCTCCTCATTTCTACCTGCTCTGCTTTTGGTTCAGAACATCCGAACAAGCCTGCGCGGGATGGCGCAAGACACCTCCCGCACCCCGTCTCTGATGCTGAGGTGGGCAGAGCAGGGCGCCTCTTGCGAGCCGCCCCTTCGGGGTCTGAGGAGTCAACAAAGGGGAGGCTGAAGCCTTTGCAGGACGCCCTTCCTCTGACTCCCCCGCCCCCCCACCCGGCCTAATGAGCTGCTGAAAGGGAGCAGGTTCCAGCGCGCGTGGCTAGCGGGACTCTGCGATTGGCCAGCTGCGCCTCGCGACCCCCATTCATTAATAAATTAGCGGCACGCTCCAGCCGAGCGCAAGGCACCAATCGCACCCCAGAGCCGTCGGGGCTGCGCCACACACTTGCGAGGGATCAGATGAAAGCGAGAGGGAAGGAGGGGAGGGGTCGGTGGGGTGGGTGGGTGGCAAGGGGGCTTGACGCGGAGGGAGGGGAAGAGAAGCAACCTCCTAACCAACCCCCCAAGAGAGAGAGAGAGAGAGAGAGAGAGAGAGAGAGAGAGAGAGAGAGAGAGAGATGAGTGATGATAATGAAATGAAAAGAAAGACCTGGGGAGGGAGGAGGGGGGGAGGAAGAGCCGAGGAGGCCCTGGGGGTAGATTTGATTGTTGTCCGGGGGGTATATAAGGGGTTTTAAGGAGAGTCGTGTGCCAGACGCACAGCCACGGAAACACAAGCAGCTTCGCTTTAACTGGAGGCGAGGGGCGCGTGCCAGCAGCTCGCCCCGTCGGGCTTGCCTTGTCTCTTGCGCACGCACACGCGATCAGCAACACCAAACTCTCTCTCCCCCCCCCTCCTTCCGTCACCCCGGCAAAGGGGTCTGGAGCCACCCCAGCGCCCGGCAACAGTGGGACCCTCTCCAGCAAGCAGGGAGGGGAGCGGCGCGGGGCCAAACCCGGGCTGCAGCTTTTGCACCGAGGGGGCGGTGCGGAAAAAAAGGAGAGCGCGAGAGACGAGCGACCCGACGCATTCCCTGGCAAAAACAAAAACAAACCCCAAACAAACTCTACGCAGCGCGCAGCAAAATCCGACCGCCTCTAGAAGGAGAGCCAAGTAAGTCTCCAATTCTCTCGCTGCGCGCTTGGATGGAAGCTGGGATGCGTTTTGTTGGGGTTGTGAATGGACTTGGGCTTTTGTTTTTTTGTTTTTTGAGTTGCCGGCGAAAGTCCCGCTAAATTGGCCAAGCGCAATCGCAGGGGCCGCCCCCCGCCTCCCACCCATTAGCACTTAGATGGGGAGGCAGCGGGGGTCCTTTCCTTCTTCCAATAAAGCCTGTCTGGGTTTCGCTTTCCTTAGTCCGCTGTTGGCACTTTGACACACAAACGCGGGGAACAAATCAGAGGGGTCGTTTAAAGCCCCTTAACTACAGAAGTTCACGGGGCTTTACTAGAAAGAGGGGTACAAGCCATATCCGTTCGTCAGGAACGGGCGGTGAGTCCCATCTCTCCCTCTCTGCCTAGTTTGTTCCGGATGGCTCCTGGAAGGGCAGATCCTGCTGGGATAGCTCGGTTGCTAGAGCATGAGATCCTAAATCCCACAATCTGACGTTGGAGCAAAAGACTGGGCGTGGCAGGGGGTTGGACGCTATGGTCCCTATCGACTTGAAAGGGCCCGTTTCTAGGAAAGAGCAGGAAGCAAAGGGTTAAGTAGTGTGAGGCGCCGTCAACTTTTCGGCTTGTCAAGCGCCCAGCACGTGGAGTTGGAGAGACGAACTGGCAAGCGAGCGCCTCCGCGCGCCTCTTCTCCAGCCAGAGGCTCCAGGGAGATGGACGCGGCGGACGCGGCAGAGTTGTTTTATTTTAGTATTAATTGTTATTATTACAGGATGAAATTTGTATACCGCCTTCATCCGCAGAGCTCAGGGCGGTTCACAACACAATCCATCTCTGCTATATAGAGTGGACGGGGCGGGCAGCCTTGCCAGGGTCGTCAGGTTCATTTCGCTGATCTGACCGCGTCTCCTCGTGCCTCTTCTTCCTTTCAGGATGTTTGTGAAGCCGGAAAACCTGGAACTGAAGGAGGAGGAAGCGCTGCTGCTTGGAGCCCGCTCGCCGCCCGCCTCCTCCTCTTCTTCCTCTTCCTCCTCCTCCTCCTCTCTGACGCAGTTGTCGTCCGGCTCCGAAGGGGAGGACGAGGAGGAGGAAGAGGCGTCCCAGCCCCTCTCGCCTTCGGGGCCGGCGGAGAGCGTCCCCGGAGCGGCTTCCGAGCTGGCTCACCTGCGCCACCTGGGCCTGAGACGCCACGACTGCAAGCGGCGCTCGACGGGCCGGGCCCGGAGCGGCTCGCGGGCCACCAAGACGGTGGAGACCGTGCAGCGCCTGAAGAAGAGCCGGCGCCTGAAGGCCAACAACCGCGAGCGCAACCGCATGCACAACTTGAACTCGGCACTGGACGCCTTGCGCGAGGTGCTGCCCACCTTCCCCGAGGACGCCAAGCTCACCAAAATCGAAACGCTTCGCTTCGCGCACAACTACATCTGGGCGCTCAGCGAGACGCTCCGTCTAGCCGACCACGGCGTCGGTGGAGTCGGTGGGGCGGCCGTGGCTGCGGCAGCGGCCGCCTTCTCGGAGGCGGTGCTGGGCAGCGCCGACGGTAGCCCTTCGCCAGCCTCGTCCTGGAGCTGCACCACCAGCCCGGCCCCGTCGGCTGCCTCCTCTTCTTCTTCGACGTACAGCTGCACTCTGTCCCCCTGCAGCCCTGGGGGCAGCTCCGCCTCGGAGCTGGACTACTGGCAGCCGGGCAAGCAGCGCTACGCGCTGTCCAGGGACCTCATCTGACACCCCAAGGTTATCCTCGCTCTCGCCCGGCCTCCCGGCCAGTGCTTGACGCTGAACTGTCGCCGTCGAGCGCAGCGCGCAGGCGCCCGCTCACCAAACAAGGACCGAGGGACTTGGGCGCAATCCCGGGGAGAGTTCGGCCCCTCGGGGCCGGCCCAGCCGCCGGGGCTCACCTCCTCGGGCTTCCCGGAGAGACGTGAATGTCTTGGGTCTGTCCTCTCCTCCCTTTCGCCATGCCAGCTCCGCGTTGGCGGTGCCTGGAGCGGCATCTGCCGGCTTCCCATCGCCCGCCTGGAGGCTGTGGGAATTTCACCTGTCAAACCAAACTTTCTCTTTCGGATGTGCACTTTCCCACATTGGCCAGGCACAATGTCTTTTGTCCTTCGCCTTCTCTCTCTGTCACACTCACGCGCTCCCTCTCTCAGACGCACACATTTCTCCTTCCTCGACGCCCCCATTCCCCATTTTGCCATCTGTCTCTCCGATGATTTATCGGAAATGGCTGGATGGAAAAAGGAGAAAAAGAAAGTTTTGGGCTCTGTTTTTGTTTGTTTGTTTGTAGATCGGGTGAGAAGTCATTGTATAATTTGTAGGTTTTTGTCACGACTGAATGCAAGCGTGGAAATTTAGGCGGAACTCTTTATTATAAGGGTTTGTGGGGGGGTATAGAGGTGGGGGTCGGAGTGGGGTGGGCGCTGAACCAGGAGGGAAGACTGGCTCATGTATTATTTATCTTCTCGACCCTTTAGGGGGAGAGGAACTCCTCCGTCCTTTCACCAGTTTACAAAAAAGTCTCAGCAGACTGTGAAAATCCCAGCAGACACGGAGCATTACCCGCAATCAACCACCCACGTGTTTGTTTCTATTTATTACAAAGGAAAAGATTTCATGGGGGAAGGGGGAGACGTATTTCCCCCCCTGTATATTTCAGAGTTTATTCTAGCATGTATTTACATTTCTCAGAGCAAGGACATCGTTCTTAAAAGGAAACAGATATATAAATAAAGTATATAATTTTCATAAGATGTGCTTGGTGGTGATCCATGACTTTATTTCTTGCAGTTGCATTTTAATTTCTCAGTTACTGGTTGCCCTAAGTAGCTATCCACCTAAGGCTGCTTAGCAAATCAGATTTAATATGAACCAGAAAGTAATTCCTACCTATCAGAATGGGATTTGGCATGAATTGGGTCAGGCTGTATTAATGCTATTTATCTGCTTGGCTAAAGGAGACAAAGCAAGATGTGTGTCCCTTTAAAAAGCCAGCAGCAAAACTTTCTCTGATGCACCTCAGGGAATCTGGTTTGTACCACAAAAAGCATAAATAAGGAAGTGTGTGTGCACACATGCATAAAACAAACACACATGCACAAACACACTGAGTGAACATAAAAGCCACTCTTTGAAAAATCACACAGCCAGACTCACAAACCAGTTCAAGCTGGATAATTTGTATTTCAGCTGATCTACATCCATAAGAAATATGAACTATTGACAAATATACCAATTCTACACCAATGGAAGTCAATCTAATGATTATTCACTGCAATGGGATTAAAATGGTTTACGTCCAAGTGGTTGTGGCTTTTTGACGTTCCGGATCGAGAAGCTGCTTCTAATGTGGTTCATTGGCTCCTGAAAGGGGCGTTAACTCCAGAGTTAAAGCACTGTAACTGAGATATATGTTTATTTGTTTTAGTAAAAATATTCATAGCCCGCCCTTCTTCTTGACTAGCAGAAAGGTCCCCCAGGCCTGCTGGCCTAATTAGATCCTGTCCAGATTCTAGGGCTGCCCTACAGTACATACTAGCTGTATATTGAAGATGCTGCTATAAATTGGGGGCCTGGTCTTCTCTGTACAGGGAGACTAGGCCAGGCTGTGATCAATGTGCAGGTGGGCTTTTTCTAGCCACTACTGTACCATGAATAGCTGTGTCTGTGTGGATCTCCATCTCCCTCATCATCATCACATCCAGGGATGACTCTGTGTAGAAGCACTCCCCCCCCCAATCACTTTTCACCTAGTCTCTATGCTTGTGTGTGTACACTGTATATCAGGATGAGTTACAACACACCAAGGACCCAGTGGCAGTCACCTGGGGGTAAGTCCCATTAGAACCAACCAAATTATTAGGCTGCAGTGTCAGCAGGTAACCGTATGTCACAAGGCAATAGCTTCAGCCCCATTGCTAACACATTTACAGTTCTAGGAAGTAAAGCCTAATTGATGCCTACTCATAGTGCAATTCTAGATGTATCCATTCAGAAGTCCCATTTAATTCAGTGGGACTTCAGGGTATGTACAGAGCTGCAGCATTGTTTGTTCATTTATGTTTCACATTTATAGCCTACTTTTCTTTCAAGAAGCTGAAGGGGGTGTGGATGGTTCTCTCCCTTCCCTTCCCTTCCCTTCCCTTCCCTTCCCTTCCCTTCCCTTCCCTTCCCTTCCCCTATCCTCACAACAGCCCTGGAAGGTAAGCTAGGCTGGCAGTTGGTGCTTATCCCAAGGTGAGCTTCATGGCTGAGTGGGAATTTGAACCCAGGGCTCTCAGGTCCTAGTCCAGCACTCTAACTACTACACCACACTGCACTATATTTGCAGAGCAGCACATTGGCACCCCAGTTCCGGGACAAGTCGAAACACATCGATCCAAGGGTCCAAATTATTTTGGCATCTGAGGTGGGGAAAACCCACAAACACCTCTCCCCCTGCCTGGTAGGAGAAAAAAACACACCAACACTTAAACGAGTTGTTTCCCTTTCATGGCAATCCAAATTCTCAGAGGGCTACTTCACTCCGTTTAACGGCAGGGCGTGTGTGTGTGTGTGCATGTTTACCCGACCTCAAATCATATTAACTTCGGGGAATTCTACGTTGAGGTCTTGAGGACGTCTGAAAAGGGCCCATCGCGTGTTGCCACAGGCTGGGAACAAAGGAGTAAGAGTGATGCGTTTCGTCGATTGGTCCCTACGTGTTAATCTGGTGCCAATCAGAAAGCTGCTCCAAGCCAGGGGAGAAGGAGAAACAGAGAGAAAGGCAGCGAGCTTGCTGCCTCCCTTCGTTCAGCTATATCCCTTCTGAATGGGCTGAGTGACAATTGGCAGACGCGGATCCTGGGCGCCTTGTCCCCGCACGCGAGTCCTGCCGAGGGCGAACCGCCCCTCGCTCCAGGCAGCAGACTGACAGAGCGGGATTGCAGCACACACCGTTTCTCTCCCACCCCCAATACCCCAGACCAAACGACTAGACGGCAGAAGGGCAGAAACAGAACCACCAATTCCAAGGGGAAGCCGGATCGGTGGGACAAAAGGAGACCCACCTGAATTCCCAAGCTTCCCTTTAAAACCAAGTCCTCGCAGGGCGGTTTCACGTGTGGACGATCCATGTCAATACAACCCTACAACTCCCTCTTTTCCTCTGCTTTGCGAGCGTGCCTCGGGCAGCCATGGCATTGGAGTTACAGATTGAGCTGAGTCACTGAGGCGCCAAGTCTAGGTGAGGAGGAGAGGCCGACCAAGACATTCTACTGCCAGAGGCAACAGGTGACTCAGCACTTCTATGTGCAGAAGCAGACTAGAGTGGCAGATAAATCTTATTTCAACTCTCCTGAGGGGACTGAAGCCTTTACGGCTTTAGAGGGCAGCAGGCTTGCTCAATGGGCACAGGGCTGCGTGAGACACAAGGCTCTGCCCTCCAGTACTTAACTGCCCTGCCCTTCAGCAGCATTAGTTGGAGAGGGGTAGGTCTTGGTGGTGGATGATAGGGATTGTCAAACGTGCACATGAATGAATGCAGCTAGTGCAATTTTTATTTTAATCAGTGAATTCATTTATCAAGAACTAATGGGACAAGCGACTTACGACTTATTTATTTGCAAAAGTTTATTTATTTATACCGCCCTCTTGCAAAACCTCAGGGGAGTGCACAAGATGTCAAAAACGCCTGAGAGCCGTAGGAAGCAAGCATTAAAATGACTGGCCACTCTAGGGACATTTTAGACTCTCAATGGGGCATATTATTTCAACTGATTTCAACTGATTTCAACGGGAACTGAGCACAAAGTGAAATAAGTGAAAGATCCAACCTATTGTGCTGTCATCACTGAAAAGCCCACTATAGGAGTATTGGGCAACAACTAAGTTGTGCTTGTTGCAGAATGTATAGAAATGGCTTTTTTGCATTCTGCTGGAAACCACCCAGAGTGGCCAGGGAAACCCCGCCAGAAGGGCGAGGTATAAATGATAAAATTATTGTTGTTGTTATTATTATTATGACTTATTCACACATTATGCCACATACCTGCATAATCTGATGTGTGGTTAACCTTTCTTTAATAGTCTGCAAGAGGAGACAATAAAAAGGGGGAGTTTACCCCAAAGTAGTATGGTTCTCTGTATGGGGCTCCTACTTTTGATACAATGATGTTGCAGAAAGGTCCCATCTCATATGGTTTTCTCAGTTTAGCCTAGCCCGATTTCTTTCTTTTTCTCTTGTATGGACCACACATCGATCATTGCCACTACTACATCATCACAACCACCTCGCTTCACATTTTCCCCTTTCCCCCTCACATGCCTATTCTACACCAGGGTCTTCTGCTTTCTAACTTCTGGGCATCAGCACCTGGAAATCTTTATTCAGCAGCCAATTCTTGAGTAGCCATATTAATTAAATAAAATGTGCAGCTCGTGAATCTAGAAATCTACTGGATTGGGACCCAAGAGTATAAAGTTCAGCAAAAGAAAGAAAGAAAGAAAGAAAGAAAGAGAAAGATGTGTGAAAAGAGAATTAGTGAAATTAGGTTAGTCCAGTTAAAAAAAACCCACCCTTTTTGAGCCTTGGGCTAGAAGTGATCGGATCTATTGTTTCCCACCCTAGCAGGGGGTTTATTGTGTGATAAATAATTCTCTCCTCACCCAACCCTTTTAAAAGTGCATATTTGCATAATCACTGCTTTGATGTGAGCAGCAATCTGAAGCTGAGACCCAGAATGGACAAAACAAGAGCCAATCTTTCACTACCCTGACAGCGTGTGGACCTGTGTGTCAGGACCAGCTTTACACACTGCCTTTAAAACAACCATGCTATCCCTTTTAATGATTAAACTCTGAGAATGCTAAGGGGAGGTGGGGAGGGATCTCTCTGTCTCCGTCTCTCTCCTAAGATGAGACATGATTGTCCTCTGTTTCACCTTCAAGTGGACACTGAAAAAGGGACTTTCAGCTGGTGTCTGACTGCATATCTTGCAAGATGCAAAAATGGAATCATGAATCATAGGCAGCTATGAATTAAAGGATTTGAGCAGAACCCTTTTAAGCACATCTAAGCCCTATAACATTCATGGGATTTAAGCACTTTGAGCTATATTCTGATGTCTGTATTTTGTTTGGGAGGTGGAACATCCAAGACCACTGTCGGTTGCATCCATTCATGCAAGGGGTCTTCCACTTGCTCAACAGAACCTTCCATTTTTGCTCTTCCTCTCCTCACTCCATGTGTGTACCCCAAATCCATTTGGGGGGCATGCAGGGAGAGAAGAGGAAGGAGAAACAACACTGCACAAGCAGAAGTCCTTCCACAAATGGGACAACATCACTGGACGCAACCCCAAGCCTTCTTAGATACCTTCCGCTTGACTCCAGCATCGACTTCCCTAGGTAACAACAAACCATTATCAATGAGTAAGCAGGAAGTTTCAAAGATGGGTTTTTCTTCAGACAAATCTGCACTGAAGTGCAACTGTTCCCTTTCTTCATTATCCTCACTGATTTTGCAATATGTAAATATAATCAAATGACATTGATTAACGTTAGATGATTAACTGGTTAGGATTCAGATGTTTATTTAATTGATCAACAGCTCTTGCTCCTCATCTCTTCTCCCTTCTGTAGCGCCTTAGAGTGTTCAAAGCACTTTATAAAGTGTTCTGAGTAGGGGGCAGGGTTAGTCCATATGCCCCAACCCCTTCTAATTCCTGGATCCAGCAACATTTAAAATGTAATGGAGGATTCAATTTGTGGAATAGCCAGGCCAACTTCTTGGTGAGGTAATGACCACCAAGTATGGATCATTAAGGTAACAAAGGAAGTGGCTTTGTGCTAGAGAGAAAATGGTTGCGCCCCCTCCCTCAACTGGCTTGTAGTTGGAAGGACAAAAGCCAGAGTTGATGTGTGTATGAGCTAGAAGCTAGAAGCAGGCTGCAGGTAGAAGCCTGAGAGGGAGAGACCTGCTTGATTTCTGCTTGAATCCAAGGCTGTGGCTATGGGAGAGGCATGACATTCTGGGGTGTTAATGCTGTGAGCCCCTCTACATAGGCTCAGGTTGTACAGATATGCAAATAAACCTAAAGATACGACAGTCTACACTGTCCTTTGTTCTGGGTAAACGCCTAGAATCCCAGGACTCTTGCAACGCTTGGAGATTGGGACGGTGTGCAACAATACATTATTTCAGTAACTGTTGCAAGAAATCTGAAAAGGTTGAGTAAATAGTATTGATCTTCTGATTGAGAACCAGTGTGATTCAAGGTTGGACTAGGACCTGGCAGACGAGACTTCAAATCTGCACTAATCCACGAAGCTCAGTGGATCATCTTGGACCAGTCACCGACTCTTAGTTTAATTGCACAGGGTTATTGTGATGATAAAATGGGGAAAGAGGTGTGGAAGATCAGCAGAGTAACCCAACACATGCATATTCTTGCTAGTTAACATGAGAAGGGGTTAACACCACAGAGCTGTACTGCGGATAGGCAGATACTCAGACCATAGAAATACAATTGGTAGAGAGGGATCTGTATGATGTTATTTCCCCTGCTCCATGGGAGAGGGAGGGGCATATAGTACTTCCTGTTTCTCTATCCTCCCTCTCTTTCTTTGGCCAGGATTGGTTGCAGATATGCCTCTGCTTGCTCCAGGTGCTCCTGAAGCTGGTTATGCTGTAAACCAGGCATAGGCAAACTCTGCCCTCCAGATGTTTTTATAATTCCCATCATCCCTGACCACTGGTCCTGTTAGCAAGGGATCATGGGAGTTGTAGTCCCAAAAACATCTGGGGGGCCGAGTTTGCCTATGCCTGCTGTAAATATAAGTATTTTGCCTGCATAGTTTTTACTGCCAATAAAGGATTACAAGAAAGCAAGTTATATTTTTAAATTTGCTTCACAAGTTGTTGCCTGAAGTGGGATAAGAAGGGGGAAGCCAGCTTACTTCATAGCTGGACTTGCCCAAAACAGGGTTTTTGGAGCCTAATTCCTATGCTTTTAATTTTGCTGCCAATGATGGGATTTTGAAATTCTGTTCAGCCCACACATATGGGAGCCTGGATGGATAAATTGCAATTAATATATCCTCTCCTACCCATTAAAACCCATCCCACAGGAGAACCATGTATGCCATCCTGAGATCATTGGATGAAATTTAGGATATTATAAATGTATAATAACTGACTAACTAAATATTGCAGGTGAGGTAACTGAGGGCACAAATGGTTCATCCAGATTCTTTGGGGGGGGTGTGTGTGTGTGCTCTTGAGCAAGATGTCCTCTGTGGGTCTCTTCTCTGAGTGGTCCAGCCTCTTCCTTGTCATTGTCATCACTACTCATTTACTTGCTATCTTCCTCTGGGACCAATCTGCACACCTGGTCCAGATGGTGTGGAACGCAAAGGGAGGATGCTGCTCCATCTTGCCAGCTTTATCCCTGCTTGCATGCTTGGAGAGGACAAGCGAGCAGGCCATGTGAGCAGGTGGCTTTGGAGGTCAGCAACACCCCCCCCCCCTCTTTTGCAGGCTGTGAATTTTGGCAGATGCCTAATAATGCCAGCCCCGATGACCCTCACCCTGGTGGAGGCTAAGAGATGGTGACTCACCTAAGGCCACCTAGTAAGTTTATGGCTGAAATAATATTTGAACACGGGGCTAGATTACACCAGAATTGTCTGCTTTGTTACAGACTATAACAGCTGCAATACGTCAGAACATGGAGTGAAATGGAGTTTTTAGTGGGGATTCTGTGTACTTAGGCTTCTATTGGACTGTAAAACGAGGAGATCTGTTTCATTATTTAAGTTAATGAGGGTAGTGAGGAAGGATTATATACCACTTCCATGCCAGCCTTTGCTATTTTGATTTCTTGTTTTCACAATACAATAAAATTATATCTAGCCAGGATTTATGTTGGGGGGGGGCAGAACCTCAGTTAGTTAAGTGTTTTTATTGTTTTACTTGATCTGGGGGGGGGGAGCTGCCCACTGCCCCCCTTGGCTACACCCATGCTGATGATCACTGAAATGTTGCCTGCACCATGCATGAACAGTGCATGTGTGAACCAGTCAACAATCAGATTCTGTGCATCACAGATTCCACATGTCTCTGTAGAGAACCTTCCCATTTATGAACATTGCAGATATCTTGACAGCCATAGAGTTTGGAGGTTTGGGAAGCTGATCAATCTATAGGGTATATAAAGTGCAAATAAACTTGGGCTTACATAGGTCTCATAAAGCATACATGCAGCCTATATTTACCAGATAAAATGGCAAAGAGTCCTGCAGCATCTTAAAAAAGTTTATTATGGCAAAAAAAATTGTGGGCCAGAGTCATTAGATAGATGCAGGCTTCAGAGTTCTTTTTTCTGGTTTGTATTCATCATTAATAGTATTAACACACAGCATAAATGGTCTCAAAGGTGCTTCTTAGTATCATGTGTGATAGGACATGTCTAGCTTTTACAGACTGGGAACGGTTGTTGGTGCCCCGCAAGAATGTTGGCATGGGCTTGGTTTCAGATGTGTGAGAGGGGATATAAATGGACAACTGTCAGTTCAAAATTACGGAGGGGAAATAGGGGCCGCTTGTTTCCATAGCAGCTCTTTGCCACAAAAGCTTAATTTCTCCTGACAAAGAGGTCATCTTCCTTGAAAACATCTTTATGGTCCCTTTGTGTATTATGCTTTTGGTATAAAAGCTTCTCCACACTGTCAAAGCTCAACTGGCAGTTCTATGTCTCTCAAGGGGGTTTATTGCCCTCCTTGGCATAAGAATAGCATTGAGAAGCCAAACCTAGTGCCAGCTCGACAAAGGCCGAACCCCAAGGGGCTGTGTGTGCTTTCTTTCAAGTAATGCATACATCTCAGAGCATATCGCCATAATTAAAAAGAGTGTTCCTGATCTACAACCATAATTTGGCTGTGTAATCTTAAACAAAGATATTTCCCCCACCCCCTTTAGACAAAGCCAGTGGATTACCATCGCTGTTGATCAGCTGTTTGTCCCTTTGTTTTCTGTTGCTGATCACAATACAAAATTAAATGTTGGAAGCCAAACATCAAAGCCTCAGAGAAAGAGAAACTCAGTCTGTTTGTGACCTTAGAAAGAATTGTGCAATAATGCTTGCTTCTCCTCCATGTGGGACCAACATGGATAGCTGGCCCTGATGAATACTTGAGGTTCTTGACCCTTATGGTTGTAATTCGTGGGCAGTCATTAAATTTTATTCTGATTCTAATTTTAAGCTGTAATTTAATCAGTTGTTTGATTGTGTTTTAAGGTATTTGATATTTTATGTTAGCTGCCCTGAGCCTGGTCTTGGCCGGTGTATAAATAAAAATTTACTTACTTACTTACTTGTCATGGCACAGAGCAGAATGGGGCAGTTTGCTATTTGATGGCCTCCACATTGCCATGGCAGTTTATGGATTAGGTCCAAACATGTTAAAAGCTGCGAGAAATTTGTTCTAGAGTTTAAAGTGAGCACCACTACTTGTTTCTCTCTGAGCATATTGATACTACAAATGTACATTGATTTTGCACCTTGTTGGCAGACATAACTTTCTCAAAGCAATGCAATCGTGTGTGTGTGTGTGTGTGTGTGTGTGTGCACACACACACACCTTGGCTCTCTAGTCCTCAGGGCTTTCCTCAGGCCACACCCCCTCTCCCTAACTTGTCTGCTCTAATGCCACCGCCCGTTCTGGCTGCAATGTGTCCATGAATAGTAATTATGCCATTTGCTTATCTGGAAGGAGAGATACATGGGTAGAAGAAAGTTCTGGGTGTCTGGGCTGCAGCTACTGTACAAAAGAAAGGGGATGCGGATGGCACTGTGGTCTAAACCACCAAGCCTCTTGAGCTTGCTGATTGTAAGGTCAGCAGTTCAAATCCACGCAACAGGGTGAGCTCCCTTTGCTCTGTCCCAGCTCCTGCCAGCCTAGCAGTTCAAAAGCATACCATCACAAATAGATAAATAGGTACCACTGCAGCGGGAAGGTAAGCAGCGTTTCTGTGCGCTCTGGCTTCCATCACAGTGTTCTCTTGCACCAAAAGTGGCTTAGTCATGCTGGCCACATGACCTGGAAAGCTGTCTAAGGACAAACGCCAGCTCCCTCGGCCTGAAAGCGGAGTTGAGTGCCGCACCCCATAGTCGAATTCGACTGGACTTAACCATCCAGGGGTCCTTTACCTTACAAAAGAAAAAGTCACATCTGTCGCCCCACCCACTTTTTGCCTTGCCCTCTCCACCACTGACCCTCAGACTGAAACAGGTTTCACTCTCCTGCCCTTAAAAAAATATTGGGAATTGTAGTTTGGAGGATTCTGTGCTAAGAATTCTGACCCCACTCCTCACAGAACCCCAGTTCCTAGAGGAGATAGATGTTTAGCCAATCATGGCGATGTGTCTTCTGCCATATTTTCATTGCCGGCAGTCTGAGGAACTAGTGCCTGCTGTACATCAACGCAGTCATTCCTCATTTGTTTGCGTGACAGAAATATGTATAATGCTGGCTCCATTCAAGCCATTCCAGTGTTCCTCTAGAGCTTATTTCTGCCTCTTCACAGAATCACTGATGATCTCCAGCCACACATGAGACCAAGGCCTTCACTTGAGAGTGTCAACAGGCCTTCTGTTTCACATGGCTGAAGTAATCAGATAAACTCAGCGTGAAGGAATAAAACAGAGCCAGGAGCGAGGCTGGCGGTTAAATGGGAGCTAAGCCTGTGTTTTCTAGGCGAGCGCCGAAAGCTTATTGGGAAGATTTTGACTCTGTGGCAGGCAGCTCAGGGCAGCTGCACTCAACCACACAATTGGGCAATTGAACAAGAGAAAGGAATTGTGTCCCCTAATCTTATTTTCATAGGTATGAACAATATTGGAGAGAACTAGATGCTTTGACCGATCAAAACACCCACCCACCTAAGTAGCAGTTTTGCTTGCAAAATGTAAGAGCCAAAACAAATTTTATTTCTACACTCAAACTAGTAGGGGATATATATATATATATATATATATATATATATATATATATATATATATATAATTCACAAGCAATAAATGAGTGGTAGCACCTCTAAATTCTCCTTGATTTGAAGAAAATGTCTGAATGAAAATGTCCCAAAACCTCATCGTGAATCAAGGATTAATCTGACTTGGCTTTTCCCATGAGCAGATTTAAGCCCTAGTATTTGTTTTTCCTGCCCGGTTGAATATTTTATTTTAAAATGCCCAAGGTGCAATTCAACGCTGGGCTATGACAAATGTTATGTCTGCGCAAGCCAGATGGAATGGAAACCCCTCTCCTCCCCCAGCATGCTGTTTTGTGGGTTCTCCTGACCCCCCACCCAGTCATTGGGGGGCACAGAAGGGAGGAGGTAGGAAGCATCGTTGTACAAGCGGAGGTTCTTGTGCAGGGCCTCTGCTGATGGGGCACGATAGGTGAATCCTGTCTGCCGTGCGCAACTTGGACTTGTGAACTGTTCAAATTTTTGAAATGGCCTCATTAGCTTGGACTACAATCTATGTAAGTAAAAGGAAGCTACAAATATGAGGACTTCAAAATCTGGTACTTTGTTCCAGTTCGGTCTGGCCAATTTAATCAGCTCACAACCAGAGTTCATAATAATGACCCTTCCTGACATTAAAAACAAACACTGTTGCCCTTGCTTCTTGAATTTAGATGCACTGCTTCCGATTCCTTTTAGGATGCATCAAAAATATAATACTCAGCTTATACTCTGGTATAATGGTAATACACGCTGTTATGAATGTCTGAAACCTTCAACGCTTAAGACAACCCTGCAAGTGAGGACATTATTATGTTCATATTACAAATGTGAATGTTGAGACTGAGAGATAAAGGGTTTCAGACACCCCTCCTCATGTGTTCAAATAACACGTCCCAGGGCTCTATGGTCTAGCCCCGTCCCTGGCATGCTCAGTAGATACACCCCAGCTCTATTCATTTGTCACCCATGAGAAAGGGCCCTGCATGTGTATCACACCAAGTTGTGGTCTCCTATTCCACTCAGGACCCCCTCTTGTGTGGAGGAACTGTACATGCATGCGTCAGCATGTGGACAGAGCCCCATTCTCCCACACTGCATGTGTGGACAGTGATGTGGCAAGAGCAGGAATTACCAATGCAGTTGCGTGATCCCTTTATGTTTTACCTGATGACACTTATTGCTATTTATGATTGCCGTTATATTCCACCTTTCCTTGAAGGAGCTCAAGGTGTGCATGGTTCTCCCCAGCCCTGGCTCAGGAAGGGGGTACTGAGCACTGGTTACTCAGGTTGCCAGCTTAACTCTCATGCCTGGCCTGCACCATAGCAGGACCTTTGCTGGCTATGACCTGGAGGGGCTCAGCAGTAGGGCTGGGATGTTGGTGGAGCATCAGATAGAATGCAAGCTCCCCAATGATCACTGATCCTCACTCTATGCCTAACCAGTCTGTGACCTATGAAGTTGTGGCCTGTTTTTACCCATATCTGGTATATATTTTCCCCATAGGTACCACTCCAAAAAGCAAAGCTCCTTTGCTTGTGGTGCACAACTCACACAAGCTCTTGAAATAGGAAGCCTGTAAGCAGCCATGGAGTTCAACGTCTCCGAGCTTTTGTCCATTACAAGCAGCTACAAGCGTCCCCGTATAGCTATAAGAACTTGATCCAAAAAAGATTCTTCAAGCAGTGGATGGGCTTCCCAAGCATGACAGTTGATTTTAGGGCACAACCCACAAGGGTGTTCTCTGCCAAAGCCTCATTGATAATTTGTTTTTTTTAATAGTGTTGTTGAATATTATTAAAATCCAAATTCATAACAAAAGAGAATGGTAATACAATTATAGTCCTCTGGGAGGGGATCAACCCATCCATAATGCAGTCTAGTTAATCTTTCTGAATTATTTTAATTATGAAGAAGTTCTCGCTTGGATCTTTTCTGTCTTGGCCTCTTGAGAATTGCTCCATATTTTCTGTGCTGGGGACTTGGAAAGAGAAGGAAATCACAGCAACTCACTGAAAATGGTTCTTATTGGCATGGACAATTGATAGTCTTAAAGCTTCTTGGGATCAGAGTGTTCCCCTTACCCCTTTTCCCTTTCTCTCCTGCCTTTATTAAAAAAGGGAAAAAAAGAGAGGAGAGCATGGGCCATCACTGATGGAATATTTACCTTCATGAGTATTTTAAAAAGTTAATTACTGCTCGGAGCAAGTTGGTCTGGCTGTCCTGAGCTGTCTTTTATTAGTAGACTCCTTCATTAATTCCCTTCGCTGGATTTGCTGTTAATAGCTGCCTGGTCTCAGGCAGCACAAAGCAGCATCTGTGCCATTGAGCAGAAAAGCGGGAGTCAAGCAAAGGGATTGGGGGTGGGGAGACGCCGTTTACAAATCAACCCTGATTAACATGATGGCCTACTCTAGGGGGGAAACTGCATCCCGCACCCATCACCAGCTTCGAAAACATCAGTTTGGACTATGCCTCTGCTGAGATCAACTGGTGCCATTGAGCCAAGGAAGGAGAACAAAAAGACCTTACTACCCAACCCCTTGCATGTCAGCGGAGGACGTACAGCGTAACTGAATGGAAATGTCACCAGACTTATTGGATGGGGAAATGATTAAAATGGGCAGTAATGGCCCAAGATGTCTGTTGAAGAAAAATGAAAGGTAATAATACTGATCCTAAAAACATTGCTTGGGAGTCAAAAAGAGCCCTGCCCTACTGAATGGGTCTATCGAGGATCTATCAAGTCTTGACATCCTGTTTTCAACAGGAGACACCCCAGATGTCTCCAGAAAGCCCAGAGCTCGGTTGCATTGACTTTTAAGGAACTTACATCCACATAGTGACTGTATCCAGGGAGCCACCTGCACATTTGGGTCCCATCGTTGGCTCTGGAAGGCAAAGACCTGCGGGTACAAACTATTCTGTAGTCGATGGTGAAAATTAATGTTTACACTTATTTTAATCCTTCATAAGACAATGGCCAGTTGTTCTAGGATCGGAGTGGTAGGAACCAATGTTTTTGAGGGGAGAAAGGCTAGTATTTCAGCTGTCAGCTGTGGCCAGGACCAGAGTCATCATTCCTTAGGCACAGTCACTGAAGTTTTTTGGATTTGTGGGGATTTCTGTAAAGAATGTATTTTTTAAAAAAATAATTTTTATTAACCAGCCAATCAAATCAAATCACATCACATAAATTCCGAATTACAAAGCCAAATTTTAAATTTTGTTGAGGGGACCCATATTTCAAGATCCGAAGGGGGATTCTGATCATCTTCTTGCTACTGTGTTAATGTCCAAATCAGTCCAAACAAAGTTCATAATTCTATCCAGTCTTATCTTGCTGTTTCCACATCACATCTTGTTCATATATTTTCTCTTTTTTCTTTATGATCTCTTCTGATGGTCTCCTTAAGCTGATAAACACCAGTAATAATCCTGTGTGAATTTTTCCGTTCTTTCAATCCTCAAATTGAGATGGTTTCCATATATCATCGCCTTCATAGATAACATCGCTCTTTCCATCTTTAGTTACAGAACTGTCGTTCTTAAGTCCCTCTGAGGAGTTTCACCCACAATATAAAAACAGCTCTATTTCTCTATTTCTCCTCCCAGACTTAAGTCCTCCGACAGAACTTCCCAATAAGGCGACGGCACTTTTAACTGCGTCATTCCAAAGCCCTTATACATTCCACGCTCTTCTCAAAACATGCTTTGGTTCAAAAGTTTGTCTCCACACAGCCTTAAATCCACAGCTTAAGTCCTTAAAATGAGATTTCTGACTTGTGTGTGTGGGGGGGGGATTCTTGTTTAATCACATAAAAGAAAGAAAGGAAAGTTTCCCCCCCTCCCCCATCAGTCCCTTTGCCATACCGAGTCTTGTCGTATCTTCCTAATATTTATACTTGTTCCTCTGACTCGTCTTGTTTTATCAGAGATCTCTTCTGTTAGCAGTCTTTACTCCCCCTCCTTCCTTGAAATATGTGCATTCGCTTCATCCAAATTGTTTCTTTTGAAGTTCTTGCAGCTAGTGGCGCGGATCAGAGACGGCGTCCAGGAGCGCCGAAATCCCACAGGAGGGCATTGTGGCTAGTGCCCCCATCCCCACAAATTCGGGGGTGGTATAGGGCACAGCAGGCAAGGGCAGTCCCACCCCACAATCCTGGGGGGGGGGTAGGGAGGCTATTTACTCCCATTACAGCCTCCAAATTACCTCGTGTGGGTCGGAGAGATGTTATTGTCAGCCATCTTCTGATGGGCCCCTAGTGGTCCCCGTAAAGAATGTAAATTTGGGCCACAGAGACGAAAGGACTTGTGAGAAGCTCCTAAGCCTATAACTGTCACTTCCTGCTTCTCTCAATGCAGCTCTAGGAGGACGTGTTAGATACATGTTACACTTGGTAGGTCTTGTGGGTCAAAACTGATCACAGGAACAGAAAACAGGGAGCAGAAGAATGTACTTGAAGTGGGAAAGGGGATAGTTATTGTTTTCAGAGAATTCTATTCCCCTCTCCTGAGTATTCCCTGACAAAGTGGTCCCATACACCTGAAATGTACTAGAATCACAATCTGAGAACCACTGCTTCTCATGATTGATCCCTCAATTTATTCAAACTGGTTTCTGAGGTGGTTATAATTTTTAGGTATTCAAAATACCAGCCAACAATAAATATAAATTATTGCCCAAACCCCATAACAAACCAACAGATAACAGCAGTTAAAGAGAACAAGATAAATAATTCTAAACAGGCTCCCAAACAACACTTGTTAATTTGCTGCCAAAAAGAAAAGAAAAAAACATGAATGTAAGCAATTGGGAAATACAGTATACTGTCTACAGAGAAGTAAAATGTCTGGAACCAAGGGGTACCTGTGGCCCTCCAGATGTTGTTAGACTTTCAGTCTTATCAGACTCAGATGGCATGCTCTGTGGTCAAGGACGATGGGAGTTGGTAGTCCAGCAACATCTGAAGGGCTGCAGGTTTGCTACCCCTAGTCTCGAGATAATCCAGGCATTTAAACCACACAACTCCCCTCAAAGAATCCTGAGAGATGTCGTTAGCCCCTCACAGTATCCTTAACAAGTTACAGTTATCAGGGTTCTCTGGGGGAAGTCATGTGCTATAAAAGTCATGTGTTGGAGGTACTTGAAAGTTAAACATTTTCAAGCACTACTGATTTCAGTAGGAGAGTTTAGCAATCTTCATTCTCATTGAAAGAAATATAATTTCCACCCTTAGTGTTTTAAAAACTCAAAGCTGAACAATTCAAAGAAGCTGGACTATCTATGGGCTTCTGACATGACAACAATCCTATGCGCAAGGCAATGTTATTGTAAAATAGAGAAACTAGACAGCGCGCCATACAGTTATACCCCACAATTCCATATTCTCTTACTGCTACATGTTGCTGATGCAACATTGCACAGGTGCTGCAGGGAAGAGTTAGGGTTTTTCTCAGGGAAGATGACAGAGAGTCTCAGCAGAGCGTTGCTCATTCAGCTCCCGCCTTGCAGATGGACGAGGAGATGATTTCATCATCATAGCTGATTACACTCAGGCAATGTTTAATCCAAAGGGGAATGCCGGTCACCCTGCCACCTCCTCTCTGCCTGTTCTTCAAAATGAATAATTAACACAGTTTCCCTTTTAATTGTTATCCTGGATTCATGCATGCTGAGAAGCAGCAGCGCTGCAAATATTAGTGCACTTACTATTCAGGTGAAGAATGAAGTGCTGTGTAATTCAGAGGATAAGTGAGATTGACATGGCCTTGACATGTTGGTTCTGAGATGAATACTAGAATCCTGCTAGATCAGGGTTGGGCTCTCTCCCTCTGTCTCTTCTGCCCGCCCCCAGTCAAGATGCTGACCTGGTAAAAAGAGGTAATTTCAGCAAACTGGTTTTACGGTGTGCAAATTTGAGCATCTCAACATGATTCAGGTCATGTTTAATGAAAATTTCGTACTGTTTTGTTACTGCTTTGTAGTTAGGTTTTTGTTCAAATACCCTGTGCTGTGTACGTGACATTATAAACATTGGGCAGCTGAGATTAAATGCCTCCTTAGCACTCTCAGTGAAGTCAGTAGCAGAAATGATCACCTTCAGCTGGGATTTCCCACCCCTGCACTTGCAGAAGTGTATTAGAAATGGACATTTATTTTAAATATAACATTGGGATTCTAATGTGTCCTTTCATACACCTTGCGTTCCAAATCTAAGCTTTGCCATCCATTGGGGATCATTAATTTTAATCAAAGGAACTAAAAATTAGCTAGGGATTTATTCCAAGTGTTGCACACCCCTCTGAATAAAACCACTGCTAATTCTTTTAGCTTCAGTTGTGAAATCTGTTGCTACACATTGGCCTAGTGCTCTCAGAAATGGATGCGATAGGAATCGTTTGTCCTCCAAATTATGGCACTTCATACTTAAGGCTGAGTCTATTGTGAGGTGATGTTCCTCACTCTCCCCAAACATTCAGACAAGTAGAAAACTATTATGGCACCCAGACTACAAGACTTGAACCTACCCTCTCTGACATCTAGTGCAGGAATTCTAATTGCTTGTATAGTGGGACCTTTAGTTGCATGGTGCCCCACCTGAATTGGTACAGTCAAGACCCATGTTTACCACTGGTACAGTCAAGATCCAAGTTTGGCTTTGTAATATTTGCATCTTTTATATTACTTCAGGTTACTGCAGCTATATCTTCTGAAAAAATAACCCCGGAGGGTGGTATTCAGGTAAGTTTTACCCAGAGTAGACCCACTGGAATCAATGGACATGCCTAAAACAGGTGCATTATTTTAAATAGGTTTACTCTGAGTCACATTTAATTGGCTACCACCCATAGTATATTTATTTAGAGGCCCTGTAGTGTTATAGCATCATGCCGGGCAGTAATCACACAGTTCAAAGTCTCCACAAAAAACCTCAAGTGGTAGATGATAAAGGAGTGGGTGGCGCTGTGGTCTAAACCACTGGGCCTCTTGGGCTTACCATTCAGAAGGTCGGTGGTTCAAATCCCCACGGCGGAGTGAGCTCCTGTTGCTCTGTTCCAGTTCTTGCTAACCTAGCAGTTTGAAAGCACGCCAGTGCAAGCAGATAAATAGGTACCCCTGCGGCAGGAAGGTAAACAGCATTTCTGTGTGCTCTGGTTTCTGTCCTGATGTTCCGTTGCACCAGAAGCGGTTTAGTCATGCTGGCTACATGACCCGGAAAGCTGACAAACACCAGCTCCCTTGGCTTGAAAAGCAAGATGAGCGCCACAACCCCATAGTCGCCTTTGACTGGACTTAACCGTCCAGGAGTCCTTTACCTTTACTTACACGTGCATGTATTTGTTCAAATACCTGGGAGTCCTGCTTGGACCAGGCCCCAACAACATGTTTAAGAATGTTTAAAGTTGTTGTAGAACACACCTACATAATACAAAGCAGTATAAACTCTAGGCAACACACACTAAAACATTAGCTTTTCATCTGTGTCTTGAGACAATTCTGAACAAAAAGAGCATCACAAGGAGTTTCTTAAACATCCACTTGAAGAAAATCAGTTAAGGATGAGTTTGATCAGAGGAGGTTCCTTCTCTTTTCCCTACACAGATAGCAAAATAGAATGATTTTAGCTTTACAGCTTTGGTTTAGGAAACTTTAGCAGTTTCTTCCTGCGGATAGAGCATCAGCAACTGTGAGTACTTGGTTAACACTAGTGTTTCTCAGTGCATACAGGGAATGGTCTTTCTTGGCTGTGGAACAAGATAATTGACATAATCTTCCCAGGAACATGTGAGCTGTCATGTATCATTTTAATCTGTAAAACCCCGGAGCCGAGTGTACCGTCACATGCTGATTTTACTATTCTATGCGAAAGTGACTCTGGGTTCATTGATGGATTGTTTGCTCTCTTTCTAAAACAGTCAAGATGCTGAATGCCTTCGGGTGATAGACAGTGTGCAATAGGAACGAAAGCAAAGCTGATGGCCCAGTTCAAGTTCACCTGACAAAGCTGGAGCAGTCTGCAAGTGAGACTCTAGAAAAGGATTATTCACACTAGCATTATATTTTGTGAATGCATTTTTCTCCCTCCGCAGCTGCAAAGCTTCCCGACCCTGAAGGTTTTACACACCATAATAAAGAGATTTAATTTCTCTCTCTCTTTCTCTCCCCAGTTTTCTACTCTTTACACCTAATTTCTTCTCTGGCTCTGGACTGTGACGGGGCATTTGTATATGGAAACAACGCAGCACACAAACATCACCTAGAAAACAATAGCAGCACAAAGCAGCAGCACAGAAAATCTCAGCTCCCTGTAAGTTTCAGAAACAAAAGCCAATGGTTTTTGTTCAGCCTAACTTTGTAGTGGGGATCTGTGCATCGATAAAATATCATACGCATTCAACATTACTCAAAATGCCACAAATAATCATATGCCTTTTCAAAATGCACTCTACAATATTATGATTTTTAAATGTCATTGTTTCTTAAACATCTGCTGAAGAAAATCAGTTAAGGGTGAGTCTGATCAGAGAAAGTTCCTTCTCTTTCCCCACCCTTACACAGAAAGATATATTGCGGGCCCATGCACTAAAACTTGTCCCTGGAGCCTACCCCCCCCCCAGGGATGAGCCATGACAACAATGTATGGTTTAAAATTAGGCCACAACTTTATTGAATTTCAGGTGTAGGAACCTTGGCTTAGGCCTTGGAAGGTATCCCTCTCATACCTGACAGGGGCTGAGGATACGCAGGGCAGTCAGGCTTTGTGGGAGGGACCGTAAAGCATGCCGTCCCACTTCGCCAAAGTCGGGAGTTTGACCTTATGATGCTGCTCCAGGGCCAATCAACCCTTTAAAGGGCCCTGCTAACACCGCCACATAGATTGTCTAGCTCCTGATGGCCCAGCTCCATCACCTTCCATGAGCTTGCGCTAAATGTCTGTAGCGTAGTGACCTCAATTGCACAGTTTAGAACCCTGTTCATGCATAAATAGCCTCTAATGTGTATCAAGCATCACCAATGGTTTGATCGCAATCTTTAAGACTGATTCATATCATATTGAAATGAGTTGGTCATTAGGCATGGTGGGTTTCTCCATATGGCAAAGCAGTACTTGTGGGGCTGCAACATCTTACGATAGATCTTGCTTTATCGTAATGTATTGTGTCGTGCCAACCTCAAAAGGTGTAACAGCCGAGTGGCAAAATGGGAGTCTAAACTGAACAAACGAATGACGATAGATGGAGTTGAGCGCATAGTGATGCAACCCCACAACCATTTATCTGCACAAATTCAGCCTGCAAACTGCCAACTCACATTTTGGCAGGCATCCAGGGTCATGTGAAATGGCCTTTAGACCTGCTCCAAAGAAATCCAAATGACAGGGGTGGCATAAAACAGATGTCTGGTCTATAGCAGGGATCCCACCATTGTTTTACTTTGGGAAAGCTGCACTGATAGATACTCTTAAAGAGGAGCGGGGGAAAGTCTAATGGTACAATCCGCAGGGAGGATCTCCTGCACCGGTCCTAGTGAAATGAATGGGTGCTATGCATGAGCACAGCATTGCTTTTGTGTCGTTCCAAATTCATAGCACTGGGTTTTGTGAGGGAGAATGCCCCCTAATGCCCCCTAATGCTGAGCTTTGGGGAGAGGAAGAGCAATCTCTTATATTATAATATTCCTCAGTGAATGCTTGGGAAGTGCAATGGCTGTAACTCTGCTTTTTGCTTCTTTCCATTTCTCCAGGTGGTAGCTGACAAAAAGTCCAAGGAGGTCACATCCATGAATTACAAGCTTTGATCTAAAAACACAAAAGATTGCTTCATAAGTAGCAAAAAAGAAAAACGCGACAGCTGCTTTTACCCAGGGCAAGCGCTGTTGATGCCTGTGGACAGCACACATACCACAAAACATTCAAAGAGGACGAGTGTCAAACCAGCAGCGGTTTATATCCTATAGCTGTGAGCAAGAGAGCAACCCCCCCTCCACCCATTTGCAAGAGCAGCGAACGAAATGGAAGTGGTCATTGTAGCAGAACTGCTACTGCATCCATATCCGTATTGGAGAATAGATCTGTGAGAGTGGGCAGATTTAAAATGCTTTCTGGGAAGTTGGAACAAGAAGAGGTGATGAATGAAAGAGTTAGCTGAAAAGAGCAGTTTTTGACAATATATCTGTTCTGATAGCTGGAGACCTTTCTGCTCTCTACTCCAAAAGGTGTTTTATTTTTTTAAAAAAGCTAAACCACCAAACAGTTCAGTACAAATGATTTACCGTATGTTTCGCACCATAGGACGCACTTTTTCCCTCCTAAAAAGCAAGGGAAAATGTGTGTGTGTCCTATGGAGCGAATGCAGGGGGGAGGCAGGCGCTCCGTGCGCTCTTGCGGGCTTTTCCACAGGAGGGAGAAGGGACTGACTGGCCGCATCAGTCCCTTCTCCCACCTCCCAGGAAAGCCAGGAGAAGCCATGCAGCCCTTTTAAAGTGTGCGCGGCTTCTGCCGGTTTTGCGGGAGGTGGGGGAATTCCCCCACCTCCCAGAAAAGCCAGGAGAAGCCGTGCAGCCCTTTTAAAGTGCGCACGGCTTCTGCCGGTTTTGCGAGAGGTGAGGGAATCCCCCCACCTCCCAGGAAAGCCAGGAGAAGCCGTGCAGCCCTTTTAAAGTGCGCACGGCTTCTGCCGGTTTTGCGGGAGGTGGGGGAATCCCCCCACCTCCCAGGAAAGCCAGGAGAAGCCGTGCAGCCCTTTTAAAGTGCGCACGGCTTCTGCCGGTTTTGCGAGAGGTGAGGGAAATCCCCCACCTCCCAGAGAAGCCAGGAAAGCCCTGTGCAGCGTCTCCCGGCAAGGAGACGCTGCGCGGGGCTAAAGGGGAAGGCAAAACAGCGAGCGGGATCCACCCCGCTCGCTGCCTTGCCTTCTTCCATAGCTGCGTGCAACCCCTCCGCAAGGAGACGCTGCGCGGGGCTAAAGGGGAAGGCAAAACAGCGAGCGGGATCCATCCCGCTCGCTGCCTTGCCTTCTTCCATAGCTGTGTGCAACCCCTCTGCAAGGAGACGCTGCGCGGGGCTATGGCTTCTTTAGCCCTGCGCAGCGTCTCCCGGCAAGGAGAGGCTGCATGGGGCTAAAGGGGAAGCCAAAACTTGGCTTGCTCCATAGCTGCGCGCAACCCCTCCGGCAGGGAGAGGTTGTGCGCACCCTGTACGCTCCTCTTTGGGGCTGGGGGGGGAAAAAAAGATTTTTTTCTTGATTTCCCCCCCTAAAAACTGGGTGCGCCCTATGGTGCGAAAAATACGGTATATTTCCCCCTAGCTCTGTTTCAGTCACTATTCTAGAGAATCTTCATTTCAGCCTGTTTTACATATTGTTTATAAAATAAAATACAAAGCACATAAGAAGCAGCCAACTTGACTGCTATATCATAGCTAGAACACCCAGTGCTACAAATTCTCTAGATTTGTGGTCAAAAGTGACTTGAAATATCTTTTCTCAAAGTCTCCACTGAAGGTCTAGTCAATGAAAGGCGTCTGCAGATTTCATTGCATTCTGTGTGCTGATTGTTGAAGAAATAGCAAATCCCTTTCTTCCCAAAGTTTGTCAGGCATGATGCCTCTTTCCGAGAGAGAGAATGGATCTGGGGGTCAGTCAGGTAGATGAGGCCTTTCCCATTACCAGTCACCCAACCTGTCAAAAAGAAAAAAATTACAGTTACAATATTGTTGTTGAACTCACCAGGGCACAAGCCTGGGCAATGTGTATGGAGGTCCTGGGCTACCCAGATAACAAGACCCATCTCTCAGCGCCTCTGGTGTGGTCCAAAGGAAAGCAGAGCCATATATTGGGCAACAGCCTGGCTGCAGAAGTTGCTGGAAGAAGGCATACAAGGCGCCATCCCACCGCCTTAGGGACTCCTCAGGGTTTACTCCTTAGCCTTTCCTTCTCCCAAAGATACCCCACAAGGCAGCAGAGGTTTAGGATCAGAGTTTCCTTCTCCTAGATGGGCTACCTTCCCATGTTGAAGAGCCCCACCTGCCCCTCGCTTCCCCCTACACCATGTGCAGAAACTGCCTTCTTGACCATTGGACCCCCCTATTGGTCTCATCCACTCAATCTGGCAGAGCCTGTCTTCGCATGCAGGGGAGATTCCTAACTCACTGAGGGTCTGAAACCCATAGGCAACCCTCACCTGGTTTGGCTGTCCAGTCAAAGCCGTTTCTCAGGGTGTGGCTACAAGGAATGCCAACTTGGCCCAGGAACCACGGGTGCCTGGGGCCGTGGATGCCATGCAGCGTGCATGGCCCTGGCACCAAAATTTGTGGGTGTCCGGCCCCTTCATGGGGAATTTTGTGGGTGGTGTGGGACCCAGGGCCCCAGGGAGTTGGCACCTATGGTGGCCGCTGTTGCATGCTCACAGCTTTTAGGAGCCACAGGTGAGTGCAGGGTGGGGACAAAATGTGGACAAACTACCCCAGAAGGAGCATGACATGTCCCCCAGCAGAGGTACTACCCCTTCCCTAGCACCCTAAGTTATAATACTGATTCTAAAAATATACCGTATATGCATTCCATTTCATTTTCTGCAAATCTGCTGACTACAGAGATTACTTGTTTCAGCACCATAGGTTTGTACATGTGCATGCAAAATCTTGGTCTCTGTTTTGCTTTGGGGGGGGGGAATCTAGTGGTTTTAAAAAAATATAAAGTACCTGTTTATGCCTGCATAATGTATTTGAACAATTTTTATACCACTTTAACATTTCCAAAGAAATCTCTAAGTGGTTTACAACTTTAAAGCATTAAAAAAATCACAAAATATCAAAAGAAAATGTTATGAATGAAAATCAAATGCAAAAAGATCCACATTTAAAGCAGCACCTATATCTATAGTCCCTATACAGAATGAGATGGCTATGGCTATGATACCTGAGAAAGCTGATTAGGTTTTAAGCCAATACAGTGAGCTGCTGAAGTAATTTGCTCTTTTTCCCCCAAGTGACATTTAACATTTTCTTTCTTTTAAAAACTTCAGCTCTGAATATTCATATCCAAATAATTTTTTTATAAGAGTTATTTTTGAAAGGGGGGTGGCAGGAGCAGCTCAAGACACTCCAATAAAATACTGTATTCCATCATTTGACATCTGGCAGTACAAACCTTGTAAATCAACCACCACATCTCTGCCTTGGGAAAACTCATAGCAGAAATGGCCATAAGCGAGTCCATATTCTGTGGCTTTGTATTCCAGCTTTACTACTTTGGTGTTGTTGGATAACTTCACAAACTCTCCTAGAATATAAGGCTCCACACTCACACATCCTTGTATAGACTTGCCTTCTAGTACCTGGGGAACAAAAAGGGGATTGTGATGTGAACAGCATTTCAGCCCACTGCTTTTGCCTGCTCCTTTCACTAGCTGAATCCTTTGCAACCTTCTGCTTGCTCCTTACCAAGAGGACCGCCGATGGGATGTAGAAGATTTGTGTTGGGATTTTTTGCTCATACAGCCTCTTGTTGAATTCTGTCACGTAGTACTGGGCAGTCATTTGTCTTTCCACATCACTGAAATGGTGAAGAAGCTCCTTTTCATCTTTGTACTCTTTGCCAACGTATCTATGAAAAACACACGGTGACAAGAGTCGTAGCGGCAGCAGCAACATTATACTGTATCCTGCCTTCCCCCCAAGGAGCACAGATTGTGTGCATCAACCTCCCATTCTCCATTTTATTCTCACAACCATCCTGTCAAGCAGGTGAGGCTGAGAGACAGTGACTGGTGCCAGTGGGGATCTGAACCTTGGTCTCTCAGGTCCTAGAGGTAGGACACGTGTTACAGTCATACCTCATGTTACGTTTGCTTCATGTTACGTTCTTTCAGGTTACATCCCGCAGTGACCCGGAAGTACCGGAAAGGGTTACTTCCGGGTTTCACCGCTCGTGCATGCGCACCAGCGGCAAATCACGCCACGCACCTGCACAGATACGACGCTTCAGGTTGCGCTCTTTTCATGTTGCAAACGGGCCTCCAGAACGGATCCTGTTCACAACCAGAGGTACCACTGTATTTAAATGTCTTCCACTGAACATAATGAGATAAGGTGACCACTCCTAACAATGGTTATTCCATAGTCGGTTCCACTAAGTTTGATGCAGTTTACTACCCGTAGTTAGGACTGCAACTGAAAAAAGCGGTAAGAGCAGTTTGATAGCAGAATGGACTCCCCCAGAAGATGAGGGACTCTCCTTCCTTGGAGGTTTTTAAGCGGAGATTGGATGGCCATCTGTCATGGATGCTTTAGTTTAAATTCCTGCATTGCAGGGGGTGGACTAGAGGCCCCCAGGGTCCCTTCCAACTGTACAGTTATGGGCTGTGGAAAGCTTTGCCTGTTGCTATCAAGCAAACACCATCCATACTTTGTTTCAAAGGCCTGCTTAAGTTTCTTATATGGTGGACGCTCGGGATGCGAACGTGATCCGTGTGGGATGCAAGTTTGCAACCCGCAGCGTTCACAACCTGCATCTGCGCACGCGCGGATTGTGATTTGGTGCTTCTGCGCATGCGCAAAGTGCGGTTTAGCACTTCTGCACATGTGCGACTGCCGAAACCCGGAAGTAACCCGTTCCGGTACTTTCAGGTTTTGGCAGTCCATAACCTGAAAAAACGCAACCTGAAGCAGCTGTAACCTGAGGTATGACTGTATTAACACAAGCCTTTTCTGATGCATAGCTCAATCCATCCGTTATTTCCTATCCCTGTACAGAATCTGGCTAGGTATTCTCATGCTGTTTTGTGGATGCATTATGTTCACTGCCTAGACTCCTTATTTATCATGTGGGATCTAAGCCTACAAACTAAGCACATAACTGCCTGGACTGATCAAATTGTCATGCTGGTTTGAGCGATACCTTCCCAGAGTTTCTTCTTGGTGCAGAAAGTGTATCCAAAAAGCATTCCTTTGTCTGCCTTTCTTTGCTACGCTCAGGTAGTCCCCAATATATACAGCAGTTTCCTGTGCAGTCCACAGCCCAGATTTCTTGGAGAATTTCAAAAGGAGGGCGGCTGGAAAAGAAGACAAATGAACTGACAACTTCTTCAGCAAAGGGTTGTTCCGTACCAGTAGCCAGGAATGAAACAGCAGAGTTAAAACTGTTCTCTTGCTAGGATCAATGTCCTTTTCCCAGACTGAGTCACAGAGAAATGACATTTCGCTCACACCCATAGGAAGTTGCATTCATGGCTGCAGTGTGTACTATTACAGTCAGCTTCATCTATAAACAGAAGGTGGGAAAGGCAAGGCAGGTTGAATTGCTTTTGGAAGGGCTGCAAAGTGGGAAGGCATTCCTCACAAATATGTCACCGAGTAACAGAACCGACCGTTAGAACAAAAAGGAATGCATTTTTTAAAAAATTGCTAGCAGGGAATGTGAAATTACAAAAGCATTCAAATGATCCAAAATGATCAAGGAAATGGAGTGACTCCTCTGTGAGGAAATATTACAGTTTTGGACTTTTTAGTTTAGAGAAAAGACTTTTAAAGGCGACATGATTAGAAGTTTATAAAGTTATACTTGGCACAGACAAAGTGGATAGAGAGAAGCCTTTCTCCCTCCTAATACTAGAACTTGTGGACGCCTACCAAAGCTGAATGTTGGAAGATTCAGGAGAGATAAAAGAACGTCACACAGTGCATGGCCACCAACCCAGAAGGCTTAAAAAGGGGACTGGGAAAATTCACGGAGGAGAAGGCTCCGAATGGCTGCTAGCCATGATGGCTGTGTTCCATCTCCACAGTTGGGGGCAGTAATGGTTTTGAAGACCAGTTGCTGGAGAATGCATTTGTGCTTGGATCCTACTTATGCATTTCCCCACAGTCATCTGGTTGGCCACTGTGAGAACAGGATGCTGGACTAGATGGGCTATTGGCCTGACCCACCAGACTCTCCTTATGTTCTTAATCGGTATAAAATAAAAAGACTTTCCCCCACATATAGCACAGCAGATAGAACAGAATAACAGAATCACAGAGTTGGAAAAGGGACCCAAGGGTCATCTAGTCCAACCCCCTGCAATGCAGAAATCTCGTTGCTTTGAGAATTTGGAGGCCACTCACTGACAATCACTTCACCCCATATACAGGTACACAATACCGGGATCTGTCCTTGGCATAAAGCTTGCCAAAGGCTGATCAGAAACAAATAATTTTTTTTTCTTGGTCTTGGTACTTCGCACAGGCAGTATCAGTCAGGCTAACCCAGGGGTGGATAACTGCAGCCCTTGAGATACTCAAACTCCCTGACCATTTCCATGCCGGTGGGAGCTGGAGTCCATCGGCATCTTAGCATAGCAAGGCTAAATGGGACTTTCACCCGGGTATGTGCAAATGATTCGAATCCTGTCTTTCTGTTGTGACACGTGAAGTGGGGGCACCTGCACAGATTACCCCTGGGGGAGGCAAGTGTGCTCTTGTGCAGTTCACGCAGGAATCAATACACCTGAGTGCTTGGGGCTTGTAAACTACAGTGGTACCTTGGGTTAAGTACTTAATTTGTTCCGGAGGTCCGTTCTTAACCTGAAACTGTTCTTAACCTGAAGCACCACTTTAGCTAATGGGGCCTCCTGCTGCTGCCGCACTGCTGGAGCACGATTTCTGTTCTCATCCTGAAGCAAAGTTCTTAACCTGAGGTAATATTTCTGGGTTAGCGGAGTCTGTAACCTGAAGTGTATGTAACCCGAGGTACCACTGTAGAACAAAAATCTTTCCCTCCCTGAAAGCAGCACAAAATGCTTGGGATTAAATAATTATAAGGGTGCGTTTCGGAAAACTCTACTTACTACTTACAGTGCGCTTTACCAAAGAGGTTTGGCTTGAAGAGCCCTGTATTCTTCATTCTTTCCATTAGCCAGGCATGGTCTACACCAGACAAAAGCCTGCCATAGTCATCGTCACTGAGAACGCGAGCCTGTAGGGTTTCTTCTTTGGCCCTCTCCAAAAAGACAAAAGAGCTGCTGCTAGAGTTCATAAATGAAGGACTCCCCGATTCAGAAAAACTGCTGGAAAAGTGGGCTGCTTTGTACCATGATTTTAGAGAGGAGCTTGAACTGTGACTGCTGCTCAACATGTTCCTTAGCTTTTCACCGTCATCTTCTTCCGTTGTAGCACAGTCACTGGACTGGTTGACTAATGGCTGGTTCTTTGCCCCCAAAGGAGAATTTGTGGCCCCAGAGCTGTGATGTGGTTGATCTCTTGCTATGCAGACGTCACTAAGATGACCTGCTGACTTTTTCCCACATTCACTAGCAAATTCACAGTCTTCTGTTGTCTCTGCTTGCGGGTCAATTTCAGATACTCCAGTGGAGCTTTCTGGAGGCACTGCAGAGTTCGATTTATTAATCCAATTTTGAACAAAGCGGTCACGTTCCGGTTTGGGCATGCTACTATTGATGGAGGCAGGTGTCCTCCTGGCATCAGGCAGGTGTGAATTCATCTGTGCATCTTCAGTAGTGTCCACAGTTTCTCCTTCTGGGTCAACAAATGGCCAACCATGTCTAGATATTGATTCTATTATATTTTCTGTGCTTCCTTTCCCAATGCTGCACAGATTATGGTTAGAAATGGCACTGGAGCCCTTGCTCCTGGAATCCATTAATGAAGATGGAATAATGGCATCTTGTTCAGAAGTGGGACTCAAAAGATCATTACTATTTTGGGGGTTAGTGCTACTGGTTTCTTGGAGTGGCTGCTTCAAAGCATTCTCTGCTCCCTCTATGTGCTCCTCTCTGAGATTTGGGTATGATTCTGTTACTCTGTGAGTCCTGCCTATATTATTCTGATTGGGATGCGTTAAAGAGCCACAACAGTCATTCTGAGGCTCTTGAAGAGAGAGCTGATTAGTTCTGGAAAACAGTACACATGGATCTGGCTTTTGGCAGTTCTTTTCAGCATCTTCGGTCAAAGCTGCAGAACATTCTTGCTCCTTACCTCCAGTAGCCTTTTGTTTCTGTACCTTATCTTGGGGCAGTTCATTTTCATTGCAGTCAATCTCCTCCCAACTAGTAAAGGAACTCGATTTGGAGAATTTGCTCCAAGATCTCAATGAACTGGAACTTTCACTCCTGTTATGAGAATTACTTGAAATACCACCAGTGTGTCTTTCTGAAGGAATGCACTCTACTTCTTCATCAAGGGCAGTGGCATGGAATAATTTCTGTCGCATCTGCTCCTTAAAACCCTCACAATTTTTCCTTCCTTTTTGTGAAAGCGAGATCTTTGCAGAGTCTTTCCCATGATGTGATCTTTCTTCAGTGGTACACATGGTGTCCATATTTTTGGTTTCCGTTTTCAAAGCTGTTATACAGGCTCCTGTTTGGCTTCCTGATTTCATCTTGTAGCTGTGGCAAACACTTCCATAAACTTCACAGACTGCTGCATGATGCTGGGAATACATTTCAAGGACTTTCTCGAAGCTCAATTCACCGTTCACAATTGACTTTTCAACACCAGTTTTGTAGCTATCTGGAATGTAGGACTTGGCATCTGAGTTACAGAAATCCTGCACATTTAAGTGCTCTTTAACTAACATGACAAGGCACATGATATCCTTGGCAAGCTGCTCTTTGTCCTGCTCTTCAGTATGTGGTAAATGGCTATAAGCATACAGCTTCTGTAAGGCTTCCTGGCACAACTTATTCACTTGACTAAGTCTCTCGCTCTCACCGTAGAGCCTCTGGTGCACTTTTGTAAGGCAGAAAGCTGCCTTGATAAAACTGTGGAGCTCCTGTTTGCTGGTGACTGGTTCTTTGTCCTTCTTACTAAGGAGACCAATTTCAAAGGACTCCTTTGCTTCGGACAAATAAAACTTCTGCTTTGCGGAAGGGCATTCGCTTGAATGGCTGTAAGACAGCAAGCACATTCCACGGATATTCTGTAAAAATAAGTACAGCTGAAATGAACAGGATCTTACAGGTTCGTGCATCAAATTTGAAACTCAGATCCTATAAAGAATCCTCAGATTTGAATTCACACCACTACAAAGGTTTTGAGAATATAGCTTTTGCCAAATGATTTTCAAGTACTTGTTTTTTCTGTGTTTGATCAATTATGCTTGAGTTAAACTTGTTACACACCGAAGGAACACTGAACAGGTTTGTTCTGAGATATCTAGCAAAAAAATCCATGCTAGAATTGTGCATTTGCTAATGGGATTTTCAGTATAAAACTCTGCAAAGCCTATTAATCTGAGGGACTGATTTGTCTATGGTGTTCAGTGGGATTGAGGTGGGTTGGGGAGCAGGAAGAAGCTATATTCTCAAAACCTTTGGAACTTAATCCACAGATAAGTGGGGTATGAAGTACACTTCTTCTGCCAAATGCTTTCCTGAAGATACCCCCCTCCTTCCCAAAGAACCAAAAGATAGATTGTATAACTAGCAGCCTTTACCTTCCAGTTCCACTTTCTTAATTATCCAATATGTTTTCAGTTAAATCAATGGGACATTAAAGCGGTATGAATGATAGGGAACAGTAAATGGTTTTGTAGCAAGCAACTGCTCCAAATAAACAGGTTTAACAGCATAAAAAAGCCAGATGACATTTCACTTGCAGCACAACTTTTCATCTGCATTGCATCTGAATTTGGAATGCACATCCTGATTTTACATGCACACAGCAACATATTGCAGTAGTAGACGGCAGTGAATAATCTTCAGCACAGGGAAGAATTAAGTATATTGGGTATCACACTTACGACTGCTGTGAGCACAAACAGTGGTGTGAACTGGCTGAAGGCCGCTGCTAACTTGCACGCTTCAGCAGCTGAAAGTAAACGGTGGTCAAACTCTTTCAGAAGATTCTGTTGAAACAGCAGGAAGGAAATGTAAGTTTAGGCAGATTGCTGTCCGTTCATCTCTGTGTAGATAGGTGAGTCTATGTAAGGTAAAAAGGTAAAGGACCCCTGGATGGTTCACTCCAGTCAAAGCCAACTATGGGGTTAAGGTGCTTATCTCGATTTCAGGCCGAGGGAGCCGGTGTTTGTCCACAGACAGCTTTCCAGGTCATGTGGCCAGCATGACTAAACTGCTTCTGGCGCAACAGAACACCGTGGTGGAAACCAGAGCACATGGAAACGCCATTTACATTCCTGCCTACTTGCACTGGCATGCTTTCGAACTGCTAGATTGGCAGAAGCTGGGACAGAGTAACAGGAGCTCACCCCATCATGGGGATTTAAACCGTCGATCTTCTGAGGCTCAGTGGTTTAGACCACAGAGGCTCAGTGGTTTAGACCACAGTGTAGACTGATGCCAAGGTTTAGCAATGTCTAATTATGGCCTTATGTTTGAGGGCTGGAGTGCATGGCATATTCTGTGCTTCCTCTCTCCATAATTTTATGAGAGAACAAACAACAAATGGCTCAGCACTTGGCAATTACCGTATTTTTCGCCCTATAGGACGCACTTTTTCCCCTCCAAAAATGAAGGGGAAATGTGTGTGCGTCCTATGGGGCGAATACAGGCTTTTGCTGAAGCCTGGAGAGTGAGAGGGGTCGGTGTGCACCGACCCCTCTCGCTCTCCAGGCTTCAGGAGAGCCCCACCGCCAGCACCACAAGCTCGGGGGACAGCGGGGAGGCGCAGCGCGCCTTTCCCGCTGTCCCCCGACTTGGTTAGAAGGCTGGTGGGGGGGAGAAGCCTGTTCCTCCCCGTCGCCAGCCCAGCAAACTCGGGGGACAGCGGGAGGCGAAGCGCGCCTTTCACGCTGTCCCCCGACTTGGTTAGAAGGCTGGTGGAGGGCTTCCCCCTCCTCTAGCCCTGCAAGCTCCCAGAGCAATGCCAAAGCTGCACGCAGCTTCAGCATGGCTCTGGGTCCCGTTCTGGGGCCTGGCGTCGGGGGAAGCCCGAGCTTCCCCCGCCCCAGCCCCGTGCCTGGGGGGGGGGGAATAATTCCCCCTTTATCCCCCCCAAATCTAGGTGCGTCCTATAGGGCGAAAAATACGGTACTTTCGCCACGGAGAGGCAATGAGGAGTAACTGTAGCTTAGTGCAGAACGTCAAAACTTCAATCTCCAGTTTTAAAAAAGAGGATCACATAGGAGATGGGAAAGACTCTCCCTCTGAGATCCTAGACAGCTGATGCCAATCAGAGTATACAGTACTGGTATGGATGGACAAATAATATTCTCCAGAGTAATCTGTTTCTATTGTGGAAAAGTGAGCTTCAGGTATCACACAAAATCTCCCTAGTCAGGGATGCTGAACAAAGCACACACAATTTTCAGCAAGCTAAACAAAGTTCATCTCAAATACAGGAATAGATACCAGGTGAAACTGATAGTTGTCTTTAAATCGGTTGTAATCATTTTCACTCATCGAAACAAAGATGTCAGCCAAGATACCCAACGATGTAGCAATTCCCTGCAGGAGACACACACAAAGACAAATTGGCGTTTCACTGTTTCCATTGCAGATTACTTCTCTAGAACACAAGAATCCATTCCAAAACACACAGGGTGTTTCCAAATGGGATTGGGACTCCTCATGCATGCAGCACCAACACATCCCTAGCCATTTAATCCAGATTCGCTCTTTCCATAGAAAATCTGGTAAATTCAAAACAACAACAACAACAACAGACTTGTTGCCAACAACCCACTTGCAATAATGAATCCCTGTCTGGAAGCACCCAAAATCTCAGGCTGTTTTTACATCATTCAGTGTCTTAATGGGAAAAAGGACACTCTACTTTTCCACAGCTTGTGAAGGACTTGGGTCTGTTTGAAACAGCAAGGACCACTCTTCTTCACCAGCAGATCCCTCTGTGAAGGACTACCCTTTCTGTTGTTCCTCAGTTCCTGCTAAAAGGTTTGGAGCAAGCTGCTTTCTAGATTGTCTAGAGGAGCAGAACAAATACTGCTAATAGCAGAAAATACTCATTTTTTAAAAGAAAATAGTACATACATTACCTTTTTATCTGGTTGGGGAAGTGTGAAATAACCTAAAATTGAGGCCCAAATCAGCTCTGCTGCTTCATACCACATCCCTGAAACATACACACAAAAATGAACGCTCAGTTTTTGTTTTTGTTTTAAAAAAGAAGTAATATTTTATAAACTTATTTAATGCACTTGTGCTTAGTAGGGATGGGGGAGAGGTTTGCCAAACATGAACTGAACCATAGCTGTCATTCAAAAGTTACACTTGTCCAAATTTTGGTTTGCAGTTTTCCAACCCCAATATGTGCACATTTGAGGAAAGTGTACATAAGCATTTACTGGTGAAAATAATATGCAAAGTACATTAGAAAAAATGGTTTGCAAAATTGTGTATGATACAAATTTTCAAAAGGGTTTTTTTTAAATAATAATAATAAAAACCAAACAACTGCAGAAATGTGAATTTAAGATTGGAAAAATTGGAAACTGAAATTGACAAAAGCATCCATTCCTTACAACTTAATGGAAATAGGATACTGGACTAGGTGCGCCAGTAGCTTAATCCAGCACACTGTTATGAGCCTGATCATCACATAATTTCACCACTCCATGCCCTTATTTTTTATCCTCTGCAACCCAACATCTTGCAAAGAAGAAGGAGGAGGAGAAATTTTAAAGTCTTAATTTGGGAAGCAAAATAAATATGCAAAGTAAGCAATTTGAAGCAATTATAGGCATAGAATTTGGGTCACATTAGGTTTTTCTTTTTTGCCAATACATTTCGCTAGGCATACAGCTGATTTTTGATTTTTTTTAGGAAATAAGGAATATTTCGCAGCTAGAAAGAACACAATTATGAGAATTGACTCCTGCACTATATTCAGAGAACTGAACGGGAACTGAAAAATATCAGCTGAAACCATAGAATGTGAGATTGCTGCATGAATCCTACCCAGTTTTTGCAGAATCTGTCCTCTAATCTGTACACAGACAGACTGAACAAGGATCCTGTCACTTTCTTTTGAGTACTTCCACACACCTGAGAAACAGAATGAAAAGAGCAGTTGCACACACTACAGTGTTTGGGAACATGAAGATGTAGAAAGGTGAGGTAAATATATATCCAAGACCTTTACAAATTAAGAAAAACAAAGAAAGAAGCTGTCTGGGTCAGGAACACATTCGTCTGGCAGTGGCTCTGCTAGCAAGGTGGCAATTTTTTGGGGGGAACATTTATAAATAATAACTCAAAGTGTAGAAGCAACAAATTATAGATACCTGTTGCTCCATTGTCATTAATAAGACTGCTAAGGATATATTCAGCCTTTAACAGTTTACCTAGAAAGAAGAGGAAAAACAAAAATATTGAGGCAAATATTTCAATCTTGAAGTGTGATAGGAAAGGGTAAATCTGGTCTTTTAGAATTTTATTTTATTTTAAAAAAGTCATTTATCTTTCTCAGTTTATCCCTTTAGTTTAGAACAAAGGTAGGACCAGCCTCACAGGACAAATCTGACAGGTGGGTGGGGGCTATCCATTTGCCAGGCACTTGACATCATAATGAGACAAGGATGCTGCTAAAACGAAGGCCTTTTCCTCTGTTTTAGCAGGGGATTCCATCCAATTGTGACCCAGTCATAGACCCTGACCCACTGCTTGAAGATGAATTATATAAGGGCCTTTCACATGTTACATTCAGCAAGCGCACAATCTCTGTAAATAACAGTTGATGCACACTATCTACACTCTTATCATTATTCATGTCACGTTCGACAAGCATAGTGTCTGTGTTTCTGTGTGCACAATAGCTGAGCTGTATGAATCAACATGCGTAAACCCTTTCACAAAAACACTTGTACATGTGTAGTGGTAGCTTGTACCTGTGTTTAGTGTAAAGTGAACAGGCCTACAGATGCTCAAAGCTACCCCAAGATGAGAGCTCACCGAGGTAGTTTAGATATTTATATCTGCCTAGACTCACCCACATTTGGGTGGCTAATACCTCACTTTGGCTCTTTTGAAGCTTTGTGGTCCAACTATGTCACCCTGGACTTTAGGAATAAACAACACGCCAATCTCCTGTTTACTTCTTTAAGACATGTATTTGCAAGACTTGGCATCAGACTCAGCCTTTCTCCCTGATGTTTTTGGACTACAAACCCCAACATCTCTCATCATTGGCCATGCTGGCTAAGGTTGAGTGGGGTTGTAGTAAAGAAAACGTATGGGAACCCAATGCTGGGGGAAGTGGCAACAGATAGCAGAGCTCAGAAATAAGGACAATTATATTTGACGCACATACTATTCCTAAGATGTAGTGATTGAAATCAGATGATCATTTCATTTTATGTAAGCTATTTCCTTCTAAAACTGTATTCACCATCAGCTTAGCTTTGGCTTCTCCTTCCTAAAAAAACTAGGAATATGTATTTTAAAATGGGCCAATGCCATTCATGATCTTTCTGTACTACCAAAAGAGGAACGAAGAAAAAACAACAACCCTCAATTTTACATGAGTAGGTTAACTGCATTATTTGCACCAAGCGGCCATAGTGCATGTATATGTGTACACACACACACACACACACACAGAGAGAGAGAGAGAGAGAGAGAGAGAGAGAGAGAGAGAAAATACCAGATCTTTAATCATCTTTTTGAAGGCTTTTGCTCAGAAGTACAGCAATTCACAGACCCCCGTTTGAAACAGCAGGGCAGATTTGTTAGGAGACAAAAGCTCCAATTAGTATTTTCCACACCCTTTCACAATTTTCTCTGCTGCTTCTTTCTCTCAGAGACCCCTTTATGCCAGACACTTTGTGCAGGCCAGAAGAGGTGGGAGGGAGATGGAGCGGGGGTGGGGTGGGGTAGATGGAGAGTAGATGGCAGGCAGGAGCAGGGTGTCAGTTTAAAATGATGGCTCAGGATCATAGGAATGTCATCTCCAGAATGGGACAAAGTATCCTCTTGAAAGTCAAGCAGCTCCTAATTGGGACTCGGCCGAGAAACGGAGATGGTGGTTGGAGGGGGGTAGCGCATTGAGTGTTTCATTACCTGAATTTACAGAGACGCGAGCTTGGCGAATCACCAGCTGAGGGGCAATTGGTGTTGTAGGTTGGAGCTCGTGCAGCCTTTTGGCAATCCGAAGGAGCTGGCTGGAGCCATCAACCCAATATAAGAACCGGTCAATCAGGAACACAATAGCAGCTGCTGTCACATAGTCCCTGCTGGTAATGGAGGCTTTCAGACAAACCTGAAAAGAACACCAAACGCATGTGATGGTGAGGAGCAACCAGCTCTCAAATTGGAACCGCTTCTAGGGGACTGTCCATAAAGTATGTAATTCATCAGGGAGAGGGATGGGGTAGAAATGTTTGCTGACTTGCTTAGCTGAGAAATGTGTATACCCACTTTCAGCTACGGAAAACTGGAGGGCAAAGGAGGGATTGGGGGTGGGATGTTGCTTTAAATGTAGAAAACTATCTACCCTGTGATAAACCCAACAACATTTTATTGTACTCTCTCTCTCTCTTTCTCCTCCTGCCTGCCACAGCCCAGTTGGCATTCATCAAACGATGGCACTGAAAGACCAAGTCATGGAACCCACACAAGGTTGGATTCAGGCTAACACTATACTTAATTACCAGTGAAATCACTGTGTGGGTGTGTGCAATGCTCCCAATCTTAGATAGGATATTCTGAATATCCACAAATTTTACTTTAATTTTAACCACCGCCATCGATTCATTTTCATCCCAACCTTCTTCCAAGGATTTCAGAGAGTTTCATCTCATTTTAACCTCACAACCAACAGCTTAGACCCATCAAGCTCACCCAAGTATTAGACCCTGGGCCTTCCTGATTTGTGTCCAACATGCTACCCACTATGTGGCACTGTATCTTGCAACCTTATTTAAAAAAGGAAGAGGAAGGTAAGACACTCCTAAAAAGTAGACCTGTGATCTGTTTTCAAGAAATGACCTACATTTAGCATTAAAATTAGCTTAAATGGGAACTGGGTGTGTGTGTGTGTGCTATTAAAAGCCATTGCCTTCTGATTCTCAAGGGAAGTGAAGACTTTTGTGGTGTCAATCAAGTTCTAAACATCAACAAGTTGCATTAATATAGCAGTAAAGGCTACCAGATCAAACGCTCCTTTGTACATCATAAAGGAGCAACTAGGTCAGCAGTCCAACGTTTTCTCTTTGCAGGCGACCTTTAATGATTTTTTTAAAAATAGCATTAACTCCCTTGGTATCCCCCTCAGAGGCTGATCCTTCTCCCTGGCATGGAGAATCAGCCACACTTATGAAGGAACGTGCTGTTAGGAGAGAAGAAAGGCCAGCAGGCTAACTCTGCGGCAGTATACAGAGCCTTCATGGGTGCTCAAGAATCCCTGCAGGCATTGTGACATCTGCCCAAATGCCCAACTTGCACCTTGGGAGAATGGCGTGTGAGCAAAAGTGCATCCCAGCTTTCCTCTCCTCAGCTGGGGAAAGATGAGAAGAAAATGCCTGCCTGCTGGAGCCTCAAGTTTGATTTGGTAACACCTTCCTTGGGATCGAATAGGAAAGGTTAATCTGATGAAGGGAAATTTTACTTGGACTAAAATATACCAGTACTGTGGCTGCAGTATGAGAATATTACCTTGACATGGAGTTCAGTGGCCACTCTGATAGACACATGAAGCCAGACCCCCTATCCAAATATTTATTTTCTGTGCATACTCTAACAAAACACTGTTGGAGAAGGCATTTGTTTCTTAGTGACTTAGTGACTCATTGAGTGACTCAAATTCTCTAGTGCCTTTGCTGCTTAATTGGTAAAAAGAGAGTGATGCAGCTATAATTTAAGTTTGCCTGGAAGCCAGTGTAGCAGTAAGGAATGTACTCCATCGCAAGGAATAATGCTTGCACAACTGAAATTCCCTTTCTCCTCCCCTGTGCTCTGCCAAACTGTTCTGGGGGTTTTCCCTATGACAAGCTCCCTCAGTGAAGATAGGGTCTTCCATGCATAGGGACTAGTAAATTAAAACACTACTACTATTACTACTAAATAAATAGAATCTTCACCTCACAAGACAGAAAGCTCACATTTACCCCCGTTTGCTTCCATGTATAAAGCCAAATTTACATGTGTCCATGCAGCAACCATAAATACTCAATATCCCTGTATTCTGTTTCATTTGCAATTATGCATCCATGTGGATAGTGTCATAATACAGTTTAGTCACTAGGTAGCGCTGGACTTAGTTGTTATCTGTGTGGAATCAGTATCTTCCTGTGCCTGTTCTTGCTTGGGAGAGACAACTTCCTCACCTGTTTACAGTAGCAACTGGTGTTGTTCCCCTGGCTTCTTGACACTGTCAAGTGTCACTGTCAGTTACTGAGAGGGAGATGGTGAAGGACAAGGCTCAGCACAGTATGACAATATGGGTGCAATGATGGAGCCAATTTGACATTATCTTCACTGCCTTTCTGCTCCCCATCTTGGTAACTGGCAGTGACATGCAGCATTGGGAAGACAGGTAAGCAATGCTGATGACTACTGCAAACAAGACAGGTGAACAGTGCTGTGTTGCCCTATCAGATGCTCCTGCCCATTTGTCTTCTAACTATCCATGGCTGCATTCAATCGTGCCATGTAAAGTGTGAATCAGTCTTCAGACCAGCAAAGATCTGGCATAACCGGGCAGAGCAAGGAGCTGTCCATTGGGAACTTTCAACCAACAGTGCTGAAGGCTAGGCAGCACTTCTAAAGACGTTTCAGGATTAAATACTGAATTCTTGTATAAAAAAACTGGGAGAATCTAAAGTATTCAATTCCCAATTCCTGGCTTTGAGACCCAAGCAACACCTATTTTGGCCAGTAATGTCTACCACTAACCTATCATTTTTACAAATGGGTTGTGCATTTGTAAAAACAACGTAACATGAAATACATAATGTGAAATCAGCTTCATCTGGTCTTGATTTTTGACAGTGTGTATTTTGTTTTGTAATAAATGGAAGAACTTTCAAATCTTACTCTGCCTTAAATTGCATAACCAGGGGAAACTCCTCTCAACACCAAAGATGATAAAAACAAACAAGCTAATACAAAAGAGAAAGAATTGGGAAGCAATACTCATTGTCAATTTGTAATTTACACTTTAAGCTACAGTTAGAACTGGATATGGAACAACTGATTGGTTCAAAATTGGGAAAGGAGTACAACAAGGCTGTATATTGTCTCCCTGCTTATTTAATTCTGCTTATATGCAGAATTCATCATGCGAAAGGCTGGGCTGGATGAATCCGAAGCCGGAATTAAGATTGCCAGAAGAAATATCAACAACCTCAGATATGCAGATGACACAACCTTGATGGCAGAAAGTGAGGAGGAATTAAAGAACCTTTTATTGAGGGTGAAAGAGGAGAGCACAAAATATGGTCTGAAGCTCAACATCAATAGAACGAAGATCATGGCCACTGGGCCCATCACCTCCTGGCAAATAGAAGGGGAAGAAATGGAGGCAGTAAGAGATTTTACTTTCTTGGGCTCCATGATCACTGCAGATGGTGACAGCAGTCACGAAATTAAAAGACGCCTGCTTCTTGGGAGAAGAGCAATGACAAACCTAAACAGCATCTTAAAAAGTAGAGACATCACCTTGCCAACAAAGGTCCGTATAGTAAAAGCTATGGTTTTCCCAGTAGTGATGTATGGAAGTGAGAGCTGGACCATAAAGAAGGCTGATCGCCGAAGAATTGGTGCTTTTGAATTATGGTGCTGGAGGAGACTCTTGAGAGTCCCATGGACTGCAAGAAGATCTAACGTATCCATTCTTAAGGAAATCAGCCCTGAGTGCTCACCGGAAGGACAGATCGTGAAGCTGAGGCTCCAATACTTTGGCCACCTCATGAGAAGAGAAGACTCCCTGGAAAAGACCCTGATGTTGGGAAAGATGGAGGGCACAAGGAGAAGGGGACGACAGAGGATGAGATGGTTGGATGGTGTTCTTGAAGCTACCAGCATGAGTTTGATCAAACTGCGGGAGGCAGTGGAGGACAGAAGTGCCTGGCGTGCTCTGGTCCATGGGGTCACGAAGAGTCGGACACGACTAAACGACTAAACAACAACAACAAATTTACACCTGGTACTATGAGCATCAAAAGGGTACTTTGCCTTCAGGCCCATCAATACAAGGGCCTCCAATGGCAACTTTCTATAAAGTCCCTGGGGAAACCAGCATTACACACTGGGAGACATTGTTCAAAGAATTAGGAGGTAGCTCCAGCCATGTGATGAACTAATCAGATGTAAAAATCAACTTCTGGCAACTAATTGCTTGATCTTTACTTTGGGTAAGCAGGTAGGAGATCGCATACAAGCCATACAGGTATCTGAATCATTGCTTAACATGCCGGGTTCCTGTGTATGAGTGTGGTTTTGGCTAAGGACTATAGTACTATTTGGAAGTTACAGGAAGAGTCAGGTAAAACTTGATAATGGTATAAGCTGCCTTTTATCTTGTCAGATAGATAGACCATCTTGCCCACTAGTGTGCTGACACTGACTTGGTTCACCCAGCATGAAGTTTTGCTACCAGAAAACCTTTAAACTGAAGATTTCAGGGACTGAATGTAGCACCCTCTCCATCCAAATAACGTGGCAGAGCAGCAGCTCCCATTCCCTCCCGCCCCCCCAGAAGAGAGACTCTCATGAATGACTCAATAAATGTGTGAAAACATTTGTGGTGACAATCAGCTCCAAGATTAGGGATAGGTCGGTGATGTTAGCCTGTCAGAGAAAAAGATTTACACCCTGTGGCTTGTTTCAAATCATAGACTATGCATCTTGAAGAAACTGAAATAGCCATAGTGTGAACAACTTGAACAGGAATGCCTGATATTTGTTTACCTCACAAGACCAGTTGTGAACAAGTATTCACGGGCTGACTTATGCTTCAAAAACTGGTGGAAATATATTTATTTATTTGCAAGGGGGCATGCTTTTGCAAAGAATGACACTTGAAAGGGATTCCCATTTCTTTGTGTGCATGTGCCTCTTGACAATGGAGGGATCCCTGTCTTTAAGCACCTGAAAACGAACACTGCCAGCGACACATTTTTCTCAATGCTCCAGAGTCTACCGTATATTTAAGCACTGAGCCATTGCCTAATGCATTTTTTTCTTTCTGCTTCTTCTCCTCCTTCCCTTAAGAGATTGGAACACAAAAGCATGAGAGAGGGTGACCTACCAAACAAAAGAGCCTTTGAGTTCCTCGGAAAAGTAGACTTGGAGGAGGATGGAAGGAATCCAAGTGGCCCTATTATTTCCACTTGCACTAATTAGACATTTTTCTGTCAGCTATTGAGCACCGCTGAGAGGCCAAACTCACTGAATTCATTTCTAAAGTGTTTACAGAAGTTTGCATCTGTTTGTGTCTCTTCAGGAGGAAAATAAGCACTTCAATAGCATTGTGAAAAATCTAAACCAAGTATCCTATTCTGGAGGGCCGGGCAGCTGCATAATTTAACTCTCCGCTCAATGCCGAAACCTCTTGCGTCGCTCTCCAAAACCAAATGGACACAAAATGAGGAAAAGTCAAGACAGGGTGAGAATATCAGCTGCTTTTTCTTTCCCCGAAGATGGCGTGCTGTGTTAACACACCAATACATTTTGCTCGGTGTCAATTGTTTGAAGTTATAACCCTGTTCTCGTCCCCTCTGAGAAATCATACCTGACTTTTTCCTTGGCTCCCAAGTCACACAACAGTTCCTAGTCCACAAAAATGCTGCCATGTTAATGGAAAATGTAGACCAAAACCTCCTTCCCATAAAAGCATAAAATGAAAGTAGGTCAAGTTCTGTGACAGCAGTTCCAGGGTAAAAAGACAGACTTCACACATAAAGCCTAGAAGAGGCAACAGACATTCCCCTCCTAATATACACATATGATGGATACAGAGCAGGATCAGACAGTGTGGTAGGATGCCATGCACACCTTATCTCTGGTTTGCTGCTGCTTACTAGAAGGGAAGTGGGGAAAGAGGAAAGACAGTGGTGTGGTTGGTGTGGTGCAAACACACTGTCAGGAGCACTGGAGAGGCTTTGCCAGTGTGTTTGCACTGCGTCCACCTTGCCCCTCCCAGTAAGCAGCAGTGAAGCAACCAACTGGAGGTCAGATGTGTAGTGGTGTCCCATCATGCCATCCACTACTGGTACAGATAGCAATTTTTCAGAAATCTGAAGCAGAATGGGAGAGCTGTTACTGCCTACGGATCCAGACATTTATGTCTTCTGTCCTATTATAGTCTCTGGTCAATCAGTTTCGCAGGTCTAAGACCCTGCAAAACGTGTTTGAAGTGTTGTTAAGATGCCAACATTTCTGAGAGGGATTGCATATCAGAAGCATGCTGCCAGAATCACCTCCCTTCAGCAGAACTATGAAAAGCTTTCCTCTTCTCTTTTTCTGGCAGTGTCCTGTAGAAGCATGATGAGACTGAAAGTGTGTTATCCTGGTTCGTCAGACTCTCCATATGTGAGTCAAACAAGAAGACAGAATGGCTGCCATGCCTGAGGTGCACATGCAAAGCTATACTGAGGAAAGAGCGCTTATTTAATTTGAGAAAAGATGATCTCGTAACTCTTGCTGTCTTATATCAAAATGAAGAATGTATAAAATTACCTCCAAGTGGCAGATGAGACACAGCGGAAGTTTCTGCGTAATTTTGAATTGCCACTAATGCCTCACACAATTCATAATGCACTGACTGATTCACTTCCAGATTTCTCCCATCACAGGTTAACATCTGCAATATCCATTGCCTGTCTAGATAACAGACATCACCTTGGCCACAGGTCCATCTCACCTATTACAGTTGCTTTCCTTTAGATTTGATATAATGTGTATCTAACCATATACCACAGAAGCCCACAATTCTTTTGCTAATTTATGTTTCTGAGGGACAGGAAAAAGTCTATTTCTGACCTTGCCCAACCTCAGTTTGTTTGCAATCCCACTGAAATATCATCCTGTCTTTCTGCACCTTACATAAAAGCTTTTGATCAGATGTGCACTGTTGCATCTGAAGCTCCTGAACATAATTTTATTTTTTTAAACAGCAACAACCCATCAAGCCTACAACCCCAGGAGGAAGACACTTCATAGACAAAACAAAAAAAATTATGGCGACACAGAGATATAACCAAAATATAAAAGAAAGAAAAGGGTTCTGATTTGGAAATTGTGATTAAGGGATTTCTGTATCCATGCCAAGAGAGAGAAATAAAAGTGCACTTTGCCTGAACATCTGTTTCTACAATGTCAACCTAGGATGTGTAATTGAGTTTAGGGGCACAAAAGGAACTTCATGGCTGGGAAGCTGAGTCAGGTGGAGATGGAATTAGATTTGCAGAAGATTTCTATACACCAATTATAGGGGTTCAGGGTGGAAATGCAAAACAGCCTTTACTGAAGGGCCTTTGCGAAAATGCCCTGAGTGGACGGGTGTGCTGTTTTCATGGTTTCTCGCATTAGTAGCCTGGTTCCTCCCAGCAAAACACCTTAATGTTTGGGTCTCAGCCTTAGGTTCAATGCCAGGATACCTTGTTTTTGCCGACAACTGCAGCTGCTCCCAGGAAGGGAGAAAACACTCTCTCCCAGAGCCATCTGGCACTGAGGTACAGGACAAAATGTGAATCTACGAAATTGCTTGTGCAGAATAAATTAGGAAGATAGAAGCAGATGAGGGTGGAGGAATTTTCAATGAGCAAGAATTAAATCATCAATAATTGAGCCTAGAGGTCTGTTGGTTTGCTAAGACTAGGAATGAATGGCATTGCTAACTCATCCAGGTACAGGGCACTTGGGATGTATTAAATGTTTGCAGCAAATGGGGGTAGGAACCTCTGAAATATTTTTAAGTCCACCTGCACAGGAAAAGAGAGAATGTAATGCAAGCAATACAAGCCCCCACTGAGCACGTAGTCTAGAGATAAGTGAGCCTTGCTTCCTTCATAGTTTGTGAAAACTAGGAGAATAACGAGAAGCACTGCATTATAGACTTGGCAGGGTATGCCATTATTATGTTTTTATCCTGCTCTTCCTTCAGAGCTCAGGGCGGTGTGCGTGCATCCACTTTTATCATCACAGCAACTTTATAGGGTAGGCTAGGCTGGAAAAAAATTATTAATGGGCCATGGTCATCTATTAAATTTTCACTGTGCACAAATTTGAACCATTTCAGGTATAGACAACTTGAGGCTGCTTGAGCTAGCCATCACTTTAAAAGCATTTAAACCAATTAAAATAAACAATGAAGAATTGTTAGCATTACCGGTTAACAGCCAGCAAAGCTATGCTTTCTAACACAACTCTCTCAAAACAGCCATATTAAAAAAGGTGGTTGGAAAAAGAGGGTTTTTAAAAACCCACAACACGAAAGCAGCAGACACCTCCCTGGGAAATTAGTTGCCAGAAAGATGGGTGACTGTATCTTCCGTATGCAAACAGGCAGAAGAAAGGGTCCAGTTTAGGGCCCTTAAGGTTATATTTAAAGATACAGTACAGCTATCACTACTATCACAGAATTTGGATAAATTTATTGTCATTGTCCGTATATACACAGTATACACAACAACGAAAATCAAACACCCACCCAAAGACCGGGTTCACATATACATTTGCACGTATCTCCGAACTCTCATCCTATTTAGACATAATCTATAAAACATAACATAATCCAGAATATAGCATGACCTATTAAAAACATAACATAACCTAAAACCTATCTCATTCCTTCCACTCCCTACTTACTAAACCTTGCAACTGGCCCTGAGATCATTATTTAGTGCAATCAGAGCTCTTGGATAGAAACTATTCAGAAGGCGTGTGGTTCGTGTTTTCATTGTCCTATATCTTCTGCCTGAAGGCAATAGTTCAAAGAAGTTGTGAGCAGGGTGGGTGGGATCTCTCAGAATATTATGTGACTTCTTCAAGATGCGAGACGTGAAGATCTCATCCAGGGTTGGTAGTCGGAGCCCAATAACGTTCTGGGCAATTTTAATTGTTCGCTGTAAAGCTTTTTTATCCGTTTCAGAGCTGCTCCCATACCACGATAATATATTATAGGTTAGGACACTCTCGATGGTACTATGATAATAGGACAGGAGTAGGTGCTGGGATAGATTCAGTCCCCTGAGCATTCTCAGGAAATACAACCTCCCCTGCACCTTCCTCACAACCATATTAACATTTGCAGTCCATGAGAGGTCCTCCGAGATATAAATGCCCAGGTATTTAAAACTACCAACCCTCTCCACTTCCTCGCCATTTATGTGCAATGGTAACAATACACTTTTCTTTCTCCTAAAGTCAATTATGAGTTCTTTGGTTTTTTTGGTGTTAAGCATAAGATTATTTTCTTTACACCATTGAATTAACCCCTGTACTTCTTTCCTATAAGCAGTCTCATCGTTCTCACTGATGAGCCCCACCACTGTTGTATCATCCGCAAATTTGATGATTGTGTTGGACTTATACAGTGGGGTGCAATCAAATGTGTACAGAGAATAGAGAAAGGGACTTAGCACGCATCCCTGAGGGGCTCCTGTGCTTAATACTAGAGTAGAAGAATAGTAAGGTCCCATTCTCACTGTCTGCGGCCTATCAGTCAGGAAATTCCTTACCCACAGACAGATCTTCTGATGTATACCCAAGTTGGTCATTTTAAGAAATAACCTGTCTGGCAGAATTGTATTGAAGGCAGAACTGTAGTCCACAAACAACAGCCTTGCGTAGGTTCCCTGTCGTTCTAGATGACTCAATACAGTATGGACGGCGATGGAAATAGCATCATCAGTAGATCTGTTTCTTCTGTATGCAAACTGGAACGGGTCTAAAGTGGATGGAAGAATGATAGAATTGTAGAGTTGGAAGGGACCCCAAGAGTCATCTAGTCAAATCTAGTCCAATTCCGGTGCAGGAAACATCCATGACATATCACAGGGCTAAGAAACAAATTAAAATCATGCTCAAACCATGCTCATTGAATATGACTTGAGGAAATAGACAGTTATGGGGCGGGGGGGAGAATCTCAGGCTTTAATATCAAGATGCCCTGGGGGTCATAAAGATACACGACAGTAGATCACTTTGCAGGATATGATCTGCTCAAGCAAAAGAGTGCTACTACATGCAGTAACTTACAAGGTTGCTTATTGGGTTGAGACACCTAGTGATATTGAATTCTCGAGAATAATCTCTTGGAGAATTTTCTCGAAAATATTCTCAGTTAATGAAATGTTAGAGAATTTTCATTTAAAATAGGAGAATATTCATTTTAATGCATTGAAAATGATATAATTAGTTAATATACATGTTTATTCATGGATAAACTTGTTCAGATGGCAACCAAAAAGTGTACAGTTATTCAATGGGGCAATGCAGTGAATTCACATTCTTTGATACAAGTAAATTCAGTATTAGGCTGTCTGGTGCTTCTAATAGCTCTAATGGTAATATATTTCAGTATGGCAATTTCTGATAAATGGCATGTTGTACCACTAAATGGCACTGCCAAAACCAGTTACTGGCACTAAATAAAAATATAGAAACGTCAACTGCTCAACTGTTTAAATCAAGGCCACCTCACATGCTGTTACACATAATTGTATAGGCCTGGTACTTTAAGTGTATAAAGCATTGACGCTACCGGTACTTTTTGTAAAAAAATATATCACACTATATGGCCAAGAGTATAGAATTGCTATGATTAAGGTCACACAAAAATAGAAAAAAAGGCTATTACATATTGTTGAAATACATACGAATTCAAATGTTCATCAAATTAAATGAATAGCATATATGTGTGTGTGTTTTCTGTAGCTCACATTTCAGAACTGCCAATGGTGAATGACACAATGCCCAGTAATGTAACTGGATTAAAAAAACAAACCATTATTCATTACTTACACTGGCAATATCACAGCTTAACTTATTATTTGCTATATTTTAAAAATGTGGGTTGTAAAACTGGTTCTTACGTTAAAATTTACAGTTTGTGGAGAATATTCTCTGGATAATTTTCTAGCAGAGAATATTCTCACCTCACATCACCAGAGACACCACACACACACTTGCGAAACAGATCCTTGACACTGACAGTGTCAACAGCCAGAGTCCTCCATAGCGGTGTGTGTGTGTGTGTGTGTGTGTGTGTGTGTGTATGTGTACACCTGTGTGTGGAAATAGGTGATGAGGGGAAGGGGAAAAGCCTAGCAGCAGAGCTCTGCATGCAGAAGGTCCCAAGTTCAATCCCTGTCATCTCCAGGTAGGACTGGAAAGATCAACTCTCTGAAGAACTGCTGCCAATCAGTGTAGACTATACAGAGGTAGATGGACCAATAGTCAGACCTGGCATAAGGCAGAATCCTGTGCTCCAATGAGCACCAAGGGCAGTGCCAACCATTTGTTCAAAAACCAGATCCTCACATGGGCTGGAGTCAGAAGGTTTTTTTACAGTCTGCAGATGTATGAGGTCAGGCACCTAGGGAAAACCATAACAGACACTCGTATGGGCAAGAGCACATTTATTAAAAGCAGATGAGATATCTCCAGCTGTTCATTTCAAATAAACATATAATTATTTATCACCTCTGCTGCTTTCCCGCTTGCACATTCTGTCTCCCAGTTTTCTTATGCTTACTTTGAGCACAGCTCGTGCTGGGAAATAGCTGGAAACGTCCTGTTTGGAATCCCAGTGGAAGCCGAAGTGTTTTTGACCCTCATTTTCCTTGGCTCAGCCAGGAAGGAGAAAGAGACCTGGGTTTTTGTTTTTAAACATCCACTGTTTGTTGGAAGAAGAGCTGAGATGATTTGCAATGGGAGGGTTAACTGCATACCCCCTGATTTAAAAAAATGGGGACAGAACAAGGACCAGATACTTTTTGGAAACCCACAAGTGGAAAAAGCAGCAATCTTCTACTGCTGTTCCCCAGGAACTGGTATTCAGAGGCATGTTGCTTCTGATACTGGGGTAACATTTAGTCATCATGTCTAGTAGTTATTGGTAGCCTTATCTTCCATATGTTATTGGTTTGTTCTTGTTTTTGTTCTTGCACTTGTTCTTTTATGTATTTTATGTTCATGTTTTGTATTTTTACGTTCAGGACTGCCCTGTGATCTTCGGGTGAAGGGCAGCATACAAATCATATCAAATCAAATCAATCAGATCAATCAATCAATCAATCATCAAATCCTCTTTTTAAAGCCACCCAAGTTGGCATCAATCCCTACCTCCAGCCTTAGCAAATCCCATCCTATGCAGATTTAGTTTTCCCACCTCACATGAAAAGTTTCAATTTGTTTTTATTCTATTGTTATTTTAACTTTTTGAAAGTTTTATTACTGCTAATTTTTCTTATAGATTTTTTTTTAAAAAATGCAAACCACTTGGAGAGGTTTATTTTTTTTAATTATCAAGCGATGTATAATTTTTATGAAACAACAGTTTTGGCTTAGCAAGACTTTGGCAAATCACCTCTGTGTGATATCTGCTGCCCTAGAATGCGTTTTTTTACAACACACACACACACACACACACACACACACACAATCTGTTGCTGCTTTCAGTTTTGTCACAGTTTTTAATTCTTTGCACTATTTTTAATTTAGACCTAAGAAATGAAACAGCAGGACAAAAGCAAAAAATAAGATAAAAAACCCACATAAATTTATACCCCCCAAAATGTAACATCTGAAAGACCCCTAAGATAGTCCTTTGAATAGACAGGTGACAGATCACCAGAATTGCTTTCTTATAGTCCCACAGAAATAACATTAACAGTCAAGATCTTTCCTCTATCAAACTCCTATTCTGGAATTCCACAATGAAGATCACTATCAAGAGGGAAAACATTTTAAGATGCACGTTTTACATTGATGTGTTAATTACTGAAGGTGGTTGTCAACTAAGCTGCTCAGAGAAATCCCATTGAAATTAATGACTTTGCTTAAGTTGGGCCAATTCAATGGGTGTACTCTGAGTAAAACAGTTGACTACCACCCTGAGTTTCTCATTAAATTTAGCAGATATGGGATTTCCTCCATGCCCCTCTCCACCCACCCCCATTGCCCCCATGTCTTTTATGAGCATTCCTCTCTTCTGGTTGTTTTGTACAATAGGATTCTGCAGCCCATGCAAAGCTGAACTGTCTAAAAGGATGATGTAAGCAGCAATGGTTGTTTTGCATACTCAACAGAGCAATGGTCTGCAAACAAAGCATCGCTACTAACAATGCAAGGCTAAGTCAAACTTTCAGACTGGAGACCCAAGTGCTCTCATAGAGACACTTTGAGATCAGTGGAGCTACTCGAGAAGTAAGATACTGCACACTGTGAATATGGTCCCCAAAATCTGACCTTCCAGAATAATAAACACTTCATTCAAGGATCCCAAATCACTTTACAAACACTGGTTCATTCCAGTGGAGAGCTTATTCTAAACTCGCCACTTTAGAATAAACTCAGATGAAATGTGTCAAAGTTTTCGCCAAACAATATCAACAAAGGCTTATTTCTCTTTAGGAGGGATTTAAATTAATTCCCTCCTGCAAATCATATCAAAAGAGGAGGCTCAGAACTTTATTCTTTGCAATCAAACTGTAAATTTAATACTTCCCCCCTCCCCAGCCTCGCTCAACATCTTAATCAAAGTTCTAAAGAAACTTTTTCTGTGTCTTGAATTTTTTTAATTTCGTTTTGAATAAATAAATGGGAAAGAGAGCAATGGAAAGGGGGTGGGGGAAAAGAACCTTTCTTGACTAATACTAATAATATGGGTCAAAGTGTCAGTCATTCTACAATTAAATTGGGGAGTAAAATAGTATCCCTTTTCTCCCACAGTACAATAATGCTAGAATATAAATTACCAGTGAAAATGAAATAATAGTTCAAAGCACATGGGGAAGCGAGCTCAGCGTTTAGAAAGTATTTTTTACGGCACGATGAAACATTGAAGACGACGGTAACCCATATACTTTGGGGTGTGTTGGTGAATAGTCTCCAAAGAGCATCAGGCAGGATTGTAGGGCCCTATAGTCTGTGACCCCATGATATGCTTTGTTTCGCCGGGACAGCTGCAGTTATCAACAGATGTTTCGGCAATAAATAATTGGTATCATCTCAGAAAAGGCCCATCTACCTGGGGTGAGGGGATAATGTGGGCAAACACTGTTCCACTATTACAGTCACATTAATCTCCCATCTATCCAGGTTTCTCAGGGAGTTGGCTGCAGGTGTTTATCCTGGGAGAGAGCAGACAAATGCTCTTGAGTCCGAGGGCTTTGTGAGCATTGTAAAAGGGGGTCAGCCACCGCCATAAATTTCCATCTGAGGCCACACACCAAAAAGGGAAAGGGAAAGGAGGGGATGGGGAGGAAGAAAACACAGCAAAACAAACTCAGAATCACAATAAAACTCCACTTAGCACTAGGGATTTGTAAAGCAAGGGCAACAACAAAACCCTCCCACTTTTACCAAGGGGCATGTAAGGTGCTCCACGCAACTTAAACCATTCACTTACAGAAGGAGAGAGAAACAGTGATTTAAGGAGGCAACTCCCTATCCTATCTTACACCCAGATACAAATAGCACCTGGTTGCAACCAACAGGTCCCTCCCTCACTTAACCCTCTCTGCAAACATAGCAATTGTGCTGCAGCAAATTCCCAGTGGTTGTTGGAGAAGAAGAAGAGCTTGGATTTGATATCCCGCTTTATCACTACCCGAAGGAGTCTCAAAGCGGCTAACATTCTCCTTTCCCTTCCTCCCCCACAACAAACACTCTGAGAGGTGAGTGGGGCTGATAGACTTCAAAGAAGTATGACTAGCCCAAGGTCACCCAGCAGCTGCATGTGGAGGAGCGGGGAATCGAACCCGGTTCACCAGATTACGAGACTACTGCTCTTAACCACTACACCACACTGGCTCTCACACTTGGAGCTCTGGCCTACGCAGGTTTAGGAATAGCTTGCTGGATCAGGCCAATAGCTCACCTAGTCTAGTATCCTGTTCTCACAGAGGCCAACCAGATGCCTGTGGGAAACCCATAAGCAGGATTCGAACACAAGAGCGCTCTCTCCTCTTGTGCTTTCTTGCAACTGGTATTTGGAAGCATAGCTGCCCCCAACTGTGGAGGTAGAGCGTAGCTGTTGACAGCCCTCCCCTCTATGAATTTGTCTAATCCTCTTTTAAAGCCATTTATGCTGGTGGATGTCACTGCCTCCAATAATAAATAATAATAAATAACTTTTTATTTCTACCCCGCCCTTCCCGGTTCAGAAAACCGGGCTCAGGGCGGCTAACAAGAAATTTAAAACACTTAATTGATGCAACAAAAAAACAGCATAAAATACAGTATAAAACGTGAGTAACAATAAATTCAGAATTCAAAATCAATTTAGGGGGAAAGTCCAGCCAATAAACATTAGATGATCACCAGGGTTAGCTGGTTAAATTAGTCCTATTTGGGCCAGCAGGGAGACCAGGGGAGAATTAGCTGTGGGATCCCGGAGCGGGTAATCTTCATAAAAAGGGGAGGGGGAGGGAAGGAAGGAACGGGAATAAAAGATCAGGCTAAGTTCAAATTGAAAGCCAGGCAGAGTGAGTTCCATAGTTTAGCTAAGTGCTGTGTGAAGAAGTGGAAAGTTTTTCTCCCTCTCTCATTGTACCAGAACTCGGGACAATACAATGAAGCTTAATGTTGGAAGATTCAGGAAAGACAGAATAAACTATGGATTTTATTCCCACTAGGGCAGGGGTCTGCAACCTGCGGCTCCGGAGCCGCATGTGGCTCTTTTACACCTTTGCTGCGGCTCCGGGGCGGATACTAGCGAGGGGAGGAGGCGCATTGTGCGCCCCGACACTCCCCACTGTGGCGGGCACTGTACTGGCTGTGACATCGCATGGGGGCGGTGCGTGCGTTAGTCACGCACCGTCCCGACGTCACCTTCCCGCCTGCTGTCAGATCGCGGCTCCGGAGATATATTTGTTTTAAATGTCGCAATGGTTTTGCGGCTCCCAGTTTTTTTTCCTTCAGAAATGGGTCCAAGTGGCTCTTTTTGTCTTAAAGGTTGCAGACCCCTGCACTAGAGGCAGTGATGGCCCCCAACTTGGATGGCTTTAATAGAGGATTCATGGCGGGTAAGGCTATCACTGGCTGTTAACCCTGACACATATATACTCCCTACATGGCTGAAGGCGGTAATGCTGCTGAATGCGTTGCTGGAAACCACAGGAGGGGAAGGTGTTCTTATGCTCAAGTCCTGCATCTGGGTGGCCGCTGTGAGAAGAGGATGCTGGAACAAATGGACCACTGGCCTGATCCAAGAGACTTTCCTTATGCTCCAATGTACGTAAGAAATGTGTGTGCAGTCAGGAATGGGGGGCGGGGAGAGGACAGAATAAATAGGGAGAAGTTACTCTCTGTTCCTCAAAACACTGGGATCATAGGGTAGTCTAATACAATTGATTCAGGATAAACAAAATTAAATACAACTTTAGGTAAAGGTAAAGGGACCCCTGACCATTAGGTCCAGTCGTGCCCGACTCTGGGGTTGCGGCGCTCATCTTGCTTTATTGGCCAAGGGAGCCGGTGTACAGCTTCCGGGTCATGAGGCCAGCATGACTAAGCCGCTTCTGGTGAAGCAGAGCAGGGCACGGAAACGCTGTTTACCTTCCCGCCAGAGCGGTACCTATTTATCTACTTGCACTTTGATGTGCTTTCAAACTGCTAGGTTGGCAGGAGCAGGGACCGAACAATGGGAGCTCACCCCATCACGGGGATTCAAACTGCCGACCTTCTGATCGGCAAGTTCCAGGCTCTGTGGTTTAACCCACAGCGCCACCCGTATGCCTAAAATACTATTTTACTCAGCCCATAATTTACAGTGAAAATCACTGCCTCAAGATGTTGCCAAAAACCCAACCAAAACCCAACACAGACGGCTCTGAAAGTGGTATAGTCAAATTCTTGGAGGATATATCTATCCACTTGCTATTTGCTAAGATAACTCAAATTGGACCCACCGCCTTCAGGGCTTACACCTCAGATGACATATGTAACAACAAGTGAAACTTGTCTGCATCATGCCTGACAAGTGACCTTCAAAGGGCCATTTAGCTGCAACTCTTGCAGATAGAGTGCTGGACTTGGACCTTTTAGATCAGTGTTCCCCAACCTTGGGCCTCCAGCGGTTTTTGGACTACAACTCCCATCATCCCTCGCTAGCAAGACCAGTGGTCAAGGATGATGGGAATTGTAGTCCAAAAACAGCTGGAGGCCCAAGGTTGGGGAACACTGTTTTAGACCATTGGTAAGCCTTTATATCTGTAATTGCACACATCTGTATTTGTTCCAAAGAACACATGAAGCTCCTGAATGAGTGGGATTCTTTGGTCACCGGGGGAAGCCTCCTTGTGCAGGATCTCCATGTCTACATCAGAGAATACACTGCCTTCTGGTCCATATGCAAACAAAATCAAGGCATTAACCCCAACACAACTGATAAGAGTAAGAATGCGGCCACTGAATTAAATGGAATCAGGATGACAACTGTCACCTAGCAGAAACAGCAGTGAAGGATGGGGGTCACCTATATAAAAGGAAGGCTACCATCTGTTAGGCCACTGTACATCTAAGTCCTGTGAATGCAGGTTTCAAAGGCAGGTGTCATATACTTCATACCAGTAACTCATGCAGCCTTGCATTGATCACATCTTTCAGGTTTGTTTTGTCTTCCAGGTCTACGGCTTGTTTGTATTGCCACTTCTCTGGCACGAAGGGCCACTTCATTTCCTTTGCCTCTTCGATGAGGGTCCTCAGATCATCAGGGAGCAAAGCTGAAAAGGTCAAAGTGCAGGTAAGTGATTCAGCCGCGAAGGTTAGGAGGTGGTACCTGACCTGCTGAAAGCATTCCCTCCACCATTTTTTGCTTCTCAGCGGCTGCAAGCTGTCACTTCTCCCAGCCACAGAGTAATAATGAGAGGTTGCCTGTCATCAGGTGACCTCCTGTGCTCTGCCCTGCAGGTAAACTGGAGCTGTCTGTCATTAAGAGAAGGGATTTTATCAAGGAAGTGAAAGACTGTTGTTGCTTTGTAGGTGTGAGAGGAGAAAAGAAGGCAGAGAGGAGCAGAGGAAATGGATTCCTCCACAGTGCGAAAATGAGAGTTTGGAGCCCTTAATGTGCAACTTGATAGCTAACTCAGTCTTCTGAGTCCAGAGGCAATATACCTTTAAATACCAGATGCTGGAGACATGTAACAGGGGAAAGCCATTGCTGTCACGTCTGACTTGCTAAGTTATCTGGCTGGAAACAGAATACTGAATGGAATTTTAGTCCAACCCAGAATGAAGGGTCTTTGAATAAAGCCTTTGGCTTAGGTCTGAGAACTGTAGTTTCTTAATATTCCCGATCAATGAGTTGGGAGTTTAAGAAACAGAACTGTTCCTCAGAATTTGTCTTTTGCAGAAACTTAGGAAAAGGATACAAAGAGAAGGGGACAACAGAGGACGAGATGGTTGGACAGTGTTCTCGAAGCTACGAACATGAGTTTGACCAAGCTGCGGGAGGCAGTGGAAGACAGGGGTGCCTGGTGTGCTCTGGTCCATGGGGTCACGAAGAGTCGGACACGATTAAACGACTAAACAACAACAAGGAAAAGGATGGTGAATGAGATTTAGCAGATGGAAGGGTTGGTGCAAAGTCAGCCTGTCTGGAAATCCCTGAGACATGAAGAGCTAAGGCCAATGCAAGCTGGATGAGTTCATTTCTAAATCCCTGCTCCCGTTTCCACTATTCATCTCCATCCTGGATAGAAAGAAGTAGTATCTAGGGAAGCAGTAGTAATACGAATAAATGAAATGACATTGTTATTGCTTGTGTTTGTTACTATGGTGTGTATTTTTGTATTTTTATTGTAAACCGCCCTGTGATCTTCAGGTAAAGGGCAGTATAGGCATTTAATAAATATTAATAATAATGATAACAAGCTTCAGGCTTTGAGTTCAGATAATTAGTTCAAACTCCTGCCATAAATGATGCAACACTTCTTATAAGCAATATGTGATCATGGCAGGATTTATTTAAAACACACACACACAAAAAAAACCTGTTAGGGAAGAAGACACCTGCAATTGGAGGATTTAACTAACCTGCAGGGATATAATCAAATGGAACAATCATACACACTTTGTGACATTATTCATATCATTGCCTCTCAGACTCAAAGCAGATAGCTAATGCGAAAACAAAAATCTAAGGGACGTAGGTCCTAGGGAATCTCTGAGCCTTGCTTCCTTTGCTGCTTGAAGTAGTTTACCTGAAGGGCCATGTCTAATGTAGTGATTAAAAGGGCACTGATGTACCTTATCTGTAACTAAGCCGATTATTTATCATACTCTCCAGCATTTAATAAGGGAAACCGAAGAAGAAAGAACTACCTGATTAGAAGTTCAATAGCCCATTCTAAAGAGTGATAATAAAGCTGAAAGGAATTTGTGACAAGGAAACAAAAGTGCCTTTTGTGGGTTGAAATGAAAGGAAACCTTACAAGAAAAAAAATACACCAGCCCTTTACACATAGCCTATATTCCCAAATGCCAAAGAGCTACAGACAACTATCATCACAGCCAAAGGAAGCAGAAAACTGTACACAAACAGAACAGGCCCTGCATGAGGTGGATTTAAATTTCCCCAAATGTCATCATGATTGATTCACTCGGGCAAAGTAGCTGGCACTATTGAAACAGCAGAACTTGGTGGAGAGTCACATGATTCGTCTGTCAAAAAGGAAACTCCTCTCTCTCTCTCTCTCTCTCTCTCTCTCTGTGTGTGTGTGTGTGTGTGTGTGTTAACAAACAAGCAAACAAAATTCAGATTTATCTATTTAAAAAATAGTCTGCTTAACAGAGGGCCACTTCTTGCAGCAGTTTATTCTGCACTCAGTGCTGCTTGTGTAAGTCTGTTTTGCACAATGTCCCCACTATGCTGTCCTTATCAAAATGCAATCCCATATTCCCCCCTGTATTTAGTTCAGATGGACTGTTTCGAGGAAAATAATATAAATTTAAAAAAACTCCAAAGCTTCTGCAGAAATTATAGATCCAGATTAAATGAAGGCCGTAGGCAAATGGGTTGCCATTTTGATGAGGACTAGGTTATTTGAATGCTGCAAAATGTGTTTGCTAGAGCAGCACCGAGTCCACACTAAGCATCTGTGTGGAAGCACCCAAGACCCTACTATGGCAGTAAAGGGATGGAAGGAGGAAGTATGGTCAAAAGGATTGCAACAGTGACAACTTAATCGTTAGGTAATGTACAAAGTCAGAATTTATGGAAGTGCAAGCTTAGGCTCAGAACTGGCAAAGCTATTTGCAAAAGTACTGCAACTATTTAGTATTTCTAAGCAGACTTCCTAGAGAACAAGCCCCATTGAACAGAATGGGTGTTATTTCAGAATAAAGTACATTTCCCAGTACGCTTCCGAGCACAATTCAAAGTGTTGGTGCTGACCTTTAAAGCCCTAAACGGCCTCGGCCCAGTATACCTGAAGGAGTGTCTCCACCCCCACCGTTCTGCAGGCAGCCCTGTTTAGGGAAGCTTTTAATGTTTGATGTATTACAGTATTTTAATATTTTTTGGGAAGCCGCCCAGAGTGGCAGGGTATAAATAATAATATATTATTATTATTATTATTATTATTATTATTATTATTATTATGGCACATATTGTGGTAGCTTTATCTGGAGTATTTTGGAAGAGCTAGCCATGGTAATCTGCTGCAGGAAAAACCCCATAAAGAGGCTTCTGGACACAATAACAAGTCTTGTGGCACCATAAGGAACATCTCCATCCCCACCGTTCAGCCTGGACACTGAAGCCCAGCACTGAGGGCCTTCTGAGGTTCCTTCACTGAGAAAGGTGAGGTTACAGGGAACTGGGCAGGGGGCCTTCTCAGTAGTGGCACTCTCCCTGTGGAACACCCTCCCATCAGATGTCAAAGAGATGAACAACTATATAACCTTTAGAAGACATCTGAAGGCAGCCTTGTATAAGGAAGTTCTTAATGTTTGATGTCTTACTGTGCTTAATGTTTTCAATTTGTTGGAAGCCACCCAGTGTGGCTGGGACAACCTAGTCAAATGGGAATAATAATAATAATAATAATAATAATAATAATAATAGACTAACAAATGGATCATGGAACGACTATGCACAGGCAAGAGTTTGCTTCATCAGATGACCTAACAGATCATCTTCCTATTTCAATAAATGGTTTCTTCAATAAATGGTTTCTTTTTCATATCATATTCAATAAAACAAAAACTCTTTCAATGTGTCCCTGGTATTTACGTAGCGCTCTTCAAAGTATCCGTTGCCTGCAAATGTTCCTCTAACACCCTGAACCATTTTTATTTTCAAAACACTTTTGTAGATGATGAACTTTTATATAGAGAGAAAAATCTGGGAATTCAAATGTAGGGAGTTGCATTAGGGGAAACGGTCAAATGCTTTAATGAAGGGGATATACTCTCAGTGAAAGGACAGCAAACAGCCGCCATTCAGAAGTTGCATTATTTCCCCTCCCCCTTTTTTATAATTGAAATTTATGTGCATCGCCAAACTTTGGAAGCATTGTTTTTCTTAAACGAAAACCGCTCCTTATAGCCTCATGTTTACTGAAGCTTTAAATGAGAACTGACAGCAATTCACTGGTACAAAGTGGGCTTCCTTCCCTGCCTGCCTCCTAGCTCACATCCCATTCATGTCCTAGAAATCCAGTAATCTTTTGACACTTATCTGCTAGGAGATTTGGGGGGGGGGGGAATAGGGCAGGCCAGAGATGGGGTGGAAGTTTAGGGCAGTCGGCTGTTTTGCACCCAGTACTTGTCACTGGGATCTCACCTCTGTACTGCTGATGCCTGCTTTCGTCTCTCTTAGACTGGTCCTGCACCTCTGGTGAGATCTGATCCAGCATCTGTTTGCATTCCTGCAACAGAGTGGCCATCGTTCTTTGATTATCCATGCTGCTCGCTTGGAAATTGGGTGGGGTGTGCGCGTCTTTGGGTGTATGGCGATCAATTACCGAGGAGAAGACACAAATTCTAAATGAAAAGGATCCTTTCTAGGCTGAGATACCTGGTGAACAAAAGAAGGGGAAGGATGATTAACTAAAGCATCATCAATTATCGGCAAGGCTCAAGCAGAGAGGGATAATAGGGGAAGTACATGACAGTCTCCGAGGACTTTATTAGGGAAGGGTGTGAAATTACTCTGGGGTCCATGTACCACAGCATGGAGAGAGGAGGTTGCTTTTCAATACCCCTGTAAAAAGCCCCAAACAGTGAAGTGGCCAGCCACATGAGCACACATAGAATCCATTTGCACACATGTTGGTTCCATGCAGTCAAGTGCTTTATGCTGGAACCCTCATGTTTTCAAGACCTTTTAACCTTGCTCGGCAGCAAATCACCATGATTTCTAGAAATGATAGCTGAGTTACATCACATATTCTTTCTGGAGACGGTAGGAAGCACTTTGGGAACAAGTGCTTGGATAATTGTACGCACAACATGGTGGATGGGGAGAGGCAATCCCCTGCTAACTTCCCAGTCAACAAAAAGACACCATTCAGTTTCCCCTCCTATGCTGCTGTATCGGGGCAAGACAAAAGAATTATGAAAAACAGAAAGCAGGGGAAACAGCAACCCAATGTCTAGTTCTCCCCCCAATTCTCTGGAAAGTTCTGGTGAACCTCAGGCTGCATTCACATGGCACTTTTCATGACTTTTCCCTGTTAATTTCCACATGATACTTGAGCTTTCACAGGATGTAAAAGCCTCACTTGGAACTTTAGTAGGCTAGAGTGCAAGTTTAGTGCTCAATTCCATGTTAGTTGCTTCCAGAAAGAAAATGCCTGTTTGCAAATAAAGTGGTACCTTGGGTTACATACGCTTCAGGTTACATATGCTTCAGGTTACAGACTCCGCTAACCCACAAATAGTACCTCAGGTTAAGAACTTTGCTTCAGGATGAGAACAGAAATTGCGCGGCGGCGGCATGGCAGCAGCAGGAGGCCCCAGTAGCTAAAGTGGTGCTTCAGGTTAAGAACAGTTTCAGGTTAAGAACAGACCTCTGGAACAAATGAAGTACTTAACTCGAGGCACCACTGTAAGGTGGTTTCCGTGGGTGCCTGGTGATGTAATTGGATGGTTCCCTTGTCAGAGATTCAGTACCCACTACTCACTGTGTTAAAAGGTTTGTGTGACTCAGGCCTGGCGTATGTAAACTGTGCCAGCTAACATGAAAGATGCAAACTGGCATATGTAAACTGTAGCCACTTGCTGATCAATGCGAAAGATGTATGCTATCCTGCAAAAGAATCCGAGTTCGAACAATGAAGGATCCATAAGGAAAAAAGACTCCAAAGTTGTAATGAAGGAGACATGGCGTGCATTCAGATATGGGGGACGGGGGACGGGGACGACAACTCTTCCTAATTCTATTGTTAGTGCTTCTGTTTTGTAATGTTCCTTTCACATTGTGGTACCAGTTGTGTCATGGAACTGTGTGTTTTACCAATGTACCGGCAATTCACGCTGAATTTCACACAGGTGGATGTGGTGTGACAAAACAACAAATATAACTGGACGATGCCACTACTGCCCCAAGCCTTTCGCACCTGATGCATCACCCATGAAAATGGCAAGAAGCAACTATACTTGGGTATACTGCCCCAAATTTTGTCACTTTACTGCCACAATTTTCTGGTTTAATGGGGTTGCAAATGGATTGTTTCTGGAAGAAATCAGCACAGAAATGAGCGCTAAACTTCTGCTAGATTTCTGGAAGTGGATTTGATGCCAAAATATAATGCAGAAATTAACATTGGAATATTGGAAACAGAATACTGTAAACTGCTGTGTGAATGCAGCCTCAGGCTGTAACATTGTAGAGCTTCCGCATTCTGTTTTAGAGAACTGCTTCCGGCATCAGTTAATCGTTGCAAACCAGTGAGAATCCCTATTTACGTAGGTGATCTTCACAATTTTATCAAACAACAAGGAGTGGCAGCTTGAAGGATAACAAGTTTATCGTGTCATAAGCTTTTGTGAGCAAGATGCAGGAAGTGTTTGCCTCTGGTATAGTACGTTTCATGCACCTGACAAAGTGGATTCTGACCTGCAAAAGACAGTGTTAGCCTTTAAGTTGCCCATGAGACTCTTTGTTGTTCTTGCTGCAAAAAAACAACAAAAAAAAATATATCACGCAGCATTACTCATCTGGCAACTCTTAACGTTACTTTCTTTAAAAACTGGGCGCAATATTGGAGCCATATTCACAGTATAAAATTCTGAAAAACCAATTAAAACCCCTAAGCCCCTTTCACTCTCAAGGCAAAAATAAATAAATAAATCTCATCCTCATTTTGATCTTTAGGCTATGCTACAATTCCAGAGAGACCAATGAGGAGGAAGAAACAAAGACCCAAGGAGCTCCACGTGGAGACTGCATTTATGGATTAATCCCAACAGGGAACAAATAAAGATCGTCCCAGGAGTGTCCGGTGGGGACTTAGCGCAGTCAATTGAGAAAAGCAAATCATTATTTAGGGCCAGGGCTGTTTTGACTTTCAAATAAACATTTTTAATTATTTTAAGTGCTACACTGAAACTTCCCCTTTCTCCGGGTGGAAAATTATGGTGGCCCATGAATGGAGGCGCTGGTGATTATACAAATCCTTTATTTATTTTTTTATAAAAAAAATTATTGGTTTTTCACAATTTATATAAACACAAACAATACACAATACAAACATACAAACACATAAACAAACATGTATAATTTTGAATCCTTTTTTCTTAATCCTTACTTCGCCGACTTCCCCGTACCTCCCCTTTCTGCATCCCAATTCCCGAATTTATTTCAGCAAATCCTCCCCCTTAATTTTATCTAATTTTCCCTTGTTCTTTTCTTTTACTTAATCTTTTACAGCTGTGATCCCCTGTTTTCTATAACCTTAACATTTTAGCACTCATTAATTTTACAGTATTTCTTAAGGTAAATTTTAAATTTCTTCCAATCTTCTTCCGCCGTCTCTTTCCCCTGGTCTCGGATTCTGCCAGTCATTTCAGCCAGTCCCATATAATCTATCAGATTATACAAATCTTTTAGTTGTGTAAGGAACCTTTTGCAAAGCTGAGAGGGGAGGGAGTGATGTTTAAATTACATCTGGAAGCACAAGGCTCATTACTAACATTAAAGGTTTTCTTATTTCCCTTATTGGGGTTGTGTGCGTATTCCCTTCTTCTCTAAAGTCTCCAAACAAGTAAAAGATTGGGCTCAGTGGAGAAGAATCACTTTCACAAACACCACTATATGTAAGTAATTCAAACTGATGGGATAGCTCAGTCAGTAGAGCATGAGACTCTTAATCTCAGGGTCGTGGGTTTGAGCCCCACGTTGGGCAAAATATTCCTGCATTGGACTAGATGGCCATTGGGATCTCTTCCAACTCTATGATACAATGAGGCATACAGAATTTCCCCATTCTGATTTGTCCATACTCTGGCCCTGGCTTCAATCAGGAGTAACTTCAAGAGTGATACAAGCTTGGATTCAAGAACTCTGCTTGCGGAACAAAGCTTTACTGACCCACCTGTGTAAGCACTTCAGTCCCCACCGCCTGTCATTCAGGAAGAGTTGGCGGAAACTTCTGGAATGACAGAGAATGTGGCTTTGCAGAAGCTGCCCCCACCTAACTTTTGCTGGTTTCCTCATCTCACTTGCTGCTCCTTGTGGCAAATTCTAGGTCATTCTGGAGAGTTCCCTGACTTTCATGAGGAATTCCCTTCCTCATGGCAAGGAATGCTCTAGCTCTGGTGAGATTTTGGTGCCAGGTTAAAACAGATCTTGTTCTCCTAGGCATTTGGTCATGCAAATCTAGGCAAGGCTGTGCTGAACTGTAGCTATTATCTGGGATAGTTTCCTCACCAGTGGCTAATTTTAGTGATTTAATCCTTGTTTTCCTTTCAACATGGTGTGTGTGCAGCCTTTTTGCTCTCCGCTGCCGGTCATCTAAAAAGCAAATTTAGGCTGCAATGCTATATACCTGCTTACGTTGCTAAGCTCAGCCGGACTTACTTCTGAGTAGAAAAGTATAGGACTGCAATATTAGAGCCACATTTTAAAATGATATACCAAATGTACAGCCAAGTACAAATTCTCCCCCTGCCCCTTCAGCACTTTGAAGTATGTGCTTGTCAAAGCCACTTTGAACCCATGTCGTTACGCTACACTGCACTTTGCATCCAGCCATGCTAAAGGGCCAGATTTTGCTCCCTTTGGAATTCAATAGCATGAGTCCCATGGCCCTGCAGAGGGAGAGCAGGGCTGAGCACCAAACGCCTGGCCTTTGAAAAGGTCAGATTTAAATTTTAACTTTCAAGTTAATGAGGTTTCTCTCCTTATCAAAACGAGCAGCGCTGCATTTCTTTTTTCTATACTTTCCTACAACTGTAGTTTGAAGTTAAATGTAAATCTGAGGTAAGAATATGGTATCGTAAATGATGTTGCATAATATTACAGCAATATACGATTTGAAATGTTGGAACACACCACACAACACATACAGTTTGTGGGGAAGATGCGAGTTTTAAAAACAGATTTATTGTACTGTGGGTTGTAGGTGAGCCAGGGAGGTCTAGATGATATTAACTGGATTATCAGCATTCATTTTTCTACACATTTATACCTGATGAGCTTATCTCTTTGTTTGTTTGTTACTTGGTTGCAGGATTTCCTTAAATAAACCACAAGCTCTTTGAACACACTGGTGTAAATACCATCCCAAGCAGAAAACTAAATCTTTTCTTTCACAAATAGGCCAGCACTTCTCTCCACTGGCATATGTTGAAACCACAGCAAGAAATTGGTGGGATATTTCATTTGTAATGTGCTGAATGAGAGATGAAGCACGGCTATTTGCTTGAGGCTCTGTTACCATCTTACTCGTTTGCTGGTTTCGAGTTTAAACGCTTTTTCTTTTTGTAAAGCCTCGTATACCGAATGGCACCGGCTGTATTAAAATAAGGAAAACCCTGACTCAGGGACAGCCTTTCCTAAGGCAAGCTCTCTTGTTAATATGCACCCACATGAAAGGGTTTCTTTTCTCCTATAGAACTACAGTGTGCGTGTGTGTAAATTGCAAGGGGCTCATTGGCATAAATCTCGGCTGCGACCTCTGAGGTAAACGGGATTTACATTACTTTCTGACAAGAATTAAATGAAGGCCTTGTGGATGTATGAACAGCCTTCTAGACTGCAACAGATGGGCATGAATGTGCTCCCTAGGCAAACTATCAGTGACATCTGTGTCCTCCAAATTCTGGTGGTCTCAGCCAATTAACAGGCAAAATGGGGGAAACGGGGAGGGGGCGAGGAGGGCTGGTTCCTGCACAGTCTACCCTGCCCCCTTCCCTCAGCAGAAGCAGAAGTGCTTGTGTTTAGAAATGAGATCAAGAGTAGCCTGGAGCAGAGAGGAGATTGTATTTTTTTTTTTTAAAAAAAAGAAACTATAGAGATTAAGCTTTACGAGATGGACTTGGGTTATATTAGATATTAGGGAAGAACTGTATACCTGGTAGACCTTTACAAAGCAGGCTACCCCTTTTCTGTTGCTGTCATTTATGCCCCTCCCCCCAAAAAACTCGTTATCACTGAGGCTAATTAGAATCACAGAATTTTAGAGCTGAAAGGGACCCAGTGGGCATCTAGTCTAACCCCTGCAAGGCAGAAATCACAGTTAAAGAATCCCTGAGAGATGGATAGCCAACCTGTTTAAAATTCTCCAATGAGGGAAAGTCCACCACCTTCTGAGGTAGTCTATTCCACTTCCAAACACTGCCATTATTATTATTATCATCATCATCCCACCCTTTTCCCTTACAGGGACTCAGTTCTTATTGTCACAAAGTTCTTCCTAATGTTTAGTCGGAATCTCCTTTTTTGTCATTTGAATCCATTTGTTTGGGTCCTACCCTCTGCAGCAGCAGAAAACAAGCTGGCTCCATCTTCTATGTCTCTCTCTCTCTCAAACACACACACACACACACACACACACACACACACACGTATAAATACTATGTCTAAAGCTGTTCCTACTATTCTCTATGACAGGGGTGGAAAACCCTCAGGCCTGAGGGATTAAGTGGATTATGCAGTTAATTATATGATGGTCTGTTTGGGACTCTGCACAATAACATTGTTTTTAAAGCATGCACACACAAAAGACAGCTGAGTACCATTTTATCCATATCAGCAGACTGCGGGTGTGGGACACTGATTGGTATAAGGCCACCTATAGAGTAAGTTGTTGTTGTTGTTGTTGTTGTTGTTGTTAATTATTAAATTTGTATACTGCCCTGCATCCGTAGATCTCAGGACTGTTCCTTACATAAAAGTACAAGATAAAAGCACACAAAATACACAATAAAAAGAAAAACCCTCTCCCCACACATTTAATAGGGTATTAGATGTAATCAGCCAAAGGCCTGGTTGAAGAGGAACGTTTTTGCCTGGCATCTAAAGATGTACGTATGATGAAGGCGAGTTCATGGCAGAGGAGAGACTCAAAAGCCTTCTGGATTAAAAACTCACAGCACAATCCCATGCATTTTTAACTTGGATTTAAGAACTGCTGTATTAAGTGGGGCTTACTCCCAGAAAAATGTTCATAGGATTGTAGCCCCAGTCTCCTAGCAACTAGGTTTCACAACTAGGTTTCGAAAAACATAATGTTCAAAGCAGCCTATAACTATTGGGTCATAATGCTTCCCTCTACAGGAAACCTGCCTATAGTGATTCAGACCCATTGGTTCATGCAGTACTGTCAGTTCTGACCAGCAGTGGCTTTCCAAGGTTTCAGACAAAAGTCTTTCCCATCTTACCTGGAGATTCCAGGGACAGAACCTGGGACCTTTTTGCATTAAAAACATGTGCTCTGCCACTGAGCTACATCTTTTCCTTGAAACAATATTTCCTTACAATATGATTTGTTCACATTTGCTATTCATTTGGGATACTAGTACACTAAAAAGCAAAACTTAATTATATTTTGTTTCTTAGGAACGTAAGAAGAGTTTGCCAGTGGATCTGAGTGCAGCAGCACCAGTTTTCAGCAACTGGTATTCAGAGGCATGTTTCCTCTGACTTCTTTATAGCTGGGAGTTTATGTTACAGGACATTCAGTTTACTCCAGCTGACATAAGGACTGGTGTTTTATTTTCCCCCTTCCTGTGAGTTAGCTGTTATAACAGAAAGCAAACTAAGGCTGAGAGCTAATTCATACCCCACTTTGACTAAATACAGCACTCTGTCCACTGGGCTATACAGTATTAGTCCTCAAAGTTTTATCTCAGTGAATTTGGCCTCACTGAGGGGCAGTATTTCAATATGGGTAGGAAAATGAGAGTACCCCTAAAAATTTTTTTTAGAAAAAAGCACCGTGTGTGAGGATTCACGCGAGAAGCCCTATTCGTATCAGACTGACTATTTAAAGTGAGGAACTTTGTGAGCGTTATGTGGCTTACAGCTCAGAAGTCGAGATGCAGCTAGTTTTGCAAAGGAACTGAAAACACGCTACCAGTACAGTGTGCAGTGAAACATTTGCTATTCATGCTTGAGGCTAGAACACTAAAATGCAAAAGTGTTTCTTTCCCCCTGAGAGGTCATGGCAAGTTTTGCCCATTTGCCCATGAAGAATGAAAGTGTTCTATAGGCTTTGACAAGTCCTAAGAAAGGTTTAGAGCAGAAAGTTCCTCTAGTTCATTTCGAAAGCGTGAGCTCACATTACTTGCTAGCATTTCAGCTCCCTCAGCCCAATAGCTTAGGATTTGGGCGGCTGGTTGGTTGGTGAGGGGGGGGGGAGGCGGTGGTTATTGCAGTTTTGAAGGGTTTGTCTCTGTAGACATGGAGAGCTGATGATACATATTCATGAATGAGAAGTCTTCCCAGACCCTGTTAACGTTGACAAAGACTACGCTGTTTCACACAGCAAGTGGACGGGAGTTGCGGGTGACGACGGCTGCAGGAAAAGATTAACTCAAAAAACAACCTTATTCCTTGCATCACTTGGCCTTGCCTTCCTAATGATTTCCACAATTGTTGCTTTGGGACAAGACTGTCATTCAGAGATGGCTCCTTCTAGCCATATTCAGATAACAACAATTTCCTTAACTTCTGTTTTATTGGCCACCACCAAGTAAGATCAGAACAGAAAGGAAGCAGTTTCACTGATTCACAGGCTGGAGTTTGGTCACTTCAAAGGTAACTTTGATCTAGAAATATGTGGTGTACCAAATTCATTATGTCTTTTTAATGAGCTTTTCAAATTTATTGCTCTTAATGTCGATTCCCTTTTCCACATGCAGCCATGTCTTGTGAGATGGTCGTATTTAGAGAGAAACAGTCCAAACTTGTACTTTTAAGGTCATTACTAGGGGAAACAACAGGTGCTTTTGTTCTCTAAGTTATGACTCCCTTAAGATTCTGCCTTTGGCCACGTATTTCTTTTACTTTGTAAAATCCCCCTGCCCTACTGGAAGTGCATATGGAGGGTGGGCAGAATGTGGGACTAATGAATAGAAGAATTCATTGATAGAAACCTAACGAGAAAAGTGGGTGCTTTCAGATATGCCACCCAAGCCTACATTTGTCCCAGGCAACAACCAGGTTTCAGCATGGCTTCAGAGCACTGGCATATGTAGAGTGGAGCTAGAAATATAGGCCACATTTGCATTTAGTATGCAACATCTAGAATAATCTGGACATTTCTTTGGTGGCCCACACAACCCTGTCTTGCCACCAAGGGCCATTCTCCTGGAGGGTGATCACTTGGGGATGAGGGAACAAGCCATGCTAGGTTTGGCCTGGGACCCAAATGCTGCTCAGAATTGACCATGGGTTGTGCATGGGTTACAGTTAAGAAGAAATCATGGTAACAGTAATTAAGAACAGTAAAAACAGAGTGGTGGAAAAAAATGCTTTAAATAGTTCTAAGCTCATTATTATTGGATTTTAACATGGTGCTATGGCAATTGTTCAATCAGTGTAAGCATTCCAGCTAGCCAGACAGAACCACCAACCCTCTCCTCTCCTGCATTCTGTTCTAGAATGCCCCCCAATCTAGAACAGGGGCGTCCTAGGCATGCAGGAGAGGAGGGGAGCCCTCCTATGCTAGGAGAAGCTCTTCTGCAGTTTTCTGCTAGCCAGATTTGTTGCTTTGGTCTAATTATTTAGTTGTGTAAATAATTTTATTTTATTCTGGGATCTCTTGATGAAAGATGGTATATAAATAACAATAACAATAGTTGAATCCCACCCATTATGAGCATTAGATCACCATCAATACCATTATAATTTTAGCACTGCATTTAGTCCTGTCCATTCATCTGAAGAACCCTTGTTTCTCTATTTCTTTGTCATGTTGCACCAGGGGTGGAAAACTGGTGGTCCTCCAGATATTGCTGGACTACAACTCCCATCATCCTTGACCATTGTCCATGCTGGTTGGGGCTGATGGGAGCTCGAGTCCATCAACCTCTGGAAGGCCACAGGTTCTCCAGCCAATTTAAATTATAGCATGCTTTCCAGGAATGTAAAAATAAAAGCAAAAATAGCTTTTCATGGTGAATCAATTTGTCTTAGGGTGCCTGTTAGTTACTTTAACTAAACCATATACAAAATGGGGGGGAGGGGAGCAAAGCACCACTGAATTTAGCTTGACTTAATATGCTGCTGGCGGTGGAGAAACTATAAATTACCTCAGAGGGTTTACTGTGGTAAAATCATGCTCTCCCTCCCACCCACCCCTGCCCATCTGATTAACATGAAGATAAAGAAATTTGTCTCTCAGAGTGGACTATCAAGGCGCTAAGCTCAGTTTCGAGGGTTTATGTTATCATGCAATGTTTGCTGTAGACATTTCCATTTCATTAGCATATTCTGCTTTACATGAAACCCAGCGATGAATACTCCTCCTGATCTGAAGCTAATCCTCTTTAAAGAGCTACAGGCTATATTACATGTGGCCCAGCCACAGCTATGCCATAGCTGAATTGCTTTGAAGCCTATTGAACAGTGTTCTCTTGTGAGACCATGTGCAGGCCTATAAACCAATGCCCCTTCTGTGTTGTGAAAGCCCACTGTTTTTTCATGAGGAAAGGTTTTTATAAGAGGACAGAAACTACCCCACCCCTCCAAGCAAGGTCACACCACTCATGAGAGAAAGATGATGCTACACTTCCTATATTGTTTCTAACCACCAACTCATAAACTGCACCAAACAAGATTCGAGTAAATGTTGCGTATTGCATTTAGCATTTACATTTTTTGGAAAGCAATAATTGAAGGGGAATAGATTGTTTAACATCACACTGGTTGAAAATTCGTAACATGCAAAAATAAAAGTCATCTTCTGCTGTATACAGAATACAGCTTTTGATGGGTAGCATCCTCTATTTTAGCAGTGACCTTAATTCATGGAGTACCAATCCTTATATAGACAAAATAGCTTTGGAAGACTCAAAAAGGCTTGCAAAAATATAATAAAAGTTAGTGGGGAGGGGAAACAAAAAGGTTAGGGGACCACTCCCCACAAAAAAACTGAATGAGGACTGAGGTTAAATAATCACAGAATAGAAAATAAGATGAAGAGAAAATGGAATGGAGGCTTCCCCAAAAGGCAATAACTGGCTGGCTGGCATCCTGAACAACACTCCATTCCACAGTGTAACCTTTTCGTTGGTGGACACACTTGTACACTAATACTTCACAGATTAAAGTGGGTACAAAATAAAAGGGTGTAATTAAACTGAGTGAATATTAAGGAATCCAAGACTTATAAATGATGCTTTTGTTGAAACAAACAAACAAACAAAAATAAAATGGTAGCTTTTCAAGCTGTGCAATGTGAAAATCCTCTTTGGGCTGAATCATGTGGCATTTTTAGCTACTCATGTCCATAAAGACAGACTTTTGTGTTTTTTTAAAAAAACACCTTATAATAAACAAGACTTAGGAATACTTCAAGCCACATAAATACACTTTCCAAAGATTTCCCAGAATCAGCTTTGTAAATAAGTTCACAAAAGTTACTAGCCTGCAAACAACCAAATAACCCCTCCTCCCCACTGCGGGTCTGATATAAGATTAGTAGCCTGGGGTTCCATGCTGACTGCAGAGGAAATGAAGCCCTGTGCTTCACAACTAGCACAGAAATGCAGGATGCTAGGCTTTAAGCAGGTTAGTTAAAAATGGGCTGGTGGAGGAGGGATGGACCAACCCAAGGTTTCCCAAACTTGGCTCACCAGCTGTTTTTGGACTACAATTCCCATCATCCCTGTCCACTGGCCTTGCTAGCTAGGGATGATGGGAGTCGTAGTCCAAAAACAGCTAGAGACCCAAGTTTGGGGAACCATGGATGAACCTAACCCTTTCCCATCTGCTCAGTGAGTTAAGTGGACTAAAGGACTGACTCTTTAAAATGCTGATGCCAATGTCCTGTAAGAAGGTACAGTGCAATCAGGAATGTGGGGACACCTATTCTGAATTTCAGTCTGCCTCTATTCAACCAGCATATTGGCTATTATTAAAGTCCTTTACAAACAAACCAACAAACCCACATGCACTCAACACGAAATCGTGTAGCGTGGTACTGGTAATTAGATGTGTGAGTGTGCCAAACCATTGCACTGGGGTATAAAGGGAATCAATCTACCGGAGGTCTCTCCAGATGAGATGCGCTGCTGAAGGACATGACTGTGACAACCACCGTGTGTTGTTTATGACTCATCTCATGATACGGTTATTAGCCTTTGTAGTCCTCATGAGCAGCTGTGGCCATTAAAGAGCTTCTGGCACTCTGCTGGGAAAAGGATGTTCGGGTGAAGAGCCCTCTTGAATTCTCCCTAGACTTTTCAGTTGGCTCTGGCTTTTACTCTTTCTGAACCCTTTTTCTACAGTAGAGTGGAGTGTTGTTGCTATGCGTTCACCACTACTTTAGGGCTGCGCTTGCCAACATTTTTGGCACAAAAATACCGTTTGGAAAGGGCCTGCAATATTCCCTCACCCGAAAACTCAAGAATGTTTGCTTTAGTTCTTTCCAGCCTTTGGGTTCTTCTTCTCGGCTGCTCCTTCTGCAGAACTTTTTGAAGGCTTTGCCTCTCTCACTACGTGAATCCACCTGGTCAAGGAAAAAAAGGGTCTTTTTGAGGAGCAAGGGCTTTCATACAAAGCACCACCCAATTCCTCCCCCCCCCCAGTTGCTATTTATTGCTAAAGGAGGCCTAACTCCCAATGCAGAGAGCCACTTCTGCGCAATGACCCACCAGACACTTTTGGGAAATCCATGCAGGGCATGTAGGCAAAAGCTCTCAAACTAATACTGAGGAGCAACAACAGCTTGATGGATTCATTCCTGAGAGCTTCTGAAGGCAAATCTCTTGCGTTGAAGCCCTGCTCTGTCTTCACGACCACTCTGATTATCTTATTTCTGTTCCTTCACTCTCATTGCAAAAGGAACTGCATCTCTCAACAAGATACAATTCCCAAGGACGGTTATACTGATTTCACAGAACAAACAATGCAGCCAGCTACAAAACTGGGGAAGCTCAGTTGGTAGAGACTCTTAATCTCAGGGCCATGGATTGAAGCCCCATGTTTGGCAAAAGATTCCTGCATTGTAGAGTTGGACTAGATCACCCTTGCAGTACTTTCCAACTCTACAATTCTACAAAAACTGATGGCCTATGGGGATTTGTTGACAAGTAGAGCTAGCAGAGGGACCTCTTGGGGTGTCCATCACAGCTTTCCTCCTAGCCATACGGCAGCAAATATCCAGCAAAACCAGCACTGAATGGTTGTAAGTCTGTGATGGAGCAGAGCATTTATGCAAAGAAGATGCCAGCTTTAATCTCTGGCATCTCCACACAGGGCTGAAGAAGACCCCTGTCAAAAACCCTGGAGAGCCGCTGGCCACTACCAGTTAATGAATACAATATTGAGCTAGATGGACCAATAGTTTAACTTGATATAAGGCAGCTCCTTATGTTCCTATGAGGTTCTGGACCCTGTTGTTATTTACAGTTTTACTGTTTATATGTTGCATTTTTGTTTTAATGATACTGTTTACATAGCCCACCACTTGAAGATGTTTCAAATATTAAGCGATTTATAAAGATTTTTAGCAAGCAAGCAAGCAAGCAAACAAACAAACAAACAAACAAATAAACAAAAGCTTCTAGGTTACTTTTCAATTATTAGAGGCAACAGTGTGCTAAAAGTGGCAGACGCAGGTCTGAACTTAATCCAAGAAATGAAATAAAATAACACTTTGGGTACAGGATTCATGGCATCACATTCACCAAGGTTTGGTCCTGGCTATAGACCGTGGTTAAAGAGAAAGCAATGACTATGATGACTTTTGCTTAGCTGATGTGCTGTACTGACTTGAAACGACTGGGGAAGAGTTAAGTGGGTGTGAGCTCCTTTCCAGCAGGTGCCTAAAGTTTTCACACAAAGCTTGCACTCCTACGCACACTCCTATAAGCCCAACTGAACTTATTTCAAACACAGCGACCTAGGCTTCAGTAAATCACTTTTTAAAACAACATGCAACTAAAATGCTTTTCAATACAGTGGTACCTCAGGTTAAGTACTTAATTCATTCCGGAGGTCCATTCTTAACCTGAAACTGTTCTTAACCTGAAGCACCACTTTAGCTAATGGGGCCTCCAGCTGCCGCTGCACCACCGCTGCATGATTTGTGTTCTCATTCTGAAGCAAAGTTCTTAACCTGAAGCACTATTTCTGGGTTAGCGGAGTCAGTAACCTGAAGCGTATGTAACCCAAGGTACCACTGTACATATAATTAATATGGAACTGTTGACTAGTTCTCCAGCTTAGCTCACAATAAGATCAACCCCCCCCCCCACAAAATTTAATATAAATACAGTGGTACCTCGGGTTAAGTACTTAATTCATCCTGGAGGTCTGTTCTTAACCTGAAACTGTTCTTAACCTGAAGCACCACTTTAGCTAATGGGGCCTCCCGCTGTTGCTGCACCGCCGCTGCGCGATTTCTGTTCTCAACCTGAAGAAAAGTTCTTAACCCGAGGTAATATTTCTGATTTAGCAGAGTCTGTAACCTGAAGCATATGTAACCTGAAGCATCTGTAACCCAAGGTACCACTGTATTTCTGTTTCATGAGATCTGCTGACCTGGAATCAGAATTTCACTCTTTCCTATATAATTTCTTTTCTATTTCTCATTGATTTTTAATCACTGATGTGATGATTTTAGATTATTATCCTTGATCCCTTGCTAAAGCTTTCCTTCCACATCTCACATTATTCTGCATTGTTTCCAACAGAACACCTCGCTTGTCACTCATTCTTCACTTTTTCTCTCTCCTGGGTATAATTCCTCAATTGTCGTACTTTCTGATTCTCAAAAACAATTACAGCCACAATCTCACTGTTGGGTTTGCTGGAGAATGAAGAAGAGGAAGCTTGTATTGCATCTGCCGTTGCTGCCTCTGCACCTGCTCTCTGGGTGAACAGAGGATTTAGTCTCCATGGTTGTCAGTCCAGAACTTTCAACCCTGATCTTGTCAAAACAGATGCACGCGAGGACTTGTGTCGAGCTTGGTGAGATTACTCTTGTGTACAAAAGCAGTCACGTGCAGAAATCCTGGCAGAATCAGTTTCTTATTAAGGAAGGACTGAGTCCTTCAGAAGAACAAGCAAACAAAGCATGGATGGACAAAGCATCGATGGTGAGTATGTCTGAGGCAACATTGCCATCTAGAGACTGGGAAGCAATTACACTGGAATAGACTTTCTTGAAGACCTATGGAGAGTTTGTCTAAACTAAAGAGTGATAGGATGGATCTTTGAAAAGAAAATAGTGTCTTTTTATTATTTGGAGGTGGATATATATCTGCCCGTTAGAGAAAACAAGACTTCCCAGCTCAAATTTTTATATGCTTCTTTCAGTTTAACTATAGTTTCCATACTTGGTAAATTGAAACATGTGATCAGCTTCCACTCTTCAGATTCCCCCATTTCCTCTTAAACCTTGTTCTTCCTTTCACTTCCAATATTTTGCTTGTGAGCAGTACATGTGCATTTCAAACATATGCAGATTTTAAATGGATTTTCTGGAAATCAGTGGAGAACATTCCAGACAAAATTAATCATTTTTCAAGCACATTAAATGTAACAGGACATATTTATAAGTATTGATTCCATTCCAAAGAATCAAACTGCTGTAAAAGTGATTAATTTTGGCTGTATTGTGGCAAATATTTATTTCAAACACTGTATGATAAAAACATCTTTCCAGTATATTTATTGCCTAAACCTTTCCATTCACCTATTCCTTTTTCACGGAACTTATCTGTTCAAAAAATTCAGGAGTGCTGGATTCCTGTAAACCACACAGTGCTGAGCCCTGGGCATGTGACAATTTCTTCCTTCTAATCCTGGTTTCAGACAAACTAATGTTTACTGCTTTGTCCAGACTGGTAAACTATGGCTTGCACCTGCTGAATCCAGTTTGTAGAGCAAGTGCAAAAATAGTTTGGTGTCTGGAACATAACAACAACAACAACAACAGCTACAACAACAACAACAACAACAACAACACTACTACTACTACTAAAACAATACTACTACTACTACTAAAACAACAATACTTTTATTATTTATACCCCACTCATCTGGCTGGGTTTTCCCAGCCACTCTGGGCAGCTTCCAGCACATAATTATATGATGGATGTTTGATTGTTGTTACTTAATAATTGTAATAGTTTTATGTGTATATACTGAGAGTTGCTCTGAGGTTTATGCAAAGTTTATAAATGAAAAGTGATATTTAAGTTTTAAAAATAATTGAATAGGTTCCATCCCAAACTCCCTGGCTCCACGACGTTTCTCCATCCCAGAAAATGGGAGAGCAAATTCCAGTCAGGCAAAGGCACATGAGAAGTGGGGGGAACAGGACCAAAGAGGGGTGTGGCCTGGAGAGAGGGAGTAGGCTGGGGAGAGTCCTGAGGACCAGGTAGAGAGAACTGGAGGGCCGTAGGTGGCCCTCAGGGCTGAGGTTTCCAGTTCCTGGTCTACACTGCACAGCAAAGACTCACACAGGAGTCTTCCTCTGCCCTACCTGGCGATGCCAGAAGTTGAAGTACGGATATTTTCTATAAACATGTGCTTAATGAATTTATTATGGCCCTTCCTGTTAAGCAAATGTATCTGCAAATCATCAGTGTTGTTAAATTCCAAGAAAGTCTGTTAGGACTGAGGTACAAGAATTCCCACACATCAGGTTATTTGTGTGTGTATTGGGTAATAAACCCAAGGTTCTCTGAGTAATAAAGCAATGTCTCCTTGAAAGATACACATTGACAGCGGCTTCCTTAGCTCTATAGAAACCAACAATAAAGTAATAAAGACATCCTTCAGAAAGAGTACGTTTCCGCCTTACCTGAAAAAGCACTAATTTCTTGTAAGTCTGATGCTTTAATGAGGAAGTAAGGTGAAAGAAGATGTGAAATTCAGTTTGCAGGAAGTTCACAGACTGACAAAGATTGCTCAAGAAAGGAATGTCCAGAGGCCTCTGCAACATTTTGCAACACAGCTTAGTTATACAGTCATACCTCAGGCTGAAGCTGCTTCAGGTTGAGTGCTTTCAGGTTGCGCTCCGCGGCGACCCGGAAGTAACAGAACGCGTTACTTCCGGGTTTTGCCTCTCGCGCATGCACAGACGGTCAAAATGACATCATGTGCATGCGTGGAAGCGGCGAATCGTGACCCGCGCAAAAATAGGTTGCGTTCGCTTCTGGATGCGAACGGGGCTCCGGAGCGGATCCCCTTCGTATCCAGAGGTACCACTGTACATAGCTAGTCTCATGGCTGGTGCAAGGCATTATGGGAGAGGGAGTAGAAGGCTCTATCCCAGGGGTAGGCAACCTAAGGCCCGGGGGCCGGATACGGCCCAATCACCTTCTCAATCCAGCCCACGGATGGTCCAGAAATCAGCATGTTTTTGCATGAGTAGAATGTGTCCTTTTATTTAAAATGCATCTCTGGGTTATTTGTGGGGCCTGCCTGGTGTTTTTATATGAGCGGAATGTGTGCTTTTATTTAAAATGCATCTCTGGGTTATTTTGGGGGCATAGGAATTCGTTCGTTTCCCCCCAAAAAATATAGTCCGGCCCCCCCATATGGTCTGAGGGACAGGGGACCGGCCCATGGCTGAAAAAAGGTTGCTGACCCCTGCTCTATCTCAGAATCATGGATTTAAAACTCTGGAGAAAAGGCTACAAGCTACTTCTCTAATCCTGCAGATGAAGCCACATATAACAGTACACATTAGAAGTGATTGATATATAATAAATGGCAATAATAGTAACAGCCTTAACAAGTGTGGTGAATAAAACTCGGGTGTCCCTAATGAGAGATAGAGATGTGGAAGGTGAGCAGCTATTTTCCATTGAACGATAAATCTCCAAAATGTGTTTAATTGGAATGATTTTGTGAATGCAAGTGAGCCAAAGTAGTCATAAACAAGTGCATCAGGGACCCCCAAAACGGTCACCAGTTTGCTAGTGGTAACAATCAATGTCATTTTACAGCAGGGAAAGTCCCTACACTACTTTATTGTAGGAATAATAATAAAAAAGAACTGTCAGAAATACAGAAAAGTCTTTCTACATGATGTCAGGTGATAGAACTGCTGTACGTACGCGCCCAACACCCACTGCTCCTCTGTAACATCTTCCCTCCTGCATGTGACAAAGGTGAGCTTCACTGGCTATTCAAAATAATGATTGACTAGCATGGCAATGAGGAAACTATGGCCCTCCATATGTTGTTGGACTACAACTGCCGTCATCCCAGACCGTGTGAGCTGAGACTGAGGGGAACTGAGAGCCCAACAACATCAGGAGGCCAGAGTTTTCCCATCAGAGACTAGCAATTCCTTCAAGAAACTGTAGACTCCTGTTACTTCTGCTAAAGCAAGGCAGGTAAGGAAAGCTGTGCCTATTTTTCTCCCATGTGACACTATGATGGGTGAAGCTTTTCTAAGCGTCAAATGTCCTAATATAGAAGTAATGCAGACCTTGTTTAAGAAAAGGCAGTTCCAAAGAAATGGGTTTTAAAAACGCACTCGAAAACTTGTATGCTGGAGCTATGCCAACATTAGTGGGGGTTTTGTTTGCAAGGACCTGCAGCTCCTCACCTTTTAACAGGCAAAAAGGTTTGCCGGATTCCCCACTTCTTAAATACTCTTATCTATCTGTGGAGGATATTCTGAATAATGCATTTTAGAGGGAGCACCGGAGATGAGTTCATGGAGCCAGTGTGGGGGTGTAGCAGCCTGGAAAAGTCGGGGAACCACCACTGCTCTTGGCAGTTATCTTTATCGTTACCAACTGTCACTGACTTCGAGAGAGGAGCCTGCACACCAGATGGCAGCCAAAACTGTTTCTAATCATCTCTGCACACACACATTTTTGACTCGGGCGTCTAACGTCCCGCTCTCTACCCCCTCCTCGCCGGGAAAGGAGGAAATCCCCTGGCAGAGCAGAGCTGCTGCGTCGAGATAGCAACTCAACTGGTGCTCGTCATCTCCCTTCCCTCGCGCCCCCTCCCCTCTTTCGGGGCCGGAAGGACGGGAGGAAGGGGCATGTTCTCCAAAGGAGAGGTGAAAGCTATCTGATCACATGGGGACTCCCTTTTCTCGGCTCCTCTACTCCAAGCTCGCCCAATCTTGCTGCCTTCTGAAATTGCTTGGCGCAGGTAAACGTATCAGTGAGTGTGTGTGTGTGAGAGAGCGAGAGAGCGAGCGCAGGAATCGTAAGATTTTAATCTGAGCTTGTTTTTCAACTGCAGCAAAAAAGCAAGAAAAAGGGGGTTGGGAAGCAATCGGATGTGGAAGGGCGTAGGGCGAGGTTATGCTTTTAATTAGAATAACAATACGGGGGACAACGGTAGCTCACCTTGCTCTCTGGCTACTGGCGTTTTCTAGGCAAAGGAGGCCGGGGAAATCCCAATGCTTGGTTTGCGCCAAAACGTGGCGCCCGCTGCCTGGGCTCGGACCTTGCGCTTGCTTTGCGCTTTCGTGCCCAGCCGGAAGCGCAAGTGAAACTGAAACTGAAAGTGTGATTCCAGCCAGGGGCTTGGCTTACTAATCGGCGAGGCCTTGTGGGACGGGCATCCCGTTCAATTACACAAGCGATCGGGCTGATTGGTGCAACTGCTTTCGGCGAGGATGGCACCGTCTGCAAGCCAGACCCTGCAAGCCAGACCTAGACCAAAGCAGGGAGATACTAGGAGGGGGAAAACAGCCACTTATTCTTCCTGGGGCGTTATTTTCTAGTTTATTTGGTTCCACTTGCCAGATCAACGAGCACCCCTTTCTCGGAGGGTAAGCTGAGGAAGAGGGAGGTTGTACTGTATTAGCATATTTTGGGGGGTAAGGTTTAAAGTGGCCTTTTTATTTTGAACAGTTCCAGCACCACCTTGATTATGACCAAGCAGCTTGCTGCAAAATAATAAACAGGACTTTGAGGTCACCAGAAGCCTTCATCAGGCTGGAATGGCACAACGAGGTTTAGCAAAGGGCAGGGGTATGCGTTTATATGTTTGATAAAAAAAGCTGGCTTGGTATTCAGGACAAAACAAAACGTCACAAAAATACAAGCAAGCCTTTGAGTCCACCAGAACTCTTCATCAGGTTGGGTAATGTAGCAAGGCTTAGCAGGGTAAGAGAAAAGCTGATGTTGAAACTACAGTGGTACCTTGCAAAACGAATGCCTCGCAAGACAAAAAACTCGCAAGAAGAAAGGGTTTTTTGTTTTTTGAGCTGCTTCGCAAGAGGATTTTCCCTATGGGCTTGCTTCACAAGACGGAAACGTCTTGCAAGTTTGTTTCCTTTTTCTTAGAATCATAGAATCATAGAATCATAGAGCTGGAAGAGACCACAAGGGCCATCGAGTCCAACCCCCTGCCAAGCAGGAAACACCATCAGAGCACTCCTTAACACCGTTAATACAGTTGCGACTTGACTTCGAGGAGCAACTCATAGAACGCGGTGTGGTAGCCTTTTTTGAGGTTTTTAAAGACTTTGGTGATTTTTGAAGCTTTTCCAAAACTTTCCCGACACCGTGCTTCGCAAGACGAAAAAAATCGCAAGACGACAAAACTCGCGGAACGAATTAATTTCGTCTTGCGAGGCACCACTGTACTGTGGTCAAAAAGTTTGCTTTTGTATGAGCTTAGAAGGGGTGTAGCTATGGGGGGAGGCTGTTACGAGCTCTTCGGGTGGAGGAACAGACTTGTGGGCTTTGTCTAAGTATGGAGTGTATAAAAACAACTGTTATTTCTGGAGTGTCTTCCAATGAGAAGCCAGAGAGAACCATGAACAATGTGGGTGCTATCAAGGATTTAGCTAGATGTTTGGGTAAAGTGAACAGCTACAGGCCAGTGTGGTTTTAAGTGGAGTAAGTTGAATTCAGTAGGGCTTCATTTCTGTCACCAACCCAAATTTTGAATTGTCCCTCCTTTTGTAGCTAGCTTTACTAGGGTTTCTAGGAGCCTAAGCAGAGCACAACAGCATAAGGCCAAAAACCCATCTATTACAGCATTCTGTTCCTACAGTGGTCAACTAGATGCCTATGGGAAGCTCACAAGCAGGACACAAATGCAACAACTCCTGTTGTTGTACCCTAGAAAATGGTATTCAGAAATATACTACTAAGATATTGAAGGTAACAGAACTATCCCTGGTGGTCTAGTGGTTAGGATTTGGTGCTCTCACTGCCAGGGCCCAGGTTTGATTTCTGGTCAAGGAACACGTCTTTAACAAGGCCTGGATAGACCAGTTGGTTTAGAGCATGGTGCTGATAACACCAAGGTTGCAGATGTGATCCCTGTATGGGGCTGCTGCATTTTCCAGCATTGCAGGGGGTTTGACTAGATAATCCTCAGGGGCCCTTCCAACTCTTCACTTCTGTGATTCCATTATCTTTGATAGCCATTGGCAGCTTCATCCTCCATGAATTTTTCTAATCCCCTTTGAAAGCAGTCCAAGTAGGTGGCTATGGTCACATTTTGTAAAAGTAAATGCCATAGTTTTAGCTACATGCTGTGTGAGGTTTTTTTCTTTTATCTGTCCTGAATGTGCCATCACAAGCAAAAGTCCTATCCTGTCATTGTACCCTAGAAACTGGCATTTGGAAGTTACTGATTGGATACAGGAGGTAACAGAACTATCCCTGGTGATCTAGTGGTTAGGATTCGGCGCTCTAACTGCCACAGCCTGGGTTCGATTGCCGATCAGTAGATGCTGTATCCTAGAAACTGGCATTTGGAAGTATACTGATTGGATACTGGAGGTAACGGAACTATCCCTGGTGGTCTAGTGGTTAGGATTCAGCGCTCTCACTGCCACGGCCTGGGTTTGATTGCCGGTCAGTAGATGCTCAGTTCTAGCATTGTGAAAGAAAATTGGATGGGGGGAGCATCTGCAGGTAAGATGGTGCCAGGCAGATCCATGAGAGGGAAGGTGGCTGGCTCATCTGCCTGCTGCCCTGGGAGAGGAGCTGACACACATTTTTCTGACTGTAGCTTGCTTTTACATTTTTTCTTTCTGGTTGTTGTTGTTTTTAAAATAGTGTGAAGTTGTGGTTGATGTTTTCTTCCAGGGTTTTTCTGAGAACTAGTACTGCCATGGCCAGCTTTGAAACTGAAGATACAGAAGAGACTGTGACCTGTCTCCATATCAAAGTCTATCATCCAAGTCAAATGGAAAAGAATGTATTCCAAGCCTTCCACTTTTGCCAGCCACATCACGTGAAAGTAGATGACCTAGTGAAGTTTGGAAGAGATGGTCAGGTCTGCCGCTTTAACTTTGTAGATGGACGGGCCTCACGTATTCAGTTTGCTCTGCAGTGTTTCAGACACTTCAACAGCTCAAAGCTGGGTTTCGAGATTAAGAATTTGAGCAAGAAGACAAAGCTGTTTGTGGATCTCGCTGAACTGGCTTACCTGAATAAGGCTGAGTTGCAAGAGACATGCATGGTTTGCTTTGGAGAGTACCAAATGCTATTGGAAAAAGAAGAAGGACAGTCAGATAAGTATTTTGACATCCGCTTTGAATTATCAAAAACACCCATGTTGCAGCCAAAAAACTTGTCTTGGCGGGAACCTATACCTGAATGTGGCTTTTCATGTGCTGAATCTCCAGTTGAGATAGATGAGACGGAAGAAATGGGAAACGCCCTCCATGAGAAATGGACTTACTAGTTTCAATGTTACAAATTCAATGTTGTTGGTTTTTTGCCCTATGTACTATTGCAGTTGAATGGTATCCTTCATATATGTCCAATATATGCCTACACTATGAATAGGTTAGCATTGTTCTTTGTAAGCTGCCACTTTACAGATATTTTGGCATCATTGCTTAAAATGCTGGTGAGGAGCCACCAGTCTGTGAGCCTAATTAGCTGGTCAGTGGCACTTACAAAACACAATGCCTTTGCCTGCATGGTTTGACTTCAAACTGCATGGGCAAAGGAAAACAGGTTACCTGCTGTCATTGTGATTGACACGGCATCCCCTATCAAAATTGGCTCCTGGGGGTGGGGAAGGTAAATATCTGGCCCACCATTGGGATCCAGTTTCCCACCTCTGGCTTAAAACAGGTAAATGATAATCTATCATACAGCCAGAGGACTTGGCAGTAACAATGCAGGCTTTCAATACTTTTCAGCAGTGGATGACCTGTAGCCTTCCAGATATTGCAGGACTCCCAGCAATTCCAGCTGTCAGTTCCAGCCAGCATGCCCAATGATCATGGGATAATGGGAGTTTTAGTCCAAAAGCTGCCACAGGCCACAGGTTAGCCACCTCTATTCTAAGGACTACCTGAAGGCAAAAAGAAAATTCTGACCCTGTAATACCACTGTCATCTTGGATGGATGGCTAACTATCACCCAGCAATATAAAACTGGAACCAATTGCTTTCCTTTTTAAACTGGTAATGTTTTGTTTAAATACAACACTGCAAGCCTGCCCAAAAGCAAAAGAAACTTGGAGAACATAATGGGGTATGCAATATCTAAAGGCCTCTTTTATATTTCATAGCCTGACCTGTACATGCTTCCTGCTCTGTTTCTGAACAGCTGTTGATTTGAAATTGCTGCAAGTTGTGAAAGTACATAAACGCATGCATGCTAGCATTACTACTGCTGTGCAACTATTTTGATTCCATTTGGACACCATGCTGTGTTCTCTTGTGCTAGTAGCTGTTAGATTGTGAGATTAGGATTGGGGCAGAGGTGACTTCAAATTTGCATTTAACCAAGAGGAACAATGGGGTAGACCTGGTCTAATCAGGTTTGGTTCCCCTTATTAATGAGGTCCACTTGGTGCCTTTGCTGACCTTGACGAAAAAATACATATTTTCCAGGCTTTTGCGACGGTGACTGCTATTAGCATGCTCCTAGAGCTTTATAATGGGACGCGGGTGGCGCTGTGGGTAAAAGCCTCAGCGCCTAGGACTTGCCGATTGAAAGGTCGGCGGTTCAAATCCCCGTGGCGGGGTGCGCTCCCGTCGCTCGGTCCCAGCGCCCGCCTAGCAGTTCGAAAGCACCCCCGGGTGCAAGTAGATAAACAGGGACCGCTTACCAGCGGGAAGGTAAACGGCGTTCTGTGTGTTGCGCTGGCTCGCCAGATGCAGCTTGTCACGCTGACCACGTGACCCGGAAGTGTCTGCGGACAGCGCTGGCTCCTGGCCTCTAGAGTGAGATGAGAACACAACCCTAGAGTCTGTCAAGACTGGCCCGTACGGGCAGGGGTACCTTTACCTTTTAGAGCTTTATACTGCTGTTATGAGTGGAACAGGGGGTTGTTTTGTGTATTGCTCATGATCTGCACGTATTTCTGTGTGACTGTGCTTGTAAAATATTTTTTTAACTTATGCTTAAAGTATGTTACAAGTCTCCTGGAGGCCTTCTGTGTAACAAGCAACTAAGAAGTTTACTAAATAAACACAATATAATCACAATCTCTCAGCCTAACTCATCACAGGGTGTTGCAAGGATAAGAGGCGGTTAAGCAGAGAACTGCCTACATTACCCGTAGCTACTTAAGGGTAGGATAAAATGCAATTAATAGTATTATTAAAGATTCAGGCTGCAGTCATCCAAAGTTAGACTGCTTAAATGGGATTTATGTTGCCAAGCTTTATGCAGGATTGCAGCCAAATTGAAAATCAAGTTCAGCCCTCAGGGAAAAAACTGGTTACAGTGTCAAAAATGAAGAAACATGTACACCATGCATTTAAAGCACTCTTCTGTCACTTTAACAGTCATGGCTTCCCCCAAGAATCCTGGGAATTGTAGTTTTAAGGGTGCAGAGCATTTATTTAATAAAGTTTATACACTGCTTGATCGCAAAAAAACAACCATCTCAAAGCAGTTTACAAAAAGGGTAGGACAATAAAATTGTAGATAAAAACAGATAAAAACAAATATTTAAAACTTTAAGAATTTTAAAATCATAAATATGCTAAAGACACTCATCAACATTCTACAAATCTGGGTAGGCTTGTGTAAACAAAAATGTTTATAGCGGGCGCTGGGGGAAATAAAGGTGCCTGTCTGATGTCAGCAGATAGGGATTTCCAAAGTTAGGGTCTGCCACAAGGATAAATTTCTTACAAATACTGAACAGGTATTATGTGGCATATGTAAAAGTGTCAATTCTGTAGTTAGATCTCCCACAGAGCTACAATTCCCAGCACCCTTTACAAACTAGTATTTACAATTATTTTGGGAAGGGGAACCATGACTGTTAAAGTGCTGCAAGCGTGTTTTAAATATACAATATGGTGTTAATGTGATCACAGGTTTTCACAATGGGTCATTGTATGCTTAAGAATATCAGGAAGGCAAGGGGTGGTGTCTTTCAGCTAAATATACCAACATAACGTGACAAGGGCAGTGGGGCCAATATGTGATAGATAGCAAAGCCACAAGTCTTTTCAGTAGTAACAGAACAAAGATTGGAATGAGGGACAGTAGGCATTAGCTATGTAATAAGACAGCAAAGAGGGACGCGGGTGGCGCTGTGGGTAAAACCTCAGCGCCTAGGACTTGCCGATTGCATGGCCGGCTGTTCGAATCCCCGCGGCGGAGTGTGCTCCCGTCGTTCGGTCCCAGCACCTGCCAACCTAGCAGTTCGAAAACACCCCCGGGTGCAAGTAGATAAATAGGGACCGCTTGCCAGCGGGAAGGTAAACAGCGTTCTGTGTGCTGCGCTGGCTCACCAGATGCAGCTTGTCACGCTGGCCATGTGACCTGGAAGTGTCTGCGGACAGCGCTGGCTCCCGGCCTATAGAGTGAGATGAGCGCACAACCCTAGAGTCTGGCAAGACTGGCCCGTACGGGCAGGGGTACCTTTACCTTTACCTTTAAGACAGCTAAGTGCAAAGTTTTTTGAATTTTAGACTGAATTCTATCAAAAGTTATTTTACCAAGTTCTGTTTCTTCAGAGGTGGAGAACTGATGTGAAAGTTCCAAAGAACCACCCTGCTGAATCAGACCCAAGCCTCATGTAGTCCAGCATCCAATTTTCCACTTTGTCAATCAGAAGTTTATAGAAAGTGCAGGAGCAAGAGAGGGCAACAGCTGCCTCTTGATACTGGAAGAAGTATAAAATAATTGTGATTAGTAGCCATTGATAAGACAAATTCCAGAAGTATAAGGCTGATTGCCATCCAAATTGGAGTCTCTCACTACAGTCCATAGCAGGAAGAGATTAATTTGCCCCACCTTTGCTCTTCAGAATTCTACCAGTCCAATTCCACCACCAACCCCAAACCCGCTGGTAGTGGTGGGGAAGCCACCAACTCATATATACCATGCAGGAGTCCCCATTTGGTCTGCAAGTCTGTTTTCCCCAAGCCATGCCCACTAGCCCTATGCCTGATGAGGCGAGATACGGGGCAGGTAAAGATGCAACTCCTGCCAAAACTAGGGTTTGCAGGTGCCAGTCAGCTGCATGTGCTAATGCATGCCTTTGCCCTTGCAGTATTAAAATCAACTGATTGGGTGGCTCTGCTGACCTGTCAGGGAACTGGGAGAAGCAAGGAACTTGTCCATCAGCTAGGCAAGCCTCCTAACCCCATGACCTCTGGGAATGGCACATCCCTCAGTTAAGGTAGAAAGCAAGCTTTTTGCCTGTGTTCATTTTTCAGCAGAGCAGGCAATTCTTGCATTTCAACTCACTTCACTTTCAGGTACCAGTTTGAACAGGTAGTATCAGGCTAGTTCTGAAGTGTGTAAAAATTTATTCACAGCTTGAGAAATTTAAAACTTTAAGGACTGATAACATGAAAAAGTCAGGAAGAGACAGAAGCGCATGTCAAAACCAAAAATATACATCTGAAGTGTAGAAATCTTATAATAAAGCATATTACAGGCATTGCAAAATGCAACACTTAAAATGAAAATATATTATGCAACAAAGCTCCCAATTACGAAATGCAATATATTAAGAAAGGATAAGCTGTTTAATGTCATATGTACATGTGGCCAATATCTTTGTTAAACATAAAAGGCACAGGGAGAGACAAACCAATCTATAGTGATCCTGGCATACTATATGGGTTAAAATAACTATATAAACATTTGATAATTATTTATTGCCACTGACCACTTTACATCCATATTATTGGGGCAGTGAATAAAATGTATAAAAGGCAAACATTTGGAGTCTGTAATGAAGTATTATAAATTAATCAAAGATAGTGAGAGCAAGAAGAGGTAAAAGGAGCAGGAGCCAAAAGAAAGAGATTACTGATAATAACATAATAGTAATGAAGGCCTCTTACAGGGCAATAGAGATAGAGATGTTGAGTCTGAGAGTAAGGAAAGTAAATGCTGTCATTTCCCCCTCAGTTTATGGCCATAACAAAGGGTGCTGCCATTGGTAGCAAAGCTTCAGCAGGAGACAGAGCTGCTACTAAAGTTGATCAATTATTTTCTGTGCTGCTGCTTTGTGTTTCCTTGCCCTTGAGGCAGCTGCTTGTAAATATCTGCAAAAGCAACCTCTCCATTTAGGAAGCTAGCAAGCAGAAATCCCTACAAGAAGGAGGAAGTATTAAGAAATCATGTAAAGCAAGTATTCTTGCTCTCTGATTGACTGTACTGCTGAACTCTGCAATATTCAGATTTTCCATGAACCTAAAATCCGCATGGCAGACATGTACTGTGGTGGTTTATAAAAGAGCAAGTACCATTTCAAAGCAGCCTTCTTTTCTGGGGGGAAAGAGGATATAGGAGGATAGAGGCTTTTCTGCAGTGCAGAGTCATGGGTTCCAGAACAATTCTAACTGGCACTGAGGATCTTCTCTTTAGAATTAAAATCCACAGGACAATTTTTAAGAGAAATAAAATATTAGGCAATATCATCATCATCATCATTCTCCAACATATTTCCAGCAATAATTAAACTTGATTAAGTTACAGATTTTGTCACTAATCTTAATTAGTTAAATGAATGGAACTTTCACATACCAGGTAAGCTTGGACTGGAATACTAATTTGCATTAATACAGCCACAGAAATTAGTCATGCTTTCCATCTTCCATATCAAAAGAACACTATGTTCGAGTTTCCGATATTAATATCAGTGTTCATTAAGTTAGCAACAGTGAAACAAAATTATTTGTGCACAACTTAAAAATATATGCATCTTTTGGCATTTCAAGTTGGTAGGCAATCTGAACCTTTGGTTCTGTAGAATCTAAAGTTTTACTTCCAAAAACCAGCCTTTTCATTTCCAGTGTTTAAAACAGAGATTCTTTCAAAGTTTTCTAACAATATTCACTAGCTCATTACTGCACAAGAACAATAATGTATTAAATGATACTTTTAAAAACCTTTTTAAGTGTGAGAGGCATTGTGCTTGGGAGGGATCTGGTCAGTTTCATGAAGTCAATAAATAAAAGGGTTGAAGATCAATTTCACATGTAAAATTTCATTTCTTCTTATCAGAACAAGTTGAACAGAAAAAAATAATACCTGTAAAACTGTTCTAACATTCAAGTATTAAGGTTTTAAGTACTTCCTATATAAATTATTGTGCCAATGTCAATACTTAAAGCAAGTATGCATAAGTGAGCTGAATGTGGCTCTTCAGACTTCTCTATCTCGCTCTTGGGACTCTCTCAAAGGCCACGTTTCTCAACAGCCCTATTCCAGTGCTTTTGCCTGGCAACAATATATCCTTGAACTGTGATAATGCCTCTTGCTTACCTGGATGGACAGACTGTGTGCGTCTGAGCACACATAAATTCTGGTTTTTGCATGGCTGGAATTTAGACTGCCGAACAAGGTATGTTAACCCCTGCCCATTTTTGCTTCTGGCTCAACCACTACTGCCATGTGGCCCCTGAAATGTTTCCCATGAGAGATAGCCCTCAGGCTGAAACAGGTTGCTCATCCTAGATTCAAAGAAATTAGAAATACAGCTCTAGAACAAGATCGTTGATTAAAACATGAAGCTGCGATTTGTCATTTAGTGCAGACAATTGTGTACTAAAACCCAACAATAGACACAACAGAATCACTCAAGTATTTTCAAAGAATTTCAAAGGTAGATGATAAAATTGCACTTAAAATTCTGAATTCAGATAGCAAACCATACTCTTCATTCTTTTAACTGACATAGTTTCCTTTTTCTATAGGAAATCTGGAGCTCAGTTCACCAAGTACTGTCACTGTGCAACTTCCTTATTTTAAAGGAGGCTGTGCAGCAGCAATGATTGGAGGATTGTGCACAATACAGATTTGTAGGTTTTTCCCCAACTTCAACCATTTGGTCAGATAGCCAAGGGCCACACAATTTCATTATCTGTCCTGTTGGTCAGTATCAGATTTTTTTTGGTCTGATGCAGACAGTTCTAAGACGGGGTTTACAAAGCCAGCATACTCAGAGTTGCCATTATCATCCATTTCAGCACTAACAAAATCATTCTCCCATTCCAAACCATTAGAATCATCAGATGCAGAAGTTGGGTTACTTCCAGTTTTCTTGCTGCTAAATTTCAGTGCTGCTCGAAGAATGTCTTCTTCAGTTTTTGAGCGTTCTCGCAATGGGACCATTCTGTTCATGCCTGAAATTTTTTTAAAAAACCTGTTTAAAAGCAGTATACTATATTTGGGAAAAACCATGCATTTGACTTTCAATAAGAGATGCATCCTGAATTAAATAGCAGTTAAAGAAATATATGATTGATGAGGTGAACTGGCTCTCTTTCCTAAAGGTATGTCCAGCTTGTTTCTCTATGCTGTATTTTAAATCTTAATTAGCCCCTGTAAAACATTTAAACGCTTTTCTGTGAACTATAAATCACAGGCATCTTTGAAAAACACACTGCCTTCCGAGTTTGCAGAATACAAGTTTCTGTTTAGGCACAGTGGAAGTGAAAAAACAGTCACTACATTATTGCACCTGAATAGGAAAGAGTGAAGTAGTAGCACACCATTAGCACTTCCCTTCAAAGACATTGCAGCAGCAGCAGCAGCAGCACCAGCAGCTGATTACTACTACTACTACTACTACTACTACTACTAATACAACAAAAACCATCAGTTCATTCAATAGCAAAAACATCATTATGCCAGTTTTGCAAAGTTATATCTGACATAAATGTAAAAAACAGTAATTCCATAATGCAAAAAAGCAAGTAGTTAAGGCTGTCAAGGTCTCATAAATTTGCTGTTTAAATCTAAAAAGAACCCATTCTGCAACAGAAGTAACCACAATTGCACGAATAAATGGAAACGGGAGTAACTAATTTCATATGACTGCATTTGTGTTTTATTCAGGTTTTTACGTTAACATTGGCTTATTCTGGCAATTCTACTTCACTTAACCAAACCAACAAATACTTAAAAGTTATATTCATCTCCCAATTACCAGTTTCCACACTATGGAAGCAAGATATGCAACTCTGAGAGGAATATTGAAATGGGATTTCACCCCACTCTGTGTTTTTTAAATATCCCAACAGTATCTATTTGCTTAGATGTTCAAACAGACCTTTGGTATTATTCATATGCTTAGGTCAGCAAAATCAATATAGCACAGAACAAATACCTTCTTCATCTTCCCATTCTAAATCTAAGGAATTACTGTCATCATTTCCACTTGTCGATTTGGTTTTTGTCATCAAGTCACAACTGCTCTCTGTATTTGGTGTCAGAACAGTGGCATCTGAGGACAGCCCTGTGAGCAAAACAAGTATTTATACTTCAAATATACCAGCACCATTAAACAATACACCAGCCCAACAGCTTTTAGCTTTAGTAATATTAAAATTTGCAAAATGCCACACAACTGTTATCTAGAATATATATTGTGGCATTTTGATTGCACGCATGCCAAGCAACATTCTCTTTAATAAAGACATCTACAGCAGTAACCCTAGGATATATATATATACCAAAATGTCTTGACACTTTAAAATAAAGCCTGCATATGAAAATAATGGGTTCTTATTGCAGATCAGTAGATGTTCCTCTAGGACGTTGAATAAATTTTTAAGAAAGGGAAGTGAATTTTGAATTGCTGTAATTGACATATGTATAGTGTGCACCTACATGCAAGAATCATAGAATCATAGAGATGTGTAAGGGTTTTCAATACCCTTTGTAGTATTTGAGCTACTTGGTTGTTGTTGTTTAGTCGTTTAGTCGTGTCCGACTCTTCGTGACCCCATGGACCAGAGCACGCCAGGCACTTCTGTCCTCCACTGCCTCCCGCAGTTTGATCAAACTCATGCTAGTAGCTTCAAGAACACCATCCAACCATCTCATTCTCTGTCGTCCCCTTCTCTTTGTGCCCTCCATCTTTCCCAACATCAGGGTCTTTTCCAGGGAGTCCTCTCTTCTCATGAGGTGGCCAAAGTATTGGAGCCTCAGCTTCACGATCTGTCCTTCCAGTGAGCACTCAGGGCTGATTTCCTTCAGAATGGAGAGGTTTGATCTTCTTGCAGTCCATGGGACTCTCAAGAGTCTCCTCCAGCACCATAATTCAAAAGCATCAATTCTTCGGCGATCAGCCTTCTTTATGGTCCAGCTCTCACTTCCATACATCACTACTGGGAAAACCATGGCTTTTACTATACGGACCTTTGTTGGCAAGGTGATGTCTCTGCTTTTTAAGAGCTACTTTTATTGCTGCTACTTGGTAGCAGCAATAAAAGCTGTGGCTGAAGAACATCCACACACACAAAATACTTACTGCTGCTCCGAAAAGCTTCATATTGTAGTTTTACATTCCTCAGGTAGGAATCAAAGTCTTCTTCTGTCACTGAGCTGTGAAAGAACAAACACGTTACATCAAGGAGGACCAAGTTCAGAACCAAAGATTGGCTTACAACACCAACATATAGTTTCCTACATTTTGAATGTGATGGGTTGGAGCCAGTGTAATAATATTCCTACTAGAGGAATGGGATGTGGGAGAATATTTCTTCCCATTTCATTCTGTGAATTTGCAACCTACAAATTTACAAAGGGAACAAGGGTACATCCACCTGCTGCTTCAAATGAATTAAAAATTGAAGTTGTTTCTGCATAAAAATTATACAGCGATTTCAAATTCCCTGGCAAGCTAAATATTAAAGGCTCCTGACTGAATATCTTACCTTAAACCGTCTCCATTGCTTGCCAGTTGGGCTCTTTGCAGTCTTTGTTGCTGGAATTTTAAAAAAATTAACATACGTTTCAAGAAATAAACTCAAAAGAATGCAGCTTAGCTTAAACTCTCTAGTCCAAGTCAGATGTATGAACATACCTACTCAACAGGGCAGTTTATTTGCTCAACTATTATGCCTGTCTGCACAGTGCCTGATTGTTTCTCATTAACAGCAGAATGAGGCTTTTTTCTCTATGACATTCCTATATTGCCTTTCCATTAAAATATAAACAAACTGGAGGGTGCTCAAGTATCAGACTGAGCAAATCCCATGACCTTCCAATAAAGTTGAAAATGTCTCACAATTTTATCCTGCTTCCTAACTTGCAGAAACAAATTTCATTCTGTTCTTGGTTCTTCTAAACTTTTTATTGGCACTTGTGACTATTTTGCAGCAGCTAAAGAATGAAGGAGGACTGGATATATAATGCCTACACAGGAAGCTGTCTTATATTGAGTCAGAACATTGGTTGAGTATTGTCAACAGGGACTGTCAGCATCTCTCCAATGTTTCAGATATGAGCCCTACCCAGACCTGCCTAGTGATGCCAGGAATTGAATCTGGGTCCTTCTATATGCTAAGTACATGGGTTACGCCCATATTGGGGGGGCACATGTGTGAGTCACATGGCGCACCTGGCCCTATCAGGCCTTGGTGCGCCATGTGATGTCACATGCGTGACACCTTGGGTCTCCCGCTGGGCAACTACAGTGATAGTACCTATGGTACATGTTCTGCCATCAAGCTACAGCCCTTCTCAGGTTTGTTTGTTGCAGCGAATCCATTCCTAGTCATTCTAGAAAGGACAGTACCATAAGGATAATAAAATAAAATAAAATGCATAATTTAACAAATGTAGAAAAAAAGAAATCAAAGACATTTCATCAGCTAAAATACTGATGTTGGATAACATTTAGAAGCAGTCCAGTACGTGAGGCTGCATTTAACTATGTCATTTCTGATGCAACCAACACCAGTTACAGAAACATCAGTGTGCTGTTTAAAATGTATTTTAATAAAAGTGTGACACAATTGCTGGAAGAAATAAAATACTAGAATACACTTTGCCTCCCATAAAAATAACTACACTTTTTCTTAAAGCATGTAGACCAAGCTATTGTCGTTTTCTTAACTACTGGGCTGACCTGACAAAGCCGTCCTTAAGATGTTCTGTGGTCTTTTATGAAATCTTAATTAAGTGCTTACATTTGGATGCAGTTGGTTATTAAATTACATAGTCCAAAAACCTTTTCAGCGGCTGCCAGAAATCCTGGGATGCAACATAAATACCGAGGATTTATTATTATTATTCCAAAATACTAATCCTTTATACACCATAAGGATCTGGTATTCCACTCACCTTTGCTTTAGAGTTCCTAATTGCATTGAAACCACTTCCTCACACAGACCATGCGGCAAGAAGTTACAAGACTTAGTATTATATATGGCCTTGTTCAGACTTAGCTCTGCTGCTTCAACAAACTGGTTTGCTGAAATATGGATGACCAAGAAACCTGAATGCTCCATCTTGCCCTTGTTTATCTGGCTTGGTTGGAGACTTAGGTGTTTTTGTTAAAGCAGTTTCCTGCAATGTCTCATTTAGGAAATTGTGATTCTGGAGGCAGAGCTTAAACCACAAATTTCCAGCTTGATGTTATGGGACACTGTTACTTAATAAGACGTCTCCCTCTTAAGCTGGAGATACAAAGAGAAAGGGAAGGCACATGCACTCTTTACTTAACACTGTTAACATTGTTAATAGTTAGTATATTACTGAACACTAAATAGAATGTTTGACTTATTGCCATAAGTTCATTTTATGCAGGGGGTCCCTGCCCAGTGGAGTGAGTGGGAGGAACCATTCCTCTATGACTCCTCTCTCCTCTCACTACAGGACATTACTGATTTCTGATGTATTCCAGAAATCCATCATTAACATCTTTGCACAAAATTTCAATAATGCTTCTCTATGAAGAATGATGACTGCCTAGGTATGGAGTAAAAAGCATACAAAACAAAGGAGAACAAAACCCCCGAAAGCATCCCCACCCCGCAAAAGGAGAAAGTGGTAAAGTTATATATTTTAAAAGTTATTTAAAAATTATCAATGTGAATCCTCGTCATTGATATCTACTTATGTGGTATTATTCTACCCTCCTCCAAGGACACTAGGGGGGTGTACATGGCTCTTCCCCCACCTCCTGCTCAGTGAGGCAAGCTGCGCTAAGAGTTCATGACTTTCAAGGTTGAGTAACTGAATTCAAGCCTCTCTGGTGCTCTAACCCGGGATGGGCAACCTACAGCCCTTGAACTGCATGTGACCCTCAGCCCTCTGCAAGTGATCAGTTCAGACTTCTGGCAAGAGTGGTATCTCCCTGCTAGGTAGTGGAGGAGAGGAAAGAGAGAAAGAAGGGAATGCCATCCACTTTTACTCTGTCCTTGTACCATAACTGATTTCGACCCCATACACACATTTGGCACATGTGCCACAAACAATTACCCCAAAAAGGAATACATCTCTCAAAAGAAAAAAAAAGGGCACCCATCCCTGCCCTAACGATTTATCATTCAGATTTATCATATAGGTTCACTTGCTTTCAAAGCAAGCTTAGTATTGCAGGACAAGATCCTTATCCTAGTAAGGGGTCAGCAAACTTTTTCAGCAGGGGGCCGGTCCACTGTCCCTCAGGCCTTGTGGGGGGCTAGACTATATTTTGAAGGGGGAAAAAAGAACAAATTCCTATGCCCCACAAATAACCCAGAGATGCATTTTAAATAAAAGCACACATTCTACTCATGTAAAAACATGCTGATTCCTGGACTGTCCATGGGCCGGATTTAGAAGGCGATTGGGCCAAATCTGGCCCCTGGGTCTTAGTTTGCCTGCCCATGTCCTAGATTTTGCCAACCTATCTCAAACCCTCATCTACAGTTTGTAGTGTGCTCAGACGCAGTAAGTTCGCACTGACAGTTATGATCCAGAATAATTTTAAAATTTCACTTACTTCCATAGAATTGACAGATTGTCAATATAATGAAAGGATTAATGATCCTACAATCTTCTGCAAGATTGACTAGCCTGCAGTTAGTATCTTCAGAATGTTTTAAGTAACTGGCCAACTGTTATCTATTCACCACAGGTTCAATAGTAGAAACGTATTAAATATATGTTTATTAATGTCCTATATAAAATATTTGATACTCTGCTCAAGAGATTAAAGGAATTAGAAACTACTAAAAGAAACTTGGAATGTTCTGTTTAAGATAGCATGTGAAACTAAGCAAGATACACAACAGGGGCTCTGATACATATATTTTGGGGTCTTCTCCCCTCACCTCCAAGAGCTTTCTCTGCTTTGCTGCCCTGGCTGCTTCACGCTGCGCAGCATATAAAGTCTCCTCTTCTATTCTTAACTTCTCCTCTTGTTTGGCTAACTGTATATGAACAAAATAGTAAGGATTAACAAAAGAGAACCTAGCTATCTTTCCTATGAAAATAAGTGCACTAAATTTAAAGGAAAAGTTATTCATGAAAAATACAAAACACAAAATTTACTGGTGTGATTAAAAAAAAGAAACTATTTTCATACTATCTTCCATACTATCTTCCAATATCAGTTGTTATTTGAATTAAGCATATTAACTAGATAAATTAAAATCTTCTTTAAAAGCAATTTTAGCTCTAGGTATTCCACTGATCATAAACAGAAGTCAGACATATACATAATTTAAACCCAACATTTACATATGATCATTCAAAGAGTCCTGCTAGATTAGAAGTACAAAAATAGGGTGTACAAGTAATTTGTGCATGATCTGTTAGCATTTCCTTTTAACATTCAAAACTACCCACAAGTGGAAGCTTTTCTACTAGCTTTGTTCTCCACAGCACTTTTCTGTTTCCACAGAGAGAACTCTAACTACTGTACTGCAGCTTTATTTTTTCTTCCATCGCATCCTGTTAACGGTGTTGTTAGACCTAGCTTGCTCTATTCACCATATCAAGCTTCCACTTTTGTCAGCCAGCTATTGGTATAGACAACTGTGCATACATGAATGGTTACTATGCCTACCTCTGACAGAAGTCTATCATCTAATGTTCTTTGTTTTTCAGCAATGGAATTGTAGTGCCTTCCCCTTAGATCAGCAATTTCTTCTTCAGTCAAAGGTCTGGAGAAAAAGGAAGAAAGAGGCTGCCCACTTGGCACTCTGCTCCACCAGCTTCCTCAGCAAGCTGTCATGGAGACTGACTCGAACGGCCAGATCTATCCTTCGCTAGATGTTTCTGCTGTCCTACATGATTAACTAAAATATTCCAATATTTATAAAACATACAGTACATTATTTATTTTCCTTTTTGTCTGCATATTTTTATTTATATTGTGAAAAGGGACACATACATTACAGTAGCAATTCTTACTTCACAAAAAATAAATGATAAATTACGGCGATTTTAGAATTTATATAATTTATTAGCTTTATATACTGCCCTTTATCACAAGATCTCACAAGATAAAAATATAGGGTGAAAGCACATATAAATAGTTAAAACAAAACCAACAAAACAATAGCCTCCCTCCTCCCACAAACACATTTAAAAGGCTGTAGAATATTAATCAGCCAAAGGCCTGGTTGAAAAGGAATGTTTTTGCCTGGCACCTAAATATATATAATGAAGGTGCTAGGGAAACCTCCCTGGGGAGAGCATTCCACAAATGGAAAGCCACTGCAGAAAAGGCCTGTTGTCATATTGCCACCCTCTGGACCTCATGATTTAGCTAATACATATTAGAAAATAGATATTAATATATTGATAATTGTTCAGACTAGAGAAATTGGGACTACAATTGACTTACCAAAATAAAATTTTAAGAAGACATCAAAAAGACACTGATTTGGATTTTAATGATAGACCTCTCTTGCAAACAAAGACAAATTCAAAACTTTGCTTGGAATTTATTTCATTGGAATATGTGTAGCTATTTTAAGCCACAGTAAAGGCATTATACACTGTTAACATACACATTTTAACACACCCAAAAAGCGACAAACATTTGTATTTACTTTATATGGATGCATGGTTCTTAGGGGTAGTGATTTAAAAAAAATAATTACAATTTTGAAACTGCCTAATTTAGCTGATATTATACCTATTCAATATGTTACTATTTATAATTTTAAGAAACAATGCATTTTTAGAGATGGAAAACTACCCACCCACCAATCTGTCCATTCAAAATGCCAAAAGGCACTCTGATAAAGAACCTAATATTTCAGGCAAAATCACCCTGCTAATAGGAAAAGTAGATGATCAGAATGATGAAACAAGGTGAAAATAATAGTGGATGGGAGAGAGAGAAAATATGTTATAAATACCCACCTCTGGTTGCTTCCTGGACTCTCACCCTATTAAAAATTATCAAGAGATACCCAATATTAAAGGCTATAACAATTATATTATCATACTATCTTTGAAACGGAACTGATAGATTTGTTTTAACATCATCCCCACCATCCTTTTAAAAATTTGAAATTAAATATATGGATCAATCTGTGATAAAAAACCCTGTCTTTATACGTTTTGATTCAATGATCTGTAACTCCATCTATAACATATTGGCAACATAAGAGCTAGGCAAAGCTGTGCTTGTTTGTATATAGCCCTGCTCATAGACAGTATTGGGGAACATGGTTTTCAAAGTAATTATCAACTCATTATATAAAGAGGCTGTTTAAAAAACTGCTTCTTTCCATGTTTTCCCAATTTATAGCCTTTTAGGTTACCCTTGGTTCAAACATGCTTTAGAAGGCTAATGATCCACTTTACACATAAAATTGTTCTAATGACCTTTCTTTATCAGAAAGCTACTTACCTCATCGCTTTCCACTAGATTCTCAAACTGTAAGTAGACAGAACAATATTTCAATTAAACAAGTATTACAGCTAAAAATGAACATATATTTAGACATATATCATCCATGTTCTTGATCTTATTTAAGTACCTATGCAAACTCAGTGGGCACTTACAAAGTTTTGGTAAAAACAGAAATCACACAAACATGCCCATCAACTTTGTTATTGTATTTCTTATGCTATTAAAGTAATTCTATGGAGGTCGGGCAGGCACAGGGAATAATTGCCACTTCCGAAGCCTTGCTGGTCTTGTGCTGGCAAAAGGTTATGAAAGCTTCTCACTGTGCAATGAACTTTTACCATTTTCCCTCCCATCTATTTTAAAGACAGGGAAAATAACCACATCCTTCTTCACCTGTGGAAAGAGAAGTCTGCTAGATCCAACCACCACCCTTCACGGGGACACAGATAAGTCTGCTGGATCCAACCACCACCCTTCACAGGGACGCAGATATTTCTTCTACTCCTAGATGCCATATGTTTAGATACAAAATGCATCCGATACTTGTATCTAAAGACATTTCCTTTCACATATTTCAATTAGGAAATGTGATTGTTTTTCTCCTATTAGTTCCAAAATGAAAGCAGCAGTAAGTTTTGGAATTGAAAGCCTTTACTCACCTCTATAGTGAAGTGTTCTCCTGTGGCACAGGTCCTGAAGTACTTTGATCTAGAAAATAAACCAACATTTACCACAACATTAATTAGTATTATAACTGAAGACTTCTTAGAATAGTTTTCTCTGTTCTCAGAAACTTTCAACACTACAGTTCTGTATCTTTTAAGAGCTGTGTATAGCAATGTGGGTTTTCTAGAAACATTTTTCTGATAAGTGATCTAATTTAGAATGTTCACTTTTGCTTGTATTAGTCAATAAAATTAAAACAAATATTCTATAATATTTTTTGTCCTCAAACACAAGCATTTGAAATGAAATATTTGGAGGGATATTAAAGTACACATCATGTGGTTCAAATGTTGTATTAAATAGACATTTTTATTGGAATGCCCTCCATTTGAAAGAAAAAAGGTCTGATTTTCATCCAGGGCATGAGAAATGCAGCAAGGGACTGGTGTAAGTGTGGAAACCAATTAGATTTACAGTATGGCATGGGCAATGTAAGCACGGCCTTGTTATCAACAACAGTATGGGCACCTATTATGCTTGTTTATTTTCAAAAGGATTAATCAATATGGTGATGATATATTCACTTATCACTTTATAATAATAATAATAATAATAATTTATTATTTGTACCCCGCCCATCTGGCTGGGTTTCCCCAGCCACTCTGGGCGGCTTCCACAGAAACCAAAAAAACATTAAAATATCATACATTAAAAGCTTCCCTGAATAGGGCCGCCTTAAGATGTTTTCTGAATGTCAGGTAGTTTTCCATCACCTTGACATCCGATGGGAGGGCATTCCACAGGGCGGGCGCCACCACCGAAAAGGCCCTCTGCCTGGTTCCCTGTAGCTTCGCTTCTCGCAATGAGGGAACCGCCAGAAGGCCCTCGGCGCTGGACCTCAGTGTCCGGGCAGAACGATGGGGGTGGAGACGCTCCTTTAGGCAGAGTACTATCAGATACTGCGGAATGACAAACCATGCATGGAGTTCCACTACAACTGGAGTATAGGGGAGAGAGGTAATTTCCCCCAACTATTCCTTCCATGTGCAGCTCTCTGAAAGGCTGTTCTGGAGGGTTGGGGGACCCATTTGTACAGTAGAAGGTGGAAAATATACTTCTTCCCCTTCCTCCAGCAGGAGCCTCCCCAGGATTGCAGTCTCTTCTGCAATAACTATATAAATGGCCTTTACAATAATGCTCTGGATGCTAAGAATATGTACAAATGTAACCCTTTTTAAAATAAAAAATGACTATAATAAAACATATTGCTTTTTGTATGTGGTAGCCTTAGGTACTCTCCAGGTAGGGCAATAACAGTAAGCCCAGAGCTCTAATTATAGATATATTCCCAGAAGCATTATAAGAATGATGTTGTGATCCCTCTAGGAATAAAGTGGAAGTTAACAATGAGAGCACAGAAACTAGATCTGACCCACTTTCTAATTATGCCTGCAGCACACAGACAACGAAACTTGAACAACAAACAATTTAAACAGAATTTCTAGAACCACTGGCATTAAACCACTTTCTACATGAATAAACAGAGATTATATTTTAAAAAACATTTTTAGTGAACCCTGTGATGCTTGGATAATTTACATTAGGTTTATAAAAAAATCAGGAGATATTCAGAACAAGCAGCATGGAAATGTATGTAAGGTGTATTCTATATAGACTAATTGTTTCACTCAATCCAAATATATATACTAATTAATGGACTGCATGTTATTATCATAGGTGTTAATGTTTCCCTTTTTTAAGGTAAATTCCCTTATTCCAAATAGGATTCCTCCCAAGAAAATGGAAAAGTTGACAGCTATGTATTATTATTTATTAAATACATATACAACCCTTTATCAAAAGATTACGGAGCAGTATACAGTATAGGGTGGTAGAACAGGGGTTCACAAGATGTGTGGCCCAAAGCACTAACAAGAAACGGGTGGATTTTTAAAAAGTTCAGACTGTTTCATATTTCAAGTTTTCCAAGGTCTTAAGGGTTAACCCACCTTTAAACAAATAATAATAATAACATTAATAATAATAATAATAATAATACAGGGTAATTAAGAATATTGCAGAATATCCACCACCTGCAGTTTAGTAAGCTGCAGACATTGATGTTATATGAAACGTACACTGATGCAGATTAGCTGCAGTTCTCTGGCCCACTATAAATTTTCAGAAAGGCCTTGGCTGCTGACAGAAAGGGTAAAAACACTTTTCTCCTTTACTGCTTTTAGAGCTGTGGACAAAGCAATCCAAATCCATGATCCACTGCTATGGATGGGTTTTTGATGGGCTGAATGTGTTTGCCTTGCCAGACTTTGCCAGCAAGGAGTCTCCGCTATGGTAAAGCTCTCCACTTCTACTGAATGAAAGCACAGGTGGCAGTTTTTGCCAGCATAACCCCCCCATGCATGTTTTAGGAGCAGAGTTGGCCAAGGATCCACTAGATCCTAAGCCAGTACAACTGACAGCAAGTTGTGCCAAGCAGCCCAGTTTGAGCCTGTCAGCCTTGAGCTGGTCCAGCAAAGATGCATACTTTTCCTGCCCCTACATGTTTGCCATGGCAGGCAGTTCTCTGGATGTGGCAGTGCTCTGCTGCTCCAATAAGCCCTGCTGCTGTCTCAAGAAGTTAGGATTTTGCTCTCAAAAATGCTGTACTTTATGCACCTTTGTTGTAATTGGCAGACCTGGGGAAAAACATGGACATCTTGTTGTCTGAGCAACTAAGTAGCCTGCTATTGACATTGTCTCTTACTCATCCATATGCCTACACAAATTCAAACTATGCAGAGCATATTAAATAAGCTAAGGGGAAAATCTGGGCATAATACTCAGACACCAAACAAATCTAGGAAGTGTAAATTGGTGAGATTATTCCAAATCCCTTTGAGCGACTGACAGTTTGTTGTATTAAAATATTACAGATTTTGTGTCTATTTTAATTTCTGAGGAAGGTGGGTTGATAGAACAAGGCAAACTGTTGCAGTTCCTGACATCACACCTTCCCATTGTCAACATTATTTCCTAGAAGATTGATTGCAACACTTAGTTTCTGTCAATTCTTTAATGTCATCTCCCCTTCTTGAAGTAGCATCTAGTACACTAAAGCATAATTGCTGTCTGTTTGAATGTCACAGTGTCTGCAGTAAAGGCAAACACAAGGGATGAAAGCTTATAATGTACTCACAGGACCACAAAATAGACCTTCAATCTATGCTGAAACAAATGTTTCTCAGCTTATACCATCTCTTTCCTTCTTAGTTATTGTTTCAATCAAATTCATGTAAACATCAGTCAAATCGTTTTTTAAGGGAACCTAAGCCAGTAGGCTAGTCAACAGCAACCCTTAATCAGGGATGGGAAACCTATGCACGTCTAGTTGTTGCTGGACTACAACCCCCCTCACACCTCCCATTCTGTCTGGCTCTGATAAGATTTGCCTTAGATGAAGCCAATATCCAGATTTGCTTTGCACTGCAATCCTATAGATGTCTACTCAGAGATATAAGTTCAATGGAACTTACAGTTGTGTATAAGATTGGATTGCGAAACATGCATAGAACTGTAGCATCAACTTTTCTATTGCTCCATTTTTTACTACATTTTGGAAAACTAATTGTCCTTTATTTATCCTCGCCTTTTACAGTAGGAATTCAAAAAAACCTATCACAAAATACAGTTATTTAATTTTTTCTGCCCTTGTGCATACAGAGCTTTGTACACACTTTTTACATTTATCCTGCAATGCAATCCTGTGCCGATCAACGTGAGAGTGGGATCCACTGAACTCACTGGAGCCTGAGTAAATCTGCATAGGATCAAGCTCCATGTGATCAAGCTCACTGGGTGGTTTTGCACCAGTCCCTATTTCTCAGCATAACCTACCTCACAGGATTGTGAAAATAAAATATGGGGGAAAGAGAGAACCATATATGCCACCTTGAAGCCTTTGGAGGAAAAAAGAAAATATAAATATCACTAAACAAATGATAAACTGTAGCACAGAAATTCCTATCCTTCCCAGGATTGCTTTATATCTCCTTCTTACTGTTACCTTCTTCTGGATTAGTAGTATCACAGCTTTGAACCACAATCAACACCATTTTACAGCATTTACAATACATTAAGATGAAAAGTTATTCTGCTTTTCTTTTGTTTACTGCTACAAGTTGTCAGTGTGGGGCTGGGCTATCCGTGTAAAGTTGCAACTGTCCTCCATTTGAGATTGTGACTGCCAAGCTAAGGGCCAGCAGACTCTGAATTCTTCTTGCATTTTTTTTTCTGTTGACAGATGGAGAATATATCTATCTATACAAGTATAAGCTATACTCTTGTCAGGAGAACTGATCTGCTTCTCTTCCCCCAAGTGATGTTCTTTCAGCTATGGATAAATACTAGAGAACCTTGAGTGACAGCAGAAGCAATCAGGAAACACTGACATTTCATTCTTTATTGAACCCTTCCTATGGGGGAGGGGTAAACAGCCTGGAGGTGAATCTATTCTGGCGCTGCGTTTTCCCCCGTGACTAACCATATACTGTTGAAAAACAGCCACACAGCCGACTCCCCACTACCATTCCACCCTCTCCAAGAACTGGGTGAAGCTGCAAAAACGGCACCTATAACTTTTGCGACAGATTCCTGTTGCTATAATCTCGCATTACATTAGGCAGGAGAGCATGAGAGGCCTGCTGGATCACACCGAAGGTCCATCTCGTGAGCATCCTGTTTCCTCATAGAGACCGATCAAATGCTTCCGGGGGGGGGGGGGAGCCGCACAAACTAAAGAGCCCTCACCCCGCTGTTGCTTCCCCGGCAGCATTCAGAGATACCCTGCCTCTGAACATGCAATGTGGAGTGATGGCCGTCGCTAGACTCGCATTCCTCCTCCCTCCATTAACACCTGAGGCAGCTGCCACGTCTTGACAGTGTCAGCCTGAAGGGACGCGAGACTCCGCCGCTGAACCGCGAGGCAACTCGCCCTACAGTCCCACCTGGGCACTGCCTAAACACCCCCCCCCCCGCCACCTCGAAAAGGTGGAGTCACAGCCAGCCAGCCAGCCCTGCCCGTCCCGCCTCCTCTTCCACGTCCCGTGCTTACCCTCCTCCTCGCTGGATCCGTCCCGCTTCCCGCCTCGGGAAGAGCCAGCAGCACCACTGCGCCGCCCAGCTGTTCCCCATGGCATGCTGAGGGGTGGGCGCGTGTGCGCACGCGCGCGAGGGCCACCAGCGTCCGTTAAGTCACCAACCGCCGCAGCAGCGCCAGCCGACTATGACGGCGGTCCCTCGGCAACGGCGGCGCCGCCGCCCAACGGCCCCCGCGAGCTAGGTAAAGAAACGGCACGGAGACGGGACCCCCCTCTCTTTTGTTTATGTGGAGAAACACCCACAAGCCACACTGTCGCCCGACCACGAATTAAAAACGGAAAGCGCCCCCTCCCCCTTCCGCGCGGAGACTCCGCTCTACTCCGCCCGCCTTCGCCGGCCCCCTCACACGCTGTGCCTGCCAGGTCGGCCGTCGCAGGCAGCCTCGGGCCCCGCCCTCTGGCCCCTCTCAGGCCCCGCCCTCCTCATTCATGACCGGGAGCGAGGAGGCAGATGAGAGCATGCGCAGATGGGGGGGGGTGCGCCTCCTGACTCGGCTGTCTATCCGTGCGCTTTTACGCGCCGAGCCAAAGGTGGGAGGAATAGTGACTAATGCGAGTCGGGTGGGAATGTTACCGTGGCAATGAGCTCAGCGGGGATAGCGGTTCCGGGAAACGTTTGAGCAAAGCTCAGTCAGACCCCCGAATATATTTCCAGGGAGGGACAGTGGTCAGCTCAGTATTTTTATGCATTCAGCACCCACTCCAATTTAGCAACTCTATTCTGAATGCGGTAATGGTGATGATGGCGATGGTGGTTTCTCTAGCCCGTGTTGAATTGTGCATTAGCTAATAGCCTCAGAGGTCCAGTAGGCTGCTGTTTGCAAAGTTAGGTCCAAAGCTGGCTTTACCTTTACTTAGGCGCCTCTCGCTGCTTTTGTTTTTGCTGCTTCACTGTCTTCCTTTCCCTTTTCTGTAGTTTTGGAATGAGTAACGCAAGGTTTGGAATGAGTAACACCTTAGCGTTGCAATGAGTAACAAAAGATGAAAGAGCAAATACACCTCTGTTTTGGAACGTTTTGGCTCCCGAACGCTGAAAACCCAGAAGTAAGTGTTCCGGTTTTCAAACGTTTTTTGGAACTCAAAAGTCTTTCAAGGCACGTTTCTCTTTTTTCCCCATTGAAATTGTTGGCAGCCCTTTGATTTTCGCTTTTTGAACGTTTCGGAAGTCGAATAGTCTTCCAGAACAGATTACGTTTGAAAACCAAGGTTCCACTGTTCAAGGCATTCAGTTAAATGTATCTAAGACACCACAAATGCTTCATTACAGTCCTGTACTGGCTTAGCCACAGCTAAACCATAGTTTGAAGTTTCAACTTAATAGTTGGTGGGTTCAGATGAAACAGTAAACTATTTGCCAAGAACCCAGAAGTAAGTTAAGAAATTGTGGAATGTAAAGGGAGAATGAGATAGCTCTTAAGCCCATGGTTTGTGCCAGTTTGTGTACAGAAAGGGAAACCATGGTTTGACATTTTCTGAATCATACCAGACTGTAGCACATGAAGGCTATAGCGAATGAGTGACAGCAGGGCAGTCTCTTTTCTTTTTTTGCTTATGTTATTCTATTGTTCTGTAAAGGGCAACTCATTTTTTAACTTCTGACTTTTATTGGTAACTTTAAGAGGCAATCCTATGGCAAAATCCATTGGTATGAGTAGCTTAGAAAGCAGTGGACCTCTGACTCAGTTGGCTGATTCCTGATTCAGTTGGGCTCAGCCAGCATGAAGCCATCAGTCCTGGCACAGTGTAAGTGGCTGAGCTGAGGCCAATGTAAGTTTCAAGAAGGGCTGTTCTGCAGGCATAGTACGGGCACGACCAGAGACGAGGGCCATAACTTGGATCCCAAGACTAGTCATCTTGGTCATGTGACCTGGCAACCCAGCATAGAACACTATTTTCAAGGCTTGTTTTCCCTCCACCAGGCATGAGCAGAGCATGTGTCTTGTCTGTGGAGCTGTCTGTCTGTTTGGTTGTAAATCTTTTTGGTTGCCTGGGCAAGATAAAGTGAAAAACAAATTTAATAATAATGAAAAAGTGTAGAAATAAAGTTCAAAGAGAATTACATATTGGAATTTCCTCCCATGATAAATTGCTTTGGAAATTACACTTCAATAACACATGAACACATTTGTTTACAAGGAGGCAGCATAGAAGCAAATCATAACTGACATATGCTATATATTCCAAGGAGTCCCCAAAGAAAATTGAAGGGAGAATGCCATCATACATTACTTAGCATGTGTCAAAACACTGGTGTTTTCAGGGTTTGCTTTCATGCACTGCTGCCTTTATTTTGTATTATCTTCTGATTCAACATATCCACTGAGCATTTCAGCTAAGAACATGGCAGCTTTGTATGGCAGTACAGAAATCTGAACTAACAATACCTTGATTAAAAAATTAGCTGGTATTAGATAAAAAGATACGTTCTCTACTGAAGTTGAAATGAGATTGAAAACTACTAAGGCAAAAGGAATAGCCTTTTTTTAGAAAAGGACCTCACAATGCCAGGTGTTAGATTATAAATTATTTTGAACAGTTTCTAACAGTCACCTTGTTATAAATCTTAGTACCCTGCATATTGCAAAAGAAAGCATTTTTTTTAAAAAAATGTAATGCTCATTTGTGGGCAGAGTGACATCATTTTATTTATCATAAAATAATGAATTTTGTCTGCAGTTTATGAGTGGGGAACAAAGACTTACAGTATAAAATGCTAGGTCCAGTCTTACTGCTAAGCACACCATGATAGGCTGCTTATGGCAGTACCTTGCAAAGGTGGCGTTGGATGATACATGTGGGTGCCAGAATACCTTATCAGAGCTTAAAGCTTGTTTGATATTTTACTGGCAATATAATATATTTGCCTAGAGTGAGGTGAAGTTGAGAGAACATTCTTAATCCAGTCGGTGTCCATTTTGTCTTAACTGCTAAGTCTTGTTTTTGTTGCCATTAGTACTAACATACCCCTGGCTTCATATTTCGTTGCTGAGATAAGATGCCTGAGTCATTCCTTCAGGATCATAATTGGATTAAGAGAACACATCGTTTCCAGGATTCTCCACAGGCAATATCGGTATAAGACCTTTCTTTATTTACTGTAATCAGCATGTTCTTACTTTGTGTTTGAACCAGGAGCTCACTGATTGCTCTTTTGTATGTTCAGAATGAAACATGGAGAAAGGAAGAAGTCACACATGTTGGGTTCAGATGCACAAAAGTTCTCCATGCAAAAAAGATCCTAGTGGACATAGAACCAGGTCAGACTATTTGACCGTCTACCCAAGTTTCTATAACTGGCAAGAGCTCTCCATGGTGTCATGGAGAAACCACATCAACAGCTATCTAATCCTTTTAACTGTGGATGGCAAGGCTTGCTCAATAGAACCTTCTGCTTACAAAGAATGTGCTCTGCCCCTGAGCTTTCATCCCTCTGCATGGGAGAAAGTAATGTCTTCTCTGGTGCAATCATTCCTTGTGCCGTTTTCCACTGGATGTTAGCCCGCAGTTTCCATGCTTTTGGAGCACACCTGAAATGGTTAGTCCCTTAACTCTCATATTAAAAATAAATTGATCTTAAAACGACCAGCTGGAATAGGGACATATCAGAGTGGTGCAGGAAGGAGCCAAATTGCTTGATTAATTTGATGTAATCTGCAAACTTGGCTTCCATTCTTTGACTTGCTCCTGATTCTACACTACAGTCTTTTGTAAGAATTACTGTACACTTCCCCCCATTGTCCTTCTAGTCCTTCCCTCTGCTTCCCGTTTTTTTTTTTACCCATTCTTTTCCTAGTGTGCTTACTAAATGTTAATTCAGTGCTAGGTCATGTTAGAGTAGTGACTATCTGAAATACCCAATTTTGAAAATGTTTCCCTAACTATAATTTTCTTTATTTTGTATATGCTTAGTACATAGCTTGTATAAATTAAACAAGACACATCTGGCTTCTTTTGCAATTAGTTTGATGTCAACCCAATTTTCAGTAGATAGATTGGACTACAAAGGTTCATGTACACCATGTTGACTTCCATGGTAGAAGAAAGGTAGGATATTAATATACTAAATAAATAAGTTATTTTGAAAAAGACACCTGACTAGCAGGTCCTAGACTGCCAAACTGATATTTCCACTGAATGCCCTCAACTTTTCTTAACAGTCCATTGTTTCAAAGGAATGTCTTATCTGAGGGAGGTCAAACAGGTAGCTTGTAGCAATGTTGGAGCAAGTAACACTTCATTAATTTAGAGTCATTGCACATAAATCACAAGGAATTCTATTATGCTGATCTAAAGTACTTCATTTTGGATTTTAAGTTGGCTTGCCATCCCCCCCCCCATCCCTCAGTCTGTGCTTTAAAATATGTCTCTCGTTTCTGGTTCACTAATGTTTCAAAATGAGCAGAGACTTTGTGAACTGAGATTTACAGTGCTTCAGTGTTCTACTTAAAATTATTATTTTGTGTAAAGTAAGTGTTCTGAGCCAAATGAATGAAGAAGAAAAAATACACTGAGAAATCTTACATTCCACACCTCAAATCTTAGATAATAATTAAGTTCATCTGTGTCACCCTCCCTTTATTGTCTTCTACACAATACTAATAGCCATTTAGGTGTATTTTTATTTTTTAAAAATCTTTGGGTTACGAGACATATGTGTGCATTGTGAAACTTCTGAGTGCAGTCATATTTATCTTAATTCTTAATAAAAGAAACATAAAGGCAGCTGGTATTATTTTGTAGGATGCATTTAGTCTAACAGCATGTATGTATTGGTCTTCTTACTGAGTTCAGACAAACCAGTAAGAGCAGAGTTGAACACAAACCTCTTCCTCTCCGCTGAATGACTGCCAGATTGCTCCAGGCCAAACTTTCCCAACCTGGTACCCTCAAATATTTTGGACTATAACAACAATCAGCTCCAGCCAGCACAGCCAGATTGGGAAATGATGCTCCAGTCTATTTCTTAGGATGCACAGCCTCTAGGGAGCCATTGGCATGCCAGGCAGTGAAGTAAGAGTGAAACACATGACACTAGATTTCACAGTGTCCAGAAAGATGAGGAAGTCTTCCCTTCAGAATGGAAAGACACACTGCAATACTGAAAAGCACTTTGCTCTTAGGGTCATTTTTGAACTTTCTCCTTAAAGAGATAACCCTGAATCTTTCACTTGTAGTTGAGCAAACATGTTACAAGAAAGAAGATTCAGACTGAACATCAGGAAGAACGTTCTGACAATGGAATGGACTTCCTCGGGAGATTGTGGGCTTTCCTTCTTTGGAGAAAGCAAACATGCATACCATAAACATTTTTTTCATGAATTTTCCTTGATGGCAAGTCAGCTGAAGTTCTTCACGAAAAGAGGATTAACCAAGCAAGTCATGACTATAAAGTCAAAGCAGTTCAAGGTCAGGATCCAATTGGTTCATGGGCAAAGCCAAGCCAAGAGGCAAGTCAGGGGCAGTTCTTGCTCAGATTTAGAGTAGGCAGAACATCAAGCTAGCAGGCAGCGCACAGTACTGATACATAGACATTGTACCAGCAGCGTTTCCACCCTGGCACTTGTGGTTTTTAGCTGGAGCTGCTGGAACCAGACTACAATTTCCGCTAACTCCCATCCATTCTATCCAGAGAGGTATTCTTAAGTAGAGGGTCTTATTTCTGAGGAAACCTTTACTCCTAAAGAATCCTTGCTTGAAGTCAGACACTTCCCTGGTTGGGTTGGGCTGGGTTTGCTTTTAGTGTTTGAGGCATCACCTCTTTTGGGGGCTTGGGACACATTCCTTCTTGATGTCAGAACTCGCTCTGGGTGCAGATAGACCCTCCTCATGCTTGTCGCAGAATCCTGGCTCCCCATCTCTGAATGGAAGGTGACCCAGGGCTTGATTCCAAGGCCTCTTGGTCATCCTCTGTTGAAGATTCCTTTGACCAAGACGAGACAGGTAGAGAATTATAGCTATGTATTATTAACTTACCACATATGTGTGTAGTTAACATTTGCTTTTATAGTGTATTCCTCTATAACCCTTGCTAGAATAATTGAAATGTAACTTATGCATAAAGGAAATATATAGAAAAAGGAATGTACAATATGCACTTCAGAATATACATTTTACAGCTTCATGTAACATTTTCTGTTTCTAGTGGGGGGTACAGTGAAGATTTGAAAAAGCTGGATTCATCTGTGGTGAAAACACATCAATATTTGTTTTGTTTCACAGCAGTAATATAAATATTAAATATCTATAATGTGTCATTTAAGAATTGTTCAGCTAGCCTTAGCTCATAACGAAGTCAGTGAAACAAGAACTGTGCAGAGATAATGATCCTAATTGCTGGGCTTAGATGCCACTAGAAGCATTATAAACCTTATGTCCATAAGAGTTTTGATTTTCCACGGGGACACACTAATGCATTTTACAGGAAAGCTAATGCAAGGAGTACTTGACCTCATAGCTTCAAAGATCTAAACACAAGCAGCTTTGTTACTGTTTTAAACTGACAAAAATGAGAACTGAGCATTGGGTCCAGTTCTACAACTTTAATGTGAACTGGATACAACTAAAATCTGCTTCAAAGTAAAATGCATATAAAATGGTTTCAGTCTGGTGAGTGGTTCTTTAAACTTCTTCATCGTTTGCCCCTCACATACAGAATAAATACCGGAAGAAGGGTTAAAAAAGAGAGAGAGAGAGTAAGGGAGTTGCCTGCATGAGGGGAAACAGGATTATGTGCTTGCTTACCACAAAGCCACAAAAAACGGTCACAACTGTTCATAATGGGCTTTGATAACACCCACCAGTATTACATACCTGCTAACTTCTAAAAATCCACTGGCATTTCTTCAGATCAACTTGCTTAATGTGTACTAGGAGAAAACACACACACACACACACACACACACACACACACCACACACACACACACACACAGTATATGCTTCATATGTTCATACTGAGGCTAAATAATTTTCAGCCTAATTTCAATGCCAAGCCTTACTCTATATGATACAATTAATTAATTAATTAAAAAGCAAAAACAAAGTAATTTTGTCTCACCATTGGCATACTGGACATCTCTCTCTCTCTCTCTCTCTCTCTGTGTGTGTGTGCTGGGTTCTTTCTGGAGGAGAGGGGAATCCAAGTCAGAGGCCATTCCTGGTTTCTCTCAGGAGGACCAGATGGGGATGGGATGGATTTCCTGGCATTCTTGAACACCTGGCTCTTCTTACTCTTGAAATTAAGTATTTAATGCCACCCAAGCTATAATCACCCTCCCATTCTTGTACATTAGCCTTCCAAGTGGGCAGTGACCTACAGCAAGTTAATTATGAGCTCAAATGAGAGTCTATGCTTGAAGCTTCAGTACCAAAGAGCAGAATTTTCTTCAGTCAAAGCAGATTTGGAAATACATTTATCACCAAGTCCACAGACACCGCCAGACTTTCATGCACATCAACTGGAGAATTTAAAACTTGGCCAAAGGATACATTCATTATTTTTTTGGCCAGAGCTAGAGAAAATTATTTAATCCCGACATGCTTTCCACTGCTAGAGCCCACATTTTCTTAAATCCTGCAAAACTTTTTCCTGCAAAAAAATTGCTGTAAATGATCACTTCCTTGTGCGTGGGACTAAAAATTATGCCTCAGAGTATTTGGAAAGTAGGTCAAGACCCTGAAGTGGATAAAACACTAGAGCTCATACCTATGAAACTTTAAGCCAGCCTCAGGGACTGGGCACTAGTAAAATACACCTGCTTAAGTGTGCAGAAATGCCACTAAACTATCTGTATTGCTGTTCACAAATCTTGCCTTAAGTCCACAAAAGCCATGAAATGGAGGCAGGAGAGACTTAGCCACCTAACTGCTTACATGGCTCTTTTTCTCTTATCTCCTGGCACTCACTATAATATTATATAACTACAAGATATAACAGAACTATAAGATATAGTAAATAATACACAAAACTTTCACCACCCACCACATATCTGTTAACTAAATATCATCTGGGGGAATTACCATCGTGTAAGTTAACATGAATGTTACTCTTTTAATTGTAGTGCAAGGCTGCCAACTTTTTCGGATGTGTGGGCATATCTGGAATTTTGAGAAAGTGCCCTGGGTGCAAGTCACAAAATTGCTCCGGTGAAGGCATCACAAAAAAAGGCTGCTGGGTGGGGTGGGTATAACACAAAATAACACAAAATGGCTGCCACATCTAAAAGCGCAGGCCACAAAAATGATGCAGGCATTCTCCTCCCAAACAATCAGTTGTTCCATCAATGGGGAAAAGGCACCTGAAGTTTTTTGCACCTCTCATCTGTTCAGAGTGGATGGGAGGGTGTGTGTCCAATCTTGCTATCAAATTATATGTGTGTATATTTAAGGGGTATGTTGAACGTAGCTGAACCAGTGCAAACAGGAACTGAGCAGGAAAAGCAAACTTTCTCTCTTGTATCATGGATATTTTGAAGGGATATTTACTCTCACAGTCACCATAGGTAATACTTGCAGAACATTGCCATAACACATTATAGTACATGATGTGCTCTGGTAAATAATATTCTCACCTATGGTACAATGTTTGACTTGGACTGAGAAGATGTAGATTCAAATCCTCTCTTAGCCATGGCGTTCACTATCTGGCCTTTGTAGCATCACTTTCTCAGCCCCACCCGCCTGATGGGATCACTGAGAGTAGGCTTGTCAACTGGTCAGGAGAAAGAGACTGCTGACCCTGTGCCTTTAATATAAGTGTACTGTAATATGAAACACGGTCACCACAGATAAAACTGCCTTTTTCTCCATCTGCTGCTTAAGAGTGTTTGCACAGTAGGAACAAGGGTACTTGGGAGGGAAAGGCAGTGTAGATGGAATTCAAGGACTTGACCAGGCTGCAGAATGGAATGTAAAAGTGGCAATGGTGTATAAAGGAATATGAAATCCTTACACAGAGGTTTATCAGTACAAACTACATCAAAAGTGCAGACTGCAACAATTTGCAAGCATTCCCAGCCCAGTACGTTCATTGTTCCTTTTAATAGTTGAGTGAGCACTTTATTGAGAACACAAGAAAATCATTTTTTAAAACACATTTCTTCCTACATAAATTTGGAACCAAACTGAACAGTATACATGTCAACAGCAATATATCAGGAAGATGCTGCACAAGCAGTTCTTGTTAACACAAGGAATCAGAATGTTAAGCACCCAGCTGATAAAAATTTGCCAGAGAGGTGGAAGGAAAAACCCCCAGTATCTGTTCTGGCCAGCAACAGAAATGTAATGGCTGCATAATATGCTGACTCTTCAGCAGAGCCTAGTTTGTGGAGCTCAGCTGCTTGTGAAAGATAGCGTGATCCCAACAGTCTAAGGTTTACAGAATGAAATGCCTGAGGAAAGCAGGTGCTTGGCTGATGTCAGTTCTAGTTAAGCATTTTACAGCATATTGCATCCACAAGGTGATGGGAAAAATAAACACTGGGAAATAAATTTTTAACATGTAACAAGATAGCACACTAGACAAACCACTGCTTCACTGTAGCTAGGATAGGCATCTCCAAATAGGTGGTTTTAATAGTATCAGAGATTCTTGCTTTTTGTGGGTGTAAAGTTAGCTTCCATATTACCAAAACATTCATAGACACAAGGTATTAATGAAAAGACATCCCATACAAAGCAAGGAGCCTGAGGATCAACTTACAGCCAAGGAAAATTAAGCTATTTGCTCCCATCTGTACACACACCACCACTCTGGTCTCGCTTCCATTCATCAAAAACAGCAGCATGCCTGCTCCAAACCCTTTGATGTGTTAGGAAAATGAAAGAGCTGCTCACATGCTAGTTTCTTATCATCTCTTGATCACATATCTTGGAGATTTCCATTGTCAAAACTCTTTCCCAGTCTAGTTCATTTCAGCTCTTCCTCCTTTCAGGGCCAAATCACTCTATTTCTTTGCAAGTTAGCTGATGCTGCCTTGAATAAGAGGGCTTCTCACACAGCTGGGCTGTCACAGAAATGTTCAGCTAAGGGGAAATGACTGGATTAGCCATTTAGGATCTGGAATTATTGACCAATTAATATTTTTTTTTAGGGTAGGAGGGTAGCTCACATATGGAAAGCCCACCACACAGTAAGAACAGTATTCTGAAAGCTTAAAATGGGCAGGCTTCTGAGTTCCCTTCCATGCCCCAAACTACTTCTACTTCTAGTATTAAATTGCTTCCCAAATTTCCTTGTTTGGGGAGCAACTGACTGGGCATAGGCGACTAGTTTTCAATGAGGAATGCTTAGAAGGTCCCACCAAACAGAAACTCCCCACTGGCCCCTTGAATCCATGCTTAAATCTAGTACTGCAGTGGATGTCATCTGCAAATAATAGCACTTTACCAACATACCGGTTTCTCTTAAATCCTAAACCATCAGTTACTAAAGTGATTTTTTTTCGCTCTTCACAGATGCAGCGCTGTTTAGTGTTGTACAATGATTTCTTGGTTTATTGCAGGTCCTACTGAATCACAAGCTCAACAGAATACAGCTGTGCTTTTTGATGTCCCCATGTATTCCTCATGAAAAATGATCAGGCAGGGACAATGAGTAATGAGAAAGCATTTTATTAGAAAACGTAATGAAGTGTTCTCAAAGTACACTTTTATAGAAACGTATCTAAGTAAATAATTTAACCTTGTCAGTTTGTGTGTGGCAGCTTTTCAGTGCAAGTGAGAGTCCAACAGTCTATTAATAGTCTTGTGTTCCCAAAGCCCCTGTGCTTCACCATAAAGCTTTTCCACACATGGATGGGAGACCTTCAGTTTCTACGCCTGAGTACATTCACCTGCATCGTGTTATGTGCAGCTCTGAAGGGTTTAACCAACCCTTGGATATGGTATTTTGGCGCAAAAGAGTTGGAGCAAGAAGAGGTGTCTGTAAATGAAACATCATACATGGTCCTTTGGATCCTGCCAAGTTTCTTGTACAGCTGGATAATTCAAACAACATATATACACACACACATATACACACACACATACAACTCTGAGTCATTAAATCAATTAAGGTGGAAATATCCCCACACATGGATTTATATACTATGCTCCCCAAACAATTTTAATACCAATAGCCCAAGTGGTAATTTACCTTAAATATCTTCACATAAATAAATATACATACATATATACAAAGTAAAGAGTTGGGTTACTGTTCTTCACAATGAACATTTATATGGCAACCTAACACTGTCTTCCTTGCTACACACCTTCCTATTGTTTCAATAGTGCTTGCACCAGAATAGCACTGAACTTTGTAGCCAACAGACAAGAGTAATACATTTTATAAACAAAACCTGTGAGACTATTCCTCATCTTTCAAACATCAAACATTTCTGCCAATTCATTTTTAAAATTCTAATTGTATATTTTTCTTCTGATATGTAGCTATAAACATGTGCCCCAATCATGCAAACCTTGATCCCAAGCCCAAGTTGGGCTGTGCTGGCTCACATGGAGGCCCTGTATGCATGGGCCTTCCTCATTCATTTCAATGGATGAAATCACTTTGTACAGATTTGTCTTCCTCTCATGAAATGAGTAGGAAATATACTGCAAGTGAAGGAGATTCAGCTGTACATAGAGCCGTAGCACTGACAAGAGATCACTTATAGTTGCTACAAGTCAACAGCAACAAAAAGTAGCAAGGTCAAATGCTTCTCCATTTTAAATGTTTGCATGAAGCAAAGTGTACAGGAGAAAAAGGTTGGTTCAGCTATTTTAATGTTATGGACACAACATATTTGGCAAATGAAATGGAGATCAGAAATTCATTTAAAAGTGAAAAAATATGCTACTATGTTGAGCATATAATAAATTGCATCCAAAATCAACCAACTTTTTCTGAATAGTTGTAACACCTATGTTGCAAGAAAAAAATAATATTTATGTGACCATTAGGACCATAGAGTATGAACAGAAAGAAAGCTGCAGAAATAATTCTGTTTGATTGTATCCAATAATAAACTTTTGTTTGCAAAAGAGCTTTTGATTCAGCGGAGGCAACCACCAATGAGGTTGCATGAAGTTATCAATGATTCCTTCTTCCTCTCTGCACCCCACAAAAAATAGCTTGAGAAGGTTGGGAGACTATCCAGAACAGCATTAAAGGGAGTGCTAGAGCTCCACAGAAAAGGAGGTATCAGCGAAATGTCCTGCCCTTCCACTAGAGGTCTCCACTTTGGGGCAGCCCATCCTGTTTCACCACCCGAGGCAAAACAGGATTTGCCACCTTCTGTCCCCCTACACTTCCCCATTTCTGCCACCACTGCACTCTGGCTCTTGTTGAGCTTGGCGGGAGCTGGGGTGCTGCTCATCAAAGCATTACCAATTAAGCTGATTTGCAATGTGGCCCAAGAATGCCCTGGCTCTTGCTGAACTCTGTGAGAGCCCAGGCACTCCTCAAAGTGTTGCCGTTTGGCTTCTTTGCCCATGGGCCTCCCTCTCAGTGGTGGAAGCGGTGGGGTGGGCCGAGCGCCGTCTCTTGAACTTCTGCCACCTGAAGCGGGTGCTTCACCTCATCTCATGGGCAGGCCGGCTCTGCCTCCATTGATCAAAGGCCTCTCTGTGAAGGTAAGGACTCTTTGTAAAAAAGGGTCACTGGCTACAACAGATTGCGCAGGCAATATGCTTATATGGCTGTCATTCAATATGGTTTTCTCTAACATTTCTCTAGTTTCTCATTCAAAGAATCTTTCACTTTGCAAATCAACCTCATAAGAACCACAATACTTTCAGCAATATACTAGGGCCTAATGATGGCTTTGTACTGAGCTCTTACACTCCTGAGTACATTTGGTACAGAATGGCAAAAAGAACAGTTGGCATTATTACAAATCAGGTTCAGACTCTGAAGGAATCTGACCTAATTCAGGATGGGTTTTATACATCCAAACCTAGGGAATTTGTTTTTGGAATCCCCCCAAAATGAACAATGCCCCTATCACTAGAAAGGAACACATGAAAGATGGTAGCCACCATCTTTAGTGTGGCTTGTCTTGCATCAAAGTCTACTGTGCTTGTGCATAGAAAAGTTTCAGATACAGGGTGTAGGATGTTAGAAAGCCATTACAAAAAGAGAGGAATATTTTGTCACAATGAGAATGTGACATGGACGAAAAACTGCAAGAGTTTTAGTCTCTTATCTAGTAAATATGTTGGGCTGGATTCAGCTATCCTGGCACGCTAGTGGAAGCCAGTGCAAGGGCTCCCCTCTCCCTGCCCCATGGAAACCTTGCGCCTTCTTCAAATTTGCTCTGGAGGGTTGGGAGAAACAGGCAGGCAGAGGAGAGGGAGAACTGTTCTGTCTGGCAAGCAGAAAACGCTTGCAGTGACAGAACGATCAGAAGAGTGTGACGTTGAATTCCTCCCTTAATTTTTCTTATATACATATAAAGCATTAAATGGCACCAGTCGTACAGAAGCATACTTGCTTAAGACTGAATATGTATACACACAAGGCTAAAGAAGTTTGCAGAGAGATTTACAGGATGATACAAAATCATGAAGCATAAAAGCTCATACAAACCAGCATTTTAAAAAGTTTAGTTTGCAGTACAAAAAGGACTGTTGGAAAGTTGTCATAGAACAAATATAAAACCACTGCTAACCTAATTTTTGGGCAAGTTTCTTTTCATACCAAAAAGACCTTCCAGGACTGGAACCCACAGGAACTAAAATGATTCAGTATCTTCTATTAATTAGCTTCTATTGTCCTGTATTAAGGTCTTCTTTAACCCATCAGTTCATAACACATTTAGAATTTTTTGCTTTGTTTTAAATTGCAAAGATAAGGACAGTTCAAAAAGAAAGAGTGCATAACTTTAGTGGCAATATAATGTTCAGCACACCAGCTATTAATATACTATTCTTGCTTGGTTTAATATGTAAATCCACCAAGAGATTACATAGTGTTCAACCACCATCTATAGCGCTTTACTGCTGAACATAAATAATGACAAGGCATAGGACTGCAACAAGTCCAAGAGCTTGTAAACCAAGGAACCAGAGCATAACCCAGAAGAATATGACTATTACAGGTTCCACAATCCGTTCTCCAAAATACATCCTTGTGAAGCCAATACTAATGAGGCTTTTGTTGAGCTCTCCAAAGAGAGTTCCCATCTTTTTGTAGTCATCTGTAATAGGTTCAATACTGTAGTCTCTGTCTTCTTCTTGGACCTGCAGTAAGAAAAAAAAACAAACCATTGGATTATTAAAATCTGGATAAATAAATTTGCAGCATGTTACTGCTGCCATTAAAAAAAACACCCACCCACCCTCCTGTGCAGAAATGTTGGTGTTTTTCATCTTTCTGCACTGTAATGCTTTATAGTGGCCCCTACCACAACTAACAATAGCTTGCATTATTGGCTTTTGTCATCCAAAAGCAATGTATTTTATTAATGCCTACAATGTACAAGGTGCTGTACTAGAAACGCCCCTTTCCCAAACCTGTCATTACCTGAAATCTTCATAAAGGGCTTTGCGTAAATATACTCAGGAGGTTTCCCTTTTCCCCAACACCCTGCTACTTGCACCTTTTTAATTTTAGAAACTGGTAATTTCTTCCATCACACTACTTTTCCGACCCCAAAGGACCAGAGCTCAGGGGTAGACCATCTGCTTTGAATGAAGAAGATCCTAAACTCAATCCTTGGTATTTCGGGGGGGGGGGCTAGGAAGAGCCCCTGCCTGAAACCCTGGAGAACTGCTGCCAGCCAGTGTAGGTAATACTGGTCTTGACTCAGTATAAGGCAGATTCCTGTGTCTGCAATTGTGCCTCGTGGTCCATGAGAAGAGAGAATGGGGGAGAGATCATTTTTCCTCATTCACTGCTCCATCTTGTCACCTCTCCCCCTTAATAACAGGAGTGTACTACTGAATAATAGCGGCAAAGCCAAGTATTGAATTCCTTATCATCTTTATAAAAAAGATATTGCACAAAGCTTCTGTGGACAGGCTTTTGATGGAGATGGGTAATGTAAAGCAACCTTTTAAGATGATGAAGTACACAATGCACGGCACTGCTAATGCTTCCATTAAAGACAAGCAAAGCTCAGCAAGAAGCTACTCATAAATATTTTACTCAACAAGTCAATACTGTTAGCAACACAAGGCTTGCCTTGTAAACTGTAATTATCGTGATTAAATATCCATCATAAAAAAAATTTCTGGAGAAGAGGTTTGTTTTAAGTCTAGTTCTATAGCCAAAACAATTCCTACACTGATGCTTTAATTAGATATCTAACAGCAAGAATAATACAGCTTGCATTTTTTCCCTAGTGAGTAGCAAAACAGGCCAAAAAACCCAATAACAAGCAGTGTAATCCTAAGTACCCTTACTATGGAGTAACCCCCCTTAAGCTCCATGAGACTTACATTACATTACACATGAATAAGTGCAGGAAGTATGTGCCATTAGAAATTAAAATTCTAGTTTAGTAGAATTCATAAGGGTTAAAGTGCTGCCTTACTCATTATAATAAAATGCTGAAAGCTATTTCCAGATAAAGAGCAATATTCATACATCATTCACCCTGAGGCATATTTTAGCCCTGATCTCCTTTGATGCGGTACACTATTGTTTGCCAACCTTTTTGGGTTCATAGGTACATTTGTGAAATAGAGGAACTGTTGTGGGCACCACACACATGCCGCAATTGTTTCCTCCCAGCTGAAACCCCTTTGCAATTGCCCACACAGAATTAAGAGTTGGGGGGAGCGAGCCTTTGAATAGCTAAATAAGGCTTTGTTCAAGCCCCAATTTCAGCAGGGGAAGAGACCCTATGGGCACCAGGAAGGCCTCTGTGGGCACATGTGAGCCCACAAACACTATGTTGGTGACCCATGCCATACAGAATCATCTGTTTCGCCCATGAAGAGTCTCGGGCTTCTTCAGTTTATATCACCAGTGAATGTATGTAAATACACCAAAATCTTGAAGGAGAATTTCCCGAAGAAAGAAATTAAATATTGTAGCTTAAGCCAAGAAGGAATGTAACATATGGACTGTAAGTATAGACTTTTGTACTTGTCTGTTCAGATATTATTTAGAAATTTTGTTTAATCACCAATAAGTTTTGGTTTATGCCACCAGTGAATGTTTATAAATTTACATACAGAATCATCTAGCAGAGTATGTTTGTGTCCATGGTTGTGCACAAAAGTCTCCCATTTCATAAACATCAACTAGTTTTATGTGGTTCAATATTTTCACTAACACATATTAAATACATTTTGCAAAATTACTGTGTACCTCCTTAAAGTAGATGGATAGTTAGAAAGGAAAAGCTGTAAGTATTACTCTTTTTTATATTCAAGTGGTTTCTTCAGACAAAAACAAAACAAAAATGCATACATCCCCCAAACCAATCAGCAATTTGCACCCAACTTTGAGTTTAGTAATTTCTCCCCCCTCCCAACTTCTGCAGTAATAAAGGTGGAAGGTTTGAACAATGTAACTGCCCCCTTGAGATCTGCACTATGCAGCACTTCAGTTGCATGCCAAATGTGCAACAAGGTATGGGATTCAGTTGGCAGATCACCCAAAGCATATACTTCAAAACTGTCCCTTTAATATTCACTCTTTTCCTGCTTTTGCCTTTTATAGAAATGTTGGGTCTCTGGAAGTTGAATCTCTAGGTGAGGAAGCAGATGCATCATGACTTTGGTGCATGCACATGGGCACACAATGACTTACGCATGGCTTAAATTCCCTTCTATTCCCACCCCCACAATAAAAGTATAAATATAGCTAAACGTTGCTGAATGTGTCTGGAATCACAGTTGTTCTATAACCAGATCCATTTTGATTAAAGTTATTAAAATATTCTCATTATCTCTCTCTCTTTTAAAAAGGAGACTGTTATAATCAATATAACATACAAGAAATAGTGAAGAAATTTAACCACATGTATTGTGGGAAGGTGACTGCCATGCTTGTAACTATTGTGGAATTTCCCTGCTAGCTACTATTGGGAAAGCCTTTGTCTGTGTAATTCTCAACAAATTACACTCACTGATAGGATCTATCCTGAGTCACAATGTGGCTTTAGAGCTCAGATCAGTGGTCAACATGATTTCCTCACTCGCCAGCTGCAGGAGAAATGCTGAGAGCAGAGAAGCCCCTTGTACATTGCCTTCATAGACCCGACGAAGGCTTTTGACCTGGTCAGCTGAAAAGGACTCTTCAACAAGATAGGATGCTCACCTAAGATAGGATGCCCACAATATGGTTGTGCCTTCCGCGAGAACATACATGGCACTGTCCAGTATGACTGTTCATCCATGGACACTTTCCTGTAAAGAACGGTGTGAAATAGGGCTGTGTTCTCGCTCCAATTCTCTTTGCTCTCCCCATGCTTTCAGCTCAACTGAAGATGGTATGTACTTCCATTCAAGGAGGGGTGGGCATCTGTACAACCTGGCACATCTTCACACCAAGACGAAAGTGTAGTGGGTTCTTAATCTGAGATATGTTGTTTTCAGATGACACAGCCTTAAGAGTGCACTCCAAGGAAGCTCTACAGAGACTCATCAACCATTTTTCCCAAGCCTTCAGCACTCCACGCAACACATGGTTAGGGCGGTAGACGATTTTGTTTACCTGGGATCCACCATAACCAGCAACCTTCCCATCGATGCTGAGCTGGACAGGTGTATTGGCAAGGCAACTGCAGCAATGACTTGCCTTTCCGAGAGCATTTGGGAGAATGACCAAATACCAAGTTGAAGGTCTACCAGGATTTGTGTTGAGTATGCCGCTTTATGGAAGCGAGTTGTGGAAGCGAGTTGTGCACTTGGCATGACAGAGTCTTGAACAAGCATGCACTCTCTCTCTCAAGGCCACATTCCCAGCATGTTCACACTTCTGTCTCTGTGATGTCTATGCTGGCTTGGTCATGCACACATAATTTAAAATACCAGGACCCCCCAAGGATGTGTTTTATGGGAAGCTGGCCTCAGGCCCTAGGCCTTTTGGCAGTCTAACTCTGTGTTACAAAGATGTCTGCAAACATGACATGGAGTCTGGTAACATTAACCCTGCCATATGGCAATACCCTGCAGACGACTGCAGTGCCTGGAGACAAGACACTCAAGTTGTATATCCACAGCACCAACCACTGAAATGACCACTGAGAGGAGCACAGAGAGAAATGCCATTCTGCACCTGTAGCAGCAAAACCTGAACCCTTCATCTGCCCCAACTGCAAGAAAACATTTCTCTCTCATATCAATCTCTACAGCCACAGTGGGTGCTGTAGCTCTTCAACCATCTGGCTTCCACCCTTAAGGTACGCACTTCCGTTGTCTGCTGAGACAGACATATTCCAGTAACTGGGAAGAGGATTAAGCAGTGATTCTTGCTGTGAGAATAGGGTGTTGTAGCACTAGGCAGAGCCAACGTTCTCCAGACATTGTTGGGACTCCCAGCTTCCATTAGCCCCTGCCAGTATGGTAAATGGTGAGGGACGATGGGAGTCATAATCCCATATCATCTGCTATCCGTTTGCTGCCCTCTGGTTAGTATACTAGATGTCAAAGACACAAGTACTGTACAAAACCCCACTTCACCAAGAAGCTTGCAGCCTAACTTCTGATCTCACAGCGTAATAACACATGGTTGTTGTGAGGCTAAATGAGGAGCAAGGAAGGAAATAATATATGCCAATGAGAGGAAATGCAATAAATTATAATTGTACACAAGAGGGTTTTAGAATGTATGCAATCACATGTGCGATAGCGCAACTGCTGTAGAATAGAAGCCAAATTGTTCGCACAGGATCTTTCTATACCACATCATAAACATTTTCAAAGGGGATAACTATGCTACTTTCTTCCACTACTGTTTCCACTAAAAATTTGGTAATGTTTCACAAAATATAGAATGTATATTTTTTCTGGGGAAAAAATAAAACATAAATTTTAATTTTGCAATGTGAACGAGGGTTAGCAAAAGGTTTTACTGGTTTCTTAAATTTAAAATGTAACATACCAGGAACAATGTTACAGCAATGGATTTATATTTATGTTCAGATAAAAATAAAATAAGATAGCAAAGCTTGAACAGTCAGGAATGACATTTAACTGGTAGTAAATGGCTTATTTTATTTATTTTGGGAAGGAAAAACATGAGCAGGCACAGGATTAAGCTGGTCGTGCTGAACTGAGATAAGGAATAAATGAACAATGAAAAGCAAAGCAACCACTGCAAAAACCTATTCAGCTGTTATATGAATTTTTTTTTTATTACCATATGATGTCAGTCATAGCTCCCCCCCCCCCCGCTTCCCCAAGGTGGGCTCAAGAATTTGGTTATGGCAACTGAACACTTAAATACTAGCTTAAATACCAGCCAGAACTTTGTGAAGTGGTTTCCTAAAATAAAACCATGGTGCCAAACACTTTGTAGGAAACAGGAACATATACTCTTGTAAGCTGCATGAGCTCACATTAATTGACATTACAGGGAAAGCAATTAGGCTTGAACAGGTCTAACGCAATTTAGCACTCATGAAACCTATGCAATCTGTACTATTTGTACTCAACATCCATCCCACATCTGTGCTACAGTCCATGTCAAGAACAAATTGCCACATTTGGAATGGCCATGAGTTGCGACAGGACTGTCCTGAATAATACTGTTTATACCAACCACTCTTCCATGCCAATGCCAACTGTACAAACACTGACCAATAGATTTGGACTTATCCCTCCCCCCCCCAAATAAACCCTAGCACTATATTCATGCTGTGTCATTAGTGTGTAAGAAACCAAAACATCATCATGGATTAAGTAGCAACCTAGCAGCTGTACAATCAGGAGATAAATGCTTAGTAGGGGTACTACTGGGATGTGGGTGGCGCTGTGGTCTAAACCACAGAGCCTAGGGCTTGTCGATCAGAAGGTCGGCAGTTCGAATCCCCATGATGGGGTGAGCTCCCGTTGTTCGGTCCCTGCTCCTGCCAACCTAGCAGTTCGAAAGCACATCAAAGTGCAAGTAGATAAATAGGTATCACTCTGGCGGGAAGGTAAATGGCTTTTCCGTGCGCTGCTCTGGTTCACCAGAAGCGGCTTAGTCATGCTGGCCACATGACCCAGAAGCCGTCTGCGGACAAACGCCAGCTCCTTGGCCTATAGAGCGAGATGAGCGCCGCAACCCCCGAGTCGTTCGCAACTGGACCTAACGGTCAGGGGTACCTTTACCTTTAGGGGTACTACTAAGTACATTTATTGCCGATATCCACAATTTTTAAAGATCTAAATGAATGACCTAATGCTGAAATAGTATGGGAAGTACAAACACCCAGTCTGTGAACTTGTAATTTAAAAAAATCACATAATAAATACTTTGGAACAGAAGCAAGTTTCATTTATTTTGCTTTACAGTTTGCTAAACCTATGGAAGTGCACAATAAAAATGCAATATAAACAATACAAAACATTTATTAAGCGTACAACAGGTATGAAAATGGTATCCTTTTCTGCTTCCCTCATCAGCCAAAATGTGCAAAACTCTGGGCTTGCAGTATTTACTATAAATATCAACCATAAACTATAATTCATATTATTCATTCCTCATTGAGAAAACTATAATAATAAGCTTATAAGCATACACTTCGGCTAAGGAAGATAACAAGATTTCTAGTTTTTTTAAAGGAAAGGAAAAAGAGAGGAACAGCTAGGAATATAATCTAAAAATCCTTACTTGAATATATATAGTTAATATGCTTGGAAAGAGCTGAGTAACTATGGCACAGATCCAAAGAATTACAGAGTTCCATTCACGCAATGGAGCTTTCCTTTCTCCTTCTTCTGGCTGTATTCCTTTATACCCTCCCCTCCCAAACCACTCCTTAGGGTCACGGATGTGGTGTGGAGGGCTGCAGCTGAAGGAGAATCAGCAGAAATGTGCATTCCAGAGGGACAAGGCACTTTGTGGAACCCACTTTATATAAATGGCGCTCTCTTTGTCAGCTTTTAAAGCGTTTGAAGAGTAAGCTTATGAAACTCTTATGGCAGGCTTCTTCACACATTAACAAAATTCAATTCCGAGATTTGGATATTAAGCCTTCATTTGGAGGAAGGGCTGTAGCTCAGAGGTAGACCACTTGCTTGGCACACCCAAGATCCCAGATTCAATCTCCAGGAAGGACTGAGAATTTTCCTTGTCTGAAACCCTGCAGAGCCACTATCAGCCAGTGTGTAGACAATACTGAGCTAGATGGATTAATGGTTTTATACTAAGGCAGCTTCTTATGTCCTCATTATTTTTAACCACCCTTTATTCTATTCCCGCTTTTTTTTTTTTTTTGCCCTAAAGTAGCTCAGAACACAGATGTAAAAGAAGCTATGGTTGCCTTGCCCTTGCAAAGCAGCCAGTGGAATTGCAGGTGTTATCCTAGTTTCTGCTGTGTGTGGGGAAAATCTTCAGCTGAGTAGGAAGCTGAGTCAGATGCTGAAATCCAAGTGGTCACCAGATGTTGTGAGGAGGAAAGGCTGCCCTCTTCACAAAAGCTCGGCAAATTCTCAGTAGGCTCTCATGAACAATGTTCTGAAGTTCCACCCTTCCCTTACACACTGAAGTCAACATACTGTATAACTATTTAAGAATACAAGAAGAGCCCTGCTGGATCCGGCCAGAGATCCATTTCGTCCAACATCTTCTCACAGAGTCCAACTACGTGCCTATGGGAAGCCCACAAAACAGGAACCTAACTATATCACTAAAGCCTACAAGTGATATATAAAAGTATGTGAAAGACTTGGTTTCATGACCAGGGGATAGAGAGCTCTATAGTAAAAGTATCCAAAGAACAAGCAGATCTTACAAAAATGGCCTCTTAACTTAAAACTCGCCTGTGGGCCACAATTTTGTCTATTAAATTTATGCTAATCCCAAATAGACTTACAGATGCTGTATTTTTTGTTATGCCTAAATTAACAATTATTACTGGAAAGCATCTGTGAAATTTCAGTTGCATTCTCACAAGGTTTGTGCTGATTCTCAATCTCTACTTTCATGGACAACTGCTGTTCTTGAAATGTTATCACAATTTGAATTTATATCACTACAAGTCTGTCCCTAACACTTGCGACTCTGAAGATGATTAGGAGTATTTCATTAGGTATTTAGCACTCCTGAAAATATAACCTTATTCTCAGTTGCTAGAAAACTGCAAACACAGAGAAGTTTTGTTTCCCCTTTTAGAACACAATGCGGGTCCCACCATCCCACTAAGACAGGAAGAGAGAACAAAAAGGAAAGCATGTTAACTGTCAACAGCTTGTTCCTGAACAGCAGAAAATCTCACGGTTGATTCCACAGATGAGGCCTTGGTTGCAAGTATTGCAAAAGTTAGCCAACAGTAGACAACTTCTTTTTGTAAAGAAGCAACTTACCAATATTTAGTAAATTTAGAATTTGTAAAGAAGCTACTTTCCAATATTTAGTTGCAGAGTACAAAAAGTGGGTGGGCACTGCGGTCTAAACCACAGAGCCTAGGGCTTGCCAATTGGAAGGTTGGCGGTTCGAATCCCCGTGACGGGGTGAGTTCCCGTCGCTCGGTCCCTGCTCCTGCCAACCTAGCAGTTTGAAAGCACATCAAAGTGCAAGTAGATAAATAGGTACCGCTCCGGCAGGAAGGTAAATGCCGTTTCCATGTGCTGCTCTGGTTTGCCAGAAGCGGCTTAGTCATGCTGGCCACATGACCTGGAAACTGTGCACCGACCGGCTCCCTCGGCCAATAAAGCGAGATGAGCGCTGCAACCCCAGAGTCGTCTGCGACTGGACCTAATGGTCAGGGGTCCTTTTACCTTTTACAAAAAGCAAGTCTCAGGAACCTTTACATTTTCACTGAATATAACCCATTAGGAGCAGAAGAGCTTGAGGGTAAGCTCTCTAGCCTTTTGATCAGCATGGCAAGATCTTTTCAGAGCTAAAGTTATAACAAAACACCCTAAATGTTTACATAAACATCCCACATCAGTTGTGACATGAAGGAGGTGCTCCTGAACTAGTTTTATGTTCTGAACCACCAATTTCCTAAGTTTTTAAATTAATGTTTTTCAGCACTGCAAGCTCTTGAGAAGCTTCTTAAAAACTGGATATTGCATCGCATCATTGGGTGACAATAATTTGAAGCCCTTTGGCTCCAGGTTCTCTCTGAGACGTTGCATGTTCTCTTTTCCATTACTGTATTTTGGGAACTGTTCCTGGCACAAAGATCCAAACAAAGTGAAACTTGGAGTGATACTGAGCCACCAGAGCTATATTTCGATCAAAGATCAACTCTCATTATTATTTACAAGAATCTATACTTCTTTTCCTGCAGCATGGTAAGGGGACATCCCTTCAAACACTTTAGGAAAAATGTGCTGATGCCACATGCCTCCATATATCAACTATCAAGCCACCTGCTGTGCCATCTCACATGCAAACTGACAAGTAGTGTCCTTCTATGTGGACCAAGATAGCCTTGCTTCATAGACTAGCTCCAGCAGCTCAAATCTTGGAAGCCCCCCCCCCAAAAAAAAAGCCTAGAAGAAGATTCTCACAGTGACAATAAAGGACAAATTTCCCAAGCCAGAATTTATTCAGATTTTTAAAAAAGTGCATTGGCTCCCCAAGGCCTTGGCTTCAAATCAAGATGGGGAGAAGAAATGTGTTCACCATATCTTTTGCATAGCTGCAAGAAGCATCTTCAATTCTCATATGGTTTGAAATGGAGATGGTGTTTCAGAAACAGCCTTGAAGTTAGGTACTTTCCCAGAGCAAGTCAAAATAAATAACAAATTAGTTTACACTAGCTGCACTGGCTAATGAGAATGTATGGGGCTAGCCCTAGCCTTGATACTTATGCGCATGCCAGCCATGTTCCCAGGCCAATGTGTGATCAGTTCAGTCTGAAGCGGTCAGTCTTTTAGGTGTATAGGATTTCTAACATGTGAATAAGAACCAGATGCCTGAATAGGGCTACAATTCATATGCAATGGCCATTGTTTGCTGCCTTTTGTTAATTTTCATTTATTGGCAGCCACCTTGGAGGCAGAAAGGTAGCAAGTAAATATTTCAGATAGAATAAATACTGTACATAAATTTAGATAAAAAAGGCTAAGGGCTCTAGTAAAATGGGGCTGACTAATTCTGCAAAAAGTTTTTCAGAAAAGGGAATTTTATTAACAATACCATGGCACAGTGAACCTGCAAAACTCCAGTTAATTCGTGATTGAGCACACCTCTTTGTAGAATGTTGGCAGGTCTCTATAATGAACAGGTTCTTCCAAGCCAGAGGTGCTCATTTTATCTGTTTAGAAAGAACTGTGAGCTCATGCTTTGGACACAATGGTACACAGAGAAAAGCTAATAAAGTGAAAGCTGACAGGCATGATAAAAATAGGATTATAAAAGTACTTACAAAAATTACTCTTTGTAAAAAGCCACCATTTTTAAACAGGCATCTCCTGTTTTTGCTTACACAGTGATGAAGAATGCCTTTAAGTTTATGCCAGCTACAACATACCCATGCATTTAGAAACAAATTTTAAATTTAGTTTGTTTCCAAAACAGTAGTTTGTTTCCAAACGACTGCTTTGACCAGAACTGTAATTTGAATCTCTCGTTCCTTCATAAGAACAGCCCTCTTCATACATTAGGGCTCTTCTCTGCACGTACAATGAAAACAGGGAAGTGGCAGACTCTGTCCACACCCATTATCATGTTGAAATATCTACTACATGTGCCCATAACTACAACCTTACACATGTAAGAAAGGACTCATCTGATCAGGGCTCCTGATTATGTGGAGTTCATCCTATGCACATACACTTGGACACATATTGCAGATGTGTGCTTCAAGAGACATGCAGAGAAGCTTAACACACAAAGCGGGTTTATGTCAATCAATAAACCCAATTCCTCTGAACAAGACAAACATCATTGTAGACTCTTTCCCTGGAATCTTGTACAGTGGTACCTCGGGTTAAGTACTTAATTCATTCCGGAGGTCCGTTCTTAACCTGAAACTGTTCTTAACCTGAAGCACCACTTTAGCTAATGGGGCCTCCCGCTGCTGCCGCGTGATTTCTGTTCTCATCCTGAAACAAAGTTCTTAACCCGACTCCACTAATTTCTGGGTTAGTGGAGTCTGTAACCTGAAGCGTATGTAACCTGAAGCGTATGTAACCTGAGGTACCCCTGTATTGCCTTTCTTCCAAGAAATCTGAATGATGCCAAGAGGTGCGTCTGTGACTAGAGTCTCTAAACATAAACAAAGGATAGCATACTGGCCTATAATTATTCCACTGCTATGTGATCCTTCAGGTATTTCCAGACTGGGTAAATTGCAGTGCACTGAGTGCACTATTGCAACTACTATGTCTATGTGTACACCTGTGCAGGCATAAAAGGAGACAGAAAAACTGGACTATTCCATTTCAATAAATTCAGATTAAACTACCACCCCGTAGTGGTTAAGAGAGGTGGACTCGTAATCTGGTGAGCCAGGTTCGTGTCCCCGCTCCTCCACGTGCAGCTGCTGGGTGACCTTGGGCCAGTCACACTTCTCTGAAGTCTCTCAGCCCCACTCACCTCACAGAGTGTTTGTTGTGGGGGAGGAAGAGAAAGGAGAATGTTAGCCGCTTTGAGACTCCTCCTGGTAGTGATAAAGCGAGATATCAAACCCAAACTCCTCCTCCTCTTCTTCTTAACTCCATTCTTGCAAACTCAATGATTGTTGTAACTCCACACATTCTTTGAAAATATGGAGGATTTAACTATTTAGTGCTCTATAGTCACAAAGATTGTGTTTAGGGTTAGGGTTAGCCACAAGCTACAGTTCCCAAGATTCTTTGGGGGAAACTATGTGCTTTAAATATATGGGGATGTGGCATAGGAAAATTAATATAGGGTTCTTATCCTCTCCCCCCCAAGTAATTGGGGAGGAATCACACTCGTGTGGAAAGTTTGCATAACCACATAAACATAACTGTGGGGTGTAGTTTCCCAATACATCATCAGGAAAACTTGCAAGGGGGTTAGCAGAACTCCACCCCCCCCCCCCACTTCCAGGAAGTTCAGTCTCTTTTCCCCCCTAACGATCACCACCCTCCAAACTTATCCGATGGGGGGAAGCAAAGATACCCTAGCATGGATTCCTTCCTTTCACAACAGCAGCCACGCTTTATAAATTTTATTTTCAGAGCGCAAGCGCCACAGGCATGATATTATAGACAGTGCAAGGAGGGAGGGAAGGGGGGCTCCCCCCCCCCGCTTATTCTCGTGCGCGCGTTTTGCGCGTGCACTGTCCGGCTTTTGCCAGCGCTGCACAGGTGCGGCGCCCCACCCCTTACAAAACCACGTCCCGGTCCCAGCACCAGGCTTGGCTCCCAGGACCCAAGAAGAGCCACGGGCTGCATCGGACCCAAAAGGTGTGTGTGTGTGTGTGGTTTCTTGCACGATCCTGCAAACGACAATCGGCTAAACCAGACGCTTCTGCAAGAAGCCCCCGGAAGGCAACGGCCCCAACCGTTCTCCCGGGCAACTGGTGGGGCGGATCCTGCCTGGTCGAGGTTCAAAAAAGAGGGAAGAGGCGTTTTACAACCCGCACCTGGCCGCCCGGAGATGCAGCCGCTCACCTGCAGTTGTTCCTCCTCGCCCTCGCCCTCTTCCTCTTCTTCCCTAGGCGGCGGCTGCTGCTGCTGCTCCCGGTGCTGCCTCCTCCGCCTGTGCCGGGCGACTGCCCTCCCGCCCGGAGACGCCAACGATGGCGCTGGCTCCCAGTCCCTCTCGAAGGCGTATTCGGGCGGCGGGAGCAGCAGCTCCTCGGTCGAGCCCATCCCTCCCCTTCGTCCCGGGGTGCGGGAGCGCCTTCCTCCAGGCTGGGGAGAGGGCAGCTCCCGCCAACGGGCGCTGGGCGGGCGCGACTAGCGACCCGGCGGCGGTCTGTCACGCTGCCGCTTCTTCTGTTGCCTCGGCGGCCGCCTCTGCCGCCTCGCAGGGCGGGTCTCGAGAGGCGTCACGGGGTTTGCAGGAGGAGGAGGAGGAGGAAGGGGGCGAGGGCTGTGCCGGCGCTAGAAGGAAAAGGGGCGGGGTGTGTGTGTTGTGTGTGTGTTGTGCGAGTGTTGGTGAGCGCGTGTGACAGAAGCGGTGCGTGTCTATAGCCCGCCTTTGCTCGCGAGGCAGAGCTGGAAATGCGTTTCCACGCACATGCACGCTTCATATTTGTGTGCTCGCCCTCCCACAGTGCATGCGGTATGCACAGGGACGGATTTATTTTTGATGAGGCCCTAAGCTGATGAAGGTAATGGGGCCCTTTATATGTCCAGCTGTCCTTTGTCAACAACAAATTGCCGCTGGTTTTTTTGTGTTGAATATATGCTATATGGTAATTTATGGGCCTAACAGGTATCTAAAGCCATTTGCACATAACAAAACACGTATTTTATCAAAGTAATTGTTGAACTGAAATACAGGTACAGAAGAAGTATATTACTGTAATAGTGAAAATTGGGGGGGGGGCAAGAGAGTGGGGCCCTAAGCTATAGCTTGTTTAGCTTATACATAAATCCAGCACTGGGTATGTAGCTGCACATATAGATACATGCACTGCTTCCCCCACCTTAAAAAATGTTTAGGGGCACTCTCCTTTTGACTCAAGAAAATCACCATTTTATAGTTAAAATCGGGGGAAATAAATACAGTAAATGGACAAAAGTACAAAGGTTCACAAAATGCCCCCCCAAAGCACTGGATGTATGCACATACACACGTGTGTATGTGTGTGTGTGTGTGTGTGTGTGTGTGTATATATATATATATATATATACACACACACACACACATATACATAAGGACACACCCAATCAAACACATAATACAACAGCTCCTGCTTGCCACGGGCAGTTTCCCTTTTTTGTCACCTGGCCCTGCTAAACCACACACTCCTCTCCCCCCACTTTGCTTCCTAGCAGTTGTTTGGTAGGATAGGGTGCCTTGTTAAAAAGGTAAACGGGTGTTAGCAAAAAAGAAAAGAAAAGAAAAAAGCAGTAGTCTGGGGGATACTGAAATGTTAAGAAATGCATTATGGCAGTGGTTCCCAATTAGTTAAGTACTGTGTGGACCCCCTGCTTTTCAAAAGCCAAGCAATGAACCCCCTACTTTTGAAAATGCTGACATCTCTGTGGTTTTTGTTATTTTTGCATGAATGTTACCACCATACCCTCCAACATGTCCCGGTGCCTTTTGGGGTGCTACAATTTTGTGCGAGACGCACACCCAGTTGCAATTTTGTGCATTTTTAGACACCGTTCTCTTTGGATGTCCCAGACAGATGACAAGGATGTGCCATGGACCCCCTGGGTCAGTTACACGGACCCCCTGGGGTCTGTGGACCACCAGTTGGGAACCACTGTATTATGGCACTGTATTATTCTGCTCCATGTGATTATACCAGGTTACCTCCATTTCTAGAAGAGGAGCCCTGTTAAGTATTTAATGAGCTACATGTTACACTGATATGAATGAGAATTGCTAGCAGTACAACACCCTTCTTCAGAGTTTAGCTCCCTCCCTCCTCATAGTCTGCAAATTATATTTCTAAGCAGGCAAGGGGATAGTCAGGATCAGGCCTGTGAGTTGTTTTAAAGTGTTTCTAATGTTAAGGGACGCGGGTGGTGCTGTGGGTTAAACCACAGAGCCTAGGGCTTGCCGATCAGAAGGTTGGCAGTTCGAATCCCCGCGACAGGGTTAGCTCCCGTTGCTTGGTCCCTGCTCCTGCCAACCTAGCAGTTTGAAAGCATGTCAAATTGCAAGTAGATAAATAGGTACCGCTCCGGCGGGAAGGTAAATGGCGTTTCTGTGCTTCTCTGGTTTGCCAGAAGCGGCTTAGTCATGCTGGCCACATGACACGGAAGCTGTACACCGGCTCCCTCGGCCAATAAAGCGAGATGAGCGCCGCAACCCCAGAGTCGGCCACAACTGGACCTAATGGTCAGGGGTCCCTTTACCTTTACCTAATGCTGTTTTTTAATGGAACCTTAGGGTGAAGGGCATGGGACGCGGGTGGCGCTGTGGGCTAAAGCCTCAGCGCCTAGGGCTTGCCGATCGAAAGGTCGGCGGTTCGAATCCCCGCGGCGGGGTGCGCTCCCGCTGCTCGGTCCCAGCGCCTGCCAACCTAGCAGTTCGAAAGCACCCCCGGGGGCAAGTAGATAAATAGGTACCGCTTACCAGCGGGAAGGTAAACGGCGTTCCGTGTGCGGCTCTGGCTCGCCAGAGCAGCGTTGTCACGCTGGCCACGTGACCCGGAAGTGTCTCCGGACAGCGCTGGCCCCCGGCCAATAAATGTGAGATGGGCGCACAAACCCCAGAGTCTGTCAAGACTGGCCCGTTTGGGCAGGGGTACCTTTACCTTTTAGGGTGAAGGGCAGGTAATAATATACTAATAATACAAGTCAGGTGAGCTTTTTTTTTAATGCACTTTTATCACACAGATATGTCCAGCTGCTATTTAAAGCAAATGTCCCAAAAGGCTTTGGATTCTGAAAGCTAGCAAGAATTTTATTGTCTCATTCCGATAAGAAAAGGGAAGTCCGATAAGAAAAGGGAAGCATCCAGGTAGCAATTCAGTCGAGGGAAAACTTAGGTTGAAGCCTTATTTACCTAGGGATCCATTAGCCACGCCATCCCCTGGACCTCGGAGGGAACAAAAGTACCAGGAAAGCAAAAATCTTCTTTGGAGAAAAGAGTTTATTGAAAATCTGTGCACAGAGACAAGGTCTGTACTCAGAGACAACCAGCTGGATAGTTCCTGAAAATACACTGGCTGTAAAGCAAGTCACTTCAGCACACTTTCTTATACCCGCAGACTTCCCCAATCGGCTAGCAAATATTGCTTGCTAAACACAAAATATTGCCTGCTAGACATTCCTGTCTTTCTGCTAAGCCAAGCACTCCCTTCCACCTCCTTGTACACGTGTCTTCTTTTGCTAGCTAAGCTTTCCCTTCGTATCTCTTCCTATTCTTGCATTACTAAGCAGAAGTAAAGCAGGAAACATCTTGCTAGTGGTTTTCTAGTTAACAGCAGTTTCTGGCTAGGCAGGAAGCGACCTTCTGACCTGTAGCTAACATCAGCAGTTTCAAATAGCTGGTTAGGCAGGAAATGGACTTTTGCCCTGCCAGCCAAATTTAGCACAGTCACTGGCGGCGTGCTAACTGTCTGGCCAAAATTTGCAGAAGTTGCAGAAGTAAGATTTCTTAGGTACAGAATACAAAGCACAGAAAATATTGAGAGAAACCTTTCCCATCTTCCTTTACTCCCTCCTCTTCTTTTGAACAATCTATTACTTAGATTCGTTCTGGGGTAGGGGTCTATATTCTCTCATTACAGCAATCACGCGAGGTCCCACCATATTCTGCAAGCATTGCATCAAGCAGGGAATACAAAAGCAAAGAAGCAATAGAAGCATTATTGGGCCTATTCTTCCCACAAATACGAGCATCCATATGACAAGGGCGGTACATATCACTCCTACCCACCAAACCCAATATCTCCATGGTTCCTCCCACCAATATTCAGGGGGTGTGCTCATTGTTGAAGAGCCCACTGATATTTGTGCCCGACTACCTGTTGAGCCTCAAGGATGAGAGCCCACCGGTGAGCTGATGCTCCCACTATGTGGGTCAATTTTTCTACTAGCCCTGTTGGGTGGATTGAACTCTCGTGCTGCCTCCCTAGTGACCAGAGCATATGGAAGCCGAAATCCTGGGGTGGCAATTCTTACTGGCACTTGTTTAGTAATTTCAATGCACACCTGGCTAAGGCTCCCACCCCTGCAATACTTGCATTAAGATAGGTTCTGTCCCATCTATCACCTGGGTTAAGAGTAGGACCTGGTCTATCAAATGAGGTTGGTACAGTGCTCTACCTTCCGGATAACAGTTGACTACCCTCCCACAACAGCAAGAGCGGTACAGAACTAGATAGATTTCGATCGTCTCTGCAGCTTCCCGTAAGAGTACTGTCCACGCGTGCTGGTCAGTGGTGTGGGAGAGGAGCCACAACGGGGTAGTGGGGTGTCTCAATACGGTAATCTCATCAAACCCCAGTTTCCAATAGCCAAGGAGCACGCCATCTCTTACCACCGGCAAGACGAACCAGTCGTAGCAGAGGCCAGCAGGCCAATAAGGGCGGTATGGTTCGGTAGGGTCAGGGCAATAAGGCATAGAGCAAGTCAATAAAGAATATAAGAGAGAAAAGAGAAAGTCTTTGTAACTGTCCTTGTGATGATTAGTCGTTGCCCGTGGCCTAACGCTTTTTCCTGGTAGCGTCAGACACAAGGTGATGATCAACTTCAGAGGGTCAGCAGGATTTCTTTTGCAAGTCCTGACACCCTTCTTCAGATGCGTGTGATGTACCCAGGGGATCACCTCGATTACTTTCACTGCAGTTGGGGATGAGGGGGTCGCCAGACGCTGTCACTCAGAGGAACTGGTGAACCGGCTCAGCGAGACTGCTGCGGGACTGCAGGTGTACGCTCGTGGGAATACCTGGAAAGAAAGCAAACACACACAACAAACACAGGGATTGCACTTGTTCTTGGGTGATGTGATCTCCCATCTGCCCCAAACTGGCGGGGATGCCTCGGACGAAAGGGGTTGGCCTGCCATATAGAAGTTCACAGGGTGATAGTTCTCAGTCTCTTGGTTGGCGCACAGGGCACATATTGGGATATAGAATATTCTCCCAAGGTGTGCTTTAGCAGCTGGGCCTCCCAAATGGGTGGACTCGTGGTAATTCTTTACAATTGTGCTGGCCAGATGTTGGGGCACAAAAACATGGCTGTCTGGTCCTTCCTGGAGCGTTGCTCCTTTTTGGCTGGTCCACTGCTGTTCATCAAGGGTGTAACGTGGTTCCACATCATCTGGAGTGAGTTCTGGTACCAATATCAAAAGTTCTGGTGGTGCCTCTAAATTGGCTGGAGAACAAATGTCTACGTTGGGGGCGCTGCCTGCGGGCGCCCCTCCCATCCAATTCTTCACCGTGCGTAGAGATATCAGCCTCTGGAGTGATATCAGCAAGGCAGTCGTCACTGGAGGGGATCCTCAGGATGCTGAGACACAGTCCAATCTGAAGCAGCTTTCCTCCTTGAATGTGGTGGACCCAAGGGGTGGTGCCAGCGATCTTCACAGCTGTGGGTGTGGAGAGCAGATGGGCCCTTCCAGCACGGTTGCAGTGGTGCCTGGGACCAGTCTTATCCACACCTCGTCACTTGGCTCAAACTGGTCACGCAAGGAGTTCGGGCCTGGGTCCACCTGTTGAGAGAGAGAATCTCGAGAGAGTGACTGTACATAGTTACTCAATTGCACATCTTGGCTAGCATATGGAGTTAACATTCTAACATATGGGACTGGTCTCCCAAACAGAACTTCAAAAGGTGACAAGTGGGTCCGTTTTGACGGAAGACTGCGGACCCTGAGTAATGCCAAGGGCAACATGGTCACCCAATTAGACCCGGTTTCCTGTGTCAGCTTGGACAGCTGATTCTTTAGAGTCCTGTTCATTCTTTCCACCTTTCCATAACTCTGGGGTCTATAAGCAGTATGCAGCTTCCAATTGATCTGGAGCGCTTTAGCCAGTCCCTGTAGGACTACATGAACGAATGCTGGTCCATTATCAGATCCTATGGACCTTGGCAATCCATAGCGAGGGATGATTTCCTTAAGCAGGCACCTGGTTACTTCAATTGCCTTTTCAGTCTTTGTTGGCCATGCTTCGACCCATCCGGTGTAGGTGCACACTGCCACCAGCAGGTAGCGATATAGTCCACAACGGGGTAATTCAGTGAAGTCCACAACAAGATCTTCCATAGGTGCAGTTCCACTGTGCTGAACTCCCAGGGGAGCCAGTGGTCCGGTTCTGGGATTATTCTTTTGACATAGCAGACATTTCCTGGAAACCTGGGCTGCCAGTTGATAAAGGTGGGCTATATAGAAACACTTTGCCAGCTGCTTGGTGGTAGCATCTGGTCCCATGTGGGTTGACTCATGGTATCTCTGAGTTATCTGCCGAGACAGGGACTCTGGAATCCATATCCTGTCATCAGGGGTGAGGTACCATCCTTCTTTGGTCAATGTCAGCTCCTGGGCATCTGCAGTGTCCCTTTCCTGTTGTGTGTAAGCCGGCTTGTCAGCGGTGCTTAAAATTTCTTCTGGGATCAGTGCTCCAATGATCGGAGCTGGGGCCAGTTCCCGGGCTGCTTCCTTGGCCACCTTGTCTGCCAGTCGATTTCCTCTGGCCACTTCCCCTGGTCCAGTTGTGTGTCCATAACAATGGATAACTGCTACTGCTTCGGGCTCCCATACAGCATCCAGAAGGTTCAATAAGGCTTGTGGGTGGGCCACCTGGTTTCCTCTGGAGGTAAGCAAACCTCTTTCTTTCCATAAGGCTCCATGGGCATGTAAAGTCAGGAATGCATACTTAGAATCTGCATAAATGTTTATCTTCTGTCCCTTTGCCAGGTTCAGGGCCTGGTAAGCGCAGTTAGTTCTGCCAGCTGGGCCGATGTTCCAGGTGGGAGTGACTTTGCTTCAATCACCTGGTCTTCCAGGGCTACCACTGCATAGCCTGCCTTCCGCTGCCCAGCCTCGTTTGCCTCGTCTTTGAGATCAGGCCTGCTGGAATATACTTTGTCCATTACTTCAATGCAATCGTGCATCTGCTCCTCACCTTCTCCTACCGGCAACAGGGTAGCTGGGTTGAGGGCAGTGGTGACTTGGAACTTCAAACGTGGGTGCAACAATAACATCTGACACTTTCTCATCTTTGCTTGGGAGAGAAAATAGGTACCCTTCATGTCAAGCAGTGCTGGGACTGCGTGTGGAGTCACACAAACAGTGTCTTGACCAAAAGTAAATTTGTCTGCTTTGTTCAGTAGGGTGGCTACTGCCACAATCACTCTCATACGGGGGGGGGGGCAACCTCTGTTCTGTTGGGGTTAGCTTCTCTGACAAGTATGCGACAGGTTGCTGCCAATTTTTCAGTTTCTGGCATAAGACTCCCTTGGCTACCCCTTGGTCTTCATCTATGAACAGGGTAAAAGGCTTCTTGGGGTTTGGATGCCAAGCACTGGGGCTTGTTAGCAATGCTTCTGTAGTTAGTAGTGAGTCCAGGGGATATTGTTCATCATCACAAGTGGGATTATAGGTTTTTTTAAAAAAAAATCCCTTCAAACAATTTTACAATCTTTGCTGGATTCTCCTCAAAAGAGGGGTTCTGATCTCTCCAATTACAGACATCTGCACTTGAAAAGGGTATATGCTGTCTGTGGTGCCTTCGCTTGTCCAGCTGGGACAGGGGCTGGTGGATCATAAACTCTCCGAAGGGGCATTTCTCCGGCTGCCTGATCCTTCCTGGTTTTCTCATACTGTCTGTGAGACATAACTCTCTTCGCCGCCTGTCCCACTTACGTTGCCATCTCTTCCTCTTTTCAGGGGTGTAGCATTTCTGTTGCCTCAACTAACAAGGGACTCACATCCAACTTCTCCCTCAAATGGCTTTACACACTCCTTTAGTCTCTTTTTCTGTTTTTCTGTCCACATTTTCTTTCCTTGATTCATATCATCTAGTGTCTTCCTAAACTCTTCGTTATCTTCCTCATCTTCCTCTTCTTCCGTCTCACTATCTTCCTTCGCAGGTCCTCCTCCCCCTACACCAGCACCTCCCTGTGCTTCTTGATCTTGGCCTGGGGGGGGGTTGGAGGGGGCTGTTGGTGGAGTGTAAGGTGGTGGCTTAATCACTCCCCTCTCCTCATCTTCTGGGTCTTCTAATACCAGAGGCTCCACTGTACAAATCCTGTTCTGTGTGTTGCTGTCACAGCAAAACTTTAGCCATGGTAGATTCTTTTCTTTTACATTGGTCTTCCATGTAGAGATATAGGGGATCTGGTTTGGGTGGACATTTAATATATTTTGCCACAGGGGGTTGATTTGCCACAGGGGGTTGATTAATTGCAAATCAAAGCCACGCAGTTCCCTGGGTTGGCAAGTCCACCTCACATAAAGTTCTGAGTCTCTGTTCTTTTCAATTTGAATCCCCAAATCATCACTCTTCGTGGCCGCTTTCCAGTTATTTAAAAAGCATTCAGATACTCTGCTCCTAACAGGGTTTCAAAATTCTCTCACACTCCACATGCTACATATTGTCAGAAAATGCACAACCTTACAATCGCTCGGCCAAGGGGACACTAAGCCTTGGCCCACACTTGACAATTCAGTCACTAGAGTATCTGACATGCAACATACAACATACAAAACACATCAATATAACACACTAAACACACCAAAATAACTCCAGCATGCAATACACCAAAATAATTCTGACATGCAACATGCCAAAAAAAAAAAAAAACACACACACACACAATTCCCTCTGCCCCATTCCCTTTCCCAAACCTTACTGGCGCCCCATTCCCTTTCCCAAACCTTACCAATTCCTTTCCTGGTGGCACTCTTACTGCTACCAGCAGTCCCCTTTTATTCCTGGTGGCTGGCACCCTACTGCGCAACCAATCCCCTTATTCCTGGTGGCATCTTACTGCCGGGCACTGTATTGCCACGCCCAGGTGAGGCTGATCAGGCCTCTCGCCCTTTCCATCGGGCCCCTAGCCCTTTCCCTCGGGCCCCTAGCCCTTTCCCTCGGGCTTACCTTTTTCCGCTGCGGACCTGTCCCCTCGGCACCGTTCTGTCCTCTTATTCTCCCTCAACTAGATGTCTCCGCTCCAGGACGGTGTGGCAATCTCCCCCTACAAACTGGCAGGGTGTGCACCGGAAATGCGAACGCCGATTGGAGCTGTTCACCTTGGTTGAGCCTGGCCCTCCGGTCCATATTGGGGAGGGGGCTTATCCCGGACGAGCCCCCAGAGAGATGAAGCCTTATTTACCTAGGGATCCATTAGCCACGCCATCCCCTGGACCTCGGAGGGAACAAAAGTACCAGGAAAGCAAAAATCTTCTTTGGAGAAAAGAGTTTATTGAAAATCTGTGCACAGAGACAAGGTCTGTACTCAGAGACAACCAGCTGGATAGTTCCTGAAAATACACTGGCTGTAAAGCAAGTCACTTCAGCACACTTTCTTATACCCGCAGACTTCCCCAATCGGCTAGCAAATATTGCTTGCTAAACACAAAATATTGCCTGCTAGACATTCCTGTCTTTCTGCTAAGCCAAGCACTCCCTTCCACCTCCTTGTACACGTGTCTTCTTTTGCTAGCTAAGCTTTCCCTTCGTATCTCTTCCTATTCTTGCATTACTAAGCAGAAGTAAAGCAGGAAACATCTTGCTAGTGGTTTTCTAGTTAACAGCAGTTTCTGGCTAGGCAGGAAGCGACCTTCTGACCTGTAGCTAACATCAGCAGTTTCAAATAGCTGGTTAGGCAGGAAATGGACTTTTGCCCTGCCAGCCAAATTTAGCACAGTCACTGGCGGCGTGCTAACTGTCTGGCCAAAATTTGCAGAAGTTGCAGAAGTAAGATTTCTTAGGTACAGAATACAAAGCACAGAAAATATTGAGAGAAACCTTTCCCATCTTCCTTTAAGGTGATAATGCTTGAATACAGATCATGCAATGAGACTATCTACGTATTTCATACAGCAACCACATCAGGTGCTGTAACCTTCCAACAGTTTGACTTCACCCTCAAAGGTGCTCTCCATTGTTTCTTGATGCAGGTGGATGCCAACCAACAGATTTCTTAAACCAGCACTTGTTGAAACATTTAGTTGCCCGCAAATTATTATTTGAGATTCATTGAGCCTTCAGCTACCCAAGTAGAAAAATTGCTGTCATTCTCACAAGTGAGTCTCAGTGGATGGGTTTTCAGGTTACTAAGTGCACATTTACTACTGTACTATTAGTTTCTCAGGAATAGGAAGAAGATTCTGGCTGCAAGTATTCCATCTCCTGTGTCAACAGAAGACAAACTAGGCATTTATTTTCCTCATTCCCAGTGTACAGATGCCTGGAGTTCACTATGCCTTTCCTCTCACTGAATTGCACAGCTTATGTTCATAACTTTACTAAGCAATAGGGAATAGACAGGGTGAAGCAGAACAATTGAGTGCCTTGTGACCCTCGACAGCCACATTCGTGTCCCTTTTAAATTTATCCCACAGATTTGAAATGTCTTAACTTGTAATCCCAATAAAGGTATTTGTATTGTATTGTTATAATAATAATAATAATAATAATAATAATGATAATAATAATAATAATAATAATAATAATAATAATAATAATAATAATAATAATTGGTGCAGTCTAGAGTAGCACTGGCTTTTTTTGCGGCTGCATCACACTGTTGACACATATTAAGCTTGGGGTCAACTAAGACCCCAAGATCCTTTTCACATGTACTACTGGCAATCTAGGTGTCCCCCATCTTATATTTGTGCCTGTGGTTATTCCTACCTAAGTGTAGAAGCTTAGATTTGCCCCTATTGAAATGCATTTTGTTTGGTTTTTGCCCAGTTCTCCAGTCTGTTAAGGTCATCTTGTATCCCGATGATTCTATGACTGAAATGTCGAAAAGCTACACACAGAAGGGCCTATACATTGTTGGTGAAAAGACAGGTCAAGTGATCAAACTGGCATAAGTGTGTGAACCAGCGAGTCAAAGGAGCAAGAAAACCAAGGGAAGAGATAGAACTGAATGACACATAATGATTTGAAAGAACTGGGAGAACATCTGGTATCAGGTTCTCTAGTAATGTTCTAAATCAAATCATCTGACTGAGCAGAACAGGATAATGGGGCTGTGGGGAGGGTGGGAAGGAGCCATTTGGATCCAGTCAAAACATTTGTGATCATAAACAGGCTGCTTGCTTTCTGCTTCCAAGGTCAGCAATATACACATACATTTGCTACATGTCTACCACAATAACATTATTACGTGTATAGTGTCTGTTGCTTTTCAGTGTAGTTTTGTGTTAGATTGGGAAAGCTGTTACTTGCTTGTTCTAAAAATATTTTTGTTTTTCTGATAAAAATAGTCTGAAAATCCTCCGTGTGCAAGGTTTAAACTTCTGAGACATCCTTGTTTCCCTCTTTAACAAAAATGAAAAAATAAATGAAAAAATAAATTCAAACCTGTTTGAAACAAAACAATTTAGTGGGATATTTGATACATTTTAAAATTGTCAGAGCTGAGTCAAAATGAATCATATACTTGATTAATATTTTATTTTGCAAATTTACTGTAAGGACAAATGATTTCCCAAATGCATAAATTATTTAACAGTATTAGGTAACAGATTTTCAGCCAAAATGCTTTTGCATTAATATTGCCAAAATATGAGACTCTTATCACTGGGATTGGGGGGTGGGAAAGGGTAGCTTATTTTTATTTTGGTGCAACAGTGGCTTCTCAGCATTGCCTTTTAAAGCTTTCCCCATGCTCGTTCAGAAAACTTTTAAAGAGAACATTTCTGGTTGCAAGTGTTGTGTGATGCAATCTTTCCTTATAATTCTTTAATTCCCGAGAAAAGTGAAATTTGAAATAAGAACTATGATCTTAACACCTGAGAGAGTCTGTAGGGAGGGAGGTGGACTTTCAGACATTTTGGGCCTAAGTCATTTAGGGTTTTAAACACTAACCTTAGCACCTTGAATTGAGCCCTGAACCTGTGCAGCTGCTTTAAAAAAAGATGATACAGTCGTACCTTGGTTGTTGAACAGAACCCGTTCTGGAAGTCCGTTCGACTTCCGAAAATGTTCGACAACCAAGGTGCAGCTTTCGATTGGCTGCAGGAACTTCCTGCACTCAATCAGAAGCCGCGCCGGATGTTCGGCTTCCAGATAACCTTCACAAACCGGAACACTCACTTCTGGGTTTGTGGTGTTCAGGAAGCAAAACATCAGAGTCACAAGACGTTCAGGATCCAAGGTATGACTGTATACTGGTTCTAAATGGAACCCTAGCCAGTAATCTGGCTGCTGCGTTTTGGACTAATGGAGGTTTTCAAGTTATCTTCAAGGCAACTCCATGTAGAGCGCATTGAAATGATCCAGACGTCAGAAAGAAGAAAACGGGGGTGATGCCTCTGATCCCCTTCTGACTTTGCTCTCATCTATCACATGCATGCAACACCTGACAGATTACCCTCCTCCCCCCCAACAGAAAAATGTTCCCCAACCCTGGTCTCTCAAAGCTGCATTGTTTCAGTGTAATTCATCTTTCATTGACAATGCAATCTCCCCCTTCCATAGCATTACCACCACCACTACACAAATGGGACACCACACATATCCTTCACCACTGAAATTTGAGACCCCAGGGCCTGCTGTTGCAAGTCCCCCACCCCCGATTTAGGAGCTATGGTTTACATGGCCACCTTCAGTGTATTTCAAATAGTCAAGTCTCTCTCTCTCTCTCTCTCTCTCTCTCTCTCTCTCTCTGTGTGTGTGTGTGTAAACTACACTGAGTTAGTGGACAAGCACTAGAATTCTATAGAACTCAAATAATACAATGAAATACAATATATGAAATAAAGGAAGCAATAAAAATACAATTAAAAATCAATAAGAACGTTCTGTGTGATGGATGTGCCATCTCCTGCCTTTGACAACAAAGCCACAATCACACTGCTGACCACAGGGAACGCCTGCCCTAGTGGATGCAGGGCTGTGGTTGTTTTGTCTTTGTGAGGTTTCTGTGAGTGATGTGTTCTTCTTTCCATTAAACATTTCACCAGCACTCCACAGCCTCCCTGGCTGCCTCCGCTTAGTGATCTGAGAAAACCCTGTGGAATGAGTTACCGCCTGATGGCTCTCCCTAAATGTGGGAAGCAGAGAAAGTAGCAATCAAGCACATGAAATAGGTGCACTCACTGATTTTGTTTTTAAGAGGTTCTTCTACCTTAAAAAACAACAACAAACTTTCTGCACTATTTATTTTAAAAGTAAAAACAACAACAACACTTTGCCTAAAAAAAGAAAAAAGGTGTTAGGCATATAGCAGGCAGTTTCCTTGCTTTCCTGTACTTACTGTAAAGCTTAGCCGAGGAACATTACAGGACTTTTCAAGAAACATGGGTACTTGGGAAGAATGCAGACCACCAGAAAGTTGATTTGCAGAATCGAAGACTGTCAAGCACCCCGTGACCACTTTGAATATAAGGTAAGTGCGACAAAAACTTTGCACCCGATGCATGACCAGAGGCATACCTAGGCTGCCTTATGCCCTTAAAAGGTAAAGGGACCCCTGACCATTAGGTCCAGTCGTGACCGACTCGGGGGTTGCGGCGCTCATCTCGCTTTATTGGCCGAGGGAGCTGGCGTTTGTCCACAGACAGCTTCCGGGTCATGTGGCCAGCATAACTAAGCCGCTTCTTGGCCAGAGCTATATCTGTGCCCTGCCATCCACAGGGATGGGGCAGAATGTGGGGTGCAACGGGTGTGGGGTGGAGTGGAATGGGGACACGGTATGCTTATATGTGCTCTGCTGATGTGTGGGGGGGTCCAGGGACAGGGACAGAACCCCTGTGCGAATGGTCACAGCCTGTACCACCCTTCATCCCAAAATTATAGGGCAGTTTACGGCATAACAAAACAAAATGGAAAAACAAAATACATAATAAAAACAAAACTAATAACTCCTCCCTCAAAAACGCATTTAAAATGACATAGAATGTTAGTCAAAGGCCTGGTTAAAGAGAAATGTATTCACCTGGTCAATCTCCCTGGGGAGAGCATTCCACAAGCTAGGAGCCTCCACAGAAAAGGCATGTTCTTATGTTGCCACCCTCAGGACCTCTCTTGGAGGAGGCACATGAAAAAAACCCTCAGGTGATGATTGCAGGGTTTGGGTCGGTAGACAAGAATTTTATCAACTCTTGGGAAAAAAACAGCAGCAGAAAACTCCCGACTCCAATCAGACACAGCTCGGTTCAGTGCCCTCCAGTGGCTTGTAATAACAGTCCAGCTATGTACACATTACTGCAGAGCTTTCCAAACTGTGTGTTGCAACACGTAGGTGTGTCAGCTGCAGTGTGTAAGTGTGTCACATTAACGCTCCCTGTGCTCCTTGTGGGGCTAGAAAGGGGTTAGTTTAACCTCCGTTTTTTTTAGTAAAACTGAATTACTGTGTCGCGAAATGATGCATGTCTAAAAAGTGTGCCACCAACATGAAAAGTTTGGAACGTTCTGCATTACTGGCTTAAAAAGCAGCTAACTTGTTCTTTTCCCCCCAAGTCAGATCGAAGCTGTTTTGGAGAGAAATGTACCAAAATGCAGTATTTCATAAGAAACAAGAAGATAGATACAGGATAGATATGGATTGTGATCAATGTCGTATTTAGTGCACTGAATTCAGAGGCAGCAGCAGTGTAAATATAGGCTCAGTGGTGCTGAACTCAGTGGTTATATTTCTCATAAGAATGTGGGGCTGAATTATGCCTTGTTTGCTTGGCTTTTCCAAGAAAGTTAAAACAATTTCTTTATACCTTGAGTTAAACATATGACATTTAAAAAAAAGTAACCTTGTGATAGATTGTTCTATCTGCAACCCTTTCCCTCTTTTCCTAACCCCATTCTTTCTTCCTCTGTGTGCTCTGGTATGTAAATTAAGACACATGCCAGGTTAAAATTAAATGAGAATTAATAGATTGTCTCCCCCTTTAAAAATAAATTGCATCTTGCCATCCTGCGAATAATGAAGGTGATGGCTGAGCTTTCTTTTTCTTTGTAAAATTATAGCTGTTTTCCTACCTATGTCTGTGGGGTGCAGAAGAATTTTAAAGGGCATATCAGGAAAATGACAGTATTTAAATCCATTGCATCTTTATACAGAGTACTTTAAAAAGCTGCATACTTAAGAGTTGTTTTAGGCGGTTATCCAGAGGTTAACCTGATAAATCTAAAATTATTGCTATAAATAAATCAAAGGAAGGCCAGGAACAGTAACAGATGGGACTTCTGGAAAGATTTGAAACATTCACACATGTTCTTCTTCATAAACATTCAGTCTGAGATCCTTAGATTTGTAAGCCTGCTGTAAAAGTAGAGATTTCCCCATAGCAGCTACAGACTTCAGATGTATTCAGCTAAGTCTTACTCATAGTAAAGTTCAGTGAAATTAATGAACATGAATAAGTTAGGGATATTAATTTTAATAAAAGCTTGGTTAAATACCACCCCCTTCATTTTTAGGAAAGCTATGTGAGAGGAAAGCGAAGATGCATATTACTGCTGTGAGAATTAATTATTACAAAGTGGTTAACGAAAGCTCAACTACTACATTCTAGAAATTTCAGAATGTTTTGGGTATGTCTACTCAGAGACAAGTCCCATCGACTTCAGTGGGGCTTAATTCTATATGTACAGCATTTCAGCCTTAAGATATGTAATGGAACTCTGAGCAATTTCAGTGTATGTGAATTAATCTTTGCCCCTTCCAAAAGTTTTTAAATGAAACGTATTGAATCAAATAGAATGTATATCTTCATAAGCAATGATTTGCCACATAGAAGTGATTAACTGAAAGATCTGAAGGAGTTTATTCTCATTTTTTGTATAACATGAACCCTGTACTGATTGCTCTCTTTCACCAAGCAACACGTACATTAATGCCAATTATTTTTGTAATTAATTATGGTGTGTCTGTGTAAACAAAGACTGCAGAACAGCGCCCTTAAAGAGAATTAATTGAAATGTCTTGCATATGCCTGCTTATCTTTTAAGGCAGATTTAACCTTGATTGCTGGTCTATAACTTTCCTTAAAGCACAAACATTTCTCGCCCTTTGGAATTTACAATATCTATATGGAATAAAAGCAAGATACATTTTATGCAAAAAAGGATATCAGTGTCTGTTAACCACCATTTTGTTGTTTAGTCGTTTAGTTGTGTCCGACTCTTCGTGACCCCATGGACCAGAGCACGCCAGGCATTTCTGTCTTCCACTGCCTCCCGCAGTTTGGTCAGACTCATGTTCGTAGCCTCGAGCACACCATCTTGTCCTCTGTTGTCCCCTTCTCCTTGTGCCCTCAATTTTTCCCAACATCAGGGTCTTTTCCAGGGAGTCTTCTCTTCTCATGAGGTGGCCAAAGTATTGGAGCCTCAGCTTCACGATCTGTCCTTCCAGTGAGCACTCAGGGCTGATTTCCTTAAGAATGGATAGGTTTGATCTTCTTGCAGTCCATGGGACTATCAAGAATCTCCTCCAGCACCATAATTCAAAAGCATCAATTATTCTTCCACCATAGCTTTGGTCAGTTCTGAAACTGAGTATCTTCGGACTGAAAGCAGATGTGAAATTAGTCAAACAATTATTAATTATGTGAATGTTTTGGTTGTTAAAAAGAAAATAATATTGATTTATTAGTTGTTTTACTCATAAAAATGACCCAAAGTGACTTAGAAACATAACAGAAATACTGAAACCAATTGCAATAAATACAATAGTTGTCATCACCATATCTTGGGGGGGGGGGGAAGGGTCCTGCAGACATCATTTTTAGTGCACATTCCATGCACTCAAACAGGTGCCTTACAAATGTTTTTGGATTACACCTCCAGCCACCCCCTGACCATTAACCATATTGGCTGGTTCTGATGGGAGTCCCGTCCCCCCCAAGATCTGGAGGGCACCAGCTTGGGGAAGGTTGAACTGACCATTGCTTGTATTCTTGAGCCATGTTCAGACACTATGCTTGAGCAAGGAACACCAAGGCATATGGCTTTATGTGCTGCCCACTATGCCTCCATCATCTTCTCCCGATCTTTGTTGAGCACTGAAGGAAACTTCTAAGCATGTTTGACTGAATGTACATTATCTGGGTTCCAGATTGGGAGGAGACTACCAAGTCTGTTCAGACAAATGCATTTAGAAGCCCCCTTCAGATCTCCTAGCTCTATGTGTGGAAGTCAGCAATGGAGAGTTCAAACTTTATATTGAGAACAGGGCTTATATTGTCCTGAAATCTGTTCATTCCCAGCCAGCCCCATAGCCATAAGCTGCTCCTTTCCAAATGTCATGTGCTTTGCTTTCTGGCTGAAAATTTATTTTTAGTGATTCTTCTGCAAGGTTTCTCCACAGGGTATTTTCCCTTCCTGCTCTGCTGATCTAAAAGAAAAGAAGCCCTTTCTTGGCAGTTAAAAAGCAAAAACCCTAAACATAATTTGTAAGATGTCTAATGCCATGTAGAACACTGATACTTCACAGAGCTGCCTCAGTATCCATGAATCCATGATTAGCAGTCACTTAGCTACAAGAAAAATGGCTCAAGTTGTTGATGCATAGCATATTCAAAGGAATCAAAGAGAACGGATAATTTGTTTCACAAAGCATATTCTTCATCATTTGTCAGAAATAGGACTTTGGCGCCAATTATTTCCCCAGTGGCCTACCTCCACTATTCAATATTAAAAATAATTTAATCAGGCTGTCACTGCCAAAATTAGCAAACTGAGAGAGTTCACCTTTTAAAAATGAGTACCTGCAGTTCAGATAATCAGCATATATTTCAGATACAGTGTCAGCGTTACTCATTTATTGGCTAATCGTTGACAACTTTATGTTTTATATTAATTCACAGGGAGTCCAAATCCAGAATCTTATTCTGTCTTTGCAGCCTGTGTAATGGCTCACATTTTTAATTTGGCCCCAAATTAAGTAAAACAGCTAACATTTCAGCTCATATTCCAATCATAAACACATTTATTTATCTTCCGCTCCCTAAAAGTGTTGCAGGAGAGGAACCACAACCCATGAAACATCACTGAATTTGCAAAGTACGGGTGGCCATTTTGGTGTATCCCTAAATATCGGCTTCAGAAAGCTGCTGACTCACGTCAAGGCAGTTCTATTTAACAACCACAGCTATTTGCAAAAAATGGCCCTAATCTCTTTGAATGTGTCTAAAACCCGTGTTTTGGATTATCAATATGACTATTGGATCATATTGCATAAACATTTCAGCATCAAGTGGGTGCAAAGTCAGCTTTGTCCTCTGAGGCAACTCCTTTATTTTCTAAATTTATTGACACCATCATATTCTCAGGGCGGCTGGTGGATTTTCCTGCTTCTTAAACTGTACACAACTCTTATGAGTCATCACCTTTTTCTCCTCCTCCTCCTGTTAATTCCCCACCCTTCACCCTAAGGTCCCTGGGCAGGTTACAACAACTGAAACACAATGTTCGAAACTGTTCAGAAGAACTTACAATCATAGAAATAAGGTGGGTCCTAAAAGCATAGATCTCACGTGTCAAAAGCCAAGGTAAAGAGGTGTGTCTACAGCATTTGTCAAGAGTCATATAATGAAGGTGCCAAGTGCACATTTTTGGGGAGGGTGTTCCACAAGCTGGGACTGCCACAAGAAATGGCCTCTTCCAGGCCACCAATGAACTTCTAAGGGCAGTGGAAAACCAACAGGGCCTCCTGTCTTGGAGAAAAGACGTTTCCATGACGTCCTACAAAGTTTCAAATCTGATGCAGAAGCCCGCTGGTTATCATTTAGGTGGTGTAGATGTGATACATATTGCAATGGGAATTGCCCATTAGTTAATACTAAATAAAGGGGCACACAAGGCTAAGAAACAACAAAGTTTGTCCTGCACTGGCTCCTTGGAAGCTATGTCAGATCTAAAACCCTTTTTGCTAAAACTCAGATCTCCACTGCCCTGAAAATTGGCACCTGCATTAAAAGATGGTATTGTTTGCAGCATCAGTGGGTTCAATGAAATAATTAGTGCTGCTGAATTTGGAAACTGTTCCTCCCCCCCCCCCGCAAAAAACCCCATGGATTTACCTGGCCAGAGTAAGGAGGTGTTCTTTTTGAAAAGTGATTTGAAAACATTAGGCTGCTGTTCTAACAGTGAGGGCGAGGACTTAGACAGACAGAGAGGGAGAGAAACAACTGAAGGTGGATTAACCGTATCTAACCCTTTGCTGGGCAATGAAGGTAAAGTGGTATTTGTGTGCTTCTCTGCCTTGCTAGGGTATTCCCCCCCCCCCTTTTCTTCTTTTTATGGGTTCACTTTCATGTAATTTACAGCCCACCCTTTAGCCTAAGATCTCAGTGTGTGGAACAATGACATCTTTATTTAAACCACCAGTCTGTTAACAAAGAAGAGCAGAGTTTTTTTTTTTTAAATCACATTATAATCCATTTTATTATCAGTTATTGAGGCAAGGAAGAAGGGCTACCCTTATGCTATTCATATAATCAGTGATCAGTAATCAATATATTCATATATGCTCACACATAATAAGGGCTTACAGTATTTTATAATCCATTTTGAATCAAAGGGAAGCTGTGCCTTAGCTATCTGCATATTGCTTGAAACAGCAAAATTAGGAGCCGATCTGTGTACCCTGGACAAGGGGAAGACGTGAATCAGAGATACTGGTACAAAATCCCCTCAGATACAGGCTAAATTAGTCCACTGGAACAGGAAGAGCTAAACCACAAAATCTCCAATACTCCCTGTCCTGTCATAACTAGGGGAGAGGTTAGACAGAGCGTCACTGCAAGCAGCGGAAAGCAGAACTAGAACTCTGTGCTTGACCAGTGCTTGACCAGGAGCTGGAAGCATGGCAAGAAGCTCGCTAATTGGCTAATTTTCGCTGGCGATATCGTGACTGCCTCATGGTTGTCTCATGATCTATGATTTGCTGTGATCTGCTCAGGTATAAAGACCTCTGGATTTCTGTCAATCGGGGTCCCAGTTCTTTTCGGAAGAGATTCCAAACTGGGTCCTTATTGCCTGGCAATAAACTTCACCTTCTTATTCTCCATTGCTGAGTCTGCCTGATCCTTATTTAACACCAAGCGAGTACCTGCTTACGTTCATGTGCTTCATTATCAAATTTGGACAGTCAATAATTTTAAAGTATTTAAGAATGACATTCATATTTCTGAACTTCAGTATTAAACCAGGGACACTGTGATTATTCACAGTAAGTACTGTTACTGTGCAGGACCAAAGCTTAGTTTAAATGCTTAGAACTGAATGCCATTAAAAATCATTTCTGTCAATTAAGTAAAATTGGATAGAAATCTGGAAGTCCTAATAAACACACTTTCAAATAAAGTTTCAAAGTGACACTTTCAAATATATTTCAACTTTCAAATAAAGTCCAGCCTTTGCATATATTTAAAGTCATGTCTTTGTTCTATTTACAGGACAACATACTAAACAATATTTGTACACGATTTACCATTTTGTTTAATTTTGGTATATCAAATCTGTTGAGAATGTACCACAGAGAAGGCAAGTTCTTATTTGAAAAAAGGAATTGTTTACTCTGAAAACAAAATCAAACCTAGATGCATTTATAGGAAATTCTGCATTTAGAACATCCGTCTGAAATGTATTTAGGTCGCCACCAGATGTCACTGTTTCTCCATGCAAATAAATACGGTCACGGAATTGACTAGCTGTTTACACAATTTTCTAGGATTTGTGACAGCCTTGCTGTTCTCCAGCATCCTTTTTTTCTGCTCAGAAGTAAGTTCTGTTGAGCTCAATGGGACATACGTGTATATAGGACTGCAGGCTTGTATCTTATAATGTGGCAATTGTTGTCACAGCTTCCCCCTACACTGTTTGTAAGAATGCTGTGATGCCTCTAGAACAGCCACATCATAACCTCTGTGATACCTTTTCATCTGCTACTACCTTTTGATCTGCAGGCACTATGCTCCCTCCCTCTTCCCCACCACAACATTTTTGCATTATTTCAAAATTTTGCACTTTTCACCTGATGCTTTCCAATGAAAGGAGGCAAATGAGCTCCAGATAATTGTGGCACTGATTGTATTTGAAGCTGCGAGGAACGAAAAGGCGGTTTTGTAAATGGTGATGGAATAAAACTGTTCTGGAAGCATAACAGGAGCACCCCCCCATGCCCTTTTACTAACACCCTCTTACTGGTTAATTTTTCTCGTCTCCTCTGAAGCTTAACGGTGGAACTCCAAAATGTTTGCTTGTTGATTGCAGCCAGATTTGATTCCACACGAAGCCTCGGGGATCCTACTCAAATGGTTTAAGATGTGATCATCTCTCCTTTTTTTGGCTGTACACACCTGTTTCCACTCATTCTTGGCAGTTCTGTATTTAATATGGAAAGGGCAGTGGGATGTGATTGGAAGACCATGGTTTAGATTCCAGAATATCTGAGCTAGACAGAAGAGATGATTTCATGACACCTTCTTTCATAGCGCTCATGGAATAAAGGAATACTTTGGGGATTTGACAGCAAGGCATCAATTCTCAAGTGGAAGCCATCAGCCCTCTCATTACCTTTGGCAAAAAAGAAAGGAAGAATTGTGATGCCCTTACGCATCTGGCTGTAACTACATTTTTTTTTTTTTAGCAAGAAATGAAATGTTGCCTTATCTTAGAGGCAAATTATGCATAGACATCCTGTCTCAGCTCCAAATGGTTTACTGATGTGTCTTCTCCACCTTTAATGTTTTGGACTCTGTATGGAAGCCAAGAGCTAGGATTCAAATACTGCAAGACATTGTATGTGGAAATTCAGCTTCATATGTGCTGTCCATGTGTTTCTTGCAGGTAGGGCATATGTGTGTCGAATGAGGAATAGGGCTGTGTTTTGGAGCTGCCACACCCAACATCACATTTGTAATGAAAATCCCATACATGAGCTCTTGCTCAAATGTAGGAGCTCTGTGTGGGTTCTAGGATCATAGAGTTGGAAGGGACCACAAGGCTAATCCAGTCCAGCTCCCTGCAATACAAGAATCTTTCACCCAACGTGGAGCTTGAAACTCATGGCCCTGTGTGGAGTTGGCCCTCCTATGTGTGTGACATCATACTGGGTTCATAGGGAAAGGGTTAACTAATTGTAAAATGACTAACCAATGGGAACCCAGGGGGCAGAGTTAACTGTGTATAAGTTTTAAGCACAGAGGTTTTTTAGGGAGTTAGAGTTGTTGAGAAGACAGTCTGGAGTTAGAAGAGTCAGAGAAGATAAGTCTGTAGGTTGGGCTAGTCTGGTGTGAGAGAGTGAGAGACTTTGTTAAGAGGAGTCAGCCAGACAGTTGAGATAATCAGCCAGAAGGTATTAGGAAGGTAAAGGTAAAGGTAAAGGTACCCCTGCCCGAACGGGCCAGTCTTGACAGACTCTGGGGTTTGTGCGCCCATCTCACATCTATTGGCCGGGGGCCAGCGCTGTCCGAAGACACTTCCGGGTCACGTGGCCAGCGTGACAACGCTGCTCTGGCGAGCCAGAGCCGCACACGGAACGCCGTTTACCTTCCCGCTGGTAAGCGGTACCTATTTATCTACTTGCCCCCGGGGGTGCTTTCGAACTGCTAGGTGGGCAGGCGCTGGGACCGAGCAGCGGGAGCGCACCCCGCCGCGGGGATTCGAACCGCCGACCTTTCGATCGGCAAGCCCTAGGCGCTGAGGCTTTAGCCCACAGCGCCACCCGCGTCCCCTAGGAAGGTACAGGCTGGTAAAGAAACTAAAGTTAAGAAACTGACAGGAATATTATCTGAGAAACCATAAACTTGATAATGTTTGTAAAATAAACTTGTTTTTTTGGTTCACTTTTAACAACTGACTGGACTCAGTGTTTTACCAGAGAGTAACTGGCTCTCACCACACTGGTGAGTTCTGGCACATCTTTTTCTAGAAAAACAGCACTGCATACCTGATATGGTCCGAAGGCACACAAGGCCACTACCTTACTGAAGCTAAGCAGGTCTCAATTCGATCTGTGCCTGGGCAGGATACTGCCTGGGACACCCATGCGGTTGCTTTGGGTTCCATGACAGAAGGAAGGTAGGATTGAAATGTCTGATCCCTTTTCTTAAACACAAGAAACTTGTTGGTTTCCAACCTACAAAAGAGCAAAATATGAACAAATTGGGGAAAAACATTTAGTAAAAGGGTCTAGTTCAGTAACATGGGCTGGGGAAGAAATTCTCCTGCAAGTAAATGGAACAGCCACCCGAACTGCTGCAAAGCAGAAAATGAATTGGCTATAGCACTAATGATTACAGTATGAGCTTATGATTTGTATAAAAGGCAACATAATTGCTGTGAATATCCTCTTGGATTTCATATGGAAGAAAAGAAGCGAAAGCAGCACTTCTGAGGTTAAGGATAAGCATAATTGATTTATGATTAATATGAAGGCCTAGGCTTATCAAGCAAATATATTGTATTTCACGTAGAGATGACTATAAAGGCATTTTCCCCATTTCTATGTGAAACTCAATATTTCCATGCCAAAGAATGAAGGAGGCTATTGGCTTCAGCTACTGGTAGATGGATACTCAACATCATTCATGCCAAAGTCAAGTCCATCTGTTGTGTAGCTGCTGGAAGATGAATGGGGGATCGGAACTCTGAAGAATAACATGAAGGAAGCTTTAAAAATTATTATTTATGAAGGGACCCAATTAAATGAAAGCAGACCAGCATCTTCAAGCTTACTATGAATTCATTAAGCAAACACGATCTCAGTGTAAGCGTTAGACATTTACAAGGCATTAAAGGGAACCTGATGTTAACGGGCATTAGACCATGTGCTTTTTCAGCTGCCCGCTAATGTCAAGAAAATATCATGCTCGAAATAAAACAGATATGAAGGATGGATCAGTGACTAACAGGCTTTCTAGAGAAGCCTGTCACAGCCATAAAAATGCCCAACAATGCAATCCTAGACATGTCTACCCAGAAGTAAGTCCTGTTTAATAGTGGGGCTTATTCCCAGGTACAGGTATTTGAATTTTGTGATGCAGTTCTCAAGCCAAAGAATGTTTACAAAAATGCATATATAGGGAAAAGTATGCAAACAAACAAACAAACAAACAAGCAAATATCAACATGTTAGTGAAAATAGCATACAAAAATGCATTATATAATGAGAGATTGCTTGCAAAAGTGTGTATATAGTCAAAGCTATATAAAAATGTGTTTATGAGAAGAAATGTGCACTAAAATACTGAAGAATTTTCCTGAGGATTTTTTAAAGAAGAAATGTGTGAATTTTTGAAGAAATGTAGAGAACTGAATTTAAGATTGGAAAAATGAGAAACTGGGAGAACCAAAATGGGCAGTCTTCTCCAACACAAGAAAAGAAACTGAAGCAACAGTATTCACAGGGAAAAGAGGCCACAGGTATTGTATATTATTTACTGGGGAATTAAAGCTGTAAATCTACATTCACCTATTCTCATTTTGATCTCTGCCTACTATACTATATGCTGACTGTTTAGCCGTAATAATAAACATTCATTCGTTCGTTCGTTCGTTCATTCATACTATACCTTATTGATGAAATTATCACAATTTTCAAACAATATTTTGCATAGATAATTCACATCATGTAAACATTAGCAGATCACACTAAAGTATTTTCTGTTTTATGCTGAATTTTAATTCTTTTTATGGTTTAAAAATATTTTATGCACACTGCTTATGCATTTTATGCTTAAATGGTATACAAGTACCTGAAATATAATAATAATAATAATAATAATAATAATAATAATAATAATAATAATATAGCAATACCAAGAAGATCTGTCAACTTTTAAATTGTGTTGTGTGATTCTAAAATGATGTTCATGGAAACAGCTTTGTGAAGCGCTAGCAATCAAATTCACCTCATGTGGAGTTCAGCCTGTGTCAGACCCATAGAATGACAGTGCCAAATAAAGCGTAGGTTTAGTGTTCTGTGACACACAGACATGCAGCTGGACAAGTCTGACCCGTTTTCTGTGTTCTGATTCCAGCACTGCAGGTGGCAGATGAAAGAATTTAACTGACATGACCTTGAAGCCTGTTACATTTTCACGGACAATAGCTTACTTTTGTGCCTGTCACTGTTTCTCTCCTCGGTTGAACAAGTCTTTTTCTGTTTCTGTTTATCTTCATAATGAGAGGTGAGGGGACAATGAAGAACAGTCAATCAAGTGTCAACTTTTCTAGAAGGAAGAAATCTTTGAGTGGGTTCCCTCCCTGCCCCTTGGTAGTAGCTAGAATTATCACCTGCAGTGGGCCACATTCTGATTCCGAGTTATAATATAGCATTAGACCTCCTCGACTGGAATTGCTGTAAAATTAGAAGAGCAAAATCTGGCCAGCCTGAAGGAAAACACGAAGCAGGAGAATGGTATCTTTCATCACTGCCATGGTTACATATCACAGCGACCATCTACGAATCTGCCTCCATTCTGCTGGTGTTCTGTACATGCTGGATTAATTTACCTTGGCAGATTCCTGATTGTTCCACTGTCTTATTTGTTTGAAATGGAAACTGAGCAATGTCGTCTGCGCTCTCATTTTGGCATGCGATTCGGTTGTGTCTCCCGTTTTCATAATCAATCATGTGCAGCGTTATTTTCCATGGCGTGCCCCAGTTTTGGAAGACCATTGGAGACATTTCTATATGAAAGTCAGACATCATGCAAAGGAATACCGGAAAAAGCAGAAAAAGAGCAAAAAAAGTACAGGGGGTGTCTCCAAATGTGTGTGAAAGGCATCCAAGTTTTCCTTCAAGCACTTACTCAACTCTTTCAAAGACAATGGGTCCGTGGCTGTTGTTTCGTAGACCTTTCCAAGGTCTAAAAGACACAGCAGTCATTCTAGCATGCTTTTGGCTCATGCAGCATGACATCTTCTTTAATCTTCTCCCTGGCCTGAGGACCAGCATGAGAAGTGCCACGTAGTCCTGCCCATCCACCTTAGTTTGGGTCTTAGATGTGTTTATGGAAGGTAACATCAGAAGCTGCCTTTGACTGAGCCAGACAGCTGGTGGGTAACTTTTTTCCATGCGAAGAATGGTCAACCTTCCATGGTCCTCATGCCATGTTGGGTAGGCTGGAGAGAAAAGCAGGTGGTACTCGGGAGTCCAGCAATGCAAATACAGTGGAACCTCGTGTTGCGAACGTGATCTGTGCGGGAGGCACGTTCGCAACCTGCAGCATCACACCTGCGCATGCGTGGGTCGCAATTCGGTGCTTCTGCGCATGTGCAAAGCACGATTTAGTGCTTCTGCACATGCATGAGCGCTGAAACCTGGAAGTAACCCGTTCCGGTACTTCCGGGTTCGGCGCAGTGCGCAACCCTTAAACTCATAACCTGACGCCTCTGTAACCTGAGGTACCACTGTAACTCTTACCTTTGTACAGTAGGCTACATTCCAGCCATGCAAACATTATCCATCCTCTGGTCAGGCAAGCAAGAGTGTTCGTCACAATTTAAGGACACATTTCAGCCAGGCGAAAGCACTTGAGAAGGGCTCTGAGGGATGGCCTCAGGGGGAGGCAGCATGGTGTAGGCTGAGTCTCAAAGGAGAAATAGATACTTCTCTTTGGTAGCTACCCACCTCAGTTCAGTTGGCAGGGGCACCTGGAGCCTCTGAAGTGGAACTTGAGTTTCAGTTAGGCATATGCAGTGCATTTTTCTTTTTAAAAAATGTTTAGGGGTACTCTCATTTTGACTCAAGAAAACCAGCATTTTATAGTTCAAATCAGGAAAAATAAATGCAGTAAAGGGACAAAAGTACAAAAATTCACAAATATTTAGGGGTATGGGTACCCCTCCATCCCCCGAGTTAAGCTAATTTTACGCCCTTGAGAGCTTTTTAAAGGTTAAAACTGGTGCTTGAAATTGGGCACTTCTTTTTAGATCTTAATAGCAGATATAAGTAGGGATGGGAAATTCTGTTACTTTTCTCTTAGTTTCTTATTTTTCCAGACAAGTTCAGTTCTCTACATTAGTTTGTAATTTATTTTTTTAAAAAATGTCCACATGAAAATTCACTAGCATTTTAATGTCATTTCCCCCCCAAATACATACGTTTTTGTGCAATTTTTGGCAAGCGAGTTTCCCTGATATGCTGCATTTTTGCATGTCTCTTTATATCTGCACATCATTTATATCTGCACATTTTACCCTTGCATATGTATTTTTGTATGCAATATTTGCCTGGAGAACTGCGTTGCCAAATTGAGATAACTGTGAATTTCAAAGAATGGCTGTGTTTCAGTGCACTCATTGTGTTGTCTCTTGTGCCAGGTTGGCCAAGTCTCCCGTTTCCAGGCTGGATGGAGGCTCCACCATCCAGGATGGGGATTCCCAGTGGCAATACAGTTAAATGACATTTGGTAGAAATACTCTTGGAGACTAAGTAGACTTTCCCATTGTAGCTCTCAAAACATATTTTAGAGAAGGTCATTATTACTGTATCTGTTCTGCTGAAGGACATGTGGTAGTGAAACAATTGGATGAGGCATGCAACAGACATCAGGACATAACAAGAGCCTGCTGGAGCAAGCTGATGGCCCATTTTGTTTCTCTCTCTTTCTCTCTCTCTTAATATGATTTTGTTTAAATTTCAGATAAACATTTTACATACTTAAGATATCAGTGACTTCCCTTCTTCTCTTTCCATGGTTCATTTTACATATTTTATATCCCTGCATATTTTACAAAAACTATACCAATCGGTTTTCCATTATTACATCCATCAAAACCTACTTACACTGTTGAATTTATCTTAATGCTGTCAGCATTTTCAGCTATACACAAGTATTTTCCATATATTCAATAAACGTTTTTCAATCTTCTTTAAACATATCTTCTTGTTCTCTTATTCTATATGTGAAGCCTGCAAGTTGTGCATATTTTGTCAACTTAAGTTGCCAATCTTCTTTGGTTGGGAACTCACTCATTTTCCATTTTGGGGCTAACAAAACATGGGCTGCAGTTGTTGCATACATAAATAACCTTTTCTGACACCTGGGAATTATCCCCAACAGAAAGGATTTTTTTGGGGGGGAAAGTAATTTTAAACACCCCCCCCCAATTCATTAGAAATCATTTCCCAATACTCTTTTACCATACAAGCTGAAGTTTCTGAACTGTCTTTAAAGACAGACCCATGCTGAGTACATTATGGTAGTCTAGTCTGGATGTAAGCAGAGCATGTGTAACCTAGACTCTCTCTTCTATATATGGGTTACCTTAGGAAAGGGATATTGGAAAGAATGAAATATCTGGAGAAGCATTGAATTCAAACGAGTTTTAAAAGAACGTAAATGATATTAATTTATTTTAGTTTTATAGCAAACTGTTTTCATGTGGTCTTCTGTTAAGAAATCTCAGGAACCATCTTTACTCCTAGTTAAGTAATTAAAGATTTGTGGGGATAAACCTTCAACTGAACTAGCACCCAATTTATGCTTTATTAACTGAAAATTGCGTCATTTAACATTGGTATATTTGTTCATAAAACTGGTTCTGTTCCGATGTCAGAGAGAGAGAGAGAGAGAGAGAGAGAGAGAGAGCACTCTGCTGAGATAATTGACAGGTGAGACAATAGGCCCTGTTAAAGAGCAAAAGTATTACACAGGTGTTCTGCTGTTTTCCCTGCGGCGCTCGCTTGTACATGCCAGCTAAACTATTATTTGACCTGATACGCCCTGGCCCTATCTAAGAGCAGATCATTCTTACTACTGAGTTCTAGATTAAGTCATGTTTGTTGTTCTCTATATCTGATTTTTTCCCCAAAAGCTGTAGGTATTTTTAAAAAGGACTGGGAAATATATTTCCTGTTGGAAGCATAGATCACTATCCTCCCTCCCCACTCCCACCCCCCAGGGATCCAATGTATTTGACTTCAGCCTAAGACATGCTCTCCCATGTATGATGTGTTGAGAAATTTGGCACTACCTCATAGAAGTGTCTCATACCATAATGAGCATAATGGATAGCACCTTATCAATCATGGACAGAAGCTGTTCTTCCCCTTCTCTTAATGGAATATTACACTGCTTAAATCCCATGAGTGGCAGCAATCAGGGGCAGGGGGTGACTTTTATCACATGAGAAGACTTCACAAATAAGCACCAGTGCTATACATCTCAGATGTCTCTCATTGAGATGGAGATCCTAAATGTGGATTCATCCCTTAGAGTCTACCACATTTTCCTCCATTGTATGAAGTTCTGCCTGGTTCTATGCTTCCAAGCCCCTTGATTCTTCAGAAGCGGAAGAGCTCTGTCAAATGGGAATATCCCTTCACTGCAAGAGATGTACACAGTGTCCCTGTGAGCAAGAGAGGAGTGCTGCTGGATCATATGAAAAGTCAATTTCATCCAGCATTCTGTTCCCACAATGGCCAACTAGATGCCTATGGGAAGCCCATAAGCAGGGAATGGATGTAATAGCCTTCCCACTGTTGTTCCCCAACAAATACCTGTGATACGGGATGCAATATATAGGCAGCATGACTAGTAGCCATTGATAGACTTCTACTCCATTAATTTGTATAATCCTCTCTCAAAGCCATCCAAGTTAGTGCCATCACTCCAACTCAGAGGTTGGTTCTTGCGATCTCATTTCATTTCACTTCACTTTTAATTTGTATACCGCCTTTCTATCTTACTATGCACAAGGTGATTTACAAGCTGAAAAGGTCTGTTGTGTTATGAACTGGAATGGGAAAGACAACGTGGATTTTTTGCTTACTTTGATCATTTGGAACCTCAACCCTCCTCTTGTAATTTGTTACCAAAACCATCCTAGCTTGCTCCCTTCCAGAAATTGGAGGACCTCTATCTTTTCCTTTCTGTGCTCTAATCCCTATATCTCTATAGACCATGCATTTCAACCTGACAAGGAGGTTTGGCTAAAGCTGTAGAGATTACTGTAAAACTGGCTGGCATGACCACTGACATAAGGCACTCCCTCTGGATGCAATTTTCTCAGCCCTGACAGTCCTGCCTGTGAGTCTGAGAACATGACTCAAAGCCAGAAAATTTGCAAGTCTCTGTCTTAAGGTGGAGCAAACATCAGGCAGGCCCTTAGACACTTTCTTTCAAAATGACATAACATACTGAAGCCTCAAGGTGAATCCAAAATATCAGTTCAACAGATCACATGGCACAACCAGAATGCCACTGTTTTCTGCCTCTGTCCTTCTGGTTTATCTGGACAATAGAAACTTGGCATTTCCCACATTTACTCATTGACTGCCTAGGACAGGAATATAATCAACATGCACTCCAGATATCACTAAACTACAATTCCCATCATCTCAATCATTGACTATGCTGGCTAGGGTTGATGGGAGATGGAGTCCAATGGCATCTGAATAGCGCAACTAGCCTAGAAAAATGTCTGAAAAATTATCTGTTTTGCTCCTTTGTACAAGATGACACTGGAGAACAGGGGACAAAGGTTGTAAGATGCAAACCGTGTTTTCAAAGGAAGTTGCCCTGCACTGAGTCAGACCATTAGCATATTGAGCCCAATATTGTCTCCTCTGACTGATGTTGGCTCATCAAGGTCTCAGAGAGAGCTGCATTTCCCAGTCCTAGCACTTGAGATCTGGAGATGCCTAGTCTGAACCCATCATCTTTTGCACACAAAGCATACACTCTGTTACTGAATTATATTGCCCCCCCGTCATACATTTATAATTGGTTGGGCTTGTCTTCATGTTGGCTCTGTGTCAAAACATGCCAATACAGAGGGAATACCTGCAAATTCTGAAGTAAAGCTCACCACCCACACATCACCAGATACTAATATGCCAATAGACTTCTATTTAACACTTGTGCATATGTTATATTTTGCAGCACTGGTTCTAGGATAGACTGTACACAAGGTGAGCTGCAGGTAGCATTCCAGGAGACCATGATTCCAGGAGACTGATCAGCACCTTTCTATCTGCCTAGATGTACATTAAGGAGAATCTTTCCCATATGGGCACTTTGTTCAGTGGCCAAGGTGCTGCTCAGCATCCAAGATGCAGCATCTGAGGTGATGCTCCATGTTCTCCTGGAGGTGGGTAAGGGAAGCAAGTCTTCTCAATCATGGTGCCAGTGTTCTGGACTGGTCCCCTAGGGCCCTTTCACTATATGCCTTCCAGCATCTGGTAAATATACGACTCTTTGAGGAGGTTTGTGTGAGTGTTGGATTTGGTGCTGATGGGGAGTTCCTACTTCTGCTAAGATTGGGCAAGGTTTTGGGGGGCTGTTTTCCCCATCTCACAGCAATTTACATTATTGTATTACTTCATTTTGTTGCTGTTTTGTCTTTTGCTGTTGCTTTACATGCTGTAGCAACTTCAAGTTCTCTCTTAAAGGAAGATGATGGCACATTCCTTAAATGCAAGCCAATAAAGCAGAGCAGCAACAAAAGGCAACAATAAAATGCATGTAAACCCACTAAATGAGATCAGTCTTGGAAGGCAGCCATATGCTGGGTCAATTAGTGGCCAATACCTGCCCTAAAAAAGTACCTAATGCTCTCGCAATTTGGCAAAGAAGTTGTATACTCTAACTTTCAGTACCCGTAAATTGCAACTCTGGTATGCCATCTTTCAACTTCTACTAAACTGAACACGGAACAACTTCTCACCGATAACTACAGAGATAAAGCTCTCTGTATCTAAACTACTCAGGCCTGAGGCTGCCAGTGCTTGTTCTGACAACAAGAGATCTTGTCAGCAGAAAGAAAAACACAACCTAAACTGTACACTCTTACAATTACTGAATGGCATACGGTGAAAAAATAAATAGGGAAATTCTTGAAAATGCTCAATAGCTGAGGATGTGTCACAGCAGACCTACTGGAGAAGAGTTTGGTGTTCTTTGCAGTCTTTCTGCAAAACACGGTGTTCTGTAGGAACATGGGATTCTGGTTTGGGCCAAGGAAGCCATTGACCCATCTAATTGATGCATTGCTTTTACTGAGTGACTTTGGCTTACTAGGGCTGCTGAGGGGAGATTTTATCAGCTGAACTTGGAGATGTCAAGAATTGAAGCCAGGACTCTCACTGAGCCATAGCCCTTCTTCTTCACAAATTGCTGAAGCAGTGTAATGCCATGATATAAATCTATTCTGCCTTGGTCAGACCATACCTGTGTCCAGTTCTGGGTGCCGCAATCGAAGAAGGATATTCACAAGCTGGAGCATGTGCAGACAAGGGTGACCAAGATGACCAAGGGGCTTGAAAACAAGCCTTATGAAGAACAGTTGAGGGAGCTGGGTATGTTTAGCCTAGAAGAGAAGAGACCGAGAGGAGATATGATGGCTGCCTTCAAATATCTAAAGGCTGTCACACGGAGGATGGAGCAAGCTTATTTTCTCCTGCTCCAGAGGGTAGGACCTGAACCAGCAGATTCCAGTTACAAGAAAGGAGATTCCAGCTAAATATCAGGAAGAACGTTCTGACAGTAAGAACTGTTCTACCTCAGGAAGTTGTGGACTCTCCTTCCTTAGAGGTTTTAACAAACAGAGGTTGGATGGCCAGTTGTCATGGATGCTTTAGTTGAGATTTCTGCATTGCAGAGGGTTGGACTAGATGACCCTTTCAACTTTACAATTCTATGATTCCCTACCTGTCAATTTAATGATCTCTCTTCTAACAAGCCCCCTTGGTACTTACAATCTACTAATGAGACTTCACCAAATTGGTATCCATGAGCAGCATGCCAGTTTTGTTGTTCCTCCTTCTCTGTTATGCTTCTTGAGGCCTGCCAAGTCCTTCTTGGGTTTTCATAGACTAAGTCTGCTAACATGCTTTCCTACACCCCATATCTGATATCTTTTGCCTAGCTTGCACTGTTTTTATAAAATTTTATGGTTTGATTTTTGTAGTTATTTGGAAAACTTTATATTGAAAGTTGGCTAAAAATAAATTCAATCAATACAACTAGATTTTTATTTCTTTTTCTTTTAAAAGATCATAAACAATTTATTAAATCTATATACATGAGCATATATTCCAAATGGTGTGCTCTGCTAAGTGCCCAAAGAGGAGCTTCTGTACATAATAATTCATAAATATTGCATGATAGGAGTTTTCAATTTTGACCACAGGGAATTGACCCAAGTCAAGAGGGCGGGGGGGGGGGAGTTAGTATCGCCCCAAGTGGAAATAACACAAAGATATGAAAAGGATATCTTATGTGAGATTTAATTAAATTAATTCTGGAAGAACTACAGTACTGTATATGGAGTCTAGGCAGTTTGCAGGGAAGTTCTTAATATATGTTTTTAAACATAGTAATTTAAAAGGTCAAAATTTGATCAGACTCAGGGAATGGGGATCCACTTTCATCAAAGTAAAACCAGACTTCTGGCAGAGCACATTGACTTTTCTGGATGGCATTTTTTGAACTACAGGTTGAATGAAAGCCAAGAAGTGCTGAAGAAGAATGAGTGTAAGAAGAAGAGATCTGCATAGGATGTTAGTAGCAATAATTCAAGATACTGGTGATAGAAAATAAATTTTGCCTGGGTTGTATTTTAACACTAAATAGCACATTATAGCCTTGGATCAGTGTACTCTAATTCCTTATACATGTTGAAAATATTAAATATATGGTTATACCAACTGGGATTTCATAGATAGGTCCTACAAAGTGAACAAGTAGTCTAAAGAATAAACGCGAGACAGAATGTTGTCTACGTAATTTCCAGACAACCTGCTTATTGACCATTCAACATGGTGAGTTTTTACACAATTTGTGGGCAGGTTAGATAACCCAGGAATGCTATTTATCGACCATTCATTCTGATTCATCTGTGGGAAGGCTAAAAGACATCACATCAAGCACATGTTATCTCACTTCCCAGTGCATCTTCCCCATCACTTTCCTTATTGCAAACACCACCACCACCACCACCACCCCACCAACAACAACGTTTTTGGGGATAGCGGTAGTGGATTTGTTGTGCAAGATCCACATTAGCTTTTATTGTGCATCTGGAATTGGCTGGTATGTGGCTAAATTTCCCCCCTGAAAACAGCAGGCTGGAAGCCCCCCTAACCTTCCCCTTCAGAACCTGTAAGCTATGTTCATCCTTCAGTCTTTTATTAAGTAGAATATTTGTGTCTTTGCATTGGAGTGTCTCCTGCTGACACCTTTTCCAGATATATCTGGTTCTGCTCTTTAGGGATATACTGGAATATAGCTTAAACTCTGGATCTTTCCATATCACATTTTTGTTTGCAAAGAAGGACATCTGTTTGCCATTTGTTCTGCACCATCTGCACTGTGCTCAGGGTTCTGCATCTTTTGCAGGAATATCACTTTTAGTGGTCTCAAAACATGAGATTTTGTCACTGAGAAAATGCGATCTCATGCTATATTTCTGAATGACATTTATTGCATGTTTCAGGAATTAAATGCTTCCATCTTTCCCCAATAAAGTTTCCATGTTGAAATTTTGCACAAACCACACGGAGGACACAAAATATGGCTTCTAGGTTTGGCAAAAAATTAATTGGGCCATAAACGTCAGATTTGTTTATTATATCTGTATGTTTTGCCTAAAGAAAAACCAATATATAAATCATTTCCCACAGGATAGTTTCTATAAACCAGAGTTGCTTGAAATAACACTGGTGCTACAAAGGTTAAGGATAGTATTATTTTTAAACCAAAAGGTAAAGCATAGGTTCTTGTGTTTGACTTTCCAAATCCCCTGTAAATCCATGATTGGTCTGTTTTCCAAGCCCTTTCCTCTGGACAATCTGCGTATAAGGAGAGGTATAAAATTACTTTCCATATAATTTCACTCTCAGAACTAGGTTGCCTAATAATTGTGCAATCCTGGATCACTTCAACCTGATAGCCACAAGCATAAGTGCTTTGATTTCAAAATACGTCTCCACTATTCTTTCCAGAAAGACACGGAACGGGTTGATCCACAAATGAGTGAAGATGGGTAATTACATTTAAAAGCCATTTAATCCCACTCTGTCTTCTGAACAGATTTACAGACTGCACCTATTAATTTAAGAGAGAGATCTGGATCAGCAATATGTATGGTTATTATGTCCAGGTGTTATATGGCAGGCATCAAAATGCAACAAGAGCCTGCAATTCTAAACACACTTACTAGTAGGACTTACTTCTGAGCAAACATAGGATGCACTGAAAATTTAGGCTAGATCTAAAAGAGGATGATGTCCATGATGTGACCAATCAGCTCAATAGAATCATAGAATCATAGAATCATAGAGTTGGAAGAGACCACAAGGGCCATCGAGTCCAACCCCCTGCCAAGCAGGAAACACCATCAGAGCACTCCTGACATATGGTTGTCAAGCCTCTGCTTAAAGACCTCCATAGAAGGAGACTCCACCACACTCCTTGGCAGCAAATTCCACTGTCAAACAGCTCTTACTGTCAGGAAGTTCTTCCTAATGTTTAGGTGGAATCTTCTTTCTTGTAGTTTGGATCCATTGCTCCGTGTCCGCTTCTCTGGAGCAGCAGAAAACAACCTTTCTCCCTCCTCTATGTGACATCCTTTTATATATTTGAACATGGCTATCATATCACCCCTTAACCTCCTCTTCTCCAGGCTAAACATGCCCAGCTCCCTTAGCCGTTCCTCATAAGGCATCGTTTCCAGGCCTTTGACCATTTTGGTTGCCCTCCTCTGGACACGTTCCAGTTTGTCAGTGTCCTTCTTGAATTGTGGTGCCCAGAACTGGACACAGTACTCCAGGTGAGGTCTGACAAGAGCAGAATACAGTGGCACTATTACTTCCCTTGATCTAGATGCTATACTCCTATTGATGCAGCCCAGAATTGCATTGGCTTTTTTAGCTGCCACGTCACACTGTTGGCTCATGTCAAGTTTGTGATCAACCAAGACTCCTAGATCCTTTTCACAATAAAAAGCGAAAGGTTCTGCATAATAACAACAGTACACAGAAACTCCCTGTCTCAAACATGGAAAGCAACTGCTGGTCAGTATAGACAGTTTTGATCTAGATGGACCAATGGCCTGACTCAGTATAAGGCAGCTTCTTATGTTCCACGCAATCCAACTATATGGGCTTATACACACTTCCTCGTCCCGCTGCTTTTCCCCAGGGGAAACTGCTTCGGGGTCCGTCCGTCCTCATTGCCATTTGTTCTGATCTATTACTATAGAGCAGGTTTTCCCTTGGAAAGGTGTGGGGCATGGGGAAAACCATTTGGACTAGTGGAAAACCACTTGGACCCATGCTTTCTAGGCATGGCACAAGTGGAAATGTGGGCAAGCCCTATGTGGGAATAGTCCAGTTTCAAATACAGAATACAGTGGTACTTCTGGTTATGAACTTAATTTGTTCTGGAGGTCCGTTCTTAACCTGAAAGCGTTCTTAACCTGAGGTACCACTTTAGCTAATGGGCCTCCTGCTGCCGCTGCGCTACTACTGCACGATTTCTGTTCTCATCCTGAGGTAAAGTTCTTAACCTGAGGTACTACTTCTGGGTTAGCGGAGTCGGTTTGTAACCTGAGGTACCACTGTACACAGGAGCCCTTTCTAGGTGTTCCAAGGATGTGTGAAGCCTTCATAAAGGGGACACATGAGGGAGCACACTGGCCCTGCACCCAATGGCCTCTTCCACTTGCCCCAACTTTCCCCCAAACAGCAAGGTTCCTATTTAATTAGATCTATAACCAAAGACAATTTTACCAGAACACAGCAACAACAATGCCCTATCACACATTTAAACAATCCTCAGGTTGGAGTATGGGTATTCTAATGACAGCTAGGAATATAACTATGATTGTAGAAGGTAAGGTATTTTTTCTAAGCTCATCTGATGCCTTCTTTGGATTCTTTATGATGCTAGGCAAAGTCAAGACCTTTCTTTCCTTCCCCCCAACATCTTAGGAACCCTGTTCTTTTAATAGCTTTTAAGGTTCTGGTTTTAAAGAGCCAGCTGTGCTTGCTTTTATTGATTTTATTTCTGCTGTGGTGTGTGCTATTTTGTAGCTGTATTTGCATTTCATTTTAATAATTTTTATGGATTGCTACCCAGAGTAATTTGATTATTGGACAGTATAGAAACATAGTTAATAAATGCGGTAAAATGAATAGTATAATTAGAAGGGATCAATAGATCACACACACTTTGTGAGGATGTAGCTCTGAGAAGGGGCTTAAAATTATTTAAATAAATAAATCCAACATCTTTCCTAAAACAGCATTGTTGCTGGCACATACCTCTTTATGCATTCGTTGGAAATTTCCATGGAAGTTACTTCTTTTTGTAATTCGTTCCTCTGATGACTTGCTCCCACAATCTGGAAAGTTTTCCTAATTTTAAAAATGATTTTACCTTCTGTAGACAAAAGCCATTTTTCTTTTCCTACTGAGGGTGAGCTCTAGTTTTTCCTGAGTGTATGCAACTTAAACTATTGGAAATTTCTACAGATTGCTACAGATAAGAAGAGGTTTGGTTCATGGTAGTGCACAGATATACGTAAAATCAAAGTAAATGGAAGTTGTATATGTATTTGATGAAAGTGATAAAAATGTTTCCCTCTTGAGTTGTCAAGTTCACAAATGCACACATAGATTCCTCATATGGCTACACTTTAATAACCATCCCTTTTTCCAATTCCACATGGCTCTAATAAATAACTCATTCTCAAATAATATATTATCCTCATAAAAAGGAGAGCTTTTTAACGTAAACCCAACCCCTTTGCTTTCAGACTTCTGCTTCGTGGTTAATCATTTGTCCAGCATTCATTTTTCATGGCTGTGCTCTCAACAATAAACCTGCAAGGAAATAAACAGAATAATTAATATGATATCTGAAAATAAGCACGACTTTAAGAGAGTTCACTGGCAACAGCTGAAGACAGCTTGCTCTGCATTTTTATTTTTTTTTTACATCTAAAGACTATTTCTTCAAACAAAGTTGTTCACATGGTCAAACAAAATGAATGATGAATGGGACTGGGGTGTGAGGCTCATATGTCAGCTCTTTTGTGTAAATAGTAAACAGCTGCACCAAATGTCTTGTTCCTTGAAGGGCAATAATTGCTAGCTCAAGGTTAAGATCCCTGAAAAAGACCATTTCAGTTACCTCAGGACTGTGAAATCCCATTCTCTGGGTGTCTACTAACACATAGAGTCATGTGTTAAGTTATGTGATACTGACAAAGTGGGCCTTAGAGCCCATCTAGGAACTGTCATTAATAAAGCTGGATCTTTAGCAGGAAGCTGAATCCAATAATGGCTTTGACTAACATGGCATTCTCCAGTTTGATCAACATGTGCTCCATCTTGCTGCCTACAGTTGTCTTCTTTGACAAAGGTTGCTTCTGAGATCACATCCATGCTTTTACAACCATGTAGGAAAGCTGTAGGAAATAGCTTGGGAGCAGTCAGAGGTACTTATTCAGTAGGGTGAACTGTGCAGAAAGTTTAAGGACATAAGAGCATACCATGGCCATGCCAAAGAGATACCATACCAGGCTGCTGTTGGTCCATCAAGTTCAGTATTGTCTACATGGAATGATGGTAGCTCTCCAGGGTTTCAGACATGGGTCTCTCCCACACCTACCTGGAGATGCCAGGGATTGAACCTGGAACCTTCTGCATGCAAAGCCGGTATACTACCACTTAGTTACTGCCCTTCCCCAGTGGTGGATTGGAAGTACTACAGATCAAGAGCACCTCATGGGGCTTTCCCTAAAGAATCATGGGAACGAAAGTTTGGTGAGAATGCTGATTCTCTGACAGAGATCTCTAACAGAGATCTCCAGCTCCCTTCGCAGAGCTACTCCAGCTCCTTGCATAACCTGGAGAAAGAGTGTGACTATTTAACCAGCCTCCAGTTAATATAAATACCAGTGAAATTTGCAAATTATGGGCTGTAAGGAAATGCATACATACCATTGAGCAGATGGTTGAATCTGTCTGCCTGGCCCGCCGAAGGCTCCCAGTGAATCCACAGGGGACGTGATCTTGTTTATTGCACTTATCTAGCTGTGTTTTAAGTGTAATGGAACTTCTGGCAACTGAGAATTAGGAGGCTCAGAGAAGTCTATGCAAATAAGCTGTCAAAGTAGGCTCAAACTATGTGTATTTGTTGAAACACGTCCCATTATTTTTAAGCTTGGGCATAATCAAGATCTGTATCTGAATGAAAACTTTTGGGGAAGATGATAGGATCTTGGCAGAAAGGCAGCTGTCACTGTGGATTGCTTGCAGGGCTTTGGTTGTACCGATTATTCTATTTTGGTGCTGTGCAAATTGGATGCATTTTCCCACAGCCCCGGGATCAGATGGGAGACACATGACATGAAAAGAAATGCCTACAGAACTGACATTACAGGGGTGTGTCTCATAGGAGCACAATGAACTCATTTGGATCATTGCAATGGACTGCATGTTGGGCTGCTTTTAAACATTGCCCAGAAACTTCAGCTGGTCCAGTAGAGGACAACAAGATTATTAATGGGAGACTGCATGGTTTGAATGGATGACACCAGTGTTTTATTCTCTGTACTGATTCCCAGTTAGGGACGGGGGAGGAATTTGGTTCAGCCCACATTTTATAGCAAACTTACACAATTCACTATTTCTGAGATACTAGGTGAACTGAGATGCACATATCCTTCAGAATTTGCACTTCTCTGAATTTTGTGGTGTAGTTTTCCAACCTCAAAATGTATATATTAGGGGTGAGCTCCCATTGCTCTGTCCCAGCTCCTGCCAACCTAGCAGTTCTAAAGCATACCAGTACAAGTAGATAAATAGGTACGACTGCGGTGGGAAGGTAAACGGCATTTCCGTGCACTCTGGTCTCCGTCACGGTGTTCCATTGTGCCAGAAGCGGTTTAGTCATGTTGGCCACATGACCCGGAAAACTGTCTGTGGACAAATGCCAGCTCCCTCAGCCTGAAAGCGAGATGAGCGCTGCAATCCCATAGTCGCCTTTGACTGGACTTAACCTTCCAGGGGTTGGTCCTTTACCTTTTTACTTATATTAGGTGAAATAAAATTGCACTTAATTGTAAAAAAGACATTAAAATGCATTGTATTAGGATAATTCCTTGCTACCACTTGTGCATTGGGTAAAATACAAAAGTGTTTATATTAGGAGAAATGCACACAAAAATGCTAATTTCCTCTCCTTAAGGATTTAAAAATAAACAAATTCACAAACTAATGCTGAAATGTGGCAAACTGCACTTGAGATTGGAAAAAATGATACTGACAGATTCTTCCATTCCTACTCCTTGTCCATTTCCAGGCCTAATCAAAACCTTTAATTAATTGGAATCAAGGATCCAAAGTATGGTGAGTGAGGTGAATGCCTCAGACAAGTGATTTTGGGTGTCATGAAAGGGCTGCAAATTACTATTTAATTTATTACTGTAGCGTGTTTACTCCCACACAGAGACTCTTGCAGGATTTTCTGATTTAGGTGCCAAGAATAATTTGGCTAGGTTTGGGTATTATGACTTTGACTGGGGTTTTTCCTGTATTTCTGCTTCAGGCAGCAAAATCTCTTGGGCTGGCCCTGGGCCCACTAGAACAGTGAATCTGGCCCATTGATTTGCGATTGCTTGGATAACTCATGATGAAGCTGTTATCTCTGTGTTGCCCTTGCATTGTTTCCAGACACAGAAGGAGGCAATCAGGCACTGGAGAGATGGAGAGCAGCTATGAGAATAGACAGTGGTACCTGAAAGCATACCTTGTCAAAAATCTTCCTTTTTTGTGTTTTTGCATGAAACAGGAATCAGGAGTAAGATGCGTTTCCAGTTTGCCTGCTTCTTTTGCAAAAGAGGAGGTGCTGTAGGAAGATGTGTTTGGACACATTTGTGCTGGAAATTCCAGTGGTTGACTTCCAAACACTTGCATCAGTGGAAGAGCTTTTAAAAAAGATACTTGTGTGATCTCTTATGATATAGATAAATATTAACTTACCCAGCTTTTCCATAACTTGTATATGTTTATAAGAAGGGGTAGCTAGTTTGCCTTTCCTTCTTACTGTGAATATTCAGCTGTCTGCTTATTTTGTCACACTATTTGTAACTCACAGCTACTTTTAAACAAGTTACATTACATCCTATTGTGGGGGAGAAAGAGAAATTCTAAGGCAGAGTTACTAGCACTTGCTAATCCTTGCTGGCTTGCTGTCACCAGGTTTGTAAGTGTGTGTCCTTTAGTGACTAAGGCATCCAGGAGGACCAAAAATTCAAACTTGCTCCTTCAGGAGGCAATTGACCAATTACCTGGACTTCAGAACCACCAACCCATAGCACATTTGTCTTGCCAGGATTCAGGGTCAGTTTGTTGACTCTCATCCAGCCCACCACCCTTCCAGGACTTGGTACAGGGCCTTGTGTTTGTCTCCAGTTCATAGTTAGTTCCTTGGTAACTGTGTAATTGGAGCAAAATATTTTATCCAAGTAGCAACCTAGAGCAAATGGGGTGATCAAATCCTGTGCTAGCTGCAGCATCCAAGTGACCTTCAACAGTAGCTCAGTGTTCAGAATATTGGAACGGTAATCCCTGTTGGAGGTCGCAAACATGGATGGCTCTGCTGCAATCTACATCCAAGAGAAACAGTTGTACGAGCCCAGGCAGATGGGAAATGTGCTTCTCATTCAGCCTTCATAGACTGAGAGAGAGAGAGAGAACATCCGAAACAAATATTGCCTCTTTCGCCTCTTCAGCTGCTGTTGAAGAAGAATGATAGGCAGACTTATAGCTTTCAGTGAACAAGCCCTGCTCTAATTAAGCCATGGGGATTTTTATTTTGAGAATTTAAATTTCATCATGATTGATATGCTGCAAGATCTTACGAACACAAGCAGACAGAGAAAATGCCTCTTCTGTCATTAAATTAGGCTATGTGAGTAGATCCATTTCTGCCTTCTGCCCCGGGATACCACCAACATCTCGGTCTGCTGCTGATTCTATTCTGTACCTGAGAATTCCATTTATAAGTTAGCAAGTGAGGGCTTGTGAGAAATTGTGACACTTCTTCCTTCCCTCTCCTTTTCTTGAATGCTATTCTTACTCCTGAACATGCTGCCTCATTGACTGGACTAATGGCAGTGGTGTAAATCTTCTAGGTACCTCTTATTCTAGGTCAAAGTAAATGAAACTTGGATAGGAAAATTCCACCCACATCAGCGAAATCAAATCAGAACAGTAATTGCTGAAGTAGTTTCCCAGGCTTATAATTAGTAAGTAGAGATAAACCTCACATGTGATTAGTTGCATCACCTCTCAGAATATCTTTCATTTCCTTGACAGTCCCATAATATCAGAACTCCTCAAAACCTGGACTATATTTACCTTTGGAGCTGCTTGATACTTTATACAGGACAGGAGTGTTTGCTATGCCTACGTTGCTGTAACATCAATGTTTCCGGCAGAGATTTTTTTTAAAAAAAGTAGATTTGTGAACTGCCCCAAGATATTTTGATGAAGGGCAGTATATATAATAAAATAGATAGACAGACAGGTAGACAGACAGACAGACAGACATATAGTAGGGATGGACAAATCTGTCAATTTCAGTTTCTTCATTTTTTCCAATCTTAAATTCAGTTCTCCACATCGGTCTGCATTTTTTTTTTTAAAAAAGATAAATCAGCATTTTAGTGCAAATTCCTCCTAATGTACACATTTTTGGTACATTTTCCTTAATACAAGGCATTTTTGGATGCTATATTTACTGATACACACACTTCCCCCTAATATATGTTATTTCATGCACATTATTTGGTTGAAGAAATGTGGGTTCCCATAGATCATTGTGTTTGCATGTTGGCTTGAAGAGTCCAAGTCAGATAGTTTCTTACAAAAATTCCAACAAAGTCAAATTTCTCTGCACCTCTAGCAGATGGTAGAAGAGATACAGAATCTCCATTTTTTTTAAAAAAAAGTTGAAATGACAGCTATAAAATGCAACACTGGGCTGAGTAGCATTGCTGGCAATATTACCCACTGAGAAGCTATATAAAGCATTAAACAATTTTTTTAAAGTAGCAGATTCACACAGAGTCACTACAAGCAACTCATGTCAGTGCTGATTGAATGAGAGATAACCAGAGTCTTGTTTAAGCAAGCAGTCAGGAGAAATGATAATTAGAAGTCATTTTTCTTTCTTCCCCCGCCCCCAGATTCTTTTGACATCGGTTTGAATTGGTTGGCTGCCTTTATAGTACTTCCTATTTTGCATGCCCCAATGAGTTTCTTATACTGTTTCCCCTTAAATGCTGAAATTTAAAATGTTATTAACTTGCCCTTTAAGCTTGCAACACATTGCACATTGAGACACATTGAGAGCCACTGGAGAAGAGCTGATACTCGTCGCCACAGTTGCACAAGAATCACACCCTAAAAGCTCTGCATCTGCTAAGGTTTATAAACTTTACAAACTAAATTATGAAATGTCCTTGGCTTTGGTCCAGCAGTGGTTCACATAGGAGTCACTTCTGATCTCTCAGATGTGCAAAACAGGATTGAGATGACTTCTTGTGAGTTTCAAATTTTGTGCCGGTCAGACATTTTCTGCTGCAAAAAACTAAACAACAACAACAACAATCTTTATTACGGTCCAGAGACCCAACAAATCGTTACAAAGCAATACACCATTCATACAGCCTACCTCCAGGTTAAACAAGCATTTTGTTCAGAATATAGGGATCATTGGTTCTTGCAACCACTGATAAAAACTCTGCCGCTGTTAATGTTCTAGCATTTGTCCGGTCTTCCAATAGGAACCTGACATAGCGAGCCTCTGATTTTCCCGGGAAAGGTACCAGCAAGGTATCTTACATTAAAAACCTGACAGTACCAAACTATCGAAGGCTTTTCACCAAAGCCAAACTAAACGTCTTTCCTTCTGTAGTGCTGGATGGCAGGTTGAGAGGAGTTCCCTACCAGGACAAAAAAAAAAAAGTGTAATTTTCTCCCCAGTCAAGCACAGCTCACAGGGTGATGTTCAGGAAACCGCAGGGAGTGTTTTTTTCTTCTTCCCCTTTTTCCTCCAAGGAGCTGCGTTATTCATGGATCATGTTTGGCAAACCCTGCTGATTCAATTGAGCAAATACTCAGACAACCTCCCGATATTTCCTGGGTGTAAATCATTCCGTTAGCCCCACATGACGGTAGGTGGGGCTGCGCTGAAGCTTGCCTGTCACTAGCAGGCTGACATGGCATCACCTCAGGGTATCATCAGAGATGAGTCTCAGCACATTAGATTCCCACAGGTACAGATAGATCTTGTGCCATACAGTAAGGTTACCAGATTTTTTCCCCAAAGAATCCGGGGACACTTTTTTTTTAAAGGAGGGGGGGGAAAAGTTATTTTAAAAAAAGATTGTGGTTTTTTTTTAAAAAAACAAGAAGTAATATCTTTTCTTCTGTGGTCTCCTCTGTCGCACAGTCTTCCTCTGCTCTCTTGGAGCGCTAGGATAAAACAATGAAATCATGATTTAAAAAATTACAGCCAGAATCTCAGATATACAGAAAGTTAAAAGCACTGTAGAATAGACTAAAACAATTTAAAACTCATAGTGGTTTATGCTAATTATCAAGTTGTTCACAGTATGGAGCCACCTTGAACCTTCCTCCTTGCTGACAGGCATCTACTCAGTAGGGGAATAAGAAGCTCTGCAGATCAAAATCAGTGTGTTAAGACCTGGGATGCACATGGCTTTATTTAATTCTGAGTACTTTTTAAAGTTATATGTTAATTATTGTGGTTGTTTTATAAATGTAACATACACTTAAAATATATTATGTGCAGCTGGAAAAAGGAAGAAAATGGCCACAAATGACTAATGACCTCCCGTTTATGTGGTGATTTCATCCCCACCCCCCGCTTCTAAAATTCCAGATGTTGACAACTATATTTTATAGGGAACAAAACAAAACTGCTTGGCAGGGGGTTGGACTCGATGGCCCTTGTGGTCTCTTCCAACTCTATGATTCTATGATTCTATGAAAACTATGTAAAGAAACTGCTGATGGGTTTTCCAGGTGAAACAGATTTTTTTAAAAAAACAAAAAAACAAAATGTGCAACCTAATAGGTTCCATCTTTTTTCCACTACCGAATGTAAAAGAACGGTTGGTAAATAAATAGTATTTGCCTGTGAAGTAGGTTTTGCCTACATATCAGGTAATTAATTAATTAATAAACAACAACAACTATTAGCACAAGCAGGGTTGTTGGTTGATATCAGAATTTCACACAGATCTACAATTCTTATACTATGCGACTCTTGGGAAGAAAATACAAAATATCAGCATAGGATGAATAAGCCAACATTGGCAATTTCCACTCCTTTAGCCGCTGAAATTCTCTGACGTCACTATCTGCCGCTGAGTTATGAAAATAGGAAACTTACAGTATTCTGTATACCCAGGTGTACTATCCAAGTATTAACCAGCCCCCCCACTTAGCTTAGACATATTATCAACATAAAAATGACTCACAACTTGCACAGGGGTTATTTGCAATGCCAAAATCAACCTAACAACCTGAGAACCCCCCCCCAGCACATCCGTCTCTACCTTTTTGAAGCCAATGTGCCAAGCAGGAATTGCCACCCCCATCCCTAATCTTGCAGGAGCATCTCAGAGCCTGTTAAGCAAGGCGGAGAGCTTAAAAGCTCTTTCCACAGTGGGATAACTTTCTAATGCCTTGCACACATTTAATTTCCATGATGTCAGCTGAGCGGCCGCCAAGCACACAAAGCTGCAATTGCACAAGTTGCATGCAAGTAGATAAATAGGTACTGCTCCGGCGGGAAGGTAAACGGCGTTTCTGTGTGCTGCTCTGGTTCACCACAAGCAGCTTAGTCATGCTGGCCACATGACCCGGAAGCTATACCCCGGCTCCCTCGGTCAATAAAGCGAGATGAGCGCTGCAACCCCAGAATCGTCCGCAACTGGACCTAATGGTCAGAGGTCCCTTTACCTTTTATACATAGCTGTATACATGACTGTGGCTCTTATTTCATCCAACTCTTTTAAGTTTCAGAAAAGAAGAAATCAGAATTGAGATGGTCAGCGTGAGTACCATAGTCTCTCAATATGGTAGTTGTGGATTTTGACTCAGACTTGGCTAACTTAATCTTGTTGTCTGACTCTGGATATAAAGCAATCCTTCCCTGTCTCCCTGAAGCTCCAAATTAATTTTCTCTTGTATTTAAGGTTAGGGCTTGTCCAATCTCATGGCCCTAAATCCTGAAAACAATCAAAGGCTATCACAAAATCACAAGCCTTTGAGGTTTTCGGGGTAACAGATCTGCCACATTTGCTCCCAAAACAAGAAGACAACAAAAAAGGGAAACAACTTTATATTTATTATTATGGCAAAGCTGCTAGTGATAAATTATGGAGGGAAAAGAAAGGACTGAAGGATAATTGACTGAAAAACAAATGTCAGTCAGAGTAAACACAGCAGATTCTACTGAACCTATTTGCAAAATGTCAGAGGAGTTGTTTTCCTTCACAATATTTGTGCTGGTATAAAGGGACTGCAGTTTAATTAAATTTCCCCACTGACACTAGGTATTCCACTAGATGTCACTTTGAGATCTTGCTAAGATGAAGGACAGCATTCTGATTAAAGGATGCAGCAGTCTTGCTCCCCCACGCCCCCCAAAATGTGAAGTCTAAATTGCCTGAAAGTTAGATCTACTTTTGCCTGTTGAAAACACTGGGAAATATCTTAAAATATTCCCAGCAAAACAGCTCGTGTTGTTTTCCCATTGCCTGGGACCACTCAAGTGGGATATGATGTAGAAGGAGAACTAGAGTAGGGATCGACAATGTTTTGGGTGTGGACCCAATGAGGTCTCCCCCTGGAGTTCCCAAAGTTTATCAGTGACCCTGCTCACTAGCCCTTTGAACACAAGGTGTTGAGGGGGTTGCCTTTTTCTCCCTTGAAAAGTACACAGAGCTGAAGTCAGAAATTTGAGTGATGCTCTTTCCTAGGTGGAATCTACACACGTATAAAAACTGTTTCGAAAATGCTTTTTTTAAAAAGCGTTTTTTAAAATACATTAATTTTTCCATAAGGCTCACCATCACCATCTAGTGTCACATTGTATATTGCACTTAAAACACACTTAAAACATTTTATTTGCAGCTGTATAGCTGAGTCTACTCCCTCTTTCAGTTCTATGGGCTTTTCAAAGCTCAAATTAATTCTACTGGATGTGACTTTAATTCGATCCACTGAAAAACTAAGTATGTGTGCCTACTCTGTCTGTCTGTCTGTCTGTCTGTCTCTGTGTCTGTGTCTCTGTCTCTGTCTCTGTCTCTCTTTCTCTCTGGAATGAGCCAGAGATGCAACAGAGGAAGGGGGGAAGATCCCAATGGGTGGCACCCACAACACTCGCTCAAAAATCCAAATGTGCCCATGAGCCTGAAAATTATCTCAAGGAACTTGAATCTGAACAACTGTGACATACTGGGAGTTCTTACTGGGACCAAGACACAACCCAGCAAGGGAAAGTGTACGACAAAGAAGAACACCAGAACCATAACTTTGCCATTAATTGCCTATGAGTAACTTTCAAATGGTTCCCAAGAGGTGTCCTGCCAAGACAGCTACTTATCCCAAAAGCAGCAGAACTGAGACATGTGCCTGCAGGACCATCCATCTTCAGACATCTTGTAGAGGATGTCCTATGGAGTTTAGCATGCTACTCATTGCCGCTATGAAAGGAAGTCTTGGGCTCACACAGAACAACTGGTCATTGTTTGGTCACTGATAATTTTGCCATTGACCTAATGGTGTGTGGACTTTCCTCTATCACATAGAAAGAGAAGTGGGAAAGTGTTGGTGGGTGGGAGTTTGGTTATTGTATTTTGGAATATATTGTAAAGACTGTTGCCCTGCCCCATCTACCATGCTCTGATTGCTTGACTTCCTAGCCTTCCATGGATTGGAGGCTGAACTTCTGTAGTAGGAAGATCAGATTTATGAATATGGGGAATACTATAGTGCAGAGATTCAGCCTCCAACTCACAGAGCTGAGTGGAGAGATGATGTTTGGGCATGGGGACTAGAGTTTTTGTGCTTACTAGTACAGCCTTGTAAAGAAGCCCACAGTTGTTACTGCCCTTCAAAGAGGCTATGAGCCTGTGTTTCCAGGCTGGCTGTCAGGAGGAAAGCACCCCCCCCTCTTCAGACAGCATAGAAACACAGGATATTAGATTAGTAAAAAGAGATTTAAAAAGCCTTCTACCAAGTAGATAGACGGGTAGAGGATGATCTCTTTCCACCAGCCTACTCCATTTCCATGTTGGTTGTAGAGAAAGACTTACTTGCTTCCATTACTAACACTGAAATCAAACAAGTTGACAGAGGAGGAATGGAACAATCTGACTCTCTTCCTTCAGCCTGCACACTCACCTGTACGGAATTCCTGGTCACCACTAGTGACCAAGTAGGTAGTTAAGTTACAAGGCTGAATTGGTAGGTTTTCTGAAAAGTCCTGAAAATTGCAGCTTTATGCACACTTAGTAGGGGCTAATACTGTAGAAGGATGCAGGTGGTGCTGTGGGTTAAACCACAGAGCCTAGGACTTGCTGATCAGAAGGTTGGTGGTTTGAATCCCCGCGACGGGGTGAGCTCCCTTTGCTTGGTCCCTGCTCCTGCCAACCTAGCAGTTCGAAAGCACGTCAAAGTGCAAGTAGATAAATAGGTACCGCTCCGGCGGGAAGGTAAATGGCTGCTCTGGTTTGCCAGAAGAGGCTTAGTCATGTTGGCCACATGACCCGGAAGTTGTATGCCGGCTCCCTTGGCAAATAAAGTGAGATGAGTGCCGCAACCCCAGAGTCGGCCACGACTGGACCTAATTGTCAGGGGTCCCTTTACCTTTTAATACTGTAGAAATCAAGAGGTCAAATGGCCTTGCTTCTGTGTAAAACTGCAGAGTATCTGGTTGTACATGTCCAACAAAAGTAAAAAATAACACCCGATTCTGAGCTTAACAAAGATCATTTCCTCCAACTCTTTGCAGCACCTGGATAGAGAAGAAAATACCTTTTAGTGGCTGTAAGGATATGCTATAGGAAAAAGCAGTGAAATAAAACAAGGAAGCATGCTATTGATTAGGTTTGCATTGGGTAATGTTATTCGGGTGTGGATAAAAATGGCAGAAATAAAATTAAGTATGGTCAGCTACTTGCTTTAAGGATATGCAGAAGAGAGGGGAGGGGAGGGATAAATCTCAGCTTGCAAGGCAGAATAACGCCAATAAATGTGTCTGCAAAAGCTTGCTGCTCAGCGCAAAGGAAAAGACATTTTGGCACAGCTAGTTTCTGGGTTTGGAACAAGATCTTCCAATACGCCTGTGCTCAGCTGTTAAAATTGCATGCAATAAACAGCTGGGCAGCAAAATGTCCAGGAAAAAAGTTTTTTTAAAAAAACAAAAAAGTGTAAAGAAAAGAATATGCCTGTGCATTAAACATTCTGTGTTTTTCCAGTGCCTGCCAGCACAGCCTCCCGAAAGCTCTCACAAGCTGCATTCTGTTTGTGCAGTAAACAAGCAGCAGCTTCTGCACCTATGCACATTTGTTTACTAAACACAAGGAAACAATGGAGTTCAATTAAAAGTAGATTAGTCGCACATGTACCGAAGGAACGTGTACTTAATAGACTATGGCAAATCCGACTCCAGTTAAATCCCCAGAGAGGCTGCTGCGGCATGTCTGTCTAGGCCTCGCTGGTACGCAATGCCCCCCCCCCAACCATCGCCCCGCCAGCTACAGACTGAATGGTGATTCTGGAATATGTTAAGCTGAGCATGTAATAACGGAAGGGCAGATGTTGTGCTAGCAGTAGTTTGCTGCAACTGTGCAGATGGGGTGGTCTGTGGCCATGGGATTGGAAGCATTGTCTGACGGGTCCGTTGCCATTATTGCCTAGGCCAGCACCATATGTGTCTTGGGTCTCTTTTGTGCCAGCATTTCTTTTCAAAATCAAGGGCAATAGGGAAAAAAGAAGAAGAGAGAGCCAGCCCTAAAGAGAAAGAGGAGCCCAGTTCTCAGGGCCCCACCAGAACAATGTATGGTTTTGGGCTACCATCAAAACCCTTGAAGGACCAGACTGGTGGTCAGTTGGCAAAGCTCCCCATTCTAGCCACTGATAAAGCACGTTAGGAAAACATGGCTTGAGAAACAATGGAGAGCAAGCCACAAACTTATTTGTTCTCTAGAAACATTTTGCATTATAGTCGAGTTGTAATCTCACTGTCATTCTGAAAACACATGGTAATCGCTTCAAAGGCTACTTTAAAGCAACAGGACAAAATAAAAGCTTCCCAATGCTTCTGATATGCTGACAAGCAATGGGAGGAAAAGCTCTGTTCATGTGCAAATAACTTCAAAGTGACGAAGATTTTGAAATGTGAATGATAGCAGGATTTGATTTTCAGCTCAGGCTCCTGTGTGGTTTTGAACCCTTCTCTCACTCTCGTTATCTAGGCCATTGCCTGGATCCACTGGTTTTTGCTGGAAGTGGACCTCGGTTTTCATAACAGATTTCCTTAGGGTGGAATCTAGTTGGTGCCCTTGCCCTCCTGGGAAGGGGTTTAGATTCAGCAGAGGCATCTGTAATGGACAAGGATGGAAGGGGATTTCTCACAAATCTCCTTCTTCCCAAAGCCCACTGGACACTTAAAATTCATCTGTAGAAAGCTGGAGGACTCTGCAGGAGACGGTGGAACATAGGGATGGAAAGATCTGCCAATTCTGGTTTCTCATTTTTCTACTCCTAAGTTCTGTTTTCCACACAGTTTGCAATATTTTTTTTAAGGACCTGATGAAAATCTGTCAACTTTTTAGTGTGCGTTTCTCCTAATATACACAGTTTTGTGTGTATACGCATTTTTGTATGATGTTTTTCACTAATATATGCATTTTTGTACACTTTGCTTGACTGAAAAACTTTATTGCAAAAATTAGGGAAGGTGCAAATTTTAAAGGATGACTGTGCTTTGGTTCATCTTTTGTTTCAGAAAGTGTAAATTAAGTAGAGCACCTTCATATGCAAACTAAATCGAATTTCTCCCCCCTCCTTGCTGGGAGCTGGTACAAGGAGCTTCAGGGAGAGCAAATGGGCAAGAATTGGACCAAGTGGATCTCTCAACTTCTTCCATGAATTGAAGGCCACCAGTTGGATTCCACACATGGTATTTTCTTTGACACATGTCCCAAGGCAACAGGATACCAAATTAAACATGTAGTCATATATTTACTTTGATTTGTTAAAAAGTGTGTGACAATAATCCCATAGTCCAACCTAGAGGCCAAACTGGAGAGTAATCTCCCTTTCATCATTTAATCTGTATGTATTTTTAGTTTAAGCGTAATTCAGCATTATCGAGATGTCCCACCCCATTAAAAATGTTTAAGAGTCTGCAGAATTGAGGAGAAAAACAAAAACTATTTCCTGAGCATTTGGCAGTTTAAAAATAGACATAGCATTTGCTGAGTGAAGCCTGAAGATGGAGCTGTTGGCAAAGAATTCCAGGGAATAGTGAGACATCGATAGCTCTAGAAATACAGGTCACATTTTATAGAAGCAAGCAAGGTAAGTTGCTTATAATGGTTACATTTGTTATAATTTCGAGCGGAAGCAAATATTGTATGTGTGGTATTACCCTAGAGTGAACAATCTCTGAGAGTAAAGAGAAGTTCACAAGGTTGTTCTGTCTCTGCTCTGCAGTGCTATTTGAAGGCAGATTCACACAAGAAATGTTTCATTTGAACTGTGCTTTTCCTTTCACAGAGTTGGTTGTTCCTTGCTTGCAACATGCCTGAAAAACAACAAGCATTGACGATATTAATGGAGTTTATGTGGCATGTCTCCTGGAACATCTCGTGAACATTTCATGGAGACAAAACTGGCCATGCCAACTGATCTAAAAATATCCCTGAATAGAATTCATAACATTTTGATGAGGATGAATGACAGCTATCAGGGTTCGTGTTTTGTAAGTACTTAGCAATGTGCTTATTCCCTGGCCCGTGTGGAAAAATGTACGACATGAGCCCGTGATACATGAATGACATCAGCTCCCATTTCCATGGTTCTTACAGATCCAAAAGGAGTCATCCCAACTGTGAAAATTGTTGCTGTTGTCATCGCATTTTTTGCCTGCCCTTCACTACAAGGCCCAAGGGTGGGTTACAGCAATTTAAAATTCAGAATTAAAAACAGTGAATTGCACAAATTGCAGTCACAGGAATAGGGTGGGCAGCTCCTTAGTGCCAATTGACTATGAAACATTGCAGTTATAGCAAGAAGGCAATTTTCTAGCTTTCCTTACATGATCTGTGAATGACATTACACAAAAACATAAGAAGAGACCTGCTGGATCAGGCCAATGTAGTAGTAGTAGTAATAATAATAATAATAATAATAATAATAATAATATATTTATACCCCACCCACCTGGCAGGGTTTTCCCAGCCACTCTGGGCAGCTCCCAGCAGAATATTAAAAATACGATAAAAATCAAACATTAAAAACTTCCGTAAACAAGGCTGCCTTCAGATGTCTTCTAAAAGTCAGATAGTTGTTTATTTACTTGACATCTGATGGGAGGGCGTTCCACAGGGCAGGCGCCACTAGCGAGAAGGCCCTCTGCCTGGTTCCCTGTAACCTCACTTCTCACAGCGAGGGAACCGCTAGAAGGCCCTCGGAGCTGGATCTCAGTGTCCAGGCTGAATGATGGGGGTGGAGACACTCCTTCAGGTATACTGGACCGAGGCCGTTTAGGGCTTTAAAGGTCAGCACCAACACTTTCAATTGTGCTCGGAAACATACTGGGAGCCAATGCAGGTCTTTGGACTGGTGTTATGTGGTCCTGGTGGCCACTCCCAGTCACCAGTCTAGCTGCTGCATGCTCACAGTGGCCAACTAGAAGCCTACAAGAAGTCTGCATGCAGGACCTAAGTGGTATAGCACTTTCCTCTACTCTGGTTTCAAGCAACTAGTATTTAGAAGCAGACTGCCTCCGACCATGGATTTGTCCTAATTCTCTTTTAAAGCCATCCAGTCTGGTGGCCATCACTGCCTCCTATGGGAGCGATTCCAGCTATGTGCTGTGTGGCATATAGGTCAGTTGGTAGAGCATGAAACTCTTCATCTCAGGGTTGTGGGTTCGAGTCCCATGTTGGGCAAAAGATTCATGCATTGGAGTGGGGTGGACTAGATGACTCTAGTGGTCCCTCCCAACTCTGCAATTCTTATGTTTCCGTATATTTGTAACTTGCTTTCTTAAGGTTGTGTTTGTTTTCCTCCCCTTCCCCTTTTATATAGCTGCAAGGTAGGCTTGGTTAATAAATGTATTTACCGTATTTTTTGCTCCATAAGACCACCTAGTTTTTAGAGGAGGAAAACAAGAAAAAAATATTCTGAATCAAATGTTGTACTAAACTATTTAATAAACTACCGGTATATCAGAATAATATTTCACCCATGTAAAGTGAACAGCAGTCAACAGTGGCATTAAGAACCATCATCACTGTCATTAACAAATGAAGAGAGACTTTATCCCCTAGTAAGGGGAGCAGGCAGTGGAAATATATGAGCTTCCCACATTGAGTCCCCTAGCTCTAAGGACTGTATGGTTTGGCCCTACACAATTATTTTAATAAAACCATTGCAGAGAGCTGTGGGGGCTTTCATATGAGGGAGGAATGAAGGAGAAATCTGATTCAATTCCCATTTAAAGTCAAACCTACCTAATTCACACCTTCGTACACAACACAAGGACCAAAGCACAGCTGCCCTTCAAATTCCACACTTCTGCAAAGGAGGGCACTACTGTCCCGGCAAGACCAGTGGCAGAGGGAGGGTCTTGTGTGGTGGCATGTTGCCACAGGCGACGTGGGACGTCGCCCATGCAAGCATCGTCCCAAGGAGGTGGCGCATGCGCACCCATCCCAATGGTGTGGCTGAGCGCGGGGGCAGAGGAATTACACAGCTCCCGCTGTGCTTGCTTTACACCCGTGTAAGCAGCTCCTGTCACGCTTTGCTGATTTAAAGTGAGCTGTGGAGGAGGGATGGACGAGAGCTATGGCTCCCATCTGTCCCTCCTTCGTGCAGCATTCGCTTCATAAGACACACAGACATTTCCCCTTACTTTTTAGGAGGAAAAAAGAGCGTCTTATGGAGCGAAACATACGGTAAGCAGCAACACTTGTCAATAGATTGCATGGCGGGAATCCCTTACAGGCAACTGCAGCACCTGGAGACAGAAAGTCAGGTTGTGCATCCACAGCAGTGACCACTGTGAGGAGAACCATGGTGCACCTGCAGCAGCGCAACTGGACGCCTTCATCTTCCCCAGCTGCAATAATAATAATAATAATTTATTATTTATACCCCGCCCATCTGGCTGAGTTTCCCCAGCCACTCTGGGCGGCTTCCAATCGAGTGTTAAAAACAATACACCATTAAATATTAAAAACTTCCCTAAACAGGGCTGCCTTCAGATGTCTTTTAAAAAGAAGATAGCTGCTTATTTCCTTCACATCTGCTGGGAGGGCGTTCCACAGGGCGGGTGCCACTACCGAGAAGGCCCTCTGTCTGGTTCCCTGTAACCTTACTTCTCGCAATGAGGGAACCGCCAGAAGGCCCTCAGCGCTGGACCTCAGTGTCCGGGCTGAACAATGGGGGTGGAGACGCTTCTTCAGGTATACTGGGCCGAGGCCGTTTAGGGCTTTAAAGGTCAGCACCAACACCTTGAATTGTGCTCGGAAACGTACTTGGAGCCAATGCCAGAAGCGGGCTAGCAGAATGCTCAATCCACATACAGTGTTCTGGGCTCAGGAAAGTCTTTTGGCATTCCTGATCCTGTCCCTGAATTGGCTGCTTCACTCTGCCCAATGGTTGGGCTGGCCCTGCTGACGCAGCAGCCATGTCTTACTGAGGTCGCAGTGCTAGATATGTGCTAAATCTTAATCTTTATTCCGAAGCATCGGCAGCTGGCACCTTGCCATTAAATATGCATATCCGCACTGCTGTCAATCTTGTCTTAGTGGAGGATGTATAATTTACACATAATTTCAGTTTGTTGGTAGCATTGCTCTGATCAAACACATCTTAAAATTAATATAATAACAATTAGGAGGAAAACAAATCTAAGCTGTCCTCAGGGCCATTTGGAATAAACAGGATCAACATCTCACTTCCAAACCTTGAACGGCGGGGATCACTGCACTGTAAACTAGAGTATTTTCCCCACCCCCATAATGAACTGGGTCATATTGTAATGTCTTCTTCAAAAGCCATTGACTGCTAACTTCTTAACCATTTAATACTGGAGCAGTGCCCTACATCTGAATGGAGCAACTGGAGATGGCAGCTTTCAGGATTATAGCGCTTTAATTCTCCCCACCAGTGTTACTATGAGGGCAAATGCACATCATGCCTACTCATTACTCTGTGCCTGCAACATCATTGGGCAAAGGAGCAAGTGGACCATTGCAGTCCGGGCAGCCGGGTGAGAAACCCCTAGTGAGAGATTCTATCAAGCTGAATGTGCATAATGCTGTATTTTAAATATAAAATTAAAAAGTAGGCTTGCCTGGCACCTTCATTGTAGATCTTTAGGTGCCAGGTGAAAACATTTCTCTTCAACTAGGGCTGATTAACATGGGTCTGCAGAAGAGGGAGTTATTGGTTTGTTTTGCTATGGTTCTATGATGTTTATTTGTGTTTTGATTTTGTATTTTTATGGTGTGAACTGCCGTGTGATCTTTGGATAAGGCTGGTATACAACACACACACACACACACACACACACACACACACACACACACACACATTTTCCTAGTTAATTAATTCCTAGGGATACATTTTCCTAGTTAATTAATCAGGGTGCAATCCACACCCACCCTGGTAGGGTTTTGTGGAGTGGAAGAGTCACTACTGCATACACAGCCCAACTGCTTATGGGAGCTGTGGTGGAAGATAGTGGGCAGGATGATTGGGTCTGATCCAGGCTGGTGCAGTGATTTGAGTCCAGACTGGGCCCAGTGCATCTGTGTGATGCTGCTCAGATCAGGCCCAATGCCAGTTCAGCCCAACCTCTTCCCTACTGCAATGCCCTGTTCGGGGGGCATTTTTGCTGGCCAATGCTGGCAGAGAACCCACCAGCGTTCCTTCTGCCCTTACGTTCTGTGGCTCTTGGTTGCCAGATGAGGGGGGAGAACTGAGCAAAGGGAACACTGCCCTTTGTACAACCCCTCAGCCCAGTGTGTGTGTGAGAGTTGGGATGGGTGAGCTGGATTGCTCTGGTCACCGGTTTATGTCTTTCATGTATGAAACAGCCACACAAAATGAAACTCTCTAGACAGAGCTTCTGTATGATCTGGCGTCAACTCAGACACAATGGGTGGATTGCCAGTTCCTGTGAGCAGAATTCCACTCATTGGATGCTCTCTGCCTGCAGCCCCTTGTGTCCTCTTCACATCCTTCCCTAGAATAAATTCTTTTTCAAAAGCCTAACGAGAATTTTGGCCAGTTCTTGCAGAGATAAAAAGCTGTGCTTTGTTTAAAAGAGAACAATGTGGCTCCAGCCATTCATTCGAGGGCAAAGACCACCACATACGTATTGCCTGAAGGTATTCAACATATTACTTATTTGGGATGGATTACCTTGTCAAACTATAAACCATCACTGTCTTTTACAGTGTACTGAAAGTTTAGAGTTTTCAATAAATCAAAGTTCGCTCTCTCTCTCTCTCTCTCTCTCTCTCTCTCTCTCTCTCTCTTACACACAAATGCACACACGCACGCACACGCTCTATTTTCTGCCTTATAGGTCAGTTTTAATTAAGACATTTTAATCAAGTTCCAGGTCTGGTAGCGTAAGAATTAATCTTGGCAGTATTTTTGGATATAAACAAGCTGTCTGCTTTGTTTTTTCAATTTAGGTTTTAAAGAGCAAAGCATAAATAACATAAAAGATCGTCAACTCCACCTCTAATTATGAGACTTAACTAATTATGAAAGTTTTACAAAGTTTTTTTCCCCTTTACCCCAAAATTAATAATTGCAAACACATCCACAGGCATTTTCAAGAAGGCCAGAGACAGGACAAAGGACCAATAAATGGATAACAAATAAATCATTTATTAAGCCAGTGCACCAAAAATAGAACTGATATGGATCTTCATTCCAACACCTCCAAATTCTTAAACAAAATATTTCTTTGTGAATTTTAATGTGAAATATTCTCTGGTGCTTGGATATTCTCCAGTTGTTGTCCAAATATTGCATATGGCCTAGTTTGCATATCAGCCTTGACCCAAACCATGACTAAGTGTGACTGAGCAAGGATGTGACGAGGCAGAGTGAAAATTTTGGCTGCTTTGCTCCTCCCCAGGTCCGGCAGCTGCTGGGCAACCCAGAGCCCAGTTATGGCTCGGCTAAGTACTATGTGGGAATCCAAGCTCATGATCTTTCTAGCTCCAGATGGACCATGGAGTTGTAGTCAAGGTTTGATCTTGGCTTACTGCTCATAGTTTGTTTGAGGAAACATAACATGATCCTGGGTCCAGACATTCTTCTAAATCAAAGCATGGCTTAGTTCAGGATAGCATGACAGCAGCAGGAATAGGAGAGGAGTGAACTGGCTGGTTGTTCACTCAGTCAACCCACATGTTTTCCTGTTCATGTGAAGGTCATGTTCACTTCACAATATATTTTACAATTCACAGCTGATTAGATTCCCTATGTGAAGTGTGCCAGAATAAAAATATTCAAGATATACCAAGAAAGATTTGTGTTTTTATCTGGGAGTTTAAAATTTCATGCTCAAAATGTGAATTTTGCTTAGAAAACATCTCATTTAAAAACAAAAGGCAAAATGGGAAATTGCTGGATTTTAAAAAGGAGAAAAAGTATGTTGTTGTTTAGTCATTTAGTCGTGTCCAACTCTTCGTGACCCCATGGACCAGAACACACCAGGCACTCCTGTCTTCCACTGCCTCCCGCAGTTTGGTCAGACTCATGTTTGTAGCTTCGAGGACACTGTCCAACCATCTCGTCCTCTGTCATCCCCTTCTCCTTGTGCCCTCCATCTTTCCCAACATCAGGGTCTTTTCCAGGGAGTTTTCTCTTCTCATGAGGTGGCTAAAGTATTGGAAACCTCAGCTTCATGATCTGTCCTTCCAGTGAGCACTCAGGGCTGATTTCCTTAAGAATGGAGAGGTTTGATCTTCTTGCAGTCCATGGGACTCTGAAGAGTCTCCTCCAGCACCATAATTCAAAAGCATCAATTCTTCGGTGATCAGCCTTCTTTATGGTCCACCTGGACCATAAAGAGAAAAAGTTAGCAAACAGCAAACATCCACCTACCCTACTTTATGCATTCCAGTTTGTCTTGATGGACATCATCTGCCCTTTGTGTGTTCTGTACTGTAGAAATATGCAGACTCCAGCAAGTATCCAGTGAGAGAGAAGAAGTTGTTTTACCTGATTTAATATAAGTACAGGAAAAGGACTGCTTTAAGCAAATAAGAAATATCTGCACGGGCCCTTCTCCAGAGAGGGTGTGTGCCTTGCTTCTATGGCTATTGCCAAGAGGAAGGAGAAGCCTCTTATACCTGTAATACAGAGAGACGATACTTTAATTCAGTGAAAACTGGGACTTTCCTAATCCCTGTTCTGATTAAGTGGGATTTTAAAGAGCTCTAGTTTGCAAGGCATAGTTCTTTTCCTTCCACACAGGATTCAGTAGTATCCATTCTCTGTCGTTCAAAAGGGAAATTAAGCCTTGCTAGCCTGAAGGGAGAAGCGAAGCCATGCTAGAGATATGCAGGAAGTGGCCTTGAGTTAACTTTTCCATTATATTGAGACTAAATTTATGAACATAGGTTTCCACATATTTTTTCAGATTTCCAGGGCTATGCTTTGTTATTAAGGAGCGGTCTTTTGATTAACTCAGCTTCTTCATTGTAGCCAGTGTTAAATTTATCGGCCTGATTTTTCAGCTGAAGTGTTTTATCAGTTGTCTTTTAAATAATAATAATAATAATAATAATAATAATAATAATATTGTTGTTTTTTAACATATTAATTAGATTTCAAGCTGCGATAGGCATTTCTTTTGAAAGGAAGGATAAAAATCTTTTGAAGGAAACAAATAAAACCAACAATATCCGGAGATCCTATACTTTTATAGAGGTAGTTTTGTTGATGGGTGCAAAACTGTCCAGAAATAAAGTGATAAAAGGAAGCTACTTCCCCCTAAAATGTAAGCTTTCTTTTCTTTATTGCATGCTTTACAGACTAACCTATATCCTCCAAAAAGAGCTATGCCCATTTTTGAGACTATTCTTCAGCAGCAAGGTTAGTTTTGCCCCCTTTCATAACATGAGGACGTATCAGCGCAGAAAATGTCCAGTAGGAATAAAAATCTGGAATGGTGTGAAAAGATCAGTCAGTTTGGGTTTTTTCTATTTCCCATTTTTCCAATCAAAAATTCAGTTCTCCACATATATCCATTTTGCAAATTATATTTTTTACATCCTCATAGAATTCTTCAGCATTTTAGGGCAAATGTCTTCTAATAAATATATTTTTCAATGCAGTTGATGTGCACACTACAAGCAACCTTTCCTAGAAATATGCATTTTTGTATATTTTGTATATTTTTGTATATTATATTCTGTAATATATTCATTTTTTGTAAACATTGGTTGGAGAACTGCATTGTAAAAAATTGGGTAAGTGCAAATTTTGAAGGATGTCCATTTTTCAGTTCTCATATTGTTTCTGGAACATGCAAATTTGATAAATGTGAACTGAGTTGATTCCTCCCCCATCCCTACTCTGGAGTAAAATGGGGTTACTACCATGGAAGAGGACCTTTAGCTTAAGGTAAACTTTGGGTTATAGCTTCTTGGCCTTTGGCTGAGATCAAGGTTAATTTGTGCTACTGCTAAAATAACTGAATGTTATGTCTAATAAGTCAAAGATGCGAGTTCACAGTGGTGTCAGGGCGAATGGCTGACACAAATAATTCCACAATTGTTCATAGCACAGGGTCTACAAAAACATTTGTAGATGCTGACCTCCATCTCAGCATGCTATTTCCACTGACATTTGACCCTCAGGGCAGTTATACAAGCTACAGTGATTCCTCTGGGTTGCTACATCCATATTTTTTTTTTAGCTTTTCTAGTGCAGCCTCATAAGACAAAGCAAAACACACTTAGGCTCTCACACAGATAATGTACACAGGGCATTTTGGTGGGTACTTCTGTACATCTTAGAATACCATGAAAAGCACATGCCAAAATGTAGTTGTCCCCCAAAATCTATTTTGATGTAACATCTGCAACCCACCAGAAGGCATTTGAAGTAAACCTGTGATTACAGATATAGAATACTCTGGAAAATGAATGATTTAATGCTACAAGCCAAAATGGCGGTGTTCTACCTCCACTGCCAGATTCTTCACTCTGAGTTTGAGCATAATATCTAATCCTAACGTGGCACCCAGTTATACCAATACCAATACTGGCTGAAAGCCTGAAAGCACTTTTCATGAATTGTCCTGTTGAAACCTATAGGTATTATATTTAATTCTTATGCAATGGTTTCATGATTGTGGCCATCTGGGGCATGTTGAGGCTGCTGCATTCCTTTGTCATTAGTCTTAAGTGTGGGATGCTCTTCTGGGTAGATTAACATTTCTAATCCTTTGATTGACTAATATTAGTAAGACTCAGAATCCATACTCTCCAACATTTCTCCAAATAGGGACATTCCATTCCATAATGATACTTTTTACTATTTATACCCCTCACATCTTACTGGGTTACCCCAGCTACTCTGGGCAGCTTCTAACATATATAAAAACATAATAAAACATTAAAAACCTTCCCTATACAGGATTGCCTTCGGATGGTTCGGGGGTCAGATAACTCCATATCCTCCAACATTTCTCCAATGAAAATAGGGACGTCCTAAGGAAAAAGGGGACATTCTGGGATGAAATCAGAAACTGGGATGGCTTATCTGAATCAGGGACGTCCCTGGAAAATTGGGACACTTGGAGCGTCTGAGAATCAGTTCATAATTCTACTGACAAGAAAGAGGATGAATTCCCCCACACCATAATACTAGAGCAATGTATTTTACAGCCTATAACTAGATAAAACTGTGTTGATCTCTTGATTAATCTACAGGTGAAACATTGTACCCTAAGTTTGGGAAGTTGGAAAGGCCATAGGCTGTGAAGAAGGTCTTAGGGAAGGCCTGTAGCTCTGTGGTAGAGCATCTGCCTTGCCTACAGAAAGACCCAAATTCAATTCCTGGCATATTCAGGTGGGGCTGGGTGAAAGCCCTGCTTGAATTCCTGGAGGACTTCTGCTATTCAGTGTGAATACTGAGCCAGATGCACCAGTCCACTGACAGCTTCCTATGTTGAGTTTGTGGTGGGTCATAATTAGAATTGTATTAATTTTAACTCCTCCTCCTCCTCTGGAAATACTATTTTGGGACACTTACCAAGTTACAGTACACTTCCTGTGCTCCTGTGCTGACTGACACTGAAAGCTCACTGTTCATAGATTTGTAAAAGGCTCACTCTTCATTAACATTTAGGCCATTACCTAAACATCAGGCAAATTTACACATAGATATTAATTTGTTGATGACTGTATCATCTAGTGATGACATGTATGTGTGAATAGGCCACAAAAGATATAACACAGTCGCTTTCCTGTCACACCAAATGCAATGCTTCTCAATGGAGTTAGTTCAGACAATCAAATGCCAGGAGTGCAGGAATCATGTTTAGAGAAATGAAATTGCAGATGTGAAGCAAGTCCCCACTACAGACATATTTCTGTAACTGCACTCTGGAGATTGTCCATTTTCCCATTTACATATGCTGGGAAGATCAAATTTTCACATACGAAATACGGTAATAAATTTGTTCAAGAGCCTTGGTCTTAAAAAAAACAAAATACAAAACAAAACAGTGTATAGTATACATGCCAATAAACTAGTTTATGTGTTTTTATAGGGACTAGACCAGATATTACAAAACCTTTTTGCATGGAGTAGCTCAAGTGGGCTTGTGGATATAGTCATATGGAGGATAATAATAATAATAATAATAATAATAATAATAATAATAATAATAATAATAATAATGATAATTTATTTATACCCCGCCCATCTGGCTGAGTTTCCCCAGCCACTCTGGGTAGCTCCCAATCAAGTGTTAAAAACAGTATAGTATTAAATATTAAAAACTTCCCTGAACAGGGCTGCCTTCAGATGTCTTTTAAAGATAGGATAGCTGCTTATTTCCTTCACATCTGAAGGGAGGGTGTTCCACAGGGTGGGCGCCACTACCGAGAAGGCCCTCTGTCTGGTTCCCTGTAACTTTGCTCCTCTCACTAAGGGAACCGCCAGAAGGCCCTCGGTGCTGGACCTCAGTGTCCGGGCAGAACAATGGGGGTGGAGACGCTCCTTCAGGTATACTGGACCGAAGCCATTTAGGGCTTTAAAGGTCAGCACCAACACTTTGAATTGTGCTCGGAAACATACTGGGAGCCAATGCAGATCTCTCAGAACCAGTGTAATGTGGTCCCGGTGGCCACTCCCAGTCACCAATCTAGCTGCCGCATTCTGGATTAATTGCAGTTTCTGGGTCACCTTCAAAGGTAGCCCCACGTAGAGTGTGTTGCAGTAGTCCAATCGGGAGATAACTAGGATGTAGCTCATAGAACCACCACTTCAAGGCAAGCAATGGTGGACTAAAGTGATAGCTTTATCTGCATGGACCAGGCACAAAGCCCTTTATGTGATTGTGTTAGTGTGCTCCCCATGGACTGATTTACTACAGAATGAGTCCTAATACAGCATTGACATAGTACAGTGATGGGGAGCCTGTGGTCCTTCAGTTGTGGTGGTCCTTCAACCCCAGTCAGCATAGCCAATGGCTACAGGTGAGGAGTGTTGCATTTCAACACCTTCTGAAGGGCCCTCATCCCTGGCATAGGATATAGGTATATTTAGACAAAGTGGAGAATAAAGAAGGTGGCAGCTTTATTGCTTCTATCAGTAATAATAGCTGAGAGCTTACCTTGTGGTGGTGATATGCTTTATCTGTGAAATTTCAGGACAGGATGAGCCAATGTATGTCTCCACTTTCCAGGAAGGCGATGCTTAACCCCAAACAAAACGTTTGCCAGCTCATCCCACAGTTCTGCAGACTTAGAGGCAAAAGCTTAACTATTCTTAAATGGAAAAACCAACTTCATACAATAGTGGTTAGGACAATCCAGGAAGAAAGAAAAAGGAACAATGAATGTACTGATCTTCTATTCAGTTCTTAGAATGACATGCACTGGAATTTCTCACAACTGATCCCTTGCAAACAGCACGGCTTTTTGGAGTCAAGATATGAAAAAATAGTTAAGGTGCGGCCCTTATACAAGCATGGAGTTATATAGGAAAAGAATACAGCTCAATGTCATTTTAGCAAACAAATTAGAATGTGATAACACTCTAGGACTCTGCAAATCTGGAAATGTTCATGATTTCTTAGTGCAATGAAGAATAGTGGAAACATGTAATTATGAGCTGATATTGTTAACTGGAAAATTGCACGGTCTGATAGCATTGCTGACTCAAAAGAAAAATACAGTGGTACCTTGGATTACAGACGCTTCAGGTTACAGATGCTTCAGGTTACAGACTCCGTTAACCCAGAAATAGTACCTCGGGTTAAGAACTTTGCTTCAGGATGAGAACAGAAATTGTGCTCCGGTGCTGCGGCGGCAGCAGGAGGCCCCATTAGCTAAAGTGGTATCTCAGGTTAAGAACAGTTCCAGGTTATGAATGGACCTCCAGAATGAATTAAGTTCTTAACCCAAGGTACCACTGTATATATGAAGTCTTACTGTTTCTGTTTTGCCCCCCACCCTGCCACTTGAGGGTGTAATTTCTCAACCTTTTTCTTATTCTGCAAATCTCAAGTTTCTTTCTAGCATGTTAATATTACCCTCCCTCTTCTTTTTGGGTGCTTCTGTTTCACCTTCAGAATGATGGGCATGCATACCTGAATTTCACTATTAATTGGAATGATTGGGAAATTGGGCAATTTTGCCGATGTGTGTGAAGGGACAATGCGCTCCACTCCTAAAGCACTGAAGAACTAAATTGATGGTTTGCTTGTTCCCAGAGCTGCCAATGTGTCTCCGCACACACATGTGTGAACACACACCTATTCGTGGAAAATGCTGTGACACACAGACAAGGCTTACTTGACAAAGATTTCCTTCTCACTCTGTGGCATTTAGCACTAACCAATAAAAAGCCAATATTCGTGTGTTTGCTCTGGAACGCTAGAAATAAACACAATGGGGTTACAAATTTATTATTTATTTATAACACATAGAACAGTTTAAGAATAATAATAAAAAAACCCAATGACTTTTGCAGGTTGACATGTTGCTTCAGAAATGTATTGCATTACACAAGCTAAGCCACCCATGTAGCCTGGACCATGCATGGCTACAATTGCAGAGATTGCAGCAGAGTGTCCTAGAGGTGAAGAGATGCTTTATATGGAAATAGGAGGTTGAGCTGTAGGGCTTTACTGTGGGGAAAAGATGTGGAATCAGGAAGGAAAAAACATTAGTTTTCCCAATCTTGCAAAGCTTTAGCTTTCCTGATCTTGGCAAAAAGCCTTGGCAAAAAGTTTCCTCACAGTAACCTAGAGATGTACCACCATGTATGGACCAGGTATCTGCAGGTGATGTATTATGGGTCTGTCCTTTCTATTTTAACCTTGGGAAAATATAATATTCTGCTTTTAGAAATATATTGGTGGCTCTCTCTGCCCAGAGGATTCCTGACTAGTTCAGAGGAAAATAACAAACATGGTTCAGAGGCAGGAAAAGTGGAAAGGAAGGAGGCCGGCCAGGAAGGATCTATCTAAAGTTTAGAGAGAGAAGAGCCAAGGCACAAAACCACAGCTCGCCCCTATACACGAAGCCAAGCCAGAGCACAACTAAATGCAGCACAGCCATCTTCTCAGAAAAACTCTTCACAAGCTCAAGAGGTCAAGACACAAAAGCTTTAGCAACTAATCTACACTTAATGACCCACCCAGTGGTATTCAGAATATCACTCATGAAATCACTCAAGATATCCCTCAAGTAATTAAGGAACAAAAGAAGAAGAGGCACACTAATCTAGGAACTTCCTCTCTGCCCAGAACGTTGGAGGCTATACACCACACCCCTCAACAGTATTTATAGGAACTCAAACACCAGATTCTGCTCTGTTCCAGTAACAAGAAGCCGAAAGCACCAGCCTGAAGATGACGAGTGAGACCTCGTCGAAACGTCGCACAGACACCCCGACTCTTACACGGGAAGACACCCGAAGACACCAAAACCTGCATTCCTGTACCCGTGAAAATCTACGAAAGCAAATATATATATATATATATATATATATATGTTACAAAATTACAAAAATAGGTAACAATAACTCTGGAGAAAGAAAATTCATCATGTAGTGTAATATTATACATAGACAAGTTCAAAGGTATAAGCCAATTTTCACAAAGGGATACAGCATATGAAAAAATGGTTTGGAGCAGCCTCCTGGTGTATGTATTTGCATGTGTACACACACACACACACACACACACACAAACACACACAGAATAATATAGTTTACTACAGTATAACATACTTTATATATAAACAAAACAGTGATACAATTGTGAATCCAGTTATAGTAAACACCTATTGTGCAACCTCATCCTGAATTTGAAATGTCTTTTTCACAAAGGATCTCAGCTTGGACCTGAGTGCCATTGCAAAACAAAAGGAAAACAAATTATGCAGCTTCACAAGGCATGTCAAAAGACACAATGACGGATTTACTCTTTAACAGCCATTTGCACCTGTATGGATTTCTATTTACGGTGCATCTGTTTGCAAAACGTAAGCCTGTCATCACACTTTACATTTTTAGGTGCACATAGAAAACATTTTAGTTCTTGAGTATGAAAACATCTATATGTGAAGTAGCCTTTATTTGTCCCCAGCTTTAGTCAAAGAAGAATAGGCTAAACTATCTTGTACACCAGTTATTTGTTTTTGCCGTTAACACTGTTCTCAAGCCTTCACGGAAGTTGCATGCTACAAGTCTGTTATTTTAATTATCACGTTTCCATTTTTCACCAGTTTGCTCAAGCGTAATACAATAAAACGATTATGAATGGGGCAGATGAGTGAACACTGACCGCATAATCATAAACAGTGGGTGATTCATACTGGGTAGACACAAAATTAAGCTTATCAGGGGGACTATTCCCAGGAGGTATCTGGTTGTCAGACAATTGGCTTTTCAGTAAGCATGATTTCTTTACCAGAGCTACGCCTTCCTGTCATGCCAAGGCAGGTAGATCTAATCATTCTCATTCATGGTGGTTAGGAAACCTGATGGAATAATCCATCCTGAATGTTCTTCTCCAGCTCTGTATACATTTGGGAGAGCAAAATAATTTCCTTGCTGTAGCAGGCCAAGATCCATCAAGACCAACAGCATTCCCTCTCCACCTGTGGCAAGTGTGAGGCTGTCATGGCTACCAACCAGGACCGGCCTTATCATCTGGCAAATGGAGGTGGCCACCTCAGGAAAACCTAGCAGCTTCCCCACCCCCTGCAAATTCCCAACATGGCCACCCTGCTGGAAAATGTGATGTTGAGGGCAAAGCATGCACAAAACCAAAGGACCTTACAGCAAATGTTCAGTTTTGGCCTCATTTCAATTTTTTGGGGTTTCATTTTGACTCGCATATCTTCAACGCCATGGAAAGAGGCAGCAGGTAGCATGGAAATGTGGATAAGTGTTCGTCAACCTTAAGTCCCCAGATGTTGTTAGGCTACAACTCATATCAGCCCCAGCCAATAGTCAGGATCTAGGGGTGATGGGAGCTGTAGTCCAATGGCATCTAGGGGTAGGTTGAAGAACATCTGTGTAGATTATATTTGATCTATCTTCTGGTATGAAATGAAATATTCAGGGGTTCTATGAACCTTAATGGAAGGGATCACCATTTGCTGCTTGGTCTCAGGCAGCAAAATGTCTTCGGCCAGTGCTGCTATCATCTCTGAAAGTTTGTTGATCAGTTCTTGAGGCATTCAGCTGTCCTATTTTTTTTACACCTTGAATTGCAAGAAGGCCTTTGTTATAGGGATTCTTGGTGCCCACAGCTGGAGATCTACAAAGGTGCAGGCTGCTAACCAGGCTTGTATTGTGACTTGGTTCTTGCAGTTCCATTAATGTTACCAAAACAGGAGAATTAATATCCCACCTTTATTCCAATGAACTTGAGGCAGCATATAACCCTAGAAAAGGTTGCGGGTTGGCATAACTGGAGGTCACAGCCTAGCTGCTGAGGTGAAGCCCAGTGAAGGAGATTATAATATGCTAGGTGCCTTTGTATGACATACAACCATTCCGATCAGGCTAGTGATTATGCCACTGGGGGCAATTTTGAGCAACTAATAACAAGGGCAAGTGCTGATGTTAGGAACAATACTAGAAAGTCCCTTAGCACCCTGTTTGGTTGTTTGGGATGACCAGCTGGTCCAGATACCAGTCAGATCTATTAAGTGGTGTTTCTTAGCATTGCAGTGCAGTCGATAACCTCCCACTTTGTCCGTGCAGTTAATCTCACGTTAGTCAGGAAAATAGTTGAAAAGGGGATGACATTTTTCTGCTCTTTAGAAGACAATTACTTATGATACATTCCATGAATTCACTGTTAATTTTTAAATATATGTCATTAAGTTTTATATTAATAGAACATGCTAATAAAAAGGCATAAGAGTTATGGGTTTTTTATATTCAAAACATATCTCTTTCCCCTGACACACATTTCTAGGCCATCTATTTATGGTCTATCTAGAAAAGGAAATGAGAAGGCAAACCCAGTGCTAAGGGTGAGATGTATTAAAATGCAAATAATGAGTCCCATTTTGATCAGCGGCTGTAGTTTGTGTTGGATAAAAAGGCACCCAAGCAGTTTTCCCTTTGCTACTGTGACGGGTCACTGTTTCTAATCTCAGGGTCATGTCCATGTTCTACTCTTCATAATTGCTTAGGCTGACATCTATCTTGACCTTTATTTACTTTGCCCAACTCAGGCACTGGGGGGTAAGGAGGTCACATAAGCAAGAAGTATCACAGAACTTAATGAGAGCAAAAGAAGGAGGAATCAAACTCCTTTAGCATTTGGTGCAGGTATTTGCACAATGTGCTACAGCTTAGTATTTTAACCCCTTCACAGCACAAATGATTCCCATGTTTTCTTGGGACTCAAAAGAGCTCTGCCCCCTTTTCTTTTAAATCAGGGATGGGGAAGTTACAGCCTTTTAACTGTGACTGGGACTACAACTCCCATCATTCCTGCTACTGGCTGCAACTAATGGGAGTTGAAGTCCAATAACACCTGGAGGTCTCCAGGTCCCACAACCTGGTTTTAAATAGTAGTGACATTTGGTCTTGTGTACAGGCTCCATTCACTACAGTGAGGCTGGCGCAGGAGACATGCATACTGAGGCCATATTTCTAGGTCTATAAATTACTATGAAACAATCGCAACATTTTATGTTATTAGAAATGACTGGCAGCAAATGAGCCAACAATACACCTGTTTGTTTGTTTTTTAATCTCCCCATGCCCCCCCAAAGGCTTTCTGTTTCTTGTTAAAGGCATCCCCATTTCCATTGCTATTCTTTATTCATCTGCATACTTAGGGTTTCGTTTTTGACATTTACTAGACGTAACTTCCAGCCAACTGAGTCTTGGAGGATTTCTTCCTCATGGTATTCATTGCTTCTCCCTGTGTTAATTATTGTGTATTTAAACACCCAAATCTAATCTCACAGACAAATATAATAGAGAGATTCATGGAGGCTACTAGCCATGAGGCCAATGCTCTGCTTTGATGATCAGAGGCCATATGTTTCAGAGCACAATTCAAAGTGTTGGTGTTGACATTTAAAGCCCTAAACGGCCTCGGCCCAGTATACCTGAAAGAGCGTCTCCACACCCATCGTTCGGCCTGGACGCTGAGGTCCAGCGCCGAGGGCCTTTTGGCGGTTCCCTTAGTGAGAGGAGCAAAGTTACAGGGAACCAGGAAGAGGGCCTTCTCGGTAGTGGTGCCCGCCCTGTGGAACGCCCTCCCATTAGATGTCAAAGAGATAAACAACTACCTGACATTTAGAAGACATCTGACAACTTTAGGGAAGTTTTTAATGTGTGACATTTTAATGTATTTTTAATCTTTGTTGCAAGCTGCCCAGATTATTATTATTATTACTACCAGATGCTGAAGGGGAGAGTGCAATTGTGCTTGGGTCCTGCTTGTGGGCTTTCCATAGGCATCTGGCTGGCAACTGTGAGAACAGGACACTGGACTAGATGGACCATTGGCCTGATTCAACAGGCTGTTCTTATATTCTTTTGTCAACATGGGAATGACCAGAAGCCACAACCTTGCTACCTTCTTCACACATGGAGGGGAAAAGCTGGAGAGGGTTTTAACTACAGTGGTACCTCGGGTTAAGTACTAAATTCGTTCTGGAGGTCCGTTCTTAACCTGAAACTGTTCTTAACCTAAAGCACCACTTTAGCTAATGGGGCCTCCTGCTGCTGCCACACCGCCGGAGCATGATTTCTGTTCTCATCCTGAAGCAAAGTTCTTAACCTGAGGTACTATTTCTGGGTTAGCGGAGTCTGTAGCCTGAAGTGTATGTAACCTGAAGCGTATGTAACCTGAAGCGTGTGTAACCCGAGGTACCACTGTATAGGATAGGCCCCTCTTTAGATATCATAATTTTGTTGTTGTCTTCAGCTACCTTATTAACCTCTATTTCCCTCTCTTCCTTTTTTTGCCAGCATGATAAACTTTCCCAGGCATGCAGCTTTGGTTGCTGAAAAATGGAGGTGGGGTGGGGGCGGGGGCGGGGCAGGGAATGAATAGATTTCTCAGCTTCCCACTGAGAATTGGCTTCCCAACCAATGTGGGCAGCAGTTACTCATATAACTTGTCTGGAGGAATTCATTCTCAAACAACTGATGGCTTTGCTCTCCTTATGCCATATGCTCATTGCCCTGATGATGTTATGGCTTCATGGGTGGTGCTATCAGACGACTGTCAGAAAAATAGTTCTTCAATGAAATCATTGCTACTAGGAAGAAAAACTGGTTCACCCGATAAATAAAAAGTGGAATTACCATACAGCATCTATCAGCGCCTCTGACTCTTGTGGTAAGGAATAGATACCAGGGTAGGATTAGCAATGAGATGTTTGGGATCCCACTCTGACACAACTAAAATACAAAGACCAATTAAAAGCAACAATATGCAAAACCATCACAAAGATAAAAATGGGTTTTGGTTAATTTGGTTGAAATGTTATGACTGAATATTCTATTGCAGTTACCCATCTTTATTGTCTTGAGTCTTCTTGAGTATGTTGGCAAAGCAACGATACACTAAGTCATCACTAAAAACAAAGATAAAAATCAGTAAAACATTTAAAACAAATATTAACTAAATCGCATGTTGGGGTAGGCTTGCTGGAACAGCTTCTAATGAAGGTGTCACCAGACTCATTTTTTGGGTATGTACATGCATAGGAAGATAGGCAGTCATGTTATTCTGAATCAGACCATTGGTTTGTCTAGCTCAGTATCGTTGCCCTCCGAATTTTAAGGCAGAATATCTTTCCAGCCCGACTTGGAAATGTGGGGATTGAAGTTGGGACCTTCTGCAGCCAAAGCAGTTGCTCTGCCACTGAGCTTTGGCTCTCCCCGCATACAATGGCAATGACTAGAAAGTTTCTATAATGCAATAAGAGTAGGATTGTTGTTTTTTTGTTCATGGCAGTTGTGAAAGTTCAGGAGGGTGAGAAAAAGGACAAAAAACCAACTGCAAGGTCTCTTTTAAATGTACATAAGCAACTTGACCAGGGAGGACCATGTGGACTAACCGTAAATGGATTCGATTAAAGAAATCCAGTTTAAAAAGGACTATAGATAATCTCCTGACAAACATTGCATATTGCTTCAGGTTCTCCTGTAATAAAAATGTTGTAGTAGCACAACAATCCTTGAAAGCAGGAAATGAAAGAGTCAGGGCTGGGCATTTTCCCTTTCTCAGGGCAAGGTTCCATTGTAATGTATTAAAAGGAGGAGGAGAAGAAATCTTCTGTAATATTCATATGATTCCAGCAAAGTAAATCCTATCAAAACAAAGTCATGTCATTCCAATCCCCATGCCTGACACAGGGCGGCTAAATAAACACACAGCTCTCCTGTGGCGTTTCCTTTCCTCTCCCCCTGCAAAATCTCAGTTGCTCAGCAGGACAGGTGTGTTGGCGGGGTGCCATTTTGCCCAAAGGGACAGACTGGAAGATACTTCCCACATGGATTTGAAAGCAAGAGGATGCTGAGAGGTGCTTTAGCTTCCTGATCTGGATTGTAATGCATGAGATGTTTGCGGTGGGGAAGAGGTGATGCTGCAGCTTCTTGGCAGTGATTGGCTGGGCTGCCATGATGTCACTGAAGGGTGATAGCAAACAGAAAGGTCTCTAGCTTCCATCACTTGACCTGCTTAGATCCCAAAGACAGGGGCAGACTTTGGTAATACTGCACCCTGAACGAAGACAAAAGTTGGCGCCCCCCATCTGTTCTGCACATGCTCTGAAGTGCTTTAGTTAAGAGCTGCTAGAGAAGGTTACAGCAAGCAAGGCATGCAGAGTAGTAAAAGTAGTAGTAGTAGAAAGTGCCAGATTAAACCTGTAGAGGCCACTAAGAAGTTGAAATTTTTTTTGGGGGGGGGCCTCACAAATTATTTTCTAATACGTTTTGGATTTTACCAACCAGACAACAATTTTAATAAACCAATTTTATTACATAATTTTTAATATGTTGTTGAAGGACCCCTAAAAGGCATGCGTCCCATAGGCCGGTGCCTCCTCTGCCTATTTGGTAATCCGGCACTGATACTAAAAGATCTAGATATAGGAAATAGATGCTAAAATGGTAGCAAGTGAAGAGGTTGGCAGAGGGAGTGGCTAGAACGAATAAGGGGCAGATCAGAGGAAGAAACTGGAGAACTGTAGAGAGTGTGGGCAGCTATACATGATCAGGAGTTGGATAGGGAAGGAAGGCTGAAGTCCATGTTCTGATTTGAAATAGTCAGCCAAACCGTTGGCTCCTGCCATTGAGTATGTGCTGGAATGCAAGGCTGCATGCACACTAGACCTTTAAAGCACATTTGATGCACATCCCCCCAAAAAAAATAATTCTAGACACTGTTTGTTAAGGGATGCTGGGAATTGTAACTCTGTGTGGGGTAAACTACAGTGCTTTGCATACAGAAGATTCCAGTTTCAATCATTGGCATCTCCCAGTGGCAGACTTTGTGCTGTTAAATTTCAGTGGCATATTGTGTGATGCTAAAATTCGGCACCCCTTCAACCTTTTGGGCTCTGTTCTACAGCATGGTTTGTGGCGCCCCCTGCAGCGTGGCACCCAGTGCAGCCGAACTGGTCGTGCTACCCTAAAAACACCTTTGCATCTCCACTTAAAAAGTATCAGGGAGCATATCATATAAAAGATCTATGATTCTATCTCTGCCCAAGACCCTGGAGTGCTGTTGCGAGTCAGAATTGACAATACTGGGCTGCATGCACAAAGCTTGACTTGATATAAGGTGCTTCGTATGTCTAGCACTTAATTTGTCTTTGGATATCAGTTGTTGCATCATGGCAAGGAGGGAAGGATAACATGCAGAAGAATGACATCTGGACATGAGAAAAATCATTGTAGTAGAGGTAGCTTGCCATTTTCAGAGGCAACCTGCCTTTATTGGGCCATGTAGTTCTAAACTCCGACCTTTAAAATTGATAATGCAGGGAATTATTTATCTTCCCCCCTCCATTCCCCTGCCAACAATACAGACAAGGTCTTCTCTGGACTGCCATCTGAAATGTTTTAATAATATGTTTGTCAGGGAAGAGGTAGGATAACGATAAGGGAAATCTCAAGGAGGAAGGTTGGGAGAAGGGTGAGGAAGAAAAGGAATATTAGGAACCATTTAATCAGCTAGGTCATGTTAGTTTTGGTTTCATCTTGTTTGCCTTTGTAATAACGACAGTTATTCTCACACGGTGGCATTTCTGTTTTCTCCAGGATATATGTGCTGAAATTGAAAAAAAAATCCTATTGAATCAAAGCATGTAACGAGAAAATGTAATCCACTGATATTAAAAAAAGGAGCTTACCTTTATCTGGGTGTTAAATAGTACAAATCCGTGAGAGTCAGCGAATGTTTTGAAGTCAAAACAAAGGGCATTACAGCGGCTAAAGTGGATTTGTCGAAGAATTATATGTGATACTTTAGGAAAGGTTTAATATAAGGTCTAATACAAAGAACATGGAGAGAGACGGAGGGAGGAAGAGAAAGCAAGGTGAAGGCCACTTATTTGTTTTCTGCATCTTTAAGCACTGCAGGGAAATGAACAATGAAAAAATAGTCAACACTTATCTTGCTGGACATGTTTAGAAGAAAGGGGCTATAGCTCAGTGGAAGAGCATCTGTTTTGCATGCAGAATGTCCCAGGTTCAATCCCCAGCATCTTCAGGTAATGCCAGGGATGTCTCCTGCTTGAAATCCTGGAGACCCACTGTCAGTCAGTCTAGACGATACTGAGCTAAATGGACCAGTGATCTAACTCAGTATAAGGCATGTTCCTAGAATGAGAAACCGGTGAATACTTTTGTATGTTCTTGACTGCTTCTCTGGGCTAGACCAGACATCCTTTTGTTCTGCAGTTTCCTGGCACAGGCCCACACTTCCCAGGTTCAGGTCTCAGTGTTTTCTTTCGGTCCTGCTGCTTTTCCATGAAAATCTGCTGTTTACCACTGAATTAGAAGAAACAACAATCTGCAGAAACCCCAGTTGCCACTTCTTCTAATTCAGTGGTAAACAGCAGGTTTTCCTGGGGAAAGTGGTGAGATAAAAAACCAAAAACATGGACACGAATCTGGAAAGCATACAGCAAAAGGAAGTCTGGATGAGCCCTCTGCGAAGGGTGGGTGATAACAACAACAATAACATTAACAATAACAATTTTATTATTTATACCCCGCCCATCTGGCTGGTTTTCCCCAGCCATTATGGGCAGCTTCCAGCACATACAAAAACATAATAAAACACCAAACATTTAGAAGTGGGTACAATAACCTACACTGACTTTTCAGCTTAGATAGATGCTCTTTCATCATTGTCAGTGATGAACAAACACTCTGTTGGGATTGAAGGAGGGGAACTGGTGTTTGGGATGACCAGTCTGGAGGAAGACTTAATCCAACCAGCCCTCTAACAGCATCCTTTTCTGTTTAAAAAGTAGTGATCTGTGTGCGACATCTAATTTGTCCCTAAATGTGTTGGAAAGAGAGAGACTTCTCGGACACAACCAGATCTGTGCATTTCTTGTTCTGTTCAGTGCTATGACAGTCCCAAAATATAAAGCAGATTACTTGGATTATTCTTGCATTGTTGAAGTTTAATTGCACTAGAATAGATGCATACTTGGTGTATCTCATCTTCACAATGTTGTTATCTTCTTATTGAAATGAAAGCAAACGTGGTATTCAATTCCCAAGTAAAATGTGCTGCCATAGCACAAGCTTACTGCCAAATTGAGGGCAGCTAGTCACTTGGGCCACTTTTACGTAATTTAATGATCAGTTAAGAGCAATTGAAGGTGCTCAGATAAGCTACTGACCTTGATCTTTTGCCTCTTCTTGCTACATGAAAAGCCAGCGTGCCTGCACTCAAACACCACTTTATCAGTTTCCTGATAAGGAAACATCTATTGTGCATTCTTCCTATCTACTAGCTGGGAGCTTGGGCCATGAAGAATCAAATTTGCCTATACTGTGCTCACTGCTTAAAAGACTCTCAAGCAGTAAATTATGCCTGACTTCAAAGGCAAGCCTCACCAAGCCTCAAATTAAACCATAATGGAAGAAAAGACCAGAAGCAATCATTAATCTTGCTGAAGGCCATATTTTTCCATACAGTGCATACTTTTCAGGCACTAGGCCCATACAGAGAAAAATAGTTCACCACTGTGCATTAGATTTTGGAAACCAGCTAGGTCATTCTGCAAATAATAATTTCAAATTAACAGAAGAGACATATGTAGTAAGGGAACACATCATTGTCAAGATTCAATTTGGACCCTGATCCAGCACTTTAGGAAACAACTGACCTCATTCTGAGGTGCTTCATAGAATGCATAATTCAGTTTGGGGTCTGTCCAAATCTGCTTCATTTCTTCCTTCACTTCACCTTTTTAATTTTTTTTTTTGGGGGGGGGAAGAATGGCTTTAATTTGATGACATTAACACATTAACAGGCATGCTAGCCCTTCTAGAATGGACAAACTCTGCCATATTACAGGCAAATAGGTCCAGGGGCATTTGTGCTGGACACCTTTAAACTTTGAATTTTTAAAGAGTAAACCAATGAATTGAAATGATCAACCCATGTATGGGGCCACATACTTTTCCCGCAGTGCCCCCATCTCTGCCTCCTTGGCTATTGATGTTCCTGGTGTTGAACTGGTATGTTGAGTACCAACTTCCACATGATTAGGAACCCTGCAGTATCAAACAAGAAAAATCAACAAATAAAATATCTGCAGCATCTCACAGCTTATTTCCCTTTTATTTCCTTGTTTATGCCTCCCTACTTATCTAACTGATAGCAAAATATTGAATTTGGATTTGCAGAGGCCCCAAATCATGACATAATTTAATTATTAGAAGAATAATTGGCTCTTGATTGTTCCATATCAAGAAACTACAGTGGTGCCCCGCAAGACGAAATTAATTCGTTCCGCAAGTTTTGTCATCTAGTGAATTTTTCGTCTTGCGAATCACGAAATCCCATAGGAATCCATTGAAAATCAATTAATGCGTTCCTATGGTCAAAAAAAGTCCAAACAAAGCCAAATTTGGTACAACAACAGTTTATTAACTGCTCTTTAAAGTCACACATACTGTAAAGAGCAGTTCAAAAATTGAAGGGAAAATAAATTAACTTTATAAACAAAACATGTCTTTGTTTTTAGTCAAAGGAAACAAAGTCGCGAGACGTTTTCGTCTTGCGAAGCAAGCCCATAGGTGAAATTCGTCTTGCGAGGCAAATCGAAAACGGAAAAACCTTTCGTCTAGCGAGTTTTTTGTCTTGCGAGGCATTCGTCTTGCGAGGTACCACTGTACTCCCTACCCCTATTTTTTTTATGTTCCACTTTTGTTCTGCTTTGAGTTATAATACTTTCATTTCCATTATTGCTGATAGTTACGCTTTCAAATAATGGACAAAGTTCATCAAATGCTGACTGAAAAACGAAACAAGCCCCAAGCATGTTACTGACTAGAAGGGAGTATATGGAAGGTTTGTGACTCACTTCTCTGCTCCCCCTCCCTGAGCAGTTCAGGCCCCTACTTTATAATACTGGAGACCCAGTGTCAAGATTTATTATCTTTTTTACAGCTAGGAAGTCCTCCAGCTGGTGATTGCACATATTTTTAAAATGTATGCACCATGAAAAAGAATGAGGGAAGTAGGGAAAATAAAATAAAATAAGCCAAAGCATTGTTAGCTGCCTTTTTTATTGCAAATATTACATTTAATAAGGTTGGCATGCCCTTCAAAATTTATTTAATTAATACTATTTGATCCAAGCCCAAATTATGACTTCCCACATATATGACATATCTAATGAACTGTGAAAGGGAAGCCGTTCAGATGGTGACCAACAACCGATGCTTAGTTAATCTTTTAAATAAACTGGAGCTCACAATGTGTCCCTTTGAAGTCATAAATAATGTATATTTTTCTTTTGACTTTTAATAAGCCAGCAGAGTTCATCTCACAGTCTCCAAACACATATATTTTATTATGGGCCTCTGCAGTTTACTTTAATTAGTGTGTCTGAGTGCTTTGGGAGACTTAGCCCTACTGAAAACAAACAGAGTCTAACCATCTATAAAACATTAGCTCCCTTCGGTTTATCCTGATGCAGCCGAGCCTCAGTGAGAAACACATGGTGTAAGTAAACACTCATAATTGCATTAGAATTCCCTGGTGTATCGGTAATTCAAGCTCAGCTTCATGAGATTGTCAAAGCAGTTAGAACAGGTTTACCAATCTGAACGTCTTTGGGGATTTTGTGAAATTCCACTCGGAGAGAACTTTAAATGACAAATCTAATAGATACAGCAGATGACAGAACAAGCCCCCAGAAGCTCCGAGATGGAGGCATGGTGTTAAAAAGAAAAGCTCCTGTGGTGAAATTGGATTCTTCTCAGAGTTTCTGAAAATTGCCATTCATCAGTATTTGAATGCTCCGGAGAGAGTAGGTGTTTGCCTGTCCCAATCTAACTTCCCCACATTTCTATTTATAAATCTATCTTTCTTGAGTGTGAGAGATTATGGATCTCAAATGGTACATGGAAAATAAAGCAAACATCTCATATAAAAGCATGACTCATTAGTTCTAGAGAATGGTGGGTGTAAAGGCACATGATACAGCCACCGTGTGGAAGCTAAGCGGATCTTGGTCTGGTTAGTGTTTGAATGGGAGGTAGCTTGGGAACCCAGTGGAAAACATCTTGAGTTTCTGGGAAGAAAGGTGAACCAGGCAAGCAAGAAAATAACACAGCTTTAAAGCAATATAAGAGTTACCACAAAGATGAAGAAACTTGGGTAGAAGTCATCTCATGATGGAGGCAATAGCCAACTTTACTGGGTGAATACAGTTGGCTATTGGCTCTATCCTGAGGTAACTTCTACCCCAGTTGAATATTCACATGCAGCCAGACTTTTGCAAATTGCCCCCCTTATATCTGAATCACTGAATAACCTAAATTTGGAAACTTCCAATAAAACAAACACCCCAGTTACAGCATGGCCTATAGTCTGAACCTATATTGAACCAATGTATAAAACTGGTACACACTGATGCAGCGTCAGGGAAGTGTCCTTAGAAATCAGCAGTGGAGTGGGGAGAGAGATGTTTGCATGAGTGCATTATGGGACAACCTGAACCTTTAATAACTCAATGGGAGCACTTTCTATAGGGATACCATTAAGGTATATACAATATGACAGGCGGCATTGGGAATTAGTAGCCATCAGGTGATATTAGGATCTTATGTCAAGATGAAGGGGAAGCAAATATTGAATAAGGAGATTGCACTTTGTGGGGAAAAACCCCATTATGCTGTATATTTGCCTTTTTATGTAAGAAATTTATGTAAAATATTTTAAGCTGGCCCCCTTCATTGTGTGTGAAATGTGGAAATTTTCCCATAATAAATGGAATGTGTCTCTGCATTATAAAGAAACCTGCTGGCTTGTTAGTAAGCTTATTGTCATTATGGTATTCATACTGTAGATGTAGCTGCTTGCCAGTGGAAAGAAGGGAAAGTACAAACTGCCCTTGAAGTATTTTGTCCAGGCTAGCTATTGATTAATTCTATGATTCTATCAGAATTATAGTGAATGTGTATTAAACTGAGGATGGTTTCGATTGCCAGTTGTTTCTATCCGATAATGTCAAAGCAATAAGCAAGATTCACCCAAAGTTAAATATGTGTCCCATCGATTTCCATGAGAGAAAATTAAACACATCCTGATGTTGTGGAAAACAATGGCAATAAAATGTGCTTTGGGTCTGGTTGGATTATTCTGGCTCTTTATTTATCTGTCTACAGACCAGTCATCAACAAAGGAATATGATTCACATTAAATGCAAAGATTGCACAAAACTGTTAAGAACTGCAAGCACTTCAGAAGGAAATGATCCATATTGAAATTAATTGTGATTAACTGGAGTACAGAGCTGAAAGCAATAGAAAGAGCCTCAGAAAAGATGCATGTAATGGGCAGTCAGGAAGCCTAAATGTACAAAATGGAGACAGCAGAAAATGCACAGGAACTGGTTAGAACCTCAGGTCTTCTAAGGACAAAAGATTAATCATGGATCTAGGACAGACACCTGATTAAACACACTAGGTTGAATCCAAACTAACTGTGCAATTCATACATGTGTACTAGGATGTAAGCCCCACTGATTTCAATGAAACTGATTTTGAAAAGCCATTTTCCACCATGGATTTGTTAGTAACTTACATTAAAAACCATCAACTTTAAAATATAAATTTAGCGCCTGATTAATTGGGGCAACATTTTAATTGATAAAAACCTTTTAATTGATTAATTCAATTGATTAATTGACTATATGTTTCAGTCATAAGTGGAGCACAGTCTAGAATATGATTAAGCCACATGTTGCTATAAGACGGGCAAATTTCCATTGATTTGAAGCACTTGCTTAACTCTCGCATTAAAACCAGTGGGGTCTATAAGCACCGAGCTTTGGCAGGATTATAACCTAATCTTTGTATATAAAACAGAAGAGTTAATGGTACTTCACAGTATTTGGGACTGCTTATACTTCAGCTCTGTTGTGGCCACCATATTGTAAGATGGATAGAGTTTGTGGATGAAATGATAGAAAGTTTGAAAGGATGCACCATGAAAGTTGTCTATAAAGGAAGCTCCTCCTCCTCCTCCTCCTCCCTCCTCCTCCTCCTGTATATTTATTGAATTCCTCCTACAAAAATATTTTAACAAAGGAAGCAAATTGACATTAAATGCACAATAAAACAATATGTGAAGTTCTCCACAAAGGTTGTCATGGCAAAGGGGTGACAAGTGGTTAAGAGGTACTGTCTCAGCAAGGGAGTCTCTTGAAACAAGAGAGAGCACAAGGTGTCCAGGTACAAGCAGATTGTGTATTAACATACAAATGAAATGGAAGCCAGATTTCCAGGAACTACCCAGGTTGACCATATCTGTGATTAGAGATGGATGATTTTGTCTGTCACTTTCAATGGATGTTTGGTTCATTTCTTCCAGGCTTGTTGTAAGTTCACTTCTCCACATTTCCTTCTGTTAGTGATTTTTTTTTTTTAAGTAAGAAAGTCATCAAAATCCCTCAGCATTTTAGTATAATTTCCCCCTAATAAATATAGGTTGGTATGCAATTTTACAGACTATGCACAGTTTTGCAAAGCAATTCCCCCTAAAAATACATTTGTGCACGTTATTTTCACAAAGCTGTTCATTCTAATGCACACTTTACTTCAGTATATGCATTCTTACACACGTTACTTGGTTAGAGAACTGCATAGCAAAATAAGGAGAAGAGTGAATTTTGAAGCTAGTCTTAAAGAAGATAGTGAAAGAGTGAGAGAAAATGACAAAGAGCAGGTGGCAACACAAGTACTTTTCAGGTAGATCTACACATGGTTGGTAGACCTGGGCAGTGGATCAAATTGTCTAACAAAGAAATTGATTCTCTTTGTGTGGGTTTTAAGAAGAAATTGCATAAAAATCTTTGAGTGGCTGGCTTAATTTGAGGGAAAGGTAACATTGTTGAAAGTTGGGCAACAATTCCTGCTACCAATAATAATATACATTAAGCAGGAATAGTAAATACATAATCATGTACTTAATCAAGGAAGTTTCCCCCCAAAATGAGTGAGGAGTTAAGAGTGGAGTTTAGAAAGATACAGGCTCTGATTAATATATTATATAAAATGATACCAAACAGTATAGATCCTATCAGATTTGACCACGTCTCTGGAAAGTCTGATGGGTCTGTTTCTCTAGGAGAAATAGATGCAAAATGTCACAGTTGCTGTGACTCAGGGGTCTTCCAGCTCTATAGAATATCTGTATGGGAAATAACCAAGAAATGTACAATGAGTTATTTTCTGGTGAGGTGGGGGGTGGGAACATCCCCTCAAATTAATGGTTTGATGAGTAATTCTAGAGTGTTCCAGGAAAATTTGTAACCTGCCACAACATGACAGCTTCCAGCTCGCTGATTTTATGATGCAATGGTTATCCTTTCTCTCTGATTGTCATTAAAATTGTCTGCTTCTACCTTGCAGAACATTCTTCCTGAAGATCTGGACCCGTATTCATTGCAAGTTAACTTCGAGCATATGCGTCTGGTTCATTGGCTCCCACGAATTCATGCTTTTGGTTCTGATTAGTCGCCAGAAGTTTTCCCTACTTTTTCTTTTTATATATATAAAAATCTAGTTAAAATCGTCAAAGCACTGATAATATCTGCTTGTAAATAAAGATTAATTCATATATCTCAGCGGTCTTCGTGTGAGATTACTTCCCTGTGCTCAGAATTCTACGCTAATTTATTTCATTGGAACTTGTGCAAGAAGACTTTCCTGTGCTTATGCTTTGACTTTTTCATTGATTGTAATTGGTTTTTTGTTTTATGAATAGCACCTGCCCAGAGTCTTTGAATTGGGATCATCTAAGCATGTAAACAAATATATAGCACATATTAATTTATGGCTCTAGGGATACACTGCGGTTTCAAACAAGAGCACAACCTTAATTTTCCTTAACAAAATATTTTTTTTCCTTATCAGGTTTCCAGTAGACAAGGCAGCCCGCTTTGTGTGTTTGTACAATTTAAGTAGGTTCTTAGTCTGTTTGTTAAGACATCATGTTTATTTTAAACTCCTACAGGAAGTTATTAATCTGCCCCAACGCTAAAGGTCTGAGCTGATATAGATGAGAACAATGCTAAGCAATTCTTCATGTCATCCTTCAAACCCAAATCTTAGCACTCTTCTTCGTGGATCCCAGGCTGCTTTGAAAATGACTCACTTGTTTGCCCACGTCACGTTAGTGCCAAGGACTGGGTCTGTCTGTTATGCACACCCAGTGGCTTAAGCAAGGTGCCTTCCAGACTCAAAGAGCTGGTGAAGAACCCAAAGTATGCTTTAATCCAGTTCTCATTTTCATGTCACAAAAGGTGCTATGGAATGATTGCCATTTGGAAAAAGAAGAAGGCAAGCACAATTAAAAGCTGAACCTCTAATCCCCTTTGCCTCTGGCTTTGTGCCGGAGCCAAAAGAAATATTGTCTTAACAGGTACATTTCCCCTGGAGGGAAAAACACACCCTCGACCACCTAGCAGGCAAGATGACGAGATAATAGGATGCCGGGCTGTATCAGTGGCCAACAAATTGTGCCTTGGCTTCTGTGGCTGACAGAAGAGCATAGAATTGATGGGTGGCAAAGGGAAAGCTCTGTCTTCTGACAGTGGGTGGGTCGGCATTGTGGCAAAACCAAACAAGCACATTTTCCAGCTCCAGCCGCCAAGTCACATAGTGAGAAAATCTGTGCATGACTAACTGACATTTGTGTGGAGAGATGTTTCAAAAGTGATTGAAGGGTCCTCTAAGCAGCCAAAGCAATAATTAAGCTAATTGACACTGAGAGGGCGTGACTCAGCCCTTGCAAAACCACTCTCTTCTAATCGCTGCATTATGTTTAGCTACTTGGAAAATTTCTGAATGTTGCATTTTTTAAAAAGGAAGATCTATTAATTCTACCCTGTGGAATTAAGAAATCTTCCTTTAATATTTGGGAAGAACAGATGATAGTGATGATGTTGATTTTTAAAAAAAAAATAGAAAAAGGTTAATTAATATTTGGGAAGTACAGATGACGGTGATTATGATTTTTAAGAAAATGCACAACTTTTGTGAGCAATTTTCTGAGACAATTTGCAACCTGCAGATGCACTCTTCCAGCCTTCCTTTTCTGCTGTGTTTCTAGGCACAGGTCCACACTTTAAAGATCCGTGTCTGAGCATTTTCTAATTATGCCCCAGCACTTTCTCTGCAAAAACTCACTTCGTACAACTGAAAACAATCCTGAATTGCCATTTGTTCTGATTTGGCATTAAAGAGTGAGTTTTCCTGGCAAAAGCAGTAGAGCAAGGGGAAAAAGGGGGCTTGGACCAGAACTGGGAAAGTGTGAATTTGTGACTAGAAAGCTTTGGTGGGGGGAGAGGTAAGTGTGGATCAGCCCTCAGTGGCTCAGGTTAGTGAGATTGAGTTGTAAATATTTCTATACCGTGGTGCAATTCCTCTTCATTTAATTGCCAGTAAAATTACACAGAAGCCCAGGCACAATTTGAAATTCGGGGATAATTTTGCCCCTCTCTCTGATGTAACCAAACCTGTCATAAGACAGAGTTATTTATTTATCATGGTACTTGTATCCCACCCTTTCCACAGTGAGCGAAAAACAGTTTAGATGGAGCGTATCTAATGTTACTCTTAAAACAACTATGTGAGATAGCATTAAGGCGTAGAGATTGTGACTTTTTTGGGGGTGCAGTAAGCCTCATGGATTTCTGGATATTAGGCCAACCACTGCCGCAAGACTGCAGGACCTTGTTTAGGATTTCATCATCTTTCGTGCTACATCCAGATGAGAGGGCTATTCTAATCCTTCCAACTCCTACAGTTCCTTCCACAGACAGTGTTAAGCTGCCTTTCCAAAAACCAAATAGCCAGCAGCATCACTGACTGGAAATGTGCGATGGCAGTGAAACCAGGAAGCTTTGCTAGTCCCAATGAATGGAATGTTAAAAACCTGGCTAGTTTCAGTTACATACAGAAAAATAAAACCAGCCAGTTTTGATACAAGTTTTAAATTTCAGAGCCAATTCTGAAACTTGTTAGGTTTTTTATTTTTTAAACTGTTAGTATATACTGTACTTTTTTTAAAAAAAGAAAAGCTAAAATGCACATTTTCTTACTAATAAAAGTTAAGAGTTGGCAGCTAAATAAATTAACCAGTTAAACATTAGTGTTTTGCTTTAAATATTAATTAATTCTCAAGACTGGCATCTGAGTAGGATGAATTGGGGACATCTGTTCTGAAACTTGTTAAGCAGAATTAGCGGCTCTGATTTCACTAAGAAATAGTTCCCATTTATTAACCAGATATTTGCTTTCATTTCAAATTAGTAAAAAAACTAGGCTGATAGGAGGAAGATGCTGGAATAGAACAGTATATAAATCTACTTCTTTCAAATAACTTGAGACTCCTTTTTATTTTTTTGGGAAGTCAAAAGCTGTTGAAATTGGATGCCAGTGGAAAAGATATTACAGCCTTTCGTTAAATGAAACTTCAGCTGTTTATGTCAATACAGTGCCTTTGGAAATTATTGAATGAACCCATTTTAGACAGTAAACACAACACCTTCTTATTTCCCCTACATCCTGGAATGAAGACCCAAGAGGCATGAACTATGAGGAAAGATTATTATTTATTAACTATAGCTTGAGAATCTGCAGCAATACAAGAAGGGAAATGAGACTGTGTACGTACTACCATTTTACCCTGGCTCTTGTGCCTTCCCACTACTGATGTTTGAAGCCTAGTACACATGGCGTTAGCCACAAACCATACATATCCTGTAGTTTCTTGAGAAAATCTGCTTTTTTATTTGTTTTCGCTCAACCCAGCTCCCATCAAATTTGAAAGTGTAGGGCATGGTTAACCGGAAGTGTGTTCATCTCATACATCTGTTGCACATGGTGTCAGTTATTAAACTTTATTTCAGGCACAGACCAGCCTAAGATAAAACATATAGATAAACTGAACACATAAGACTTAAAACAGGTAAGGGATAAAAACTAGTAGTTAAAGGTGGTTATATCATACATATCGTAACTTAAAAAGATAAAAAAAAAAATGACGACAAATGGTTAAAAGCCCAGGTCTTGCATTTTGGGCCTTCAGTTTAGGTCTAGTTTGTGGCACAAACCATGCTTTGACGAATATCCATCATGGCAGCACAAAATCTAGCCAGTGAATACATATAACATCTGGGTTTTCATTCTGAAGTAGTAGGGAGGTGTAACGTTGTTCTGTGTTACCTGGTAATTAATGTAGTATAGGCAAGATGAACCTACTGTAGCTCATATATCTATATAGTATTGGCAGTGAAAAAAGGCATGTTCCATTGTTTCCAGTTGCCCAGAGCCACATGGGCATGATGGTGCATGTGTATATGATGATAGCATTTTTGAATAGGAGCTTGGAGGTTCCAGGTGTGAGGAAACAAGCCAGGCAGTGAGGCAATGGTGTGTACAGAATATTAGCATGTGACCTGAAACACAGCGATGGGAAACAACCTTGCTACATTTTAAACTGCTATTGTGTACAAGCTCTTAATTTGACAAGAGTAGACATTTGCGTGCAGCTGCTAAATGAGGTGGAAGTCCCTCATTCCCCAATATGCCCAATTTAATTCCTACAGTACATTGTAATTGGTCATGGGCAGAGAAATGCTGGTCGATATCTTCAATTGTGCCTTATGTAGCAGCTGGGAATATGGGCTTACCCACTTGTTGTGTTGATGTGTTAGGTTCCAGTAAGGGGTCTATAGCTCCACTGTAGAGCAAACACTGCGCAGGCAGACGAATCCAGCTTCTGCCCGTGGCAACTATACTGGAATAAGAAGGCAGGTAGCAGGTGATGGGTAAGAAGAGTGATTTTTTTCTTTTAAAAATTAAATGTTTAGGACTACTCTCATTTTCCTACTCATATTGAAATACTGCCCCTCAGTGAGGCCAAACTTAGATTCACAAAATGTTTAGGGCTATGCGTCTCCCTGCGTCCCCCCCCCCAGAAATAAAGCACTGGGTAAGACCGTCTGTGATAGGTACCAGTGACACCACAAAAACTCACAATTAATCAGTAAGTCACATCATTCTTTAGTCACCAAAGGTTGTTGCCATGGGTACCACCCTGACTTTGTGAAAGGGGTGCTTTGTAAACAGCCAAAATAATTGGCAAGATGTATTTTGAAAACTGGTTTCAGATAGTTTAGAAAAACTCCATGGTTCTTTAGGAGCAATGGATGCTGCCTTAGACAGATGATGATGATAGATAGATAGATAGATAGATAGATAGATAGATAGATGGGCCTTTGGCTTCTCTCATAACTGCTGACGGGGCGGACAGGTTTGTGTGTGTGTGTTAGGATTGTGTGGATGTGCTCCTTCAGTGTACAAGCACTCCATTGGCAGATATCAGGTGACCTTAACATAGCTAAAGAGTCAGTTTTAACCTCCTAAGAAGATTAGAGATCTGCAGGCATGATGAGCTGTCTGATGAAAGGTGCCACTTTTGAGTCCATGACCATTAAGGAATGAAGTTGTGGCAGGGCCAACCAGAGTCAAAGGTCATTTCATTCAGTGGAGGCTGACCCAAATGGGGGTACTGCCTCACCAAGCTCACCTGCCTGCCTGCTTACATACGGCCAGTCCAGGTGGTGGCAATAGCTGTCATCTTCCTTCTCCTTAGTTTCAGTCTTACCTTTGTAGACTTCAGCAGGGAGGAGGATGAAGACAAAACCAGAATTCTGAGGCTCCACCTGCTTTTGGTTTTGGGTCCACCTACCATTGAGGGCACAAGGAGAAGGAGACGACAGAGGACAAGATGGTTGGATGGTGTTCTTGAGGCTACCAGCATGAGTTTGACCAACCTGCAGGAGGCGGTAGAGGCCTGGCGTGCTCTGGTCCATAGGGTCACGAAGAGTCGGACACGACTAAACGACTAAACAACAATAACTATCAATAAACTTGCCTTCTGCTCTACCAGCCTTCACTGATTTGAATATGTCTGGTAAGGGAAAAAAAAATCATTTCCCCCCTGACTTATTCTTGAACAATGACTTCCTGAAAATATTTTAGATATCTTTTTTAAAAAGAGAGAGAAACATTGACATGTAAGCAATGTTTACAGCACTTGATCATATAATGTGGGATAAGTTCTACAACTCATCACTTTAAGAGTAGCAAAGAAACAGTCCATCAAAATCATCATGTAATTGTCAGTAATTAAAAGTGGTTTCTTTAAAACTGGAAATGGGGGGGCGGGGTCAGAATCCACATAAGAGTGTATGAGAACCTATAGAAATCATCTTAATCACCCAATGAAAGGAAAAGCCAATTTGAATATTGTTTAGGATTAATCTATCACTACGCAGCAGCTCACCCTTGCCTGTTCTTGCTGTGTTTACTTTTGACATGAAGCAATACAAAGGTGTGAATTGGGAAGCAAGATTCAAAAGCACACCTCTCAAGAGTTTATTTTGTCTTTTGACTAAAATATTGTTGCACACCACCGCAATCTCCAAGTGTGTGAGATTTCAGGGGTTTCAGGCACACTTACCCAGGGTCCCTGATTCCTTTTGGAAATGAGGCACAGTGGAGACTGTGGTGTTTTTATGATCACCCAGTGATGTTGTGGGTGGGTGCATACCAAGATAACAATCACCATTTCCTTTTTCATTCACCTGGGGCATGTGCTGGGAGTAAAAAGTTGGAATAACCTCATTAGGGGCAGGGTTTTCTAATGTGTAGCAGGTAACCTCATTCACCCTTGTGGACAGCAAGATCTGGAATCAATGTAGGCTGAAAGCAGCATGTTGTAGATGAGCATGAACAATTTTGGACTGAGAAAAATACATTTTTGTGCTACAAATATGTCGGTGTGTATACAGCCTTGGCTGTTCTCCCCCTTCTTCCTTTTTTTTAAAAAATAAATTTTTTATTGGGTTTTCAATATTTACACAAACACAGACAATACACAACACAAACATACAAACACAAAAACAAACACATGTAATTTCAAATCCCTAATTTCTTAACCACTTTCCTTGACTTCCCCACACCTCCCCCTCCTGCATCCCAACTCCAATAGTTTGCTCAGCAAGTTCTTATCTCCCACCTTTACCTTATTAATATTTTACTTAATTCTTCTTAGTTAACCAAATTTAACTTATAAACCTCAATTAAACCAAAATACACATCCTTTACATACTTTTCTAATGGCGACCCCATTTCCCTTCCACAAATTTCCCAATTTTTATATTATTTACAAGACAAAATAACAGAATACAGCCTAAAATTTTACACCCTTTGGATTCCAAAACTCTCGCCCCCCCCCTTCCCGGTTTCAATCCTCAAAAATTATACATCAATCTGTCAACTCTCAGCCCGGATCCCTCACGTCCGAGGCCCTTAAATCTCTTTCAGTCCCTCTCTGCCGGTTTTGTTGGTAGTCTTTTATAATAAACCTCGAATCTCGGAGAAGCTCTGTCCCAATGGGGTCTACATTTCTTCCAACCAGACCTCCATATTCAGAAGTGGAGCCCGAATCATGTTTCTTGTTCCTTTTAAGTCCAAATGTCCCAAGTGTCCCAAAAGCTCCAACTTTCCCCTTGATCAAATTTGTAATCCATAGGTCTTCCAATCTCCCCGTGGGGAGATTCCTCCAATCTTCATTCTCAAGTTCAAACCAAATTTTCATCATCCAGGTCTTGTTTTCTTTGTAATCCATTTTTTACAGGCCTCTGGTTGTCCTTTTTCCCCTGCAACATTTCAGCTCCTCCTTCCCACTCCTCTGAGTCTGCACATATCTCTTTTTGTTCAACTGCAGAATTTTCTTGAGTCAAGTCCTTGGCGCCGTCAACAAAATTATTTACTTTCGATTTCAAAGTCAAAACATCTGTAGCCAGAGCTACACTCTGATCTTGTAATTTTCCCACGAGAAAGAACATTCTTTCCAGTTCAGCCTGTAGTTTTCCATCTGCAGCCATTGTAATGTCTCAGAACCCCCTCTAGAGGGGTTCTGGTTACTTAATATTCTTTCTCCGACAATCTAGTTACTTTGTTCTTATTTTTCCTTTATTTTCAACGGCTTCAAATCAAATGTCTCAAAAATAACCAGCAGAAACAGAAGGCGAATTCTTGTAACTTTGACAGCTCGTTTGACAGCTGTCAAACTCTATATACCTCCTCAGCAGGCTCTCTCCCGGATCACTCCCGGATCCCGGGGGGTTGCGCCTCAGCTCCTTAAAATCAGTTCTTATCCTCCAGCAGTATACTTATAGTGCCAAATCGTGGAATTAATAACTTTTATCTCACAAAGAGAGAAGTGGTCTCTCGACCTTAGTTATCCAGTTCTTGCTTTGAATTGTCTACAAAACGGGGGGCGGACTTCTTTTTAACGCATCCCCCGGTCGTGCCGAATTTAAAAGAGGAATTTTAAGTCCAATTTCCGTACTACTCACGGGTTGTTACTTTTGCAGCCCAAATATTCAAGGAAGAAGTTAGTGCTCTCCGGCCATGGCTCGCGGCTTCACTCCGTGGAAGAAGCGGTCCACTCACAGCACCATGCCACTCTCCGTCACCCGCTCTGGAGCCTTTAAAAAGGCTTCTTCGTGGGTCGGGGAGGGCGCAAATGGTGCCCGCCGAGTCACCAGGTCCACAGGCTTCCACGCCTGTGGTTTCTAAGGGTCCCCGCGTCGCCGCCGCGGCAGGACCCGTCCTCCACGAAGCCGATTCCCTCCGGAGCTCGGAGGGAATCCGCCATTTGCCGATCGCGCTAACCCGGAAGTCTGTTCTCCCCCTTCTTCCTTCCCTGTAGAGATTTGTCAGATTAAGGACAAACAAAAGGGAGTACTTCTTCAGGGAGCACAAAGTCAAATTGTGGAATTCGCCACACAAGATGTAGTGATGGCTAACGACTTGGATGGTTTTCAAAACAGAAAGAAATCACAAAAAATTCACAGGACAGAAGGATAACAAAGGTTACTAGTCACTAAGGCTATATATTACCCCCCCTACCAGTAGCTGGGGGAACAAGCAGATCCCTGCTATTCGAAGCATATCCTGCTTGTGAGATTTCAGAAGGCAACTGGCTGGAGACTGCGAGAAGCAGAATATTGACCAGATAGACCTTTGGTCTGATTCATCAGGGCAATTCTTATGCACTTATTGGAGCTACCATCTGTGGCATTCGTACAGAGCCCCTGGTTGTCTCACGGACTATTGACCCGTATACCACTAATCCACTGCCACCAACCAGGTCCTCCCTGGTAAAATCACTTCAGTCTCAGTCAGGTTCTCAATTAATAAAGAAGAGTGTATTTTATTTTAGACACAAACAAACTTTTATGGCATTCCAAACGTTGTTGCTCTTTACTTTCTTAGTCTTATTTTCCTCTCTCTATCTCTTCTACCTCCCCACACTCAAGAACCCACTGCCCTAACTGTCTCTCTATTACCAACTGCCTGCCAACTGCTTTTCCCAACCAGCCAACCCACTAAAACCAGCCAACTACCCACCAACAACTCCCAACGAACTCTCCCCCCCGAACTTCTTTTATAGTCCCACTGACTCCACCCCCCTGGGTCCTGACTGGGCAACCTGTTTAACTATTTCAACTCCAGCACTCTCTCATATGTTAATCGTCACACCATCAATTATATGCATCTCATTTGTTGAACATGCAATCTAAATAGACAGAATAAGCAGCCATATGACTGTTTTTTGTTGGCACACTACTAGATGTCTTTCAGAAACCAGCAAATTCCTTAGAAATGTGAGGCAAAATGACTCATGAATGTTCTAGGTGTAGCAAAAGTAGGTATGAATTAGTGCTAAGATTGCATCTTTCTTACTGTGTCAAGTCTAGACACCCCTAAGATCTGCAGTGCAGATCTCAGAGAGCTAAAATTCTAGTTTCCCAAGACTTGCACAGCTGTAATTTAGCTTCAGGTTTCCAGAGGTCAGAAGTCAAGCCATTAATCAATTTGATATAATTCAAAATATCCCAGGGGATGGGGGGGAAATCAACAGGGAAACAAGTCCTGTTTTTCTGTATATGACAGGCAACATCACATGATTTAAATCAGCATGTTCATAACTGTGGCATGATCCTGTTATGATTCTTCATAGCTGCTGGTCTTTCAATCATAGTAGAATGGGTTCTCAAAACTCACAATTGAAAACCAGCGTGTCTAAAGTATTGGGTTCGTAGGTAGAAAACCCAACCGCAAATCACTTTGACGCTGTGGAGTTGATGTCACTGAGAAAAACATTTTCGTAGTGCCACCTTCAACATTGGTCCTATCAGAATGGCACAACTATTGACATTGTGTGTGTGTGTGTGTGTGTGAGAGAGTGAGAGAGAGAGGGAGGTTTCAATGCAGACAAAATATCTGTTTACTCTCTTTAATAAAACCAGAAAATACATTCTGAAGAGAGAGAAAGTACAGAAATAGCAATTAATTGGAGGGGGGCATTACACTGTCTTTGTTTTGCTTTTTGCTTTTTGCTTTTAGTAGTGCTTTCTGCTCAGACAAAAGAATTTGGACAAAATATTGCATTGGTATGAATTCCCACATATAAAATTACTTTGAAATCACCTGTCAGTGCCAGTCATTTATTAAAAAAGGTAAAGGGACCCCTGACCATCAGGTCCAGTCGTGACTGACTCTGGGGTTGCAGCGCTCATCTCGCTTTATTGGCCGAGGGAGCCGGTGTACAGCTTCTGGGTCATGTGGCCAGCATGACTAAGCCGCTTCTGGCAAACCAGATCAGCGCATGGAAACACTGTTTACCTTCCCACCAAAGTGGTACCTATTTATCTACTTGCACTTTGATGTGCTTTTGAACTGCTAGGTTGGCAGGAGCAGGGACCGAGCACCAGGAGCTCACCCCATAATGGGGATTCGAACCGCCGAACTTCTGATTGGCAAGTCCTAGGCTCTGTGGTTTAACCCACAGCACCACCCACGTCCCAGTCATTTATTAGACTATAACAAAATATATGTGTACCTGATTGGGATGGGTAAATCTGTCAATCTTGGTTTCTTTCAGTTTTTCATTTTTCAAATCTTAAATTCAGTTCTTCACATTGCCACAAAAGCCTCTTGAAAATTCATCAACATTATTTATTTATTTATTACATTTATATATCACCCTTCCTCAGAAGATCTCAGGTTGATTTATGAGTTTCTTCAAATACACACATTTTGGCAGACCAATTTCCCCTAAAAGAATGCATTTTTATATGTGATTTTTCACTTAGATTTGTATTTATATGCGTATTTTACCTCAGAACATGCATTTTTGTATGTATTACTTGGCTACAGAACTGAACTGCAAAATCTGGAGATGTACTAAGGCTGAATTTCAGTCTGTGTATGAATTAGGTAAGTTGTGTGAATTAGGTAAACTGAAATTTAATTGCAAAGTGCACAGAATTTCTCGCTCATCTCTTGTTATCTGACAAGATCATGGTCTTCATGGGCAAGTTATTTTTGTTAGTTTATTTATTTAACAGCATTTCTAAATTGCCCGTTGACAAAAAGTTCTCTGGGAGGTTCAGACACAAAAGTTAAAACCTTGAAATGTGAAAAAGAACACAGACACTAAATCTTACATAGTTGTGGTGGTGGGGCCATTACTATGTGAATGATGATGATCTTCAGGTGTAATTCTGAGTCTTGTGTATTAGCAGAGCACTGTTCTTATAGCTATGTGGAAGTGTGGTTAGAGATTGGTGTTATTGTAATGTATGCTGATGTTAGATTACATAATCCTTTCGGTTTTATGAATTATTGTTAACTGATGAACTGCTCTGCACTACACTTCTTCTTCCATGGTGGATTTTTGTTTTCCTGGTTCTTCACAGAACAACTACTGCTGAATGTTACTGCCCTAATTTACTCCTAATTAGGAATTCAAAGGCTGAAGATGAATTGTTTATGGGGTGAATTAATTCTCCAAAGACTGGTTTCTCTACATATGCACTTTACAGACAGACCCCAATCTTGTAAAGATGATTTGCATATGAAGTTCATTTTTAAGCTTGGGCTTACTGTAAAATGAATTCATTTATTGCTTCTAATGATTATGCTGCTGCTTTAAAGAGCAAAGCAGAAGAGGATCCAGTGACCCAGTCAATCAAAATGTTTTGCTGAAAATCAGAGGAAGTGGTGGTGGTGAAGAGGAGAGACTCTATGTGTCTTGTAAGCTTCTTATTATGCTTTCATGGAGGAATCAATGAATGAATTACCGGTAAACTAGTCTGAGGCTCACTACGTTTTTACTAATCCATAGTTCGTTAAACATCAGGACATAGCCTGAGATGATGTGCAATGATGCTTAACCAACATGTGTGATGTATTTATTTTAAAGCAAAATATTTTATTAGCTGCCTTACCAATGAATGTGAAGCAAAACAAAGAAGCCCACAAAATCAGTACAATCAACAATAAGAACAAAGCTAGAAGAACCAGAGACCAATAAAAAGAGGTGCATTTGGTACCCTTCCAGTAGGCCAATAAAGCAGGGGAATGGCAGATCTGAGTTGGAGTATAACCCCACAGCCTTGGGCAATTGATGTTAAGGCTGTTATCATAATCACAGCCATTATGTATTAGCTTTATATGAATATGGGGATCAAGAGTCCAGACTGGTATGACAGTTTGAGAGTTTTTGTAGCTTAGGGTACAGATGATTTCTGGAACAGGGTCTTCCAGATGATTTCTGGATCAGGTGGCCTGATCAGTGTGGTATAGTGGTTAAGAGCGGTAGTCACGTAATCTGGGAAACCGGGTTCGTGTCTCCGCTCCTCCACATGCAGCTGCTGGGTGACCTTGGGCCAGTCACACTTCTCTGAAGTCTCTCAGCCCCACTCACCTCGCAGAGTGTTTGTTGTGGGGGAGGAAGGGAAAGGAGAATGTTAGCCGCTTTGAGACTCCTGAAGGGGAGTGAAAGGCGGGATATCAAATCCAAACTCTTCTTCTTCTTCTTCTAAACAAGCAGAAGGAAAAAGCATTGTGGTTTCTTTAACAGAAAACAATCATAGAAAAAAACAGAGTGAAATATAGCACCCCTGAAAGGAGTTTTGAACATTAACCCTTAGACATGTTTCAACTTTAGGCCCTTACCTCAAATCATGAGCAGAAACAATCACAGAAGTCCACTAGAAATTAATATGAAGTCTATGTTTGTGTCCTCTGAACTGAATATGTTCCCTCTAATATGTTTCTACAAAATAGAATGAATTACTGTTGGAAACCAGACATAGAGCAGGATTTAGGGTGGTGCAGTGTGTGTGTGTGTGTGTGTGTGTGTGTGTGTGTGTTCCTTTGCAAAGGGCACCAACATACTCTCCAACATTTCTCCAAATAGGGGCATTCTATTCCACAATAATAATTTTACTATTTATACCCTGCCCCAACCACTCGGGGCAGCTTCCAACATATAGAAGGACATAATAAAACATTAAACATAAAAAAATGTCCTTATACAGGGCTGCCTTCAGAAGTGTCCAATGTTTCTCCGATGAAAATAGGGACATCCTACCATACCCTCTAACATTTCTCTGAGGAAAATAGGGACACCCTAAGGAAAAGTGGGACACTTCAGGATTAAATCAGAAACTGGAACGGCTTCTGTAAATCCGGGACTGTCCTTGGAAAATAGGGACACTTGGAGTGTCCACACCAAGCCAGTGTGCACTTTGGTAGGGACAGCAAGTCTCAAGTTGCAACTTAGAAAGCAATATTCTGTACCAATTTTTGCCCTTGCTCATGTTACCAAAGTCTGCCCCTGCCAGGCTGATAACTGAGAAGCTTTCACTTGGATTCCACTTCTTCCTCCACCAAATGCCTTCTTGACATGCAAGTAAACTTTTGGACAATCACCCTATAAAGGCACAGAGAATTCAGTTTCATGGTAAGGAGGAAGTTGTTAGTCCACAATCTTCTGCTCTTTTAAATAACTTGGATCTCCTCCCACAAAAATAAGAAGCCCTGCAGGCCATGATTATATTGAGTGGTAAGGACAGTGAGAATCAGTGCACACACTGTTTCTTCAGTCCAATAATCTGTTTGATCAATACTCTTACAAACACATTCTCGTCCAACTGCCAGCTGCCCTGAAGGCCACAAAGGGCAACACAATCTAATCAGCCAAAGTTGACTTGCACTAATTCCATATTAATGAAGCTTTCTTTGCCTTGTGTTGCCTGTTCAATAGCAGACAATGGAGAATCTATGCACCTTGAATCATGCTCTTTGGGGATGAATGGAGGAATCTTCCCACATTGATATTTTGATGAATTAATGCCTTAAGAAGGCTGTGACGGCAATCCTGAAAGCAATTCATCAGTTCTTTTTGAAGACCAGTACGGCCAGTTAGCACTAGACAAATTGCTCAGCCACCTAGAAGCCTCTGCCCCTGTCTTCATCACATGATTTTCCACTTTGTAAAAATTTTTTAACTACTGTATTCAGCATTTCCTTAACAATGTAGGATCAGCAATATTGTGCAGCCTAGCAAGTAAAAAGTTGTGTGTGTGTGTGCTTATCTACCTAAAGCTAGAGATTCCACTTTTGCAAAGGAACCATAGCTCAGTGACAGAGCACATGCTTTTCATTCCGAAAGTACCAGGGTCAAACCCTGATATCTGCATTTTAAAGGAATGGGTAGCAGAGAATGGGGAAGATCTCTGACAAAGAGCCACTGCCTGTCAGGGTAGAGAGAGTTCCTTGTGAAGAGGAATTGATTGTTAACCCACTCTGAGAATTGTAGCTCTGGGAGGTGAATAGGACCCTTAACAAAGTACAGCTCACAGAATTCTTGGTGGGAAGCCATGACTGCATCATGTGGTATCACAGTGCTTTAAATGGTGTGAATATGGCCTCTCTGTATTACACTCACAAACACCCACACCCCTGTACATTTTCTCTCATTCTTTATCAGATCATATATGCAGATGTCTTTATCAGTGCAGGGATTTTGGGATCTTGGAATATATTCATCCAGCACACCTTTTAAGTTGTGGGTGAACATATCAGACGGCACAGCGATTCTTCAAACAGCTCTTGTTTATTCACAGGCCAGAACAGAACTGAACTGAAGGGTTCAGCCAGCCTGCTTATATAGAGCTCCACTAGAACGCAACAGTAACCATTTTCTGTAACTATCCAATCACTGAACGTCACTTTCGACCCCTTATTTGCATATGTGGACCTGAGTGAAAACTATCTACAGTATCCCCCTGCTGGCCCAGGGTGAGAACTTCAGTACATAACAACACCCATAACCTCCTGCTCTGAGATGACCTCTTGCAGGCCCACTTTTCCATTTTGTTGCTAAGCCAAATTGGGCCATCAACACAGGCTTCGCAGGTCACATTACTCCCCTTTTCCCATGGCACATGCAGTATTTCCCATGAAATACTGCTCCACTGTGTGCATGTGAGAACAACACTTCAGTCTGTGGTTTTGAAGTAAAATGTTGAACCAGGACCTGTAGAGATTCCTATGGAAATATGCTCACTCACCAGTAGGTTCACATGCCACTTCAGGAGGCAATGATTTCCCATGGAACAGAGGAACACCTTTCCCCCACTTTGAATGCTCTTGCACTAGAAAATTGTCCTGATTATGGTTGCTTCCAGACTGCTGCTATTTTAGGGTGGAATTCAGTCACATACTGGAAATACCAAGCTGTACAATTAAAGATAATTCCGAGTTCTTGCACAATAAACTTGCTTTCTCAAGAAGGGGAAGTGATAGGGAAATGCAGTGGACAGTGCAGGATAACACTTGCTTTGATGCAGTGTCATTTAGTCTCCCCAAAAACAAACCAGAGAGTGCTCATTAAATAGCCAGCATCACCTAATCTCTTTGCAAACAAATGAGGATGAATGCTCGCAGATCAGGTTGTCTGGATCATGCCTATTTTCCAGAGAAACCAAGATGGGCAAGGGGAGAGAGTGGGAAGGGAAGAAGGAAGAAATGGAAAATGGGAGCTGAACTGACTTGGCTCCCAAGCCTGAGATTTTCCACTATTGTTGCAAGGCTTGGGGTCTCATATTATACTAATAAACATGCAACTGATAATCTGACCGTCAGCATGGCGATTTATTAAAGCTGGCTTTCTGGGCAATGTAAACACGGAAGCAAATATAAAGCTCTCAGATTGTACACTGAGAAAGCATTATCAGCTGATGCCTCCACCTGGGGCAAGGCAGCAGTGGCCTCTTGCAGTAATTAATTTGGGCCATTAGCTGAAAGTCAGGGTTTGTTTCAGTTCATCAGTCTTCCTCACACTCTGCCCCCCCCCCCAAATAAAATAAAGTTATGTAAAAACAAACACTGACTTCATGTCTGTTGTGCCATCAAAGCGCCTCTGATCTGATAGATGGGTCACTAAGTACATGTACAACTCTGCTGTGACAGCAGCAACTTGCTCTGCTTGAGCTACAGCAGCTGGACATTTTGTATGCGCCAAAAGCATCAAATAAAGCATTTTGTGAAAGGTGCAAAATGTTTCATGTCTGGGAAGGAAGGCTTCAAAAGGCAAAGTAAAGGTTCCAAATTTAAGTGCAAATATGTACACAGTGGTAAATACATGAAGGGGTTTCAAGGTCCGAGCAACACAAGATGTCCACCATGGATTTCCCACCACAAATGGCACCCCCATGTTGATTTTCTCCTTCCCTCATACTGGGTAGAACAACTCAGTTCATGATGTGGCTTCATCATGTTGTGAGCTTCCTCGCCTGTTGCTAGGAGCAACTGATGATACCATGAATTGGAAACAGGTAAACTGACAATGTCACCATGCTCCCTGATGTGAAAGGGTCAGCAACACAATGTCTACAGTGCCTACAGTTGCCAGTGTGCATGCTAGTGCAAGAGGGTTTTATAAGCATATGATGAACAATTTGTTGTTGTTGTTTAGTCGTTTAGTTGTGTCTGATTCTCGTGACCCCATGGACCAGAGCACACCAGACACTCCTGTCTTCCACTGCTTCCCGCAGTTTGGTCAAACTCATGTTAGTAGCTTCGAGAACACTGTCCAACCATCTTGTCCTCTGTCGTCCCCTTCTTCTTGTGCCCTCCATCTTTCCCAACATCAGGGTCTTTTCCAGGGAGTCTTCTCTTCTCATGAGGTGGCCAAAGTATTGGAGCCTCAGCTTCAGGATCTGTCCTTCCAGTGAGCAATCAGGGCTGATTTCCTTCAGAATGGATAGGTTTGATCTTCTTACAGTCCATGGGACTCTCAAGAGTCTCCTCCAGCACCATAATTCAAAAGCATCAATTCTTCGACGATCAGCCTTCTTTGTGGTCCAGCTCTCACTTCCATACATCACTACTGGGAAAACCATAGCTTTAACTATACGGACCTTTGTCTGCAAGGTGATGTCTCTGCTTTTTAAGATGCTGTCTAGGTTTGTCATTGCTTTTCTCCCAAGAAGCAGGTGTCTTTTAGTTTCGTGACTGCTGTCACCATCTGCAGTGATCATGGAGCCCAAGAAAGTAAAATCTCTCACTGGCTCCATTTCCTCCCCTTCTATTTGCCAGGGGGTGATAGGACCATTGGCCATGATCTTAGTTTTTTTGATGTTGAGCTTCAGGCCATATTTTGCGCTCTCCTCTTTCACCCTCATTAAAAGGTTCTTTAATTCCTCCTCACTTTCTGCCATCAAGGTTCTGTCATCTGCATATCTGAGGTTGTTGATATTTCTTCTCGCAATCTTAATTCCGGCTTGGGATTCATCCAGTCCAGCCTTTCGCATGATGAATTCTGCACATAATTTAAATAAGCAGGGAGACAACAGATAGCCTTGTTGTACTCCTTTCACAATTTTGAATGATAAACAATAGTTACGTTTAACTAGGGTCTGCCATTGCTGCTGATGTTGCTCACCCACCTGTCTATTCTCTCCCCTCCCCCCAGCACCCTTGCCAACCCAAACCCCTCCCTTTACACCTCTCACCAATCCCCCATCCCCTCAAAGGTTCTTCAATGCATCCATGTATGGTCTTTCGTCTCCATTTTTGTCTTGTTCACCTAACATTTGTAAGCTTTTTAGACAAGGACTGTGAATTGAAATATATGATTGGAACAGTCATTCGGTCACAGGAGGGAGCCAGCAGTAAATCACAGTGAGCAAGTGAGAGTTAACTCTTTTCTAGCAAAAACAGGATCTGTACAGGAGTGTCAGGCCTAATGAGCTCAGCAACTCATCTCTGGCCGGTCTTGCCTCCATGAAGCATTTGTTGAAACAGAACGTCCCCATCTCCCCACAGCCCTGAGATCTTCTGATGAAGGGTAGTATATAAATTTAATAAATAAATAATAATAATAAGTCCACCCTTCTCCATGGGTTTTTCAAAGCAATTTGAGACTGTGCCTATGTGAAGCTAACTTCTCCTTCACTCTCTTCATGCCTCTCCTGGTTCTGTGATATGGGGGCAGGAAGGGAGCTTGTCACAGCAGAAGGGGGAGACACCCCATGCCTCTTCACCAGCTGGACTCATCTCTGCCTCTTGGTCTTGTGGGATGTAAACACAGGAGCAGTCAATGACAACATTCCTAGAGTGTATATGGGGAGGGATGTCTGTCCAGCAAGCAGGTAAACTTCCTGGGGATGGACTTCCTCCACATGTGACCAGAGGTGGGTGTGGCCTCACCTGTGCAGGTAATGAGAAAAGCACTGGGCAAGCAGCCATCTCTCTCTCTCTGCCATCACCTTTCGAAGAAGCAGGATGCCCTCTTGGCTCTCAGCCAAGAGAGGAGAGGGCTATCTTCCTATAAGATAGATTCTAAGTGTATTTTACCTTTTTAAGCCTGTCTGCCGTCTGGGATCATATTGTGAACAGATCGCGAGTAAACTCTTTTATACTTTTATAAAGACTGTGTTGTGTCTTGTATTTTAAGAGGGAACAAAGGGGAAATTACCAGAGTAATTATTATAGAGGTTCTAGCGAACCTGTGCACACGTTACCGTTGCGAACTTGAAGGGGAATGTCTATAAACTCTGCTGATATTTTGGGAACTTGTTAGCACAAGTTGGATAAGGATATAATTAGTCAATATATCCTCTTCTGCACCCCAGAACATTCCCACAGGTCTCTGTCCTCTTCTGCTTCAGCTTCAGCTTCTTATTCTGGACTTCTCTCTTCCAAAGACTCCCCACCTACCCACTCAGTAAGCCCCATACCTCTTCAGCTTCCAACACTTCCTCCCAGTCTTCTTCCTCTTCTCCCTCTGACCATTCATCATCATCCCACCACCACTCCCTGAGCTCTGAGCCTTCTTCCCTCGGGGATTCCCAAGCTGGTTATTCCCACCATTCCGCTGCATCCAACCATGTGACATCTGGTATAGCTTTCATTGGTCTATACCTTATCTGGAAGGCATGTGGGAAATGGCTCACATGTTTCAAATGGGAGATCTGCCTGTATTTCCCCATGCTTTTTATGCTGGGTTCACATAACACCCCCCATATCATGATAACATTTATTGCAGTTGGTGGCTGTTCACATGCATTTTCAATTTTGCCAGTGGTTGCGCACCAGACCGGTCAACCTGAACTCTGCATACTGCATCTCTGAAGCTTGTCCAAAGCCACTTTAACTTGTGTGTGTTGAACGATTCACAGATCTTTGTGCCTTTTCACCAGGAATTGACTGATAATCTTGGAATCCTCAAGGTAGGAAAGTACAGTCAATGTCACCTCACTTTTAGCTGATCTTTCCAGCCAATGCTTTTTCTCGCTTCTCTGAAAGGGAAGACCTCATAACTTTTTCCACTGTCTGCAGAGGAAAACTTTTTCCACTGTCTGCTTTAGTACAAATTGAGAAGCTACCCCTTACAGTGTGGCAAATATGACCTCGCAGTGGCTTTTTTACAGCTACTGCTGGAGCCTGTTGTGCTTTTGCTGGATCAAATTCCTTGCCTTTTGTCATTTGAGCTTCCTTGTGAGAATTGCTGCAGCCTAAAGGAGTGTCAGGACATTCCCTTTCTTTGCCCTTTAATCCAATCAGACAGACCTTACTTTCTCACACTGAGCTGGCCTGCACTCTAAATTTAGCCTAGGCAGCTGTGAAGTAAACTTCAGTGAAGATTAAGATTTCTACTCTGATCGTGCATTTCAATATGAATGAAGGCAATAAAGGGGAGATTATCATTCTGGTTACTTTTCAAATGTCTCATCTTTGAGGCATCACTTGTTTGCATAAAGTCTGATGCACCCGGTCAGGTCTTCCCTGCCTGCCCCTCCCAGGAAGCTCAAGGCATAGGCAACTAATAATCATTAAAAAAAACAAAACAAAACATGGAGGGGAAGCAAAGGAGTCTTTGATGGCAAGTGAGCAAATGATCCTGGCTCCTAGAAAAAAATGTGGCTGTTCAGAAACTTTGAAGGCAAAATTCAGGAAGGTGATGTTTCGGGTGTGTGATTTTTTTGTTGGGATACAGTTTTCTGAATATAATAAGCTGCTTTGTATTAGATACGAAAGAGAGAGAGACTTATATGGTAGATTAATAGCTTAACGCACCATAAATTATTTTGGCCAATTATTTCAGATGCATTCCTATAGCACTTTGGATGCCACACAGAGGACTGGGGCCTGTCCTCTCCACCCTTCTATCACCAGTGTTACAAAAGGACTCTGACATGAAAATGATATGGTATGAGGGTGACCTGCAACCAAATGTTGCAGTATATCTCCACCTCCCACAGTATCGTCCTCCGGCATACTATAAGTAGATTAAGCAGGATTCCCCCCATCCCTTTCCCTATTTTTATTTTCCTTTTTAAATATACTTCTGGAAATGTCAGATTTCCACTGAACATAGTGATCACCCTGGCAGCAAATACCTCCCTGCAGAATAACAATCAATAACTATTGTGATGATTTTGCTGCTTGGAACCTCAACTCTGCAAATTATTTCATCCGTATGATGACTTATAAAGCAGCAAAAACACGGGAAATTTATAATGACTGCACTTGAAATAAAAAGGTACTGTAAAGAGCTCCAAAAGGATCTATCCAAACCGAGTGAATGGGCAGTAAGATGACAAATGCGATTCAGTGTAAACAAGTGCAAAGTGATACATGCTGGGTCTGAATTGGTGGTGTCTGACCAGGATCAAGATATTGGGGTCATTGTGGATTGCTCAATGAAGTCAGCAGCAGGTAAGAAAATGGAACAGAGCAACTACCCTAGGAGGAAAAGTCACAACACCTGGAGCTTTTCAGTTTAGAGAAAAGGCAAGTATGAGGATAGAGGTGTATAAAATTATGCATAGTGTCTCATTTTTCTCCACTAGCACTCGTGGACATCCAATGAAGCCAAATGTTGGAAGATTCACAACAGACAAAATATAGTACTCTTTCACACAGGGCGTACTTTCTATGGGAATTTGTTCCCACAAGTAGGAGTGATGGCCACCAACATGGATTAGGCAAATTCATAGAGGACAAGGCCACCAAAGGCTATGCTCTTCTTCCATGGTCAAAAGCAGGATGTCTTTGAATGTCAATGGTTGGAAATCATAAATAGAGTGCAGTTGCACAAAGCTCTTTCTTGTAGGCTTCTTGTTGACATCTAGTTGGCCACTGTGGGAACAGGATGCTGGATCACATGTACCATTGGCCTGACCAATCACACGCCCCCCACATTCTTATTTAAAATATTTTTATGTTACCTTTGACCCTAAAAATCTTCTCAAGGTGACTAATAAAACATAAAACAGGGAAAGATATCAGAATGCAATATAGGGATTCAAAGTGCATTGCAGGCATTGTTTAGTTTGAATCCTTACAATATGCCATATGGTAAGTCAGGGAAAAGTTGCTTGCCTAAACCTTCCTAAAGGGTTCACATGGGAGGGATGAGATTTGAACAGGGCCTTCCTGACTTAGAGCTATGCCAAATCAATGATGGAAACTGTCTCTCAACCAGGGCCAGTGGACATGAGGAGTTGCATCCTAGGAAGTCATGGCTAACTTAAGTCCCTTGATTTCAGTGGACCTACTCTGAGCAAGACTCTCAAATGCAACCCAAGAATACTGATACACTCTAGGTTAAATATCAGTCTTGGCATATCACCAACAATTATGTGGGGATGGGCAGAGCACTGAGGGGTTATGCTTTATACTTGCGCTGCATGAGACCACTTCTTTTCTCAGACATTATACCCGCATATTTTTCTATACATTGGGACAATTTTCCTAGCAATGAGCATTGCCTTGGTGTTGACCTGTTAACGCAGCACAAAGAATACAAAGAGCAGGAATTAGTGTGGAAATGTCACCGTAAACTACAATAACCTGTCAAGTTATTAATACAGCATGCTCCCCAAGCAGCAAAATTGGGCCAGTCACATTTATGGGAAGTATTTTTATTCAGCCTTTAAACCCCTGAGATTCAGGCATCACAATTTGGGCACCATAATTAATTATCCCTTTTCCCCAAGTTGTTTGTGTAAAATTTGCACTGAGTTCAAATCCTGTGGTTGTCATGGAGTCTCAAGATATTAGATTTTTAGCCTTGTGAAGAGAACGTCCTTGTGGGGTGGGGGGTGGTGAGGATAGTCTGAAGAACCCTTGACATGAAACTGGCTTTCAGCCCATATATTTTTAGTTGCTGAGAAATATAATCCTTGTGCACGATGTTTAAGGATTGTGTAATATGTTCCTTGATGACTCTGAGAATTTTCTGACAATGATTGAAAAGATTAAAAGTGTGTGTGTGTGGAGGGAATTGCATGAGATATTTGGCTGTGTACAGATAAACAGTCCTTTGTAAAGCTGAATAATTAGTACTGTCCATATTTATTTTGAGTAAGATAGTAAGAAGCAAAATTAGACATCTCCACATCAAAACACAGTAGATGCATTTCATGACAGTGATGATGATGACGATGATGTGTGTGTGTGCATGTTCTCATGCCCCAGCAAAATGTACTTCCTAGTTTGGAGATAATTGAGTAAATCTACAAAATGGGGCAAAAATATAATTTCTTTCAGAGTTGAGGGCAAGAAGCGTTGCCCTCACTGTGATGTGGCTTAATTGAAACTGGAATTATAAGTATTGGCCATACTTATTTTGACTGAGGTGGTAGGGAACAACATGAAACACACAGAGCTTTAGCTTAACCCCAAATCTTTAGTATTTTTTTAATTTATTGTTTCAGTTTCCATCCCACCCTTCATCAATTCACGATGTGTGTGTGTGTGTGTGTGTGTGTGTATGTAAGAATTTGATTATCTACCGTATTTTTCGCCCTATAAGACGCACTTTTTCCCCTCCAAAAATGAAGGGGAAATGTGGGTGCGTCTTATGGGGCGAATGCAGGCTTTCGCTGAAGCCTGGAGAGCGAGAGCGGTAGGTGCGCACCGACCCCTCTCGCTCTCCAGGCTTCGCGGATTTCTCCCCAAGCAGCGGGAACGTTCCCGCTGCTTGGGGAGAGTTGCCGGCATCCCGAAGCCTGCGCGCGCTGACCTCAGCGCGTCCAGGCTTCGCGGATCTCTCCACAAGCAGCGGGAACGCTCCCGCTGCTTGGGGAGAGTTGCCGGCATCCCAAAGCCTGCGCGCGCTGATCTCAGCGCGTCCAGGCTTCGTGGATCTCTCCTCAAGCAGCGGGAACGCTCCCGCTGCTTGGGGAGAGTTGCCGGCATCCCGAAGCCTGCGTGCGCTGATCTCAGCGCGTCCAGGCTTCGCGGATCTCTCCACAAGCAGCGGGAACGTTCCCGCTGCTTGGGGAGAGTTGCCGGCATCCCGAAGCCTGCGCGCGCTGATCTCAGCGCGTCCAGGCTTCGCGGATCTCTCCACAAGCAGCGGGAACGCTCCCGCTGCTTGGGGAGAGTTGCCGGCATCCCGAAGCCTGCGTGCGCTGATTTCAGCGCGTCCAGGCTTCGCGGATCTCTCCACAAGCAGCGGGAACGTTCCCGCTGCTTGGGGAGAGTTGCCGGCATCCCGAAGCCTGCGCGCGCTGACCTCAGCGCGTCCAGGCTTCGCGGATCTCTCCACAAGCAGCGGGAACGCTCCCGCTGCTTGGGGAGAGTTGCCGGCATCCCAAAGCCTGCGCGCGCTGATCTCAGCGCGTCCAGGCTTCGCGGATCTCTCCACAAGCAGCGGGAACGCTCCCGCTGCTTGGGGAGAGTTGCCGGCATCCCGAAGCCTGCGTGCGCTGATTTCAGCGCGTCCAGGCTTCACGGATCTCTCCACAAGCAGTGGGAACGTTCCCGCTGCTTGGGGAGAGTTGCCGGCATCCCGAAGCCTGCGCGCGCTGATCTCAGCGCGTCCAGGCTTCGCGGATCTCTCCACAAGCAGCGGGAACGTTCCCGCTGCTTGGGGAGAGTTGCCGGCATCCCGAAGCCTGCGCGCTCTGATCTCAGCGCGTCCAGGCTTCGCGGATCTCTCCACAAGCAGCGGGAGCCACCACTGGGCTCCCACAGCTTGCAGAGAGCTGCCTGTTTGGGGGCTGGGGTCGGGGGAAGCTCGGGCTGCCCCAGCCCCGTGCCTGGGGGGGAAAATATTTTTTTCCCCTTTATTTCCCCCCCAAAAAAACTAGGTGCGTCTTATGGGACGGTGCGTCCTATAGGGCGAAAAATACGGTATATGGCAACATGTCACCATCACACAGGTAACCTGAAGCCTTCATGGCTGGATCACATAGCCAGGGAGCTGTTGCTGAAAAAGGCAGTGAACACAAAGCAAAATGATGCAAAAAAAGAAGGAGGTATGGTTGGGCTGAGGAATATTATGGATCATAAAAAACAATCCCCTTCACACCATGGAAATTTAACACCACCCCAGTCTCTCTCATTTTATTTATTATTTCAATTTCTGTCCTGTGCTTCATCAGCGCCTGGTCCCACCAGAGGCTGCAACATAAAATACCATCAAAATGTCCAGAAAAAAGCCAGTTAAAGCAATTGACAACTCAGATAAAATATATAAAGTAACAATCCATAGTGCAACAGCATGCATTTACCAGTTTACAGCTGACACATCAGGTACTCCCTGCAAGAGCTTGTTCTGAGAGGTGTGCCAAGAGGGAAGGAATGAAGCAGACCCTCCAAGTGTCCCTATTTTCCAGGGACAGTCCTGGATTTAGAGAAGCCATCCCAATTTCTGGTTTGATGCCGGAATGTCCCACTTTTCCTTGGGAGGTCCCAATTTTCATTGGAGAAAAGTTGGAGGCCTTCTGTGACCGCCGAGCCAAGGAGATGAGTAACTATACAATTTTTAGAAGATATCTGAAGGCAGCCGTGTATCAGAAGGTTTTTTAATGTTTAATGTTATTATTATTTTATGTTGGAAGCCACCCAGAGTAGCTGGGGCAACCTAATCATATCAGTGGGGGTATGAATAATAATAATAATAATAATAATAATAATAATAATAATAATAATAATAATATAGGACATCCCTATTTTCACTGGAGAAATGTTGGATGGTATGATGAAGGCAGCAGCTGTATCTCATGGGGGTGGAATTCCAGAACTAAGGTAGCCATTGGAGCCTGGTGCTCATTGGGTCTGGTAGGCTGGAAAACAAGGAGGCCAACAGTAGACAGAGCCAACTGATTCTGGTTTTGTCCATGGCATCTTCCTCCTTTTGAGTTCCACAGAAGCAATGCTGAGACCAAGGAGGAGGCTCACAGCTAGTGCCACCTATTAGACTAGTTGTCAAAAAGGAGGTAGGCAGGCGGGTGCTGTCTGAGCTTGATGGGGCAGTGCCTTGCTTGTCCTCATTGACCAGTAATCACAAGGGGGTAACACCATATTAATGGTGAGAGGAACAAGGCTAAAAGGAATTGGAATCTCTTTATGCTTACGTCTAGACTTCCAGTACTTTGTGGGAGGGATTCAAGCACATACAGTATGTTTAGGCTTGTGCAAGGAGTGTGGATTAGAGTGTTCTATTGACCTAGTGTAACAAATCTAACCTAAAAGAGAAATGGACTTTTTGTGGTTAGGAAAGTGGCAGTGCATTGAAAAGTGTGGGATGAACAAATGACCAACAGGAAGATGTATAAGCTCTGAGCAAACAGAATGAAATCAGGATGCATGCTCAATAAACAAGTCACCTGGAGGACCTCAATGACTCTAGCATAGGGATTCATCCTGCAGGGAAGGAAAGAGGCCTTTTGGATCTGAAACTCCTGATTTCATTCTATGCTAGGACCTACTGACAGCTTTACCGACTGCCTCTGTGTGATGGAAATGGCAGGTGGAGTCGGCTGCAAAGAGGATTTCTGTCTCAAGCATCTACTTCATGGCACATGTGTAACTGAGAGTGTCTAGAGGTCAGGAGAGGACACATCTCTGTTGATATTGGCTTATGAAGAAACGTATATTTATTTTCTTTAATCATCCTCATGACAAGAAGCATTTTCCATCGAACTAATTATACCACAGTGTAAAGTAGATGGGGAAGCAGATTGGTTCAGTGTGTGATGGGTTTGTTGTTTGCTTGTTATTGCTGTTGTTAGCACTAATGGTATTCTTCACATGTGTATCTTGCCCTTCCTCTAGAGAGCTCAGGGTGGCTTACAGGAGGGCTGCCTCTTTTTTGACCTTGCCTTGTAAAACATTTCTTTTCTCACATTATATCCCATCTTTCTTCATTTATGGAACCCAAGACAATGTACCTGTGGTTCTCAGATGGTTATCCATCCAGGGACTGACCAGAGCCAGACCTCTTTAGCATCAGCAAGGTGGTGACCTTATGTAACTTCTGACCATATTCTGGGTAGATTAGATGGTCATTCTAACATCATCCAACAAGTTTCATGGAATCACGGTCTTCTGACTTAAGCTTGGCATTCTGTGTTATCTTTTTTCCAGAACAGAGAGAACTACTAAAATATGTTGCTAAATTGCCCTCCTCCTCACCATTGATTAAGACTAGTGGGAACAAGACTTTGAGTGCCTTAGAGATGGATTTGATAATCTGGCACAAGAAATCCCTGCCCCATCACAAGTACTACATAGCGAAGCCTGATCTGCTGGAGCAGAAGATAAGGTCATAGGGATCAGAACTGGGTAATGGTGCCACCCCTAGACAAATTCTGTGCTCCTCAGCTAAATTCATGTGAGGTGACATTTATTACCAGAATGTGCCTATGTGTTTTTTTTCACTATCAGCAGCTGAAGGCAGACAGTAGCTCTTTCCAAGAGTCAAATGTGACTTTAAAGAGTGGCTGCTGCTCTTTATTTATCCCACATTTATTTCTGGCAAACAAGTTTGGCTGATTTTGTCTTAGCACATGATAAGCTGGTCTTATACTAGGTTAGATGATTGGTCAAGCCCAATATTGTCTATTCTGATTGGCAGAGATCTTTCCTACCCCTGCTGATCCTTTATGGAGAGGCTGAGGGAACCTTCTGCATTTACCACATGTGGTCTGTCACTGAGTTATGGTGCCTTCCCATCAATGTATGTTTGACCAAAGCTGACAACTGGACAAACAAAGGTGTTTATACACCATGGGAACAGAACCCAATTTTAAACCATTTCCATTTCTTTTATACATTACTATTTCCAGCCACAACCTGATTGGTGTGAATCTGGTTGTTTGTATTTCAATGTATTTGAAGTATTTAATTGGGAAGAAAGGTACACAACTAAGATGGTGGTGACTATCAACATTTTAAAATAGCAATAATAATAATTTATTATTTATTATTTAGTATTTAGTATTTAGTATTTAGTAATGTAATGTAATGTAATGTAATGTAATGTAATGTAATGTAATGTAATGTAATGTAATGTAACAGTGCTAAACACTCTTTTGCTTAAGCTGTATTTCATTAATAGTTTAAGATATCTACTAAAAAATAGTGCCAGAAAGCCATTTTAGCAATAAATAGAAGACTGATTAAAAAAATCAGCAGGGTGCCCCATCACAACTGATATAAGTAATGTGTGCTGGCCTGTAAAGAGTAGTGCTGAATGCATTTGCAATCCTTTTGTAAGAAAAAAGATGGAAGAAACATTGGGGGGGGATGCAAATGAACAATGGCATCATGTGGGCCCCCATAACATGCGGATGAACGAGACATGGTGATTCCACATTAATGTCTAATGTGGAAGCAGCCTTGATTGCCTTCTGATTCCATTCAATCCCATGCTTGTACTCTAGGCTTTGCTGAAAGCCTCAGTGAAAAGCCATAGCTCAGCAGTAAAGCATCTGCCTTGTGAAGGCCCATGGGTCCAATTCCCCAGAGACCTAGGTCCGAAATCCTGGAGTCTTGCTGCTAGTCAGTGTAGACAACACTGAGTGAGATGAACCAATGGTCTGAGTGAGGGCAACAACTGGCAGTCTGGGTTTTCTGCAGATCACCATCTGTTCCGATTCAGCTTTAAAGAGCAGGTTTTTGTGGAGAAAGCTCAAGACTAAAAGAAACAGACCAGAGAGCTCTCAGGCACAGAGCTTTAAAGTGTGAACTATGCATGGAAAGTTTGGAGGAAACGTAAGTGTGGACAAGCCCTCCATAATAGGCACCTTCCTACATTCCTATGGTCTTACATTTGGTCATCTTATGAATTATTTTCTCTCTCACTCGCTCGCTCTCTGTATGCATAAATGTCTTATCATCTTTCACTTTCTGTAAGCCATTTCCTTTCTTTTATAAAACACAGTAGCTCTTTTGGCAGCAGAGCATCAGAAGGCATTTGCTGTTGACAAGTGGTATCCATAGCCCACTTCCTAGATCATATAGCGCAACTTCGTGATGGTGTGCTACAACCAGATACGGAGGCATTAACTGGCTTAAATGTGCAAAGCGACTTCGTTCCGTGAGTAATTGCACTGAAGAATGATTGCTCTCCCTATGCCCTTGTCCCAACGCCTTGCGTTAAGACCAAAGAAACATGTATCTCTCAACATCGCCGCAGCTAACAATGACATGACTAGCAAACGCTGGGAATCAAACCACAGCCAAACACCAGGATTTAAATGCCATTAACACACAAGTGAAGACCTTCTGCTTGCTAGGATTCTTAAATCCCAAGAGTAATAATCTTCAAATCACTCTGCCATTGGAAGCCCCACTTAAACAACAGTCCTTCAACTTGAGAAGAGGAAGACAGTAGACCCCCTACAATAAGAGGATAGTATATACCAAAAGTGGACCGATTTTAGCCTTGTGCACAGTGGTGGAGGAAGCCGCTCGGGCGCCTGGGGCAGTGCGCCCAGAGGCGGGGTGAGCTGCCCATAGGGGCAGGGTGCACCGCAGGGCCTCTGGAGTCTGCCTGCCTCCTCCCACTCAGCCGCCCTACAGATGGCGTGGCGTGGGGGAGGCAGCAGGTGGACCGTTTGGGCAGTGCAGAGCCTATGAGCACCCAAGCCACCACGTCTCTCCCAGGAGAGACATGTGGCTTGGGCATGCTGCAGGCCCCGTGGTGAGTGCCGCCTGGCATTTTGTCACCCCCCTCAGTGGTGACACCCGGGGCGACCCACACCCACCGCACCCCCTTCTTCTGCCCCTGCTTGTGCATCTACTAATACCTAGAATGAAAGTATAACAATGAGCTCAAGGCGGGGCTGAAATGCCAATCAACTCCTTTCCCCCACCTAATTAGATGCAATGATGCTCAAAGCTCATTATGAATGGCTACCAAATCATCTTACAGGAACAAACGTGTGCAGGTAATGGGGAAACCATGTGCGAATGTGCCCTGCTACAAACTCTAATGAAGTCCCCCACCAAAGGAGGGGCTAATTGCTTCTAATCCCTCACCCCTCACCATGAAGAGAACAAGCAAACTCTGTTGTGCCTATGTTGCTAAATTCCTGGTGCTCATTCTTATTTCCCAGTGTAGCACTTCATGAAAAGGAAAATAGAAACACACAAATTTCACAAAGGAATTTGCACTGTACAGTTTTCCCTCCAGGGTGATAAAACTATTAGCTTGAAACAAACAGTTTTTTAGAGGGAAATAAATCTTCCTGCAGAGAACAATGCGATTTTCTAGTATATTACAGAAAGTTGTGTGTTTCTTCTAAATAGGAACCCAAGGAAGGTGGAAAGGAAGGAAGGGGATAGTAAGAAAGATATCAGAGTCCCACAAGATCAATCTATAATCATAATGAAGTGCTGGCGGCAATTTGGCAACTTTGTAGCATCTGGGAATAGAAGGTCATTGGGTCTAATTATACCGCAAAGAGAGGAAAGGAAGAAATGTAGCATGTAGCTGTATTCAGAGCCGTCTTAGATTTCAATCTAAGGGAGTGCAATAAATAAATAAATAAATAAAATGCTTTGGCAACAAGAATAGTATCAGCTGGGAAAAGCTGGGAGGCAAACGATCAAGAGGGCCTTTATATATTTCCTCAGTGGTGAATATTGTGCTAGTGAAAGATGTCAGGATGAATTTGGGCAGTGGGTGGAGGGGCAGAAGAGTGAGAGGAGAGTGAGTTCAGGGTTGTGAAATGTGTTTAGGGTAGAAATCCAGCATATGGGTTTACAGCTTTAGTTTTACAAGCCAACAGTGATGATATCTGCAGATGTCACTGGGGGTCTCATTTGTTTCTATTCAAGAAGACCATCATTGGTATGGGAGTCTTCATCTTCTTCAAGAACAACACTTGAGGGTACCAAGAAGGATCAGGGTGTCTCTCAGTTCTCAATGACATGTGCCCTCCCTCCAGGAAGGAATTGCAGAAGTGGGAACTGCAAGGAAGCAGGGCAGCTTCTCAAGGGTACAGTAGCAGAATCCAACTCTTCATGAGCGAGTCCTAATCATCATGCAATGACAGATTTCTGGGGCAGACTTCAACTACTGCATGTTTCATAGCCCTGAGATGGTTGTTTCTCCAAAGAACAAGAACAAGCCTTGGGAATGTCTTGCTGTGATCCTCCTAAGAGGATAAGCAGTAGCAGAAACACAAGTTGGTTTTAAAAAACCAAAACAAAACCAGAAACACGCACACATTTGGATCTTTCTTTCTAACTATTTCTTGCCTATCTTATAGCAACAAAGGAATGGACAAATGATTCCAAAAACTAAGCAGAATTGATCCTAGAGAGTGCCAAGATGGGGCATTGCCTGTGAATCCTATGTAAGCCACTCTGAACTTTGGAGACAAAGGGTGGTATCCATATACGGTGGCAGAGCTTCATGCTCCGGCACCGGGGGGTGGATAGCAGGCAGGGGCAGGGCTGGCGTGTGTCCTGGGGGCGTGGTGTGCGTCCTGGGGGTGGGGCACGCCACCTGCAGGGACGTGGCACCCAGAGTGGGGGGGCAGCCATGGTGGCACCCTACCAGGATCACACTGCCGGGGGCGGTGCGCTCCTCCCGCACTCCTCTTCCTCTGCCAGCGTCCATACATAACAAATGTGCTAGTCTTCTTTGATGGTCTCTTATCATATTTTCTTCTTTGTAACAAATTTCAACCATATGAGACTGATAAGGAACCATCTGACTTGGTAACTTTTTCTGGTGATACTAGGAAATGTGAAAAAGTTGCCTAGTCAGCTTGCTGTATTAATCCTATTTGTTTTATCGTCAACAGCCTTCTTTTGTTGCCAAGTTGTCTGCCCTCCCCAACTTCCTCACTATTTTATTTCCTTACCCTTTCTTACAGTATGGAAGGAGCCACTTCGTACCTGGAAGACATCCTTTCACCTCAGGGCTTTTTTCAGCTGGAGCTCACTATAGCCGAGTTCCAGCACCTCTCAGGTGGGCACCATTGCCATTCGAAGAGAACAAGGAAGAAGTTCATGGTGAGCTCAGGTACTTCTTTTTTCTAGAAAAAATAGCACTGAGCAGCCTGTATTGTTAAATCGGGGTGGCTAAGCTGCTGCTGTCCGGTGGTATTGGATCCTTCATCCCTGACCACTGGCCATGCTGGCTGAGACTGATGAGCATTGTAGTTCAGCAACGTCTGAAGGGCTACAATTTGTCCATTCCTGACTTAAATAAACAAGCTGTCAAACAATGTTGGGTAGCTGGAGAGCCACTCAAAGTCAAAAGGGTGTTTTGCTATTGAAAGTAGACCAAAAGCGTCTAGAACGATGCCCTGCTCCATCTACAGAGAGAGACAGGCAGCCTGAAGCAAGAAGAAAGTGTCAGTTTTTACATTTAAGGATTGGTGCTTTATGAGGCTTGATGTCTTAATGCTTCCTCTGGGACTATTCTGCATGAGTGCATTGCACAGGTGGCCCACTGCAATTTATAGTCACAATAATTGAACAGGAGAAATAAGAGCCTTGAGCCTTAACAGCACATGGGATGCAGCTGGCTTGGGCGCTTAGGCGGTAGGCATAATTTTTATATGACAAAGTCTCTTTCTGAAAGACAGGAAGTGGTTCTCTCCTCCCTAGAAGCGTCATGCCCCACTTTTTTTTTGTAGTTGTGCATACCAGGGCATGCTCCTGGAATCACTTTGTCAAGCCCTAAAACGAGCAATTTAATCCACCATAATTTATATGGCTATGGAATTCTTTTCAATGAACATCTGTGAAAGAGTCAGTTTGAGAAATGCAGGAACCAAGTTGTCATTAAAGCTGGAGACTTGAATGAATATTTTATGATCCTCTTTTTCAAGTTTTTATGTGCTAACATCTCATACGAAGTTTTCTTTCAGCACGCTTGCAAGGAAAGCACGGCCTTTGCCCTCCTGAGTTGCCTCCTTTTGGAAGATATTGCAGGATCAGCTATCCCCGAGTTTTCCTGTTCATCACTCAGTTTTAAATAAATGGCCAACCATCTTAGATTGTTTCTTGAAAGAGCAACAGGCCTGTTTACTCTGCCTGAAGCATGCTGCCACTGCTGGTTTGGGAAGCGGTGTGTACATGGTGTTAGTCACAAGCTATATCTATCCTATCATTCCCCAAACTTCTATCCACAATGAGAAAAAGCAGTTTTAAGCTGCTAATGTGGGCACAGCCTCAGAGTCAAAATAAACACCTAAAAAAAGAAATCTAGAATGTCATTAGGGAAGAGAACCAACCATTATGAATGTGAAATTAGGCTGTAATACTGTGTCCTACTGGGACGCGGGTGGTGCTGTGGGTTAAACCACAGAGCCTAGGGCTTGCTGATCAGAAAGTTGGCGGTTCAAATCCCCGAGACGGGTGAGCTCCCGTTGCTCGCTCCCTGCTCCTGCCAACCTAGCAGTTCGAAAGCACGTCAAAGTACAAGTAGATAAATAGGTACCGCTTCGGTGGGAAGGTAAATGGCATTTCCGTGTGCTGCTCTGGTTCGCCAGAAGCGGCTTAGTCATGCTGGCCACATGACCTGGAAGCTGTACGCCGGCTCCCTCGGCCAATAAAGCGAGATGAGCGCCGCAACCCCAGAGTCAGTCATGACTGGACCTAATGGTCAGGGGTCCCTTTACCTTTACTGTGTCCTACTGAATTCAATGGGTCTTACTCCCAGGTAAGTAGGGTAAGGATTGGAGCCTAAAATAGTATCTGTTTATTGGTGTGTATAACATGGGAAGTTTAAAATCAGTTTCATTAACACACAATTTGAATTATTAAAGATAGTGGGAAGAATATAGTTAGTACCATATGCACACTGTTAAGTGTGAACAGCGAGTACAATTCTTTGCTTCTAAAAGTGTGGTTCATGGGATGGGGGGAGGGTCAGCTCAAAGATATTATGAATTCAGAAGCCAAAAACGTGTCATTTCACATCTTAGGTGTTTTAAAATGAATTTTCCAGTATAAAGGTCTGTATCCTGGGCATGATTAGATTGTTTGAAAACTACTGAAGGTAATGGGATGAACAGACCAGGCCCCATAGATGTTTACTCAGGAGCAGGGTTGGGGGAGAAATTGAATTCAGTTCAAACTGAAAGCTGAATTTACCCAATTCAACCTTTCTGAAACACTATGAGAACTGAAACACAGCCATCCATCAGAATTCACAATTCTACAGATTTTGATATGCATTTCTCTAGCAGAGCAATGTGTACAAAAATGTGTGCATTAAAAATCCATATTATTGGGAGAAATTGCTTTGCTTTGTGCTTATTAGACAAAATTGTATATTTCACACTACAGTAAAATGCTGGCAAATTTTCACGAGGACGAAAATTGTAAATTGTTGATTCTTGCTATAATAGGGTGAGATAGCACAGTTCAATGTGCTGTGAAGATATGAAGTGAATATGGCAGCAAGGGCATGAATTTGTTTCATCTGCACTCTGATTTGTTTGCAGAATCCCAGTTTTCCATGTTGAGCCCTATTTCCCAGAAAATACCTCTGCATATTTGGAGAAAAATGAATAATGCTGTTGCCTCTGAAGTATATCCAAGCTTCTGCCACAGGAGGTCACTCAACAGCAATACATAAATCTCTGAAGAAGTGCAATGTGAAAGGTGACAGGACCTGTTCAAAACATTTGAAAACCAAACCTGGGTATGTGTACATGTCCATTCTGAATATACCGAAGGGCAGGATTTTCAGCTGATCCTTTTGAAACCATATTTATTTATTTATAAAAATATTTATATTCTTCTATTTCTAGAAAAAAAAATATTAGAGCTAATTACAATTATACATTCACTGTTCTCCTAGCCTGATTTTAGAAGTGAGCTGAGCTGGTGAGAAAATACCGTATTTTTCACCCTATAGGGTGCACCAGCCCATAGGGCGCACCTAGTTGGGGGGGGGATAAAGAAAAAAAAAATTCCCCCCCAGGCGCGGGGCTGGGGCGGGGGAAGCCCTAGCTTCCCCTGACCCCAGCCCCCAGAACAGGCTGCTTTCCGCAAGCTCAGCGCGCCCCAGGCTTCGGGATGCAGGCTGCTATCTGCAAGCCTAGGAATCACGGCGGGAACTCCCGCCGGGCTCCCAGGGCTTGCGGATAGCTTCCTGAAGCCTGGAGAGTGAGAGGGGTCGGTGCGCACTGACCCCTCTCGCTCTCCAGGCATCAGCGAAAGCCTGCATTCGCCCCATAGGATGCACACACATTTCCCCTTCATTTTTGGAGGGGAGAAAGTGCGTCCTATAGGGTGAAAAATACGGTAATTGATGAAAGATAGGGAAGAAAGTTGGGGAAGAATTACACTTCCCTCACCAACTGGCATATTTTGGTAATAAATAATAGAACCTATCATGTCATTTCTAAAAATGAGACCAGGGCAGGTGTGTAAACAAATATGGCTATATGGCTCCCTGTATCATATCTAATTTAGAATCATAGAATCATAGAGTTGGAAGAGACCACAGGGGCCATCGAGTCCAACCCCCTGCCAAGCAGGAAACACCATCAGAGCACTCCTGACATATGGTTGTCAAGCCTCTGCTTAAAGACCTCCAAAGAAGGAGACTCCACCACACTCCTTGGCAGCAAATTCCACTGTCGAACAGCTCTTACTGTCAGGAAGTTCTTCCGAATGTTTAGGTGGAATCTTCTTTCTTGTAGTTTGGATCCATTGCTCCGTGTCCGCTTCTCTGGAGCAGCAGAAAACAACCTTTCTCCCTCCTCTATGTGACATCCTTTTATATATTTGAACATGGCTATCATATCACCCCTTAACCTCCTCTTCTCCAGACTAAACATGCCCAGCTCCCTTAGCCGTTCCTCATAAGGCATCGTTTCCAGGCCTTTGACCATTTTGGTTGCCCTCCTCTGGACACGTTCCAGTTTGTCAGTGTCCTTCTTGAATTGTGGTGCCCAGAACTGGACACAATTTGTTTTGCTCCAAGCGTTTCTGGTTTTATGAAACCTGGTTTGTGATTAAGACTAGCAAAGCTAAGATGGAAGAGATCTCATTTGCAAAGACTGCATCTCTCAGCTGCTTGCTCCCTTGCCTTCACTTCCATGTCAAAACACACTGTGGTGCACTTGTGCCTGGTTCTCCAAGTCCTTCACTGTCACACATTTAAGCATGTAAGAGTATCTGGGCTGGATTTTTTTTTGTCTCCACTTCTGTACATTCACATTTATTATTCCTAGATCTGTTTAGCAAGGCACATCCAATCCTGGGTTTGTCTGACTTGCTGCTGTTTCCATTCTGCTGCAGTTCCGCTTCTGCTAAAACCTATGTTGTTGCTCTTATTATCTACTATGTGCAAAACTTATGAAATTGATTGCACAATTAATTTCAATGCATTTCAGTGTACGTCAAACATCAAAAACAATACAGTAAATTAAATCCTTATTTGCATATCTTTGGCAGTTATGCAATACTGCCAATACTGATGGTATTTGCTTGTATGATTTCCATTCATGACCTCTGATGAACATTTGAAATGCAGGACTTTCTGCTCTCATTTCCATTTCAAATGGAATCCTCCAGCATTCCTAACCCCCCCCCCAATTCCTTAGTGTGAGATTAGATTGCAGTTTATTGAGAATTCATCATTTGTAATTATCCTTAAAATGATTAAAATATCAATTAAATAGAATGCTGTACCTGATTTTGTAATTTCCTTTAGGCTGAGGAGGATCCATCCATCAGAACTGGAGTCTGAGGAATGGGATGGGGAGGGAAGTTAACACAAGCTTCTAAGCAATGAAAAATGTCAGCTTCCCACTTTAGCTTCCAGTGTGAGACTATAAAGCCAGAGTGTTGAAGTAGTTAGCACGGGGTGGCCAACATAGTACCGTTCAGATAACATTGACTACAACTCCCATCAGTCTTGAGCACTGGCTACACCCCTGGGTAAGAGTGTAGTACAGTGGTACCTCGGATTAAGAACTTAATTCGTTCTTGAGGTCCGTTCTAAACCTGAAACTGTTCTTAACCTGAAGCATCACTTTAGCTAATGGGGCCTCCCGCTGCCGCCGTGCTGCCAGTGCACGATTTCTGTTCTCATCCTGAAGCAAAGTTCTTAACCCAAGGTACTATTTCTGGGTTTGCGGAATCTGTAACCTGAAGTGTCTATAACCTGAAGCGTATGTAACCCGAGGTACCACTGTATCAGGCCCTTGGTTCAAATTTTCCCTCAGTTCAGTTCAAATTGCACACTGAACTTGGGCCAGTTTTTCTCTTTCAGTCTAATCTACCTCTCAGGGTTGTTGTGAGATGAAAATGGGAAGGTCGTAAGAACTGAAAGCACCTTGGAGAAAGGGTGGGGGAAATGAAGAAATCCAAGTCCTGTTGATGGGCCGGGCTGGGTTATGTGTGATACTATGGCTGTGTACATACCATATATTTAAAGAATGCTGGGAACTGTAGTTTCCCCTCACAGAACTGCAGTTCCCAGTGTCCTTAACAAACTACAGTTCCCATGCTTTTGTGGAAACTCATGTGCTTTATGGTGTATATGCAGTTAAGGTAGGAAGTGCCTTTTAGCTCTTTCAGTCCTAGGAAGAGCCTTTGCATGGTTTCCCTTTGATTGTATGGAAACTTACTGTCCCATTAAAATACTGAGCATCACAGAAAAAAGAGATGGTAAATTACATATTTTCTATGTCTCATCTTCTAGGGAGCAGTGGGAACCTCCCTACAATTCTGATTTGCCTGTTGATCTCCAGCATTGTTTTTGATGAGTTGCTAAATTGCTAAATTGATGGGCCAAGCAATTTATTAGGTGTTTTGTCTGTTTTTAACTGCAGTCTGCCTCTCAAGGAAACAAGTATTGTCTGTGGTGTGGAAGATGAGTCTCTGTGTGATGAGAGCCATGTGTACCAAGCCCCTATTTTTCATAACTGCTGTCATTTTACAGATGTATGACCCTCTTCGCCTGGTTACGAAGAAGCCGGGGGTGGGGTAGAGAATGGGGAAAGAAGATAATATACAGGGCTCCACAGAAGAAACTCTGGTAGGCAGATACACAAATCATGTCATGCAAACCAGACCCGGCTAAAGGAACATTGCATCCCTCTTCAGAAGACAATAACAGATAGGACAGAGAAAGATGGAGTCTGAGATGATTAGGAAAACAGGAACGGTTAATGGATAACAGCAATGTGGCGCCAAGTAGTTCATTTCATGTCATAAAGATATGAGAAGCAGCACAAACAGAGAGCAGGTAAAAGGTCTTTGAAATTCATCCAATCAATGCAGATACAGCCTTGTGTCCCCAGTGGATCTGGCAGAAATGGATACAGATGGTGGAAAAGTTAATTTATTTCAAATGGTGTCGTTTTGTTTTCTTGGGTATTTCAGCTTGGGATTCTTTGTAATGGGCCTACAGCTCCAGTCTATGCTGCAGCACTGACCACGTACAATGAGAACCAGAGCTACCATTTTGATTTTCGAAAGCAGCTACAGATGTGATGGAGATGTATAACCAATGGAGTGCAGCGACCTCTCTCCCATGCTTTGCATGCAGGTGGCCTCATGGTTGATCCCTAGAATCTCCAGCTAGAGCTGGGAATAGCCCTTGTCTGAAATCCTAGAAAACAACTGCCGGTCAGTGCACTGCAAACAACACTGAGCTAGATGACTCAGTGGTCCAAGGCAGTTTATCCTCACCAACTGGCAACCATTCTTCATCATGTTGAAAGGAGGGACTTGTCCATTGTCTCTCAAGTGAGATGGGAAGGTTCTTTCTGCACCAGGGACGTGTGTCTGCTGGTAATAGGGGAATATATTCAAGTTCATGTCAGGCAGTGCTATTTTTCCAGGAAAAGAGGTGCCAGAACACACCTCCCTTGTTCTCTTAGAATGGCAATGGCGGCCACGTGAGAGGTGCCGGAACTGAGTTCCAGTGAGTTCCAGCTGAAAAAAGCCATGCCCTCGGGACATTTTGACCAGCAGACACTAACTCATGAACATCCGTTGAAGCTGAATGTTGGAAGATGCGGGACTTACAAAAGAAAGTACTTCTTCACACAGCACATAGTCACACTTTGGAACTCAGTCCCACAGGAGGCAGTGATGGCCACCAACTTGAAGGGATTGAAAAGAGGACTGGCAAATTCATGGATGATACAGCTATTCATGGGTACTAGCTGGGATGGTCATGCTCGGCCTTCATGGTTGGAGATTCTGGAAGCCACAGGAGGGGAGAGTGTGCTTGTCCTCAGGCCCTGCTTGGGGGTTTTCCACAGGCATCTGGTTGGCCATTGTGAGACAGGATGCTGGACTTGATGGGCCCCATCCAACAGGCTCTTCTTATGTTCTTATGCTGCCTGCCATCCATTTTTAAAAAAGTTTAATTTAGGTAAAGGTAAAGGGACCCCTGACCATTAGGTCCAGTCATGGCTGACTCTGGGGTTCCGGTGCTCATCTCGCTTTATTGGCCGAGGGAGCCGGCGTACAGTTTCTGGGTCATGTGGCCAGCATGACTAAGCTGCTTCTGGCAAACCAGAGCAGCGCACGGAAACTCTGTTTACCTTCCCGCCAGAGTGGTACCTATTTATCTACTTGCACTTTGACATGCTTTCAAACTGCTAGGTTGGCAGGAGCAGGGACCGAGCAACGGGAGCTCACCCCGTCACAGGGATTCGAACCGCCGACCTTCTGATTGGCAAGTCCTAGGCTCTGTGGTTTAACTCACAGTGCCACCCGCGTCCCATTTGATTTAGGCTAGAGTTCAATTAAAGCTATGATTTTCAGCACAGCACAGTATGATTATACAATAGTTGTTAACACGGGTTACATTTTACCCTGACCAGTTCCATACAAAAGGTCAACACATTCAAATACAGAAAAATCTAACCTCTGAAATAATAAGATTGTTAATTATTGCAAAGTTCAGGCTGCAATTCAACAAATGATGCCACTTCCAAGATAACCTGCGTAGGGAAACATAAAGATCAGTCTCTGTGTGCAGTGGTTACATCACACATGATAGTGCTGCCCAAGATGGTATTGTGTGCCCTTTAGATAAATATCCCAGTCAACAGATGTATATAGACTAAAGAAGAGCAATTGAGAAAAATGCATGTGCTGGGAAAGTGCAAGGTAACGACTCTAAGCAAAGTAGATTTGTATTGGCATAAAGCCCTTTCTGAAACATTTGCGGTTCATTTTGATCAATGGATTTGAAAATTCTGCTTTGTGGATATAGCAAATACTCAGCTCTTTGCTTAACGAGGTGATAAGGGGCTATAAAGTCAGCTGAGATACGACATTGCAAACAAAATACTTTAGATTGTAGGTGCTGTTTTTGTACCGAAACACATCTGCCTCAATGTTGGAAGCAGTGCCCTTCACTGGTGTTGACAATGGCAGAAGAAAGCACTATACAGAAGTCTGGAACGAAGCCGACTTCTTCAGCCTATTTAGGCAAACTAGAACTCTGGGCAGTGGCATAATTCCTACATGAAACAGCTTGGCTGAACACAGTGGGCCCCTCCCCAGGCTGAAGAACAGAGCGGACTGCAGAATATCTCTTCTGATAGGAAATGGGAGTATTGTATTGAAAAATGCTGTATCCCATTCCCCAGCATGAAGAATGACTGCTTGTCAAAGAAGCAGCAGTACTTTGCATGCTACTTCAGATCATCCAGAACTTCTTCTCTAGGCTTGGGGGCAGGTAGGCTGGTCTAAGAGCAGCACACACATATAAGGCACTGCTTCTCACTTTGGGAGCAATCTGAACCCAAGTTCTGCAGGGATGAGCAAGTTAGGATCCAGTGAGTTAGGATATAGTAGTCATTGATAGTCTTGTTGTCTATGTATCTGCCTAATCCTCATTCAAAGCCATCCAAGATGGTGGCCATTCATTGCTTTTCACCTGGCGGACACCCCTTCCGGTGGGATAGGATAGATCAGCTTGTATTTCTTGCTGGGGAGGATGCCTGCCAGGTAGGAAGCTTCTCCTTTCATGGCATAACAAAGGGTAAGGAAAGAGAGGGTGAGGGATATGGGGCAGAGTCAGACAAACTGGCAACCAAAGAAGGATGCGGTCACCTGTTAGCCATCCCTGAACCAAGCCACCATATTCATTTCTATATCTCCACCAGTGCCAAAGAAGGTTGCTGTTGTTGCTGTTGTTATTGACAATAGTTGCCAGGCTTAATCAACATTTGAGAAAAGCTTTGAGAGCCTGGAATAAAAGTGACTATAGTGTAATTGCAAAGACACCTTAATAAGGCTAGTGATCTGTGATAAGCATCTTGACGATGAACAAGATTGAAAGTAATGAATGAATCAATCCAAGTCACATTCCTCATTTATTCTTTTGGGGGGGGGCAATGTTATTTTCTTCCAAATCTTTCCAGATCTCGGGGCATGCAAATATCTATTTTCTTTGCAGTAATGCTGTTAAGAGCAGCCTGGATAGGAGAAGGAGGAGGAGGCATCCCACAGAAGAGATAAAAGAGTACAAAACAGCTCCTGATACCGTGGAGTGTAACCAATTCCTAGGAGTGAGCTTGTGCTTTTGAATATTTTATAATTTATAAACTGGGAACACATGATGTTCTGCTTTTCAAACAGTAGCTCATATTGCATATGCCCTCCATAGACGTGGGATGAAAAACAACAACAGAAAATATGCCCTTTTGTTCCCCAATATTTGGTAGTGCTCTGTGATTTTCATCAGAAGTTTGGCACAGGAGTCATCTGACAGGCTGCCTTGTCTATTAACAATGTATAGTTTGGGCCACCCCACCCTAGACAACATAATTTGGAGTCCTGCATTCCTGCTAGTTCCATTGAGTACTTACAGCATGATACACTAATCCGACATAAAGTCATTGGCAAATGATGGGGTTAGTTTTGCTGTAGATGACAACGAGGGTAGAAGAACATTGTTGGAGGTAAAAGGTTTTGCTTCTGCTTCCAGTGTTGTACTTATTTGCTAATTTGGACTGGGGAAAAGGCCCTAAGTTGGGTTGTGCCACAGCCTCTGGGGTTTGAAGCAATCTTTTATTTGTCCTGAATATTCCAATTTTGCAACATTCAGCTTCACTGGATTTTTGCAAGCAAGTTTCCTGTAGTAGAATGCTTTTTTGTACATTATTTTCACTAAAGTATGCACATCTGTATGCATTGTCCACTCACATTTACATTTCCTAGATGTTCTTTGGGTGGATAACTGCATTGCAAAACTTGGAGACATGTAAATTTTTGCTTCAGATATTGAAGGCTCACTGTGTTTTGGTTCAGGAAGTGTGAATTCAGTAAGCTCACATGAAAATGTGAATGAATTTCACCCCCCATCCCTGCACGGGACCTCTAGGGAATAGCACCAATGCTTCAGAGAGGTGGGGGGGGGAAATGTATTCCACTAAAGCCAATCAGATAGTTTATCTGAAGGAAAACCAGTCAACAAAATACTTGAGGAGGTCTAATTGGTCTAAATCACAAGGCCAAATTATGAAGAGGGCCACAGCTCTGTGAGACTGATAAAAAGTGTTTGTGCCTATACAAGCAGTGGAACAGAAGCACCCACCCGAACAGAAGTTTGCTTGTTATATGTGTCAGCATTTATGCATAGCTGTGTAAGAGCCAGGCGGTGCGGGGATACTGTACATCTTCAACCCTTGAATCGTACAGCGATAAGACAGACTCTTAGGATTAACAGCCCTGTCAAGGGGAAGTCTCTGAAGTGCTTATTTGTTTAGATGGAGAATTTCATTCATCATTAAGGGAGTGATAGAAATGAAGCCCATCCGATGTGGTATCTGAAGCCTACCTGGAAATATGTTGAGGGTGGTGAGATTAAATGCCGTCCCCTTTCTGGGTCTGAAAGTAGCACTAGATATGAGACATATGACTTCTAAACTATTTGCTTTCTTCCCTTTCTCTCCCCCCTCCCATGAAAGCATGGCAAGCCCACTTGAATGAGCAAAGGCTTTTCATACAGGCAGCAAGAGAACAAATGACATTACAATTTTAAATACAATTTTCCAGTCATACTCTAAGATTAAATAGTGCACGTTTATACAATAACTTATAATTGCATTTGCCTCATTTTGTTCCTCCTAGATTTGTTTAAATTGATAAAACCAACACATGTGTATTGTTTTGGAAGTATTAGCTAGAGATGGAAAGACTACAGTCCTACCTTCACTTAAAATGTCATAGAGTTCAATGAGACTTACTTCTGAGTAGGCATGGTTAGGCTTACAGCTTTATTTATTATCTGCTATCATAATAATTACTGCCCTGCCTTTGTAGAGTGAGAGTACTTCCTGTTATTAACATCCAACAATAGTAAAAGGTAAAGATAAAGGTACCCCTGACCGTTAGGTCCAGTTGCGGATGACTCTGGGGTTGCATGCTCATCTCGCTCTATAGGCCGAGGGAGCCGGCGTTTATCCACAGACAGCTTGCGAGCCATGTAGTCAGCATGACTAAGCTGCTTCTGGCGAACCAGAGCGGCACACGGAAATGCCATTTACCTTCCCGCCAGAGTGGTACTTATTTATCTACTTGCACTTGACGTGCTTTTGAACTGCTAGGTAGGCAGGAGCTGGGACTGAACAACAGGAGCTCACCCTGTTGCAGGGATTCGAACTGCCAACCTTCTGATTGGCAAGCCCTAGGCTCTGTGGTTTAGACCACAGCGCTACCCATGTCCCTTTAAGCTAAAATAGTGGGGAATGTCTATTAGCTAGAGGCCTGTGTGCTGGGGACTTCGTGGGAGCTAGAGGCCTGTGTGCTGGGGACTTCGTGGGAATGTTGACCTATGCATTGTGGAAACTATTTAGAAGTAAATACCATTGAAAGTAATGGAAACTTCTGTTTACTAAGTAAATTTGGGAACTGGAATATAATAGTATGTTTACACTTACATTTAATGTACACATATCACATTTTCCAGTGCTGTATTTCAAATCCATGATCCCATGATATTCACATCCTATGGTGTTCTGCATGGTCATCCTGTTTCTTTCTGAAGAAAAACAAAAACATTTGAAGGATTTTCTTCTTCTAAAAGCAGCTTCACAGCAGTTAGAATCCACAAGCCAATACAAGTCTGAACACCTTTGCCAAAGCCACCTCTGCTGCTGTGGGTGGTCTTGCAGTAGTGATATCATCATGGGAGTGAACAGGACCCAATTCAAAAAAGCATCTTCAGAGTGCAAGCATCCAAAGTGTGAGGAGATTTCACCCCTCCCATATCCAAGAATCTCCTGAGGAGTCTGCTGATTCTCCAGAGAGGAGGAGGCGTGTTCTGCTCTCTACTTATTCTGCTCCAGCACCACATCAAACAGTCAGTCAGTGTGTCGGAGAGAGTGTGTGTTAGAGAGAGATTGTGTGTTTAGATAAGGTTGCTGCTAAGAGCAGCTGCAGACACTCAGTGCGGTTCAGCATTCATTTATGCTTAGACCTATTTAGCTCTGTATACAGTTGTATTATAGTTGTAGTTATAGAATAAAGAAGATATTCTACAGAGCTGCTCTCCGAGTCATTTATACTCTGCTAGACTCTGCTGTACTCTGCTGTGCGACGACTGTCTTCTTGTGGGAGTGAATCCGGTGCTCACAACTCTAAGCTGTGAGTCCACAGCACTTTGACCTGTTCCTGTGCAGATGGTGGTCTCTGGAGGTGCTGCCCAGCTCGCCTGGCCCAGTCGGGGCTGAAGTGGATGAGTCCAGTTAGTGGCACTGGCTCAAGGGCGATGCTGACAGAGTGGTCAGAATGCGCATGCTCAGATATGCACTTGACACCCACTAGTATTTCTCAGCAATGCCACATCCGCTCTTACTGTCAAAACTTTGAGTGTGTGCAGATGAGACTGATGGTACAAACGTGTGTCAACTACGGATGGGGTAAAAACAGTACCTCCCCTAAACATTCCTCGGTGTGAGAACATATTGAAACAAATCATATTCTGATCAGCAATATGGGACCTTTGGTGATGTTAACATCTCAGGTAGAAAGCATTTTCAGGCACGGATTTAGGGGAGCGTGACTGGTTTACCGGCACTGGGAGCTGAGCTGGGAGGGCGCTATAGGGGGCACCACAACAGTGATGGAGAACAGAAGGTGAGAGGTGGGGAAGGAAGGAATTTTGGCATCACGCAGGGTGCCACTGAAATTTGAAAGCCCAAGGTCCACCACTGGTGTTTTGAAGAACAGCTGGAAAAACAGACTTCAAGTTACTCTGAGTTGAAAATGTGGACATACCCTAAGTCAGAATCATTTGTACTCTAGTCCCCAAATTACCTTACTAGTGTGTGCTTCAGGAAATAAAATGTGTGGAGATCTATTCTGAAACCAGCTTTTACAGTCGGGATCATTTTATTCTAGAGTGGCAAAATGAGGAGAGGGAGGTCAAATGCAGACATGCTCTAATTTGGTGGGAGAAGTAGTTTCAGAATTCAGTTGTTTGTAGGCATGATTGTATGTCAGCATCATGTTCAAAGAGGCATGAAAGGTGAGAGCAGGAGGGGCTGTGAGATCTAAAACAATAGAGAAAACAAGTGTGGTTCCACGCTGTTGGTGGTCTTCCAGATACTGGACCTAATTGGATGTTAACAAATTAAAGCTATCTTGTTCTGTCATTTTGACAATGTGTGCAGTGAAACATGTTGGTGAAGAAGATGCTTGTTTTCCTGAGCAATAGAAGCAACAGTGTTGACAATTCCAATACAACTCTGCGTGGGAGAAAAGCCACAATGTTAATTTTGTATACACTTAGAGCTCTACAGAAGAGTGGTTTTACATTGTATTTAAATAAGTGAAGGGCAAAATGGGATTGAAAATAATAACATTCTAAGGACATTTAATTTGATGTTCGGACTCTGATCCTAAACACAGCAGGTGGTTTTTAACTGAGGCCACATTGACACCATTCATTTAAAACACTATGATGTCACTTTAAACGGTCATGGCTTCTCACCAAGAATTCTGGGAGCTGTAGTTTGTTCAGGGTGCTGAGAGCCCCTCCCAGAGCTACAATTCAGCACTTCAGGGGGTTGGACTAGATGACCCTTTGGTCCCTTCCAACTCAAGATTCTATGATTCTATGAATTCCTAGAGTTCCTTGTGAAAAGGGATTGAATGTTAAAACACTTTGGAGAATGTTTTACATTATTCCACAATCTTGTACGATAGAATCATGGAACTGTAGAGTTGGAAGGGACCATGAGGGTCATTTAGTGCCACCCCCTGCAATGCAGGAATCTCAGCCAAAGCATCCGTAACAGATGGCTACCCATCCTCTGCTTACAAACCTCCAAGGAAGGAGAGTCCACAGCCTCCTGAGGGAATCCATTCCACTGTCAAATGGCTCTTACAGTCAGAAAGTTCTTCCTGATGCTTAAGCTCCTCCTGTTAGGAAATGTATGCTAAAAATCCGGGAAGATTATGCAGCCAGAATCTGACATTTTACTCGCCTAATGTTTCCCCGTTTCCCACAGTTCACTCCAGGGTGAGCAGGAAACATTTACAGAAGCCCCAAAACTAACATGTCGATTTGATCGCAGTGCCTTTGACAAACTGGTGTGGTTTAACGTGAGGCTATGAGACCAAGCCTAAAGCGAATTTAACTTCAGAAATAGGAAAGAGTGGATGAGAAAAGTACAGTGCGCAACCCTGTGTTGAGGACCGTAAATCCTGTTTTAAATCCTGCTGTAATTTTGGCTTTCCGTCCTCTCCCCCCCACCCAACCTGTATTATTTCACAACTGATTACTTCTGACTGCTCAACACCCAGTTCCCTCGGAAAGTGCTAATTAAGAGACTGAAGAGGCTCATCTAATATTTATACTGGTGGTGTTGCACTAGATCATTTTGCAGTGCATGAACAGCGTCATGAAGAAGGAATTAGAAGCAGTATAGCTCTGAGCCCCAGATAATCCTTCGCTGATTAGTGAGATTCTCATTGCCACCTATTCTGAATGCACTCCTCTCAGGATGTTGATAAAGCCTTTTGGTATCGCAAGATGGACTACCAAGCACAGCACTAGCTTTCCTACCCAATCAAAGCGAAGCCCCCAGTTCACCTGGTTAAGCTATCCTAATCCTAAATCGGCTTTTAGATTGTCGCTTAACAACTCTGAGGTACTCCAGAAGGATCCAGCGCAAATCCAGCAGTAAATGAGGCCTAGTCTGAGTGAAAACGAACAAACAAAAAGCTTTGAGGAAGGGGGGGGGCAATATTTTTCACCCCCTAAGACTTACAGGGGGGAAAATCTATTCAATGAGAATTAAGGTGTCACAAATTAGATGGTTCTATGAAGTCAACCTTCCTGTGAAGACTTTGAATTTTTCAGCCTACGAAAGATTATATACAATTGTATCTTAAACCCCATATGATGACAAATAGGGGATTTTCCAAGTGGTGTTTTTTTTTTACACTTTGGAGGTTATTTTTGCACAGGGAAATGACAAAGAATAGAGCACCACAGAATTTTAAAGTGTAATTATTCTGTGTGTATTTGTTAACAATGACAAATGTCTGGGCAGCCTGTCCAATTATCGATTAGATCTGTATTTCAGACCTTCCAATTAACCTTTACGTTAAGGTATCATTTTGTGGTAAAGAGAAGGCTATGCCTTGTAGCGAAAAATTGTACCCTATAATGTATATTCTTGAGTAATGGTATATGTGGTACACCGCAAATCTCAGTGCCCTTTATTGACTATTTTAACAAGGACATGTTTGAACACTCCTGCCGGACGCTTCTCCCATTCGTAATTAAAGAGGGGGAAAGAAAGCCAAGTTAAGCACAATGGCAGAGAGGCTTCATGCAGACATGCACTGGCATTGTCAAGGTTGCTTGGAAACCCCTAGACTTCAAGAGATTATTGTATGGATGAATAGAAATGCTGGGAGTCATTTCAAGTGCTCTGAGTTGGGCTTACTGCTCGTTTGACTTCTCCATTTAAAGAGCAATGCTTGAAAGAAGCACCCGCAACTTCCCTGCCCACAGCAAGCTTTCAAATCTCATGCATTATTGGATAAAATCAATATATCCTGTTCAGTAGCTTGAAAGCTTCTGTTCCAAAGGAATGGCATGCTTTGGAACCTGCTGACTGAATCTGGATGCAAAAGGAGTGCCTGATTTGCTGGAGCTGCAGAGGGGGGGGGGAGGGAGTGAGAGTCAGTCCCACCCTTGCTTCTGTTCTCCTTAGGAGCTAGCTGGGCTTTGGATGAGCCAATGCCTCCAGAGCTCAGATCTACCCCAGGCTAGAGTTAGAATTGCTCTAAGAAACAACTAGCCAACCAGCCTACCAAAACAACAACAACCCAACATGTGCCCAAAAAATTTTAAATGGTGAAGTTGACAATAACGACTGAAGACCTTGAACTGAAGCCTCTTTGCTCCAAAGAGGAAGCCTGTTTTGCTTAAAGTCTGTTTAGAAAATGTCAAAGAATTCAGCATTCTTTTCTTGCTCTTTTTCTTTTTAAATATACACACTGTTTTGGAAAAGGGGATAAGAAAACAAAAATGCCAGCTGCTTAAGGGGCAGTGACACCAGCCAGTGACTGGCACTTAACGTAGATACAATGGGCTGTATCCAATGGTCCTCCTACTTAGAGTAGACCTATTGAAATCAATAGACAACTAACTTAGGCCTGTTAATGTCAGTGGGTCTACTCTGAGTAAGACTTAGTTGGAGGCAACCCACTGAGTACCAAAGATCACTGATTCTGGAGTTCCCACCCCCGACAATGGCCCTTGAGATCTAAGATATCAAGATCTATTTTCCTTCATAAATAAATTGAGTATAATAAATCCAGTACACAAACCCCATCCTGTGGTGGTTTGTCTTTTCTTGTGGGAAGTTTTAGCAGTTCAAGGATTAGCTAGCTTTCCCCTTCCATGAAGGGTCTGATGTAAACCCTTGTACCAAGAGCTTAAAGTCTTAAGACTGTTAGAAATTTCCATCAGTCAGCCAGTATGTTCGTGAATAAAAAGTTAGTTGCTGATCTGACCCCACTCATTGCTCTCTGGAAAGAAGCCATCTAACTACAGACATTCAGCTGTGCCAAGTGAGGGAGAAGGGGGGGCCAGTTATTAATACAAAAGTAATGGGGCCATTTGCATTGAAGTCACATATATACCTAGGATGCAAAACCACCCATACATATAGATCAGTTTGTTTGAACATCAGAGTCTGGATTTGCAACTTCAAATTAAGACCCCTATGATTGGGGGGGGGGGAGAGAGAAGAGGAAAGAGAGATTGCACCCTCTTTTGTAATTCAAGAACATCATGAATAAAATTATTTTTAAAAAATTATTTTGTAAATCTATGCTGAGCACAGTGTGAACTGTAGAATTTTATTGTAGATAGAAAATTCCAGGCATCTCAAACAATGATCCTACTCATCCGAAACACTAGCCTTTTGCAGGGTCCCCCCCCCAAGTGGAGCAGTTCCTCATATGTGTAGAGTGCCCTTCACATGCTGTCTGAATGTTCAGATGGTGTTCTTTCAGCCTGGGTGAGTGGGTGTCTTCTCAACCATCCTAATACAACCATGCTCCATCTATCTCATGACAAGGCAGTGTCTTGAGTAGGGAGGGACAAATCTGTCAAATTTGCTTTGTTTCTGTTTCTCACATTTCCAGTCATCAGTTCTGCACATTCCCAGACCAATTTGTGATATATATATATATTTAATTGTCATGAAAATTAATTAGCATTTCAGTGTGGATTTCTTCGAATGCACACATTTTTGTATGCAATTTTGCCTAATATGAATTTTCCCCCCAAAGCAAGTTCCCCAAATTTCTCCTGCTGCCAGTGTGGCTATTTCTGTGGCTCTGATGCAACCAGTTGACATGGCCCAAACCTGGGACACCATATTCCTGGTGTTCAAAATCCTGCACGAGTCATGCGACATGAGTGACATTGTGGATCTGAAAAAGTGCTTTTGGGGGGCATGGAACAAAATACGCTTTTTTCAGGGTGAGATCTCAGCCCAAAATTGTGCTAGACCAAGATGTCCAAAATGGCCGCTGTGCTCTTGAGGAGAAAACCAAGATGTCCTGGTTTTTTTTCCTGGGGCAGTTGACAGGTATGAGATGAGCCATTCCAGGTTAGCCCTAGAATTTTTTATCCCTCTTTAAGAAGAGTTCTCTTTTCCTTTTTTTACTTAGTAAGGAAATGAATGAATGGATACATGCACACATGTGTATATGGCACCTTGAAAAATTAAAAGGCCAACAGCTTCCCCAAAGTATGGGGTGGGGCGAACAAGACTGAACAGGGATGGCTCTACCATTAAGGCTAGATGTAGAGAACCTTTGGTCCTCCAGATGTTGTGGAACTACAACTACCATCAGCCCCAGTAAGCATGACCAATGGCCAGGGATGATGGGAGATAGAGCTTAGTAACATCCGGAGGGCCAAAGCTTCTGCACATTTCCATTAGGCAAAGTGAGGCAGCTGCCTTGGGCAGGACATTCTGGGGAATTGTGGCAGGATAGTGGTGCCAACCCCCTAGCTGTTTCTCATGAGTTCCCCAGGCACTTCACTCTGAGCTGGGTTTGCCTGCACCCTTGAAAATACCCTGGTGCCCACAGATATAATAGAGAACACTATCTCCTAGCCACCATTGAAATAAGATTCAAATGACATGTGACATCTGGGCATGGGATGGGCAGCAAAATCTTGCCTCAAGTGGCATAATGTCTCAGGGAAGTCCTGAAGCATAACCATGTCCCATGTGCTGCTATCCACGCTTGTCCTTTCCTGTGAGAACCCAGGAGAAAACGAGACTTGCACTGTGAGTCAAATATTCACTCTGAACTTGGTTTATGTCAGTCTTCATCCTAGGTGGTGATGAAGTCTACCAAAAGGATGGACCTATTCCCTACAGCGGACTAATACATAAATAAAACCTTGCCAAATGGTATTTCATGAAGGACCATGAATCCTAAGAAAGATTGGCCCACAAAAGAGAAAACATTGCCCCATACCTTTTCCTAAATGGTATTTAGACATTGGTACTGACATCTGTTTACATGATCACATGATTGGAGCGACAAAAAGGGGTCAGGTCAAGGGTGCACCTCGTCCCACCACGTTTGTAGTTGAAACAAACAAGCTAATAAAAGTTAGGTTAGTTAATTTTTATAGCTCTATTAGTGAAATGCAGAGTTTATCATCGTGGAGGAAGGCAAAATCATGATAGATTTTAAAAAACAAACAGCATGCTCCGGACTGCACAAACACCAGCAAAGTGTGGGTCAGTGGCTAATCAAAGCTGACAGGGACAACAATGGGCTGGGGAGTGACCAAAGGGCAGAGTTCAAGATATGGGAAGAAAACCAAGAGAAGTAAAACAGCTTAAGTCCAAAATGCTTCAGATCAATTGAGCTGGGAGCCTTGGTGAAAGAGCTAAACTAGATGTGACATTAATTGCATGATTGCAGTGAGCACGGGCTGGGTTACCAACTATTCTGAAGCTACTGTTCACTTGGGGGGGGGTAGTGGGGAACTTCCATTGGCACTCATAGGATTTCCCTTTCTAGAACAATTTCCTAGGTGGAGATTTTCTTTGGGACCATGGTGTGTGTGTATGTGCGCGCATAAAAGGGTTAAATCCTGCCCTCAATCTTGATTCCCCCAGCTGCTATTTAGAATTTTGAAAATTTTCACAGAATTGGTGAAAATGTGTGGTCTAACCCCCACAACACTAGACACTCATCAGCAGGAGCCCTTCTCCATGTGCCACCTCTAAGGGAGGTGTGGAGGGTTTTCTAGTGGTAGCTCCCCAGTACAGTGGTACCTTGGGTTACAGACGCTTCAGGTTACAGACTCCCCTAACCCAGCAATAGTACCTCGGGTTAAGAACTTTGCTTCAGAATGAGAACAGAAATCGTGCTCCGGTGGCGCGGTGGCAGCGGGAGGCCCCATTAGCTAAAGTGGTGTCTCAGGTTAAGAACAGTTTCAGGTTAAGAACGGACCTCCGGAACGAATTAAGTTCTTAACCTGAGGTACCACTGTAGTGGAATGCTCTTCCCAGGGAAACGCGACTGATACCATCACCGTCAGCTTTCCAGCACCAGGCTAAGACCTTTCTGTTCGTCCAGGCTTAGGGTTCTTAAATTGGATCTGATGGCAGCTTTGTTTGTGGTGCTCTTTACTGTAAGGTTACCAGATTTTTTTCAATGAATCCAGGGACACTTCTTGTTTGCTATGTACATGTGAATGCTGAGAAAGTTGTAAATCCGGGGACTGTCCCCGGGAAGCTGGGACATCTGGTAACCTTACTTTAGTAGGGTGGGGAGAATTTATCCTTTTTATAGTTACATTGGATGAGTTCTGTAGAAATTACGCTTATTAGATCTTGTTTTCCCTTGTACCTGGTTCTTAACTCATTTTTAAAATCTTGCTTGAATTCTATGGATTCCAAACAATAAATGTAACAGTTAATAAGATAAATAATATTATACACCCAGAGTGGAATATAGATACATAAAGCTATGTATCTATCTATATGCAGTATTGGGATTCTTAATCAAGCATGGTGGCAGTAAAGTGTTACAGCCAAGAGAAGCTCAAAAACACTCTACAAAAGCCTCTGAAAAAACAGGCAGATGCCTTATACTGAGTCAAGCCACTGATCCATCTTATCTCAGTAGTGTCTACACTGACTGGCAGTTGCTCTCCAGGGTTTCAGGCACAGTCTCTTTTCCAGTACTAGCTGAGAATATTGGACATGGGACATGGGACCTTCTCCATGAAAAGCAGATGTTTCCTATTGAGCTGCACTCCCTCCCTCAAAAATGAGATCTTTATTCTTCACATGCTCTGTTCATTAGCAGCAAAAGCTGAAGACAGCTCAGAACTAGTTCCATCCTTTGGCATTGATATCTTAAGGACACAGAGATGCCATGTCATCTCTTCATTCTCCTCCCATACCTGCCATGGATCCAAGTTACAAGTCCTGAGGGACACAGCTGCTGGGGAGCAATGAGGGAGAGAATGTCTTTTCAGCCATCCTGCCCAACCATACTGGTGTATTTAGTTATAATTTAATTTAATTTAGATAATTTAGTGACGACCTGGCTGGCAACCATCGCAACTCTCATTTCACCCAACCATACTCTAGGGGTAGACTGATGTTCTCCCCTGGAATTATCTCCAGACATGACTTTAGAGATAAGTTTGCAGCAACAAGATATAAGCAGCAATTCTTCTTTGTTGGCAACGAGGGATTAAAAGGCAATCTGTGCACAATCTTGTAAAATCAAGGCGAAATCTAGGTCAGAGGTCTTGGGTTTAGTCATATGATGGGGCTTCTGAAATTCACTAGTTGCAAATTTGAGGCCTAAATCATGAGAGATGTAGAAAAGTAGGAAGATACATTCATGATACTAGAAGTGTCAGGGGACAGAAATGTGGAAGCATGAGAATGTGCTAGCAGATATGTCCATGCAGTGATCTCATGTTGGGAAAGGAGCAAAAGTTAGTGTGTCGTACATGGAACATGACACATTGCATTATTAGCACAGCGTAGCAGGTTGGACAGTGTTCTCGAAGCTACCAACATGAGTTTAACCAAACTGCTGGAGGCAGTGGAAAACAGGAGTGCCTGGCGTGCTCTGGTCCATGGGGTCACGAAGAGTCGGACACGACTAAACAACAACAGCAGCAGGCATATGAGTGGGATATCAGCTGCCAAGCCCTGTATTCAGATCTCAGCTCAGATGCAAGCTTATTAGATAGCCTTGGGAAAGCCTCAATCCACCGTCCCTAAGATCAGGATGATAATAGTGGCTTACCTAACAAGTAGCTGTGGTGATGGTCACAAATGTAGATGGTTTTAAGAGTGGGTTAGACAAATTCATGGAGGATATGACTATCAATGGCCTCTGGTCATAATACTTCCAAGATCAGATGAAGTTTTGCTTTGAATACTAGTCACTGGAGAACACAAGCAAGAGGTGGCGATTGTGCTCATGCCTTGTTTATGGACTTTCCAGGGGTATTCTGTTGGCCACTGTGGGAGACAGGATGTTGTACTAGAGATAGTTCTGTGATCTGATCCAGCAGAGCTCTCCTAATGTTCTTAAGATTATGTGCATGAAGTTCTTTGGGCAATTAGGAAAAGTTTCATACAAGCACCAGTTCTATGTATAGCAAGGATGGGGAATCTGTGGCTCTCCAGATGTTGATGAACTGCAGCTCCCATTATCTCTCACCACTGCCAGAGCTGGCTGGGGCTGATGCCCAACAATACCTGGAGGGCTATGCTCCCCCCCCCAAACAATGTATAAGATTACACTGTTGTTTTGTGTTTCATTGATTTAAATGGGAGGTTAAGTATGTCTCAAAGAAACCAATGAGATCTACAGTGGTACCTTGGGTTACATACGCTTCAGATTACATATGCTTCAGGTTACACACTCTGCTAACCCAGAAATAGTGCTTCATGTGAAGAACTTTGCTTCAGGATAAGAACAGAAATCGTGCTTCGGCGGCGTGGCAGCAGCAGGAGGCCCCATTAACTAAAGTGGTGCTTCAGGTTAAGAACAGTTTCAGGTTAAGAACTGACCTCCGGAATGAATTAAGTACTTAACCCGAGGTACCACTGTACCTTGTTTCCATTAATATTCACAATAACACAGGTGCATGGAGACTTCATAGGACCTACTAATGAGTATCATGTGATGCTTTGTACTGGAAGAATGTTCTTGGGTTGTGCCTTACAAATGATAGGAAGCCAATCCATTTCCCAGATCAGTTTGGAAGCTCTCCCAGCACTTGTTGATTATTCTTTTCTTTTTAAACAATGTGCTGTAGAACATTCTCAAATGTTATGGAATCTCCCCTTCTAACTAAAACTGAAGTGAAGTAACCCCTAATAAGACATGAAATTGCTGCCATCTCATCTATACTTTCCCCCGGCGGGGCTCATTCAGCGTGGATGCAACTCTTAAAATGCACTGAAAACACACATGTTAATCTCTAAAGATGCGAGTAGCTTTGCTGAAATCGATGTCCTGAATGTTTGTAAAGATTTGTGGATATAGAACTATTTGCAGGCCCAGGAAGTAAATGATAAACCACACAGAATCCAGTAGTTCATAATAAGTCACCCTGGCTGTGTTCCAAGAATTGTTGCCAGTAATAAGAGTTTGGGAGGCTGTCTCTATCTAAAAAAAGATTCCTTTTTACCATTAAGGCTTAGTCTGTGTGCTCATCCTTTGAACAGAGTGGGCTGTTTATTTATCTGTATGTGTGCATAATAGCCTGAGACAAGGTAAATCCCCCCCACTTTTCTTTCTTGTCTTTCAGGTATTTTTCCATCGTTCCTTTGTGCGTGTCTGATTTGAGCAGCCTCCTTTTTTCTTTCAAATAGAACTGGGAAGTAAACAAAGCACCTTTGCATTATGAAGAAAGGGGGGCAGGGGAGAGAAGAGGCAGCTGAACAATCGACCCAGCAAATAACACTAACTCCTTTTGGCACTTCTTCTTTCAAACCTGGAGAAATAAGAGTAAATGCTTGTGTTTAAAAACAAAATTTAAAAAACCCCATGCACCCCCCAGCCTTTATCCCACCCTCCCAGAAAACCCCAACCCCCCAAAAAATGGCATAAACACACACCAGAAATATTTGATCTGCTCTTTTTTTGTGTGCTAGTCTTTCTGATCTACTGAGGGGCAAGAAAGTGGTACGGTGGTACCTCGGGTTAAGTACTTAATTCGTTCCAGAGGTCTGTTCTCAACCTGAAACTGTTCTTAACCTCAAGCACCACTTTAGTTAACGGGGCCTCCCATTAGCCGGAGCACGATTTCTGTTCTCATCCTGAAGCAAAGTTCTTAATCCGAGGTACTATTTCTGGGTTAGCGGAGTCTGTAACCTGAAGCGTATGTAACCTGAGGTACCACTAATTGCTATCCTGCACAGAGTAAAGAGCAGGAAGGTATTCCATCCATACGTGCATTTATCACTGAATCCATTATTGGAATAATAGGCTTATACCTGACTCAGTCAACACAGACTGGCAGCAGCTTCCCAGGGTTTCAGACAAGGGGTTACTCCCAGCCAGGGCTTGAGTGTGGGACTTTCTGCATGCAAAGCAGATGTTCTACCACTGAGCTGCAGCCCCTCTCCAGAGATCCTCTCTAGATTCACAAGCCGTTCCTGCTGATTCTCTCCAAGAGGAAAAGGCTATCACAAAGCGACATGGGAAACTCTTGCTGTTTTTCTCTAGATGGCAGCATCTACCTTATGGTCTGTCTTCTGAATGTGAAAGAAAATTCACATGCAAGACATGAAACGCTTAGCATTCTGGTTTGGTTCTGAATGTGTAGATCCCCATGGCTGGAGTATTTGCATGGCAATGCTACTTACTCAGCAGTAAGTCCCACTGGGTTCAACGGGGTTTGCTTACTCCCAGAGAAGCAAAGGGAGCGCAGCCTTAGTTTGCAAAGCTTCTCAATTCCTCTTGTTGATGGCAGTCCCTTGTCTAGTCGAGGGCACTTCTCACATGCTTTCCCTTCCCATCTCTTTTCCGTGAAAATGGCATGGTATCTCTATGGTTGTGCTTGCCAAGATTAAGGAGCAGGTATTTAAATGGTGTTACTGAGTGCAATGGTGCATCCGCTATTAAGCAAATGGTTGCCATTTACTCCTCCGGAAAAAGAAAAGCAGAGCACTGTCCAAATTTCCAGGGGGAGAAGCACCTTCCAGCCTAAACACTGGCTAGATCAGCCATTGCTGATGAGAAATGCTTGCACTGGTGTAGTGCATCTGCTGCACTATATGAATTTCCCCTATAGAAACAGAATATCAGTGACACTGACTGGAATGTTACTCGTATTATAATAATTTGATAATAATAATAATAATAATAATAAATTTTATTTATATCCCGCCCTCCCCAGCCAAAGCCGGGCTCAGGGCGGCTAACAACAATCAAATAATCAGTCAAATAATCACACAATCTAAAAATATTTCATTATAAAATTAATTAAATCAAATTGATGGCAACCAATTATGCAGAATTATGTGCAGGTTGCCAGAGGAGGGAGTCAGGCTGCGCCCTGACCAAAGGCCTGGCGGAACAACTCTGTCTTGCAGGCCCTGCGGAAAGATGTCAGGTCTCGCAGGGCCCTAGTCTCTTGTGACAGAGCATTCCACCAGTTTGGAGCTGCAGCCGAGAAGGCCCTGGCTCTAGTTGAGGCCAGCCTAACCTCTCTGAGGCCTGGGACCTTGAGGATGTTATTATTTGCAGACCGTAGGTTTCTCTGTGGAGCATACCAGGAGAGGCGGTCCCGTAGGTACGAGGGTCCTAGGCCGTATACAAGGGGAAGATAATAAAAAGCAACAGTTTCACTTACAATGCATTTTCCTGAATGAACTCTGCTCCCCTTGTAGGCCATACATCAACATTCTAAACAGATATATACATTAACAGAATGTGATCCTCATGTGGAGTGTCCAGCTAGTGGAACAATCTTCATGGGTTCTCAACCAAACTTGGACCCTGCTCTGAGCACACACCAGGATATTATAAGAAATTGGGATATTGGCCAACTTCCATAACTTCATAAACCTTCTCTTTCTCTGAACTGCTAGGACTCAGCTAGATTGGTAAAGAAAAAGTGATCTATACGTGTTGTATATGCAGTATAACATTGTGCCACTAGATGGCACTGTTGGAGTCCTGTTTCTTCCTGCTGGATTTCCCCGTTTAAATTACCTGTTTAACGAAAATACTTCTTTGATGTGTCTAGATTTATCCCTAGTCATTCAGAGTTGGAATATCAAGGAACTTCCAAAGTCAGAGAAGGATATCATGACTTAGAAACTCCAGATCATTCAGAAACATAATCTGATCCAGAATGCAGCCATCCAAGCGAGACCTGTTGGAAGCTGGGTTGTCATCGTATTGGACATAATTATGGTACCAGCTGTGCTTTCAAAGGAAGTCAGAGTGCTGTCCAAGGAATGGAAGCTGATAACCAAAATAACCAAGCAAGGATCAGACAGCATTCTGAGAAAGAAAGAAGGGTCCCAGAACTCTGAGCCAGGAAATGGTTGTGAAGCACCAGCCCCACTGAGATAACATTTGAAGATATTAAGAAATACCTGTATAAACGGGTTGCGACTCCACTTTGCCATGCTGTTCATAAAGCGAGAAGAGCTGTGAGCCTTTCTCAAGCCAAGAGGAACAGAAGGGTCATGTTTAATATAATAATCAAGTAATCCATAGGCATTAGGACAAATAGCATACTCCAGATACACTTTCAAAGGGCAGAAGAGCTATCGTATTGAAATCAGATGCCGTGTACATCACACATAATTTCTTCCCGCACTCCACTTCTGTCCTGCTCTGCTTCCTTCTGGCTCTGGAGATACATCTGTTTCTCCTCCCTCAGTTGATATGATCCAGTTAAATCCAGGCTTTGGAGACACTTGCATGAAACATCCACGATTCCTTGATTTTTCAGAACATAAATCTTGCGACGAGCCTCACTATGTAGGCCTCTGTTATGAGATCATTTTCCCTATGAAATGCTATTCCGCCCCCCTTTGCAGCTATATTGAGACCCATGCAAACATAGCACTGTCAAAACTGATCTCCATATAACACACCAAACAATTGTTTCCCCAGAACACTGATGAAGAGAGTGAAAAGGGTAAGGAAAGGAAAAAAAGCTGCTAGCTAGGGCTCTTCAGCATTTTAACAGGCAGCTATGGCATAATTGGAGATCTCGAGAGAATGCAGACCCTGAACATATCAAGTCACAAAAGGCTTTGCTCAGATGGAGATTCTGAAAACAGGCAACCTGCTATCAACAAAGATGGTGTCCTGGGTGTCTACTGTATTCCCCTCTCCGAGCTACAATTCTCAGAGCAGTTTAACATTCCTTTTTTTCACAGAGAACTCTTGGAATTGTAGCTCTGGCAGGGGATAGGTGTCTGCTAACAACTCTCAGTACCCTTTGACTACAACTCCCAGGATTCTTGGGAGAAGTCATGACTGCTTAAAGTGGCATCATAGCTATCAGTCAAATCAAAAATTTAAAAAGGAATGGAAATGTTTTGAAGATTATATGTTAAAATATTGTTCTAAGGAGGTATGCTAATATGCCTAGAATAAAAATGTAAAGTATATCTATGATTTGGAAAAGAGAAGAGATAAAAGAAATACAAAGAATGATACATTTGGAGAATGCAAAAATAAAAGTGGAAATAGAGATTCAAAGAAGTTGAATTGTGGCGGAGGGAAGCTGTGGGTGGGAGGGGGGTATTATATGATCAGTATGTAATATTTGCCTTCAATATTTTTGGATTGTATTCAATCTATTTTTCTTTTTTTCTGTACTACTTATTTAAACAAAATAAATAAAAGTTAACATAAAAAAGTGGCATCATAGCATTTTAAATGTATGGTTCCCAACATTTCTCCAATGAAAATAGGGGCATCCTATTCCATCACCACCACCATTATCATCATCACCATCATTTTATTATTTATACCCTGCCCGTCTGACTGGGTTGCCCTAGCCACTCTGGGCGGCTTCCAATGTATATAAAAACATAGTAAACCATTGAACATTAAATACTTCCCTATACCAGGCTGCCTTCAGATGTCTTCTAAAGGTTGTATAGTTACTTATCTCTTTGGTTCGGGGGTCGCACAACTCCATACCCACCAACATTTTTCTGATGAAAACAGGGACACCCTAAGGAAAAGCAGGACATTCTGGGATCAAATCAGAAACCGGGATGGCTTCTGTCAACCTGGGACTGTCCCTGGAGGGTCTGCTTGGAGGGTCTGCAATAGTGTCACAGTGCCTCTACTTGAATACTGCCTACTGTGTTTAGGATCAGAGTCCTAACATTACATAGTTTTAAAATGGCATGGCCTTTTCCTCCATGAATTTGTCTAATCCCCTTTTTAAAGCCACCCAAGCTGGTGACTGTCACTGTATGTTGTGGGAGCAAATTCCATAGTTTAATGATGTGCTGTGTGAAAGAAACAGTTGCTGGGAACCACAGAAGGGAGGAGTGCTCTTGTGACTCTGTCCTTTTTGAGGACTTTTCACAAGCCCTTATCTGGGTGGCCATTGTGAGAACAGCAAGCTGGACATGTCTTTATGTTCTTCAGCACTTTATTTTGTCTGTTCTGAATCTCCCAGCATGCACAGCTTACTACAGAGTTGTTCTCAGTTTTATTCCCATTTATATCAGACAGGCAGTGAGGTTGTCTGGATCCTCCATAATAACCGAGTGTTCAAATTATGTATCATTTCCAGAGAAAATGGCTAGAGTGGAAGCAACCAGTAGCAAAATGGGTTTGTGTAGTATAAAGGACGTGTGGGGGGTTTTTTGGAGGGGGGGGATAAGGGATGACAATAAATCACTCATACTGTTGCATCCCAGTAGTATCTGGTTTTGAAACAGTTGAATTAATTAGGTTAATTCCTTTCCAATATTTAGAAGTTAGGAAGGCAGACTGAGACAAACCTCATCCTAAGTCTTCCAGGCATTTCTCTTCTTAATCCATTCCACTGGCGGGAGGGATTCATCTTACTTTGTTCAAAGAAAAGAAAAGGAAAAGGAAAGAAAAGAAAAGGTGTGTCAAGTTGGTTTGATGCTCTCTAACAATATGAAAATAATATTCCCAGTTCAGTATGGACATAGTTACACTAAGGAATAAAGCCGTTTCCCCAGCAAATACTGGGAATTTTAGTTCTGCGTATGATGGGCACTTGCTCAGTTAAAACAACCAAACAACATCTCACCAACGATATTTTCATGAAATCTGCAGCTGGCAGTTTATCTGTTGAATTATTGTAGTTTGAGCAGAAATATTATTACCAAGTTTTGACCCTGCCCCAAGCAGTTTTCCATTTGCCACACCACTTTCCTGCTCTTTGCCTTTGAATCGGAGCAAATTTCAATCCACAGAAAACCCAATTGACGTATGTTCTGATTCCACACACAAAAAAAAGAATAAGTTTTCCCAGGGGAAAGCAGCAGGGCAAATGGAAGTGTGGACTAGCACACCCTAGTTCTGAGAGTGGGATAAGGGAATCTCTAGCAGAGAAATATCAGTGCCTCACCAAACTACTATCCCTAGGATATTTTCAGTTAGAGTGGTATAAAACTAATATACGTTGGTAGGGCAGATAAGTCCAAGCTTCTGATTTCTCTAACATTTTCCCCAAAGGACCAAACTCTGATGCCATTGGCAGCGAGGCGTCATCTTTCCCAATGTGACAATGGGCTCTGTTACCTGCTATATACATTTCTACATATACATTCCTAAAACATGTACATGCACACACACACACACACACACACACACACCATGCACAGTTGTGTTTTTACAGTAGGATCTGGACTGCATTACATAAATTGTGTTTGACATGAAGTGCAGTTACAAATATTTCAAAACTGCGTGTGGGGAAAGCTCAAGAAACCCATTCCCATTGTTATCTCTTCACATTTTATTATTTTCACAACAGTACCAAAAGCTATGTAACTAAGACCAGATTAGCAATGGAAACTTTTTCTTAGAAACAATTCCCAAAAGATGCTTGCCCATAACTGGTCTGATAGGTATCTGAGCAAAATCAGCACAGTCCAGCACAAAATCAGCAAAAGTCCAGCACAGGAAGGCTTAGTTTGGAGATGCGTAGTTCCTAATGTTCCAAAGAACCAATAAACATTAAAGTTGTTGGTTTTCTTTTGCCTTCTATGCACATGGATGCTTCAAAAATCCTTATCTGCATTTCTCCTTGAATTTTGGAGTTTTGAATTGCTTGCTCTTGTTTCTGAAATGGAACTGATGTGTTAAATGAACCACCAAACAATTCTTCCGTTTTTGCATAACAAGGTCCTTGGAAGGTTTTTGTGTGGGTGTATTCTGCAACATGGCATTGATGCAATCAAGGAGCAGCCGAGGTGGATTTATAGTGGGCCAACTAGATATAATTCTGCCTTATTGGTTGTTCTGCAATGCTTCCTCAATGTTGCCCAATGTTTACCATCTGGAGGTGCAAATTGGTGGCATAGCAGATCAAAAGCAGGACAAAACAACAAGTGTGGAACATTGGTGGTTATAAAAAGTTGCAGGCTTTCAGCAGGAGGCTACAGGACATCGACTGACTGGAAATGAAGCTGTATGTCCACCTTGAAACATTTGTAGGTGTGGATGTCAGGGACTGGATGGATGCAGAGGAATGGTGGGAGGAACCAGCTGGGGAACCCCCAAGGGAAGAAGACTCAGACCCCAGGGATTGGTGGAGGGATGATGATGAGTGATCAGAGAGAGGAAACTGGGAGGTGTCTGAAGCTGAAAAGATAACAGGTCTTAATGAGCAGGGACAGTCTGTGGTGCAGAGAAGTCCAGAATAAGAATCAGTAGCTGCAGCAGAACAGTGGGAGGCCAAGAGGCAGAGATGTCAGGCTGGTGAGTGTCTCCCGCTCCTGCTGCGATAAGCTCCCCTCCCTCCTAGTCTCCCAGAACCAGGAGAGGCATGAAAAGGGTGGAGGAGAAATTAGTCATGCGGGTGCAGTCTCAGATTGCTTGGGGAAAACCCAGGAGAGGAAGGGACTTAGGCAGCTGTGGGATGGTGGGGACCTTCAGTCTCTGCAACTGCTTTGCAAGACATACCAAAGAAGAGTTGGTGTGCTCATTAGGTTTGACACTCCTGTACAGATCTGGGGTTTTTCATTTATTTTTAATGAAGCGTTAACTCCACTTGCTTTGTGTGATTTACAGCTGGGTCACTCCTGACAGTGAATGTACAGAAAGTGGGGTTGGTTGTAACCAACTCAGTACCATCAGAAGCAGAAATAATCATGAATGCACAACAAAAATGGCATCTGGATGGGGCATTTCTTATCAATTACTTGTTTTTCCCACCCCACAACAAGAACGTTACAAGCTTTTTCTGGGCCCACAGAAATCTTGCATGGAGGCACTGGATCAAAATAGCCTCATATGCTAGTTTTCCTGTCTACCTGCTGAGCCTTGCCACTCATGGAATGCTGCTCTGGAGGGGCTCCAGTCTCTGAGACTAGCTGTGTGTGTGTAAACATCAGACCAATCCCAACTCCCTGGATCTCAGCCTATTTATTGAACCCCCCCCCTTCTATTAAGGAGCTGAGAGCAGTATAACCGAGGTTGTGAACTTGCATATAAAAATGAGAAAGGATTGGCACCATACCTGATGGCCATTTAGCAGTAACATTTCAAACTGGAAAGAGGCTCCTACGCTTTTCCTGAAGGCTTCCTGCGTGGCAAGATATGTGAATATTACGGTATATTGACCACAGCCTGACTTACGAATGGAGCTTTACAGCTACCCAACTGAAGTACTGTATTTAGGAAAGGGATAACAGCTGCACTCAGTGGAGTTTTTATTGTCCTTTCAAGTAACTCAACCCAACAGCAGCAGCATTAAGCAAAGTGTCGTGGCAGAGCAGAGAGCAGTACGGCCCGTTCCCTGAGGTCATGCTATAAGTGCACAGTTATTTACCTTTCTGACTGCATTGTGCTCATCATACCTGTAGATGGTGGGAACTACTCAAAGACTGCACCCCATTTCTGTTTATAGGCATAATTCCTAAAAAGTATAAATTGCCTTGTTTTCCAGAAAAAAGGCACAACATAATTTATCAGTGGACTTGATTTCAGTCTGCTCTCTGTCCTAAAGAGTCATTTAACGTAAGTAAGGAACATGCCAAATGCACACACAATTTAGGAAAGACTTTAAGTCTATGAAAACCATTTGGAGTCACTATAGAATTGATAAATGGAGGAACTCTTACCCACAATCAGTACAATAATCCAAAAAAGCAACATTATTAAGCCTTTTTGGCAAACAAATCACCTTTAAAGGGATTTTGGAAAGACTTGGCTATCCATATATATAGAAAGAAAAGCTAAGAACCATACTGGAAGGATTGCATTAGTGAGCCACAGTGCTAACTCTTGGAAATGAATTTTGACAAGTACTCTTGCTCAGTGCTTTTAAAACTTCTACTCCGATTGTGGATACTCCTCTGTGTTCATTCAGTTAAGCAGAATGTTACAGGGAGTCTTCACAGAAGCAAGGAGTCACAGAAGCTTCAGCTGGGTCATAGGCGATGTATTTACAAGGAGTGGGATTTATAAGGCAGCAATCATGAGCAATAAGCACTGAGATTTAATGGGAGGAAGACTATAAGACAGCAATGGACTGGCTAGTGAGGAGCCAGGAGAAAAAGGAATTTCTTTGGAATGATACTGTGAATTTGTACAAGGAAGTGCGATGACAGCAGTTCCAGGTCTGAGGAACCTCTGTTAGGCCTTGGTGGACTTACCAGGCAGAACCATTCCAAATTTTGTCACTTTATTTCTGCAATTTTCTGGGTTAAGGGGGCTGCGTCAGATTTTTTCTGCAATCAAATAACATGGAAATGAGTCCTAAGTATGCACTATATTTCATAAGTTTTCCAGAAGTGGCTTTTATATCGTATGAAAGTTCAGATGTAATGTGGAAATCAACAGGGAAATACTGAGAAAATGAAATAGCCTGTCATATGAATACAGCTGTTACCAGATTCATGAAAGGAGGCAAATATAGAGGTTATCCCTGAAAGATCACTGTGTATAGGCCTATTTTGCTTTTAAACACAGACTCTAAGGGGGAAAGGTGTGAAATGAATAAGCTAAGTACTTTGAAAGGGAATACGCATTGTATGCTAAGTTTACATAAGCCAAGGTGTGGCCTGCTTACTTGACACACTGAGAAGGATTGTCCAGCTTTTCCACTGTGAACAAACCTGCAGATATCAATTGTGTGGACTGTGGATCTAAGGATAAGAAAAGATAAAAGTTTTGTTTTCCTGTGGCAATCAATATTGCTCTTTCATACACTTAATCTTTAACTATTTTAAATCTTTTGTTTAGAAGGCAGATTTAGCCCATTGCCATTTATAAACATGTTATATTCAAACAAGACACCTTAACTATAGCAGAAGCAGTTTCTTGATGCAAATCCATCAACAAAGAACTATCAGCATCTAGTCCAACATTATCAATGCCAGAAATGTGACAGTGGCTGCATTCAGATAGTGTTTTATTCAACTTCCCAGTGTTTCCTTACCTGATAATGTCCCTTTGCAAGGCACCGTGGGAATGTTCAGGGAGGCAGGAGAGGATATATTGTTTAATGATATCCCTCCTAACTTGCGTTAGCAAGTTCTATATCTAAGCAGAGTTTAAACATTCCCCTTTAAACGCACAGCGGTTTGCTTGTTGCAGGCTAGTTTTAGCTTCTAAATATAGGATTCCTGGTAAGATCCCTTTTTGTCCCTCTTAAAAAGAATAAACATGACAATCTTATTATGGTTAATATAGAAGTAGTTTACTCACATTCATTCAGTTCACAGTTGGATCCCTGAAGACAGACTTATGTTACAAAAGTATGGAAACGATGCCGTATGAGGAACGGCTAAGGGAGCTGGGCATGTTTAGCCTGGAGAAGAGGAGGTTAAGGGGTGATATGATAGCCATGTTCAAATATATAAAAGGATGTCACATAGAGGAGGGAGAAAGGTTGTTTTCTGCTGCTCCGGAGAAGCGGACACGGAGCAATGGATCCAAACTACAAGAAAGAAGATTCCACCTAAACATTAGGAAGAACTTCCTGACAGTAAGAGCTGTTCGACAGTGGAATTTGCTGCCAAGGAGTGTGGTGGAGTCTCCTACTTTGGAGGTCTTTAAGCAGAGGCTTGACAACCATATGTCAGGAGTGCTCTGATGGTGTTTCCTGCTTGGCAGGGGGTTGGACTCGATGGCCCTTGTGGTCTCTTCCAACTCTATGATTCTATGATTCTATGATTCTATATACACATGTGGAACTATCCCATAAGAGAGTTAGTTCCTGAGTGACTGCGAACAAGCAGTCACTTCTCCTCACACATAGAAAAACAAAATGGAGAAGAGCAGAAAGAGGGAGAGGTGTGTTCCCTGTCTTGCTCTTGTTCCCAGACAGAGAGAGGGCCAGATTAGACCATGCCCGCCTCTAGTCACATGCAGATGAAGTTTGTCCCAGCTCACAAGGAAACAGGAAGTTTTCTCCTGGCTGGTACAAAGCATCCCCTAGCATGTTCACTCTAGGAATGTTGTACTTGACTACTATGTGTTCCACATCCCACAGGCACATTCAAGGAAGAAAGAAAAGAATCAGGAACATAGTATTGGAAGTGCACCCTGCAGATGATGTGTTTGTGTGTGCTCTCAGGTTGCAGCCTGGTGACTGGATCCTGCTCCCACACTTGCAGTACATGAACCAAAACACAGCTGCCCATCAAAATTGGCCAAATTTTGTGGTGTAGCGTTGCATCCCAAAAATGTGCACAGAAATGCATATATTGTATTGGGGGAAGCATACATAAAAATGCATATAAGAAGCTCACTTGTCAATGTAGTTCTGGGACTAACCCTCTGGCCAGATCCAGTTCCAGACCCTGGTCTACACTGACCACCAGCTGCTCTCCCCAGTTTATTTGACTAGTTGTAAAGGCTTGCATTATCATTTTTTCCATAAGATTTTATTAACACTTTTTCATAATACAATATGATAAAAGAAACTAATCTTAAAAAAAGAAAAAGAAAACATAGAATCTTCTCTCAAAGGTAGCTCCTAACCCATGTCACTTGCAGATAGTGGACACTCACAGTTCTCACCTGGGAGCTTTCCTTTCTTCTAGTCTCTCACCCTGGGAGATTTTCCCTTCCCTGCCTCACACTCAGGTCCTTCCACCAACCATCCACCACCTTTATGTGTGTAATCCTTGGAACCCAATAATGGCCCAGAGGCCTGCATATTCCAGTCCCCAACCAACTCAAGCAGTAGCGATGGAAAAGATGTGGCTTGGATGCTCCAGGGAGAAAACATCGGTTTGCACTACCTCTTTTCTATAGGTAAATTACAGCACAGTCCTGTGCATGTCTGCTCAAAAGTTCAATGGGACGTAAACCCAGGTAAATTTTACAGGATTAGTCACGTTACTGTCAGCTATTGAAATGCTACGCCAAATCAATCAGGGTTAAATTAAGAAGCAACATTTGCTAGATCTATTTCAGCGACACGTATATTGGCAGTAGGGATTCAACCATCATCTCTAAAACAGTATTAAGTTTTATAGTTTATAGTTCATGTTCAGATGCAGTTTCATTGTGGTGCATGTTTGGACTGCAGCGCTTTGTTTTCCAGAGCAAGTGATAAGATTAGACTACAAGCGGAGAACTTTTTACTGGCCTTGTGCTCAAGAACGTCATGTCTGATTTTGGAACGACGAAAATGTGGAAGCTAAGCTATTTATTCAAGAGAGTGAATGGGAGAACTGGTGAATGTGAATGTCACAGGCGCTTGTGGTTAGAATTTCAAAGTAACATTCCAGTTTCCTGTATGCTTTCTTGCAGGAAACTGATTAATTTAGAAGCTTGACTTGTGGGCTGTTTTTTAAAAAATATCTGCCACATCCCATACTTTGCTGTCACTTGCTAAAAAGTGGCCTTTCTTCTGGCTGTAGAAATGACTCCTTTCTGATTCCTAGATTACAGAATCTAGACAGTAAACTGGTCACACAGGATAGTGTGATGAGATTCATGGAGCTTTTATTTCTAATACCAAATCTATCCGGTCTGGTACACCATCAGTTTATGAGAGCACTGTTCTTTCCCCCATGAACCTCTTGGAAACCCACCATGATACTGGAAGATGAAGGTATAATTCAGAGAAACAAGACCAGGAAGGGTCTTTGCTTCATCTCTTAGCTGCTTGCTTATAATCCCCAATGATGCAAGGTATACACTTACTAAGTGCACTAAGCTGTGATCTTTGCTAGGGATCAATGGACATAACTGCAGATTCAAGGAAACATTTAGATAAAACTGTGCGGAGAATTCATGACAATGTGCTTCTGGAGCAGATGATAGGAAGACAAACTGGGATACTGAGGGGTCTGCCGCTTCCTCTTAAAGTATTGTGTACGATCTAGGCTGGTGAGGGAATGGCCAGGTGACCTCTTCACCATGTGCACATTTGATTTGAGCTGACAATTTTATTTTTGTCAAGGATTGAGCATGTGGCCAAAACCAGGTAACCTGAATCCCTGACAATGCCTCTGTTATGCTGCAACATCCAGTCTTTATTTTGATTATACCTACAAACACCTTTGGCATGCAAAGAATATTCTCTGCCACTGAGCTGTAGCCCCTCAACATTCTTCTGCATCACATGGAGTGTACAGAGAGGCTTTGTCTCAGCCCATGCCAGGGGTGGACTTGGGTAATCTTTGGTAGCATGGTGCCCTGAATGAGCCCAAAATTTGGCATCCCGAAATGGATCTTCTCAGTGATGGATCTTCTCAATTTTGCACGCCCTCGGCTCAGCACCCTGTGCGTGAGAATTGCCCACAGAGCCCTAAATCCAGCACTGCCTATTTACATGTTACACATGGGGGAAAAGCCCCATGTGTATGACATGCAGATAGTTTGGTCGGTGAGAATGGAAATCTTGCCCTTGACCAGTTTCTGGTTTGCACGGGCTACAGCCCTTCATGAATCTAGATATAAATGCCCTATTCAGGCATTCAAGGATACACATAGTGGGAGGCGAAGAGCCTGCCACACTCTATTGTACTTTTGAGCATTCCTTAAATATACAGGGTGTTTTTTTTAATTTTATTGTTAAAATAGTTCATCATTAAATCCATAAATATTACAGATATACAAGCATACAAACATACATTTCATACAATCCTTAAAAGTGTTCAAACATACTTATACTCAATCCCACAAATAATTCCTTTTCCCATCACCATCCACCACCCCTCACCCCACCTTTGTGTTAGACTTCCAATCTACTCAATTGCAATTTCTTTCCACTTCTATTACTTTCTTTCACACACCTTTAGCCTAATTTCATAATTCTTTTTCTATTACACATTGTTATCCATCTTATTCAGTATTTCAGTGTTTGAAATGGAACTTGTTTATTCTGATAGGAGTTCTGATTTTTCGATATGGTTTTGCAAGTATCTTTTAAATACCTTCCAGTCCCTATCTATCTTCTCTTTTGAGATCCTTCCAAATTCTCCCATTGTTTTGGATATATTGTAGTACTCCAATAATTTGGCAAGCCACTCTATTTTTGTTGGTACAATACTACTTTTCCAGTTTTTCGCAATCAATAGCCTTGCAGCTACTGTTGCATATAAATATAAGGTCTTGTCTTCTTCCTTTAGGATTCCTGGTACCATTCCCAATAGAAATATAGAGTTTGAATGCTTTAAAAAGGGTTCTTGTGTTTCCAAGATTCCACTACAGCAAGATACAGGGTGGCAATATGCAAATGAAGAGGCGGGGCCCAGCAGTTGGCAATGAGTCACTGGCTTCTACTGAATTCTATAAGACAAGAGTTGAAATCTGCAACATGTTTGAGAAGAGGCACTCAGGTTGTGTTCAGCAGGGACCCCATGCCTGAATGTGCTTTTTTCTTTTACTTTCCCCCCATAAAAATGAATGGCTGAGACACTCACATCTGAAAGATACCGTATTTTACACCCTATAAGACACACTTTTCCCCCTCCCAAAATGAAGGGGAAATGTGTGTGCGTCCTATGGGGCGAATGCAGGCTTTCGCTGAAGCCTGGAGAGCGAGGGGGTGGTGCGCACCGACCCCTCTCGCTCTCCAGGCTTCAGGAAGCTATCCGCTAGCTGTGGGAGACCCAGCTCTCCCAGGGCTAGCGGAGAGCTTGCCTGCACCCAGAAGCTTGGGGCGCGCTAAGCTCCGCACGCCCCAAGCTTCGGGATTAGCGCAGCGCACCGGGGGGGGGGGAATAATTTTTCCCCTTTATTTTCCCCACAAAAAACTAGGTGCGTCCTATGGGCCGGTGCGTCCTATGGGGCGAAAAATACGGTATGTAATTTGCTCTTAGGAATACAGGATTGTATCCGGTGTTAGGCATATTCAGAAGAAACCTATTGCATTCATTCATTCATTTATTTGTTACATGCCGTTCCAAAGTTGCTTAGGGCAGGAAACAACAAAGCAGCAAAACAGTGCAATTAAAAAATAAAATAAAATTTAAAGCATTAAGAACTTCTACAAATATTTAAGTACAGTCACACACTCACCTCTAATAATTTCAAGGTTGACAGGAAGACCATCTTTCAGGCATCAAATGCCTGGATGAACAGGAATGTTTTAAATTCCTCCTGAATGTTTTTAATGATGCAGGTGTAAATAATGTTAAGAATTAATGGACATAACTAACTTAGGTCCATTAATCTCAGTGGATCTTCTATGGGTGGAATACAGTTAGATGCAATCAACTGTTGCAACGGAGCCAAATTATTTCACAGAAATTATAATCAGATGCACAAGGCCTCCAGCTGTTCCTAATTTATGTAAGTGCGGGGAAGAGAGGAAATTTGACTGTTTAAGTTCCAGAGAAGATCAAGTCACAACATCCACTCTGATGCTCAGTAAAGAAACTGCTTAACTTCCCATCTTCTCACTAACCAAATTTGACAATTTTAAAACCATCTTGAATCTCAAGCCTACTGACTGCCATAGATCACACTAATAAGATGGAACAGGATGGGGCATATGATGCCAGTGAGTTGATGAGTGCTGTTTTGAAAGACCCATTAACGAATGGCAGCTTTTTGCCAAAATGTTGTTAATGTCCCCAGAAGTCTGAAGACACTGAAGACAACGGTGTGCTATTTTTTTGTGATGAAATATCTGCTAAATTTTGTGACAGCGTCTGCTAAATCCCTATAATTAGCATGGGCCCCTGTTAAATGTCATGGGGTATTTGATGAAACAGGGCATGAACTCTGTAGCAACACTCTGGGGATCTGTAATGCTATCCAGCGTGACGTTTGGAATTTAACTACTAGATAGGGTTTCCTTATCTAGGAAACGCAGGGGAGAAAGGCATTTGTCCAGTCTAATGACCCCTGTTAACAGATTTATGCCCCTCCCTCAATACCGACTCTGTCCCCTCCGCCTCACACCAAACAAATGCGTTATCGAGTTAATCAAACAACATTCCAAAAACCAGAAACAAAAATGAAGAAAATAACCCAGTTTGGTTATATCTTATTGCAGGTTTGGTTATTAATATATATGGAAAGAAAATAGAAATCTTATAGTTACATACACACACACACACACACACACACACATACACACCATATGCATAGGATACAGTTTGGTATATTGCATATATCCATGCACAGACACACCTATCTGTATGTATACTGCTGTTGTGTTGCCATGTAGCGCATTGCAGTTCCTGGACCATAGCTCAGATTCAGAGCACATGATTTGCATGCAGAAGGCTGCATGTTCAATTCCTGCCATCTCCTATTAAAACGGTCTTGGGTAGGTGATGTGGGAAAGACCAGGTTCTGTCTGTGGAGCCTCCATCACTGGGTATAGAATACTGTGGGCTGCATATGTTTCTATACATGGAGGGGATTACGAGGGCTTCCAGTGAGACTGTGGATTTATATACACGAGCTCCTGAGGTACAGGGAAACAGGCCCAGTGTCACCATGTTGCCCTCAGAGGGGTCCTGAGCACCATGGTGTCTTTTTCTTCATTTTCAAAAAATGTGGGGTGCACAGTCTTCAGAGGACTGCTGGGCCGGACAGCTGGAGACACTACCATATTAATTTCACCCCTAATGTCCCTGGGCCCCACCTGCAATGTAGCAGCACTTTACAACACTATGCTAGCACAGGGCCCAGAGGTATAATGGGGAAATTATTGTGCTGGCAGTTCCAGTCTCTTGACCTGGCAGCGCAAGGCTTTGGATGGCCCCGAGAGAAGAACCAGTCCTTTCAGCTCCACCACTTGTCCCCACTGCCATGACCCACTGCTGCTTTCCCCTGTCACCTAGTAAGCTTGTGTGGGTGCACCAGCCAACTAGAGGGAGGGCTGCAGCCTCCAGGGTTGTGTCTGTGGGTGCCACTGGCCCCCTCAAACAAGGCTTTGGCCCTGTAGAGTGAGGTATGAATAAGGCTTTGCACTAAACTAATGCTAAATAATCTCTCTTGGTCGCTCTCTTTGCAGGCAGTAAAGGTACTTGTGCTTTCCCAGTGTTTAGTTTACCTGGAATGAAGGACAGTGGAGACTCTGGTCTCTGTAAGGTATTCACAAACTGAGCATAGGATGAAGGAGCTCACAGCATTAACATTCCAACATATATTGCCTCCTCATTAGGTTCCCGGGGAAATCCCCAAGCCATAGCTTTGGGTTCAGTCTGGAGCAAGACAACTCTCTGTTTCTCCAGCATCCAGCATCAGCCAAAACTCATACCTGCCATCATATTGCTCTCCTGCGTAGGCTGACATAACATCCAGCCAGGTGAGGAGGGAAAATACTCCACCCCCATTTGTCTCTATGGCAACAGAGTCCACTCTTTAAGATGCTGCTGATGGGTATATAGCTTAACAGATGAACTGGTTTGGCAGGTTCAGCAGATTGTCTTTTCTAGATTCAAACCTAACAGATACAGGATCACAGGCCTGAAAGGGACCCAGAGGACTACATTCCCTTCGGAGAAAGCTTCCAGGGACAACATTCCCGTGGTGGGTGGGACCATAGACAAAAATGGATAGACCAATGGATGTTACAGACTCTTAGCTTTGTACTGGAGGCTACATTTTAGCCATGCAAAAGTCAGAGGATTTACACACCCAAACAAAAACTTCTCCATCCTCCATCTAGGCAAGCAGTGGGCTCATTACTGTGCAAGGACACATTCTAGCCAGGCAAAAGCACTCAAGGATAGCATGGAGCAGGGCTGGAAAGGAGGGTGTATGGAGAAAGTCCTAAGGACTGGATTAAGAGAACTGGAGGTCTGGATTTGGCCCCCGTGCTTGAGGTTCCCGACTCCTGATCCTCAAATGCTATATACTACACTGTCAAATTTTGTAGTGAACAGGAGAGAGAGCGCTTTAAAACATAAATTATTATTTGTATTGTTTACAGTTGAAATAAGGCACAGATCTGGCTTGGGACAAATCTACCTGTTACGATTCTGTCCTAATTATGAACTGTAGTGTAGCAGGCAGAAAAATAAACAAACCCCTAACTCTCCAGGCTCCAATCCAGAAGATTCAACACATTGATGTCTATAGATATTTGGTTTTAGCGTTCCTAACACTGAGTTGGACTGGCCTCCAGGCTGATAATTTACCAGGTGAGCATAATGGGCTCAGTCCACTGGAATCATCTTCTGCACAAGCCCTGTTTAGAACAGGACCTGTACAGAAGTTCAGGCGGATTGTGCCATCTGTCAGTAGGAAGAGCTCACATAAAACTTAGGTAAGAAAAAAAGTTACCTATTTTACCAAGGACTTATTCCGAGATTAAACGTAACCTCAAAACAAATAGGTTCTGTGAGTTTATGCTAACTAGTCTAATTAATCTTCATGTTTGATCTTTGGACTAATACGTTGAACTAATTTGGGATTAAAAGATTACAAGTAACATTTTGAGTTGAAAGCTGTTACATGCCTCATGTCAACACTGCGGTGACAGAATTAACCCCGGAAGCCCTTTGGATTCCACACACTAGATGCTGCTGCTTGAGCAGAGTTAAGGCGACTTATTAGTGAAGGCATTATAAAGTGCTCATCCTGAAATGTTAGATGCTAAGAGTACAATGCCAAAAGTCAGACACTTCAGGTTTTGCTGATTGTATCACCAGCATCATAACCATCCTCCTGCATCATCTTGGATTTCTTATCCACTCTTCACCATAAGATTACAACCATATAAAAATACAATAACAAAATTAGTTAAAACAGTCTGCAAACACCACTGTTGTGTTCCATTCGGAAAAGGTTTTTTAAAAATGTTTTCCAATTGTAATGTTTTTATTTGTTTATAAATTTGTATATTCTATTGTGGTAACCCACCCTGGTACCTCAGAGTGGGTGGCAGGTTTAAAAAAATCTTATAAATAATAGACAAGTAGATAGCCATTCCTATTCTCAGGAACCCTGATAATGCAGGGTTCCTGATTACAGGGAGGTTTGTAAGCATGTACAAAGAAGTGAAAGTGCAAGAAGAGCTCTGCTGGATCAAGCTGGTGGCCCAACTAGTTCACCATCCTTTTCTTCTAATGGCCAACCAGATTACAGAATCACAGAGTTGGAAGTGACCACAAGAGTCATCTAGTCCAACCCCCTGCAATGCAGAAGAAGAGTTTGGATTTGATACCCCGCCTTTCACTCCCTTTAAGGAGTCTCAAAGCAGCTAACATTCTCCTTTCCCTTCCTCCCCCACAACAAACACTTTGTGAGGTGAGTGGGGCTGAGAGACTTCAGAGAAGTGTGACTGGCCCAAGGCCTCTCAACAGCTGCATGTGGAGGAACGGAGATGTGAACCCGGTTCCCCAGATTACAAGACTACCGCTCTTAACCGCTACACCACACTGGCTCCACACTGCAGGAATCTTTTGGCCCAACATGGGACTTTAACCCATGACCTTGATATTAAGAGTGTCATGCTCTACCAATTGAGTTATCCCAGATGCCCAAGCAGGACTTAAATGCAGCAGCAGTCTTCCCACTTGTGATTCCCAGCAACTAGAGACTATTTGCTCTTGGAATCCCCTTTCAGACCACTCTTCTGAATATAGACAGGGATAGAGATAGAATTAGAGAACTGCAGAGTTGGAGGGGACTCCATGGATCATCTTCTAGTCTAATCCCCCTGAATGGAAGGAGCAAGGCAAAAGTTCTGCCCCCAGGCTACCTACCTGCTTTGTGCCCTCACATGTTCTTTGAATGCCTGAGGAGATGTATCATAACAATTAAAAACAATATGAAATTAATAAACGAGAACAGCAGATCAAAAAAGGACACATCCTATGGATGCTGGAAATCATCCAGTCTAAGGACACAAACACGCCTTCAGGTAACAGTGGAAGACCCACAAAGGTGAGACCTCAGTTAGGGGTTTCACAATCTGGACACTGCAGATAAGGCCCTTTCCCTCCATTCCACCAGCTGTTCTTCAAATGAGACTCACAAAAGGCTTCTCCTATTGACCTTAGTGAACAGGCAGGATCATACAGGAGCAAAATGCCCAGTGTGGGTAATACCATTATACAGTTTAGTTACTAGGTGGCCCTGGTCTCATTTGTACCTGGGCAGACTTCTTATTTAAGAGATACAATAAAGTTCTTGTCTAGCTTTGTGTCATCCTAGCCTCCCATGACAGCCCTTTAGGTATTCTGGTCTCAAGCTGTTTATGGCTTTGTTGCTATACAATAAATAAACTACTACTACTACTTAGGGTTTCCCCCCCAGAGCTACCAAAACATTTGGCATAAATCATGCATTAAGCATTTCCCCATAAACCAAATGGACAAATGGGTCTTGATGTTATGCACTTCTTTCCATTAAAGCTGCGAGTCCCCCTGATGATTTATTGCTTGGGTTACTTCTCTGAATTACTGCTTAACCTCCTTTATATTAAAAAGGGGGACAGGATATTGGAGTTTTCTTAAAGTTGGGAATTACTAATGGCCCAAATAAGATGATTCAGACATGTTTTATTATACTCTGTCATGAACCATGCATTTTTTGCACGGGAAACCAATGATTAGTCCAACTTGGGTCACATAACTTGGCCAAATCAAGGAAGGTTTTGAAAGCTAAATAACAGAATTAATAGTAATGCTTATTTTATTCTTCTGGATTCATGGAGTGCAGTCATTGTTTGGTGATTCTTGTAATTTCTTGAAAGAGAAGCAGGGAGGGTATATGCTTCTATTTTGAAGAGCACACTTGAGTACTTTATGAGGTGATGATAGCAATTTAATACCAGATGCTCTTTGCAACTAAAATTTAAGGAAACATACCTTACCTCAGGGAGAGAAGAACAGTACTTGGATACAATATGTCAGTATCTTCAACTAAATCATTGCCATAAAATTACAATGTTTTCTGCTAATACCTAAACTATTTTGCTGCTTTAGCTGGAACATGTTCTTATTCTTTCCTGTTCCAAATGGAAACGCATTGTGTCATGCGCTTTGCATTCATAAATACTTAACTTCTGCCACCTAACTTCCTATATACATATTATTCAATGACTCCTTCTGAATCATTCACTAAGGTGGGTAGGGAAATCTTATCATTTTACTCATGAAAGTGAAAGTCTTTGTAGTGCTGGTTATTCCCAATGTGGCTCAAGTTGCTAAACAAAATCTACTCAGCAACAAGGGGATGGGGTAACTGGTAGAGCAATCCAGTCTCCCCATCAGTCTGTGTGGAGTTTGGACTGAGTGGTGGTGGACTTTTGGTGGCCTGCTGGTGGGGGGCAACAGTGGTGGACGTTGGGGTCTCTCTAATTTCAGTGATGCTCTGAGTGATGCCAAAATTCAGTGCCCTCACCTCTCACCTTCCATTCGACCTCACAGTTGTGGCACCTCTGAGGCTCCAGACCCAGTGTTACCAAACTGGTTGTATTCCCCTAAATCTGCCTCTGGGGCCAGCTCAAAAATGGAGAGTTCTGAGACTTGGGAAGAGGCAGCACTGAGGTGATGCCATGAGGCCTGATCTGTACTTAATAAATGTGCTAGTCTGGACTGGTGAAGGGATCAGGCCCAATCTTGCTGCCAATTCTACCTTCTACTCCTGGTCCACCACTCGCACCCTAATGCACCAGAGTGGTGAAGCGAGTTCTCCTTCAACAAATATTTCATGTCTTCTAGCTTGAGGATGCCTAAGTTTGATAGCCCCTTTCTTGGGTTTTGATGGCTTCACTGATCGTAAGGTTCAGTAGTTATGAGTCTCATGACACTTCTCAAAACATACATAAAATATATGAGCCAGGAAAAGCAAGGACCAGGCAAAGCTTGGCTCTGAAGAAGCTTTGAGTCACATTATGTAGCCTAAGAAAGTGGGTTGCAGGAGATTCTGTCTGCCTAGCTTGGCAACCTTGGAAGTCAGACAATTGTACTGAAATATAGCTGCCATTAGAAAGATTAAGGATGCTTCAGACACATTAAAATTGGTGAAGTGGTGGCCCTTTGCTGTATCTCTTGTCTTTATTCCATGGAGTCAGGCTTCCCTTAAGAACAAAATTGGTGAGCACAATAATCTCAGGTGTTTGGCATCCAGGCTCCCCGACAGCTCACATTTCCATTAAAGCCCAGGAGAAGACATCATGATGTAACTCCTCCCATGGTGCTTTTCCAGATCTCGAAGTATGGGAAGCCATGGAGGCTGCAGAATGCTGGACAAATGGTTAATAGAAAGAAAAAACGTCTCCACCCCCACCATTCTACCCAGACACTGAGGTCCAGCGCCAAGGGCCTTCAGGCGGTTCCCTCACTGCGAGAAGCCAAGTTACAGGGAACCAGGCAGAGGGCTTTCTCGGTAGTGGCACCCATCCTGTGGAATGCCCTCCCACCAGATGTCAAAGAGAAGAACAACTACCAGACTTTTAGAAGAAGCCGCCCAGAGTGGCGGCTGGAATTCTAAAGTAATTTTAGAATTACGATGAGGAGATTTCACCCCTCCCATACCCAAGAATCTCCTGATCATCTCCTGATGGTCTCTGCTGACTCTCCAGAGAGTAGGAGGTGTGTCCTGCCTATCTACTTATTCTGCCCAGCAACATATCTGTGTGTGAGAGAGAGAGTCAGTCAGTCAGTGTATCGGAGAGAAAGAGAGTGCCTAGAGATAAGATTGCTGCTAAGAGCAGCTGCAGACTCTCAGTGTAGCATTGATTTATGCTTAGAATATTCAGCTCTGTATATAGTTTTGTATCATAGTTGTAGTTACAGAATAAAAGGAAGATATTCTACAGAGCTGCTCTCCGAGTGGTTTATACTCTGCAAGACTCTGCAAAACTCTGCTGCGCAACGACTGTAGTATTGAGACAGTGAATCCGGTGCTCTCAGCTCTAAGCTGTGAGTCCACAGCACTGTGACCTGTTCCTGTGAGAAAGGAGGTCTCTGGCGGTGCTACCCAGCTCGCCTAGCCCAGTCGGGGTTGAGGTGCAAGAGTCCAGTTGGTGCACTGGCTCTAGGGCGATGCTGACAGTCTCCACCCCCACCATTCTACCCAGACACTGAGATCCAGCGCCAAGGGCCTTCAGGCGGTTCCCTCACTGCGAGAAGCCAAGTTACAGGGAACCAGGCAGAGCGCTTTCTTGGTAGTGGCACCCATCCTGTGGAATGCCCTCCCACCAGATGTCAAAGAGAAGAACAACTACCAGACTTTTAGAAGAAGCTGCCCAGAGTGGCGGCTGGAATTCTAAAGTAATTTTAAAGCACACTGTGAATGTGGCAGAAGATAGAAGCCTCTTTTGTGGGGGAGAAAACTTTTTGGGAAACTGGAGGACAGATTTTGGCACGGGATTACTCAACATCTAATTATGAAGGCAAAACAGAATAAGGGCAGTGCTTAATTCCCTCATTCTGGAGCATTATGTACAAAACAATGGCGCTTGATGGGTATTGGGAGTGCAATTTGTGCCACTGATCCATACACCTCATATTTCACACCTGTTCATGCCTTTGTCTCCCCCACCCCATTGTCAAAATGCCACCTAACGTTGCACCTTAAGAACAGGGTGCTGATGTTTGGGCTGGGCTGGGTGTGTGGAATCTTGCCTCCAGACTCATTTTCTCCACACACCAGTGCTCTATGCATCACTTTACATAAATGACAGCAAATACTGCAACTGAAGCCTATAAGAGAGTTGTCTATATGGTCTTCTGAAGATTTTACCTAACCGATGTTTGAAATGAATATCATTCATCAGACAATTAACCCACTTTTCCAAGGTTGAGTGTTCTTATTATATTTAAAAATAATTATACACAATGAGTATGGTTCATTGTCCTGTCTACAGAATCCTTTTGCACTTGTGGAGTTTCCTCCTAATCATATAAAAGTACTGTACTAGAATACACCTGATTGTACAAAGTTGCTGGACAACAGCCATAGGTTACAATCCTATAAACAATTATGAGGAATAAGACCCATAGAACTAAGTTGGACATAAGATTGACCTAGTGAATTTATTTAGACTGCCACTCTTTGCTCTTTATTCTGCTCCAAGAATGTAGAATGCCCATAATCCCATTCTTAATGACCATATTGCTCTTTCTTATGAACTTCAGGATCATGAGCAGAGAAGAGAAATTGTATCTCTGAAGTGTGAATTGGAAAAAAAGTTTCAGATTTATTGCTTTGTATCTTCTAGGTACGATGGTACTTATTTTTCCTCATGTGCCATTTAGAAGTTCTTAAATAAAGGACTCTTATGCCTGCTAAGGGAATTGACACAGTTCACTAAAATAATTTCATTCCACTGGATAGCAAGGCATGAAAAGCTGTAGTTCATCTTTTCATTCATACCACGGTCTGCCAGGGTATTAAATAAATTCCCCTCCCTCTTCCACTAAGTGGTTGGCATTTACTCAGTCTTCAGTGCTGAAGTTACTTTAAGTACCGTTTGAGTTATTAACTCCCCCCCTTATTTGGATTTATATTGAAAGTTGTCATAAACTACTGCAAGTTGAAAATGGTGTCTGGAGAAATCCACATTAAAAGCATTATTTTTTCTGAAGTATACATCATTATTCTTGGTCTTGCAGTGGCATCCTCTGAAGCCAAAATAAGTCCTCAAGAAGAAAATAAATCAATTATGGCAAGATTATCTCATGGTGGTTGTTATATTAATATGAGAAACCCCAAAACAAAGTTTAGGCATCAAAGTCTAATCAATAAGTGAAAATCACTTTCTCATTTTCTTCCACTAGAAGAATGTTTATGTTCATTTATTTATTAAAAATCATTTGTATACTGCCTTTCATTTCAAGCAGAACAATAAAATAGGCAGGACATAACAAAATACAACACTAAAAACATATAAACATATATCAAAATTTATAAATGTGTTGGAAAAGCCAAGACAGGCGAAAGGAGGTACAGCTTCACACAGTCAATAGCTAAACGTCAATCAGGACAATCAAAAGGGATGCGGGTGGCGCTGTGGTCTAAACTACTGATCAGAAGGTTGGCGGTTCAAATCCACATGACGGGGTGAGCTCCTGTTGCTCCTAGCAGTTCAAAAGCACACCAGTGCAAGTAGATAAATAGGTACCACTGCGGTGGGAAGGTAAATGGCATTTCTGTGTGCTCTGGCACTTTTCACGGTGTTCCGTTGTGCCAGAAGCAGTTTCGTCATGCTGGCCACATGACCTGGAAAGCTGTCTGCGGACAAACACCGACTCCCTTGGCCTGAAAGCGAGATGAGCACCACAACCCCATAGTCACCTTTGACTGGACTTAACCGCTCAGGGGTCCTTTACCTTTTACCTTTTTTATCTATTTCACAGGCAGAGAGAGTATTGTTACAAGCTACCCCATTCTCCATGAGCTGTGCAAGATTCCAGGGGTTGCAGGCCTGCTTACCAAAGCCTGTGTTCCCTTTTGGGACAATGAATCACAGCCGAGTCTGTGGTGACTTTATGAAATATGGTTTCTTTACACATCTATACAGCCCGAGTCTGGATGGAGAATGTGCAAAGCAGTCACATCTCAAGAGAGTCCTGTTCCTACCATTGCTGCAGCCTCCAATTCCAAGAGATCCCAAGCATCACATCTAACCCCCTCTGCAGCATAAAACCAACTGCCTGCCTCATGCTCTGCCCACCCCACCCCCGCTTGCAAAAGATACATCTTTTTCCAGCTTGCTTACCTCATAGCGCAGTTCTAAAAACCTCCCCTTCCCAACTCTGGAGCTGTATTTTGCTAATTACACCCTGCTCCCTGTGGCCAGCAGAGATTCTTTCACCTTGGTGAAGAATTTACTAAAGCCAGGAATTAGCAGTGTAAAAATACTGGCTGGACTTGGGTTAAACTATTCTCTCCTGTGTTCCTGTTCCCAGTTGAGGAAAAAAGACCATGGTTTTGTCATATTTGCTTGCCTTGCGTAAGGGACAGTGGAATTTGCTGTCTATGAAGAAAGGTCACACTACCTGACGAGAAATAGTTACGTTATGCTTCTAAACCATCTGCACTGTCTCTTTCTTTTCCTCAGGAAACAGCAGTAAATTATTTCTGGATCTTCCAGATATATATTTTTTTAAATCTCAGGCTACTTCTGCTTAACTGTAAACCGTATAGGAGAACAGACATTTCCAATATTAGATCCAGCAGCAAATATATCAATGTGGACTTGCCTGTCAGATTTGAAATGCAAATGTAAAACTTACACTGGACAGAATGTTCATTTGCATTACAAATACATCACCTCTTCTGCATAAACAATCATCAGATGTTAACATAAATTGCAGGGGGGACAGAAAAATGCTCAAGGGCAAATTAAGACGTGTGTGTGTGTGTGTGTGTGTGTGTGTGAAAAAAATGTGTTGTTTAAAACAAACAAACTTGGGTTTTTAAGCAAAGGTTTTTGAGTGCTCACAGATTATAGGTTTTTGGGTCCAGAGTAATTGGCATCACAATTATATATGCATGATTTATAAAGAAATCCTATTAATTTCAGTGGAATGTGGGGATATATATATATATATATATATATATATATATATATTCCTAATGAAAATGTATTGGTATTTTAGTACAATTTCCTTCAATTAACATTTTTTATATACAGTTTTGACTAATTTCCGCAAGCAACTTGCCCTAATGTAATGTATCCTTCTGTGTTGTTTTCACTAATATATTCATTTTTAGGTGCACTTTCCCCTAATTTATGTATTTTTATAAGCATTGTTGGGTTTGAGAACTATATTGGTAAATTTGGATAAGTGTGAGTTATGTTTCAGTTTGCATATTGATTTGAAAAGTGCAAATTTGCCTTTAAATGTGAACTGAATTGACTTCAATTTGCCCCTATCCCAAGAAGGATATTAGCATAAACTAAAAGTCTTCTGCCTAATTTACCGGTAGTTGTGCCTTGAGTTTTCTGTGGGTATTGTCTTTGCAACTCTTCTGTCTGTAGGTTGTTTCTGATGCATTATATATAATTTGCTAAGTATTTCAAGTTAGTTGACAGAATATGGTTATTCAAGGATTTTGACTCAAAGATTATATATTCATTGAACATATTTGCTATGTTAAGCATAAAAGAGCAATTCCATTCTTATCAAAAGGTCACTTATTATTTTAGACTTTGAATGATTTTATATTACTTAATTATTTTCCTTTTAAAATGGCTGGGGGTTCTTATATGATTTAAATAGTCTTCTTTTTGTAAGGTCATGCTTTATTTATTTCCAAATGCATACTCCAGTTTTGTTTATAAAAACAAACAAACCTCAAAGCAGTTTACAAAAAAAATAAAACAGAATGAAAGCAGCTCAAATTCATAAAATAAATTTCATACAGAATTTAAAGCTATTTGGCAGAAATAGTATGTAAAGACTGACTTGAATTGAAAGCACATAGCATTCCCATTAAAAAACTTGCAGGCAACGAGAAACCGATAACAGGTTTATAAATATTTGCAAGGGATTATTTTTCACTGGTTCCCTCTGTCACTTCAAAGGACAAAGATGGACATTTTTACCAGAAAAAGCGCAATAACGCTTGACTGTTGGAAGGGTAAACACTATTTTAATGAAAAATGGCACCAGTCTTCCACAAAAACAAACTTGAGTTTGTCCTGTGCATATTTCACATTAGATCATGCAGAACTCTTGTGATCTAACTTCCCATAATGAAACAACTAGTGAATGAATGAATCAAGGCTAGCTTTAATCACTATCCTTTGCATTATTAAAAAAAAAATCCAAAAAAGGATTATGGCATATGCTTTTGAAAAATAAGTTTTAAAAAGAATGCAAAATATACAAATCAAAGGTTGCCTCATTTCCCTTGAAATCAAGAAAGAGTTGCCAGTTCCCCCAAAGGGAACTACAGGTGTTCAAATGGAGGCTTCCAACATATTTATGTATTAAAAAACCCATCTTTCTCTTGCCATCTGTCACTAAAGAAGACGAGATATAGAACAGTGGCAGACTCATGTTCAAAAGGCTGTCTTTGGGATAACAAAGAGAAAAGTTAATGGACAAATTATTAATGATTTCTCTTGCCATTTTTGAAAAATGAACGCTATGCACACCGTCTCTCTTCCCAAACAGATTGCATTTTATTCCTCTGCAGTTTGTCCATCAGGCTTCACTCTGACAACATAATCCAAAACTAATCCAGAGCATTCAGTTTTCCTTGTTGGCTCTCATGCACACTGCTTAGACAAATCCTGCTACCTGTCAGCCCTCCTGTGTGTGCCAGACAGCCTGCCAGGTTAACCCCTGGGGAAAGCGAGAGACCTACTGACTTAACCCCTACTTCCCTTCCAATAATCCACTGTAAATATGTAGCGTTAACGGGCTAACTGCGCTAATCAGGGCTGGATCTTTTAAAATCTGCTTCATACACACTCACTAAGTAGTAAGGATCTGAGCATCACTGTTAGAAAAGGGGAGGTCAGTGCATCCAAGTATATCAGCCCCAAAGCAGCAGATGGCTAGGACACACTGAAAGGATTTAATCACTTAAAGCGGTGTGTGAAAACACATGCATCAAATTGCTAGGCCACCTAGTTGCTTATGAATCCATCTGAATTGTCAGCACAAGGTCAGGAAAAAACAATAATCCACAGAAAGCCCAAGAAGCTCTACCTTTGATGTAATTTATTCCTCCAGGTTTTGCTTCTTATAATTCACTTTTACATATATTCCCCTCCTCTGTCCAGTATAGCTCCAGCTTTAGATTTTTGAAACCTGCACTTTAAAATAAATTTCTGTAAGAACTGGCCCCTGCCATCATAAAATTGCTTCCCTCACACATTGCTTACAATCAAAATTGCCTAGCATCTTCAAGCCTTTTTCAATTTGGAGGCTTCCTAAAATCCGAAACACACAGCACAACTTGAGTAACAAAGACTTTTCAAAGTACTCACTCTTTATTTGGTGTTGCAGGGGGGAGACCCCAAAACAAAACACCATTGCTCCTCATTGGAATTCAAGGCACATCACTCTGTCATTCTGTGGCAGCATCAACAATCCACAGCAGAAAATAACTTGCGTAAGCACGGCATACCCGGGAGCACTTAAAAGCCCCGCTAAGCTCAGCCACATGAGATCTGTAATAAAACATTGCTCAGCTCATTTAATGATTGGAAGGCATGATGTCCAGGACTCCAGGTTAATATCTGAAGTGGGGGGAGGTAGAGTTACCCATGGGGAGGTGGTCCTGAACTCTGTCATGAACAAAAGTAGGAAGGGAAGATCTTTTGTGGCTTGTGATAAGAACATTCATTTTAACTCAATTAAATTCCTGGCAGTCTCTTGGGAGGAAGAGATGATATTGATTCTTTATATTCATATATGTGTATGTACAAATGTGCAAAACATTTTGTACAGTACTATAAATCAGAAGTATTTAAAAAATACTGAACACAGCAACTTTGCTATCATGATCACAAAACAAAAAGGCACTAAGAAAACAACAGCCCTCAAAAACATTTTCTGTTAGTATTTAATAGTATAATAGTATAGTATTTTTCATTTAACTTTTAATAAATGTGAAGAATTGTTAAGGAACATTTGCAGCACTATCATTAACCAGATTAAGAGTATTTTTGTGCACCTTGAAAGTTTTTACAATTATATTTTCTCAAGTAAACATTAATCATTCATTCATTTTGAGGTTTATTTTGGAAATGAAAATTGAACCTTTTTTCTTGCTTTTAAGCTATTCTTCTTTTCTTTTTGAATAATATATACATATCTGGGATTTATTTTCACAGAAAGAAAGAAAAAATAAAATGTTGTGTCAAACCTTCTGAAAGTACATATTTAATTGATTTTCAGAGGTTAATAAAAATTCAGCCATACTAAATCTTAGGAAAGTGCATAAATTATTGTGTAAAAATGAACTGAATATGAGGGCTTTCTGGACAGATGTTAAATGCTTTATTTGAAAATGATGTAGGCACCATTCTGGCTATGCTATTAGAGCAAATACCTTGGAGACATCTGTTTTCTAAACTATTATCTTTTAATAAACATGAATTGTCCAATGTTATCCTAGGCTAAATTAAATTCATCCAGCAAAAAGAATTCTTTTGCGAAGAATAACAGATGGCAAGTTTGCTAATCAAAATGTAAAGACATATAAGAAATAAAGTGGAACTCTGAAAACTGCAGCCACAAAATAATCTTAGTCTTGGCTGCCAAAAGTTATCCAGTCTTTAGGGATGCAAAGCAAATTAATTTTGAAATAACCTCATGCTGTGGTTACCTAGGAAATGCCTCAGTTTAAAGCTAAATCTCTTTTCTTTTGTGCTTACTGTTTTGCAGTAGTTCAGCAACCAGCACAGGATTTACTGAAGAGTCATAGCAGAGCTAAGCAACATGACTCAATGAAACTACACATCGCAGGCATCATTATTGTTACACATTGAAATTTTCATTTCAGAGTGGTTGATAGTTTTGCTATGATAGCTGAACCACCATCCTTAAAGCTGTTTAAAAATACCAAGACTGGGCACATCTCAGTGTATTTCCACTGAATGTCGACTACTTAGGTCATTTGTTGATTATTTTTCTTCCTGACAAAGCAGCTGGGAGATGTTCTGTCAGCTATTGATCATGCAACTTATCAGCTATTCACAACATATGTCTTTGTAGCTGCTGCGAAATCTAAACAACTTGGATTCATTAATTAACCTTCTCATATTTGGCAGGAGGGGGGAGTAAAAGTAAAAAGTATAGATGGCCTCCAAGCTGCTGTTGTTTTTAATTCCTTTTAAATGTTGACCAAAGGAGAAAAAGAAATAAAGTGTTAGTGCAAGACACAGTCTTTTGTGTGTATGGGGACATTGTGCTTGTTGGCTGTGGAAAAAGAACTCTGTAGGTTCAGGGGCGATAACTTTACCACAGCCAGCTATAGGAGCCAAATATAGTAATAGGATGGCAATGTGTTCTCCTATTCAGAGGTCAGTCTCCTAGCTCAAGGCACACTTTCTTTGAAAGGCTGACTGGCCTAAGTCCAGTTTCAACAGCACCCAGACAGCTGAACAAAGAGCAGCAAGGTCTGGAGGTTCTGAGGGTTGAGATGCAGACCCCAAGGCCTGCTTCACATTTGGTCTCACACAAAGGCTAGAAGTGGCCTCTGCAAGAAGTACGGCTTTTTCTATAGTGTCCATAGCACTTTGAAATGCTCTCTCCCAGGAGATTCATATGGCCACCTTCCAGTCCTACTCCAGCCATTAGGCAGAGTGAGGTGGGGGCCCCAGGCAGAAATTGTGGGTGTCACAAAAAGGCAACAAATTGTTAGGTATATAACTTAGTATTGTTGAACTGCAGGGCTGTCTTAAGCATATGCGGCGCCGGGGGCAAAGATCTGCCCGGTGCCCCCCCCCAGTTGCTCAGTCCCAGGCGCATAGAAGTGCAGAGCTGGCCAGCCGCCTCAGCGTCTCGCTGGCTTGATCGTCCCCGAACTCATGGCGCAGAGCCACCCACAGCAGAAGAGCCCACCGCAGCACTCCAACTGACAGGCAGGCCCTTCCCCGGACTCAACTCTTGGGCCTCTGACTCTTGGCCTGGCGCCCCTGAGAGCCCAGCACCTGGGTGCCCCGCACCGCTGGTGCCTATGGGTAAAACGGCACTGGGTGTGGGGAATGTTCATGGGGTTTTCTGCTTTAGGGGCTAAAATAACTTGCCTGGTGTGGCCACTATATTATTATTATTATTATTAGTTAGTTACTTTATTTTATCCAGGACAACCCAAAGGGATTTACAACCAAACAATATATAATGTTACTTTGGTGGAGAGAATGGCTAGAGCTGGCTCTTTCCCTCTTCCTGATGTTGTTTTGAAGGCAAGTCAAGATTTTAACTGTTTTAACACATGTAACTTTTGTGTATGCCATTATATTGTAAATCACTTTGTGATTGGGAAGCGATTCATAAATGAATGAGCTGGTGGCCAGGCACTCATTAAGAAGTCATTCTGCAGTTAACTTAAAGTGCAATGCTATACCTATCTATTTCAGAAGTAAGTCCCTTTGTGTTTTATGGGTCTTACTCCCAGGTGAGTGGGTACAGGGCAGAAGTCTAGGCTTTGGTTTAGGGTTGGCATTGCGGAAAACAGGGTTCTTGTGTCTTTAACAGCTCTAGCTCCATAATCAGGACCAGCAGGACATAGCTGGCTTCCCACGGTGGAAAACACAAGGTTGTCCTAGGATTACTTTCTTCAAGTTTTGGTTATGCCATGAGTCCCTTGGCAGCCATTTTATGACTGGCACCCACAGCACTCTCTCAAAAATAAAAATGCCCCCTCTGTAGGTATCCCTGTAGTACCTTTTTGACCCTAGAGTGATTCTGGCCTCCTGCCGCATTCCTGACTTATGGCCGTCTAGCCTGTGCTTTAATTCCTTCGGTGGAGGAGAGCCCATCATCTCCCAAAGCAGTCTCTTCAGAGTCATCCAGGCTACGGGCTCAAACAAGACTTGTTCCATGTTAACTCCCAGCATAAGAGTTCTGTTTGATAGATCAGAAGAGTTCTGTAAAGTTGAAATGGTACATTTTCAAATGATATACGTAAAGATATGCCATTATGTATTAGTCTCAAGAATAATTTTATGCAGATTCCCCATTCCTTTCTATTTTATTAAATATATCTTTTGTTCTTCTAAAGAGTCATATTGCTAAAATGTGTCCTATGTAATCTGTTGATACTAAACAGGCACCTCATGCTGAACGTGTGTTATAAGCGTCTGGGTTCTTGGGCTTTCTTTAATAACTTAAAGGCACATGTCAATTGTGGAACTATCAATGCATTTCCAAAAGCTAACACACACAAATAAAATATCCTTTGTCTTTTTGCAAAACTACTCTACCCTAAGTGATTATTAGAAACTTGGGGAATGTGAGCCTATTTAAACTTCAAGGCAGAATAAACAATAGATAGTATCCATCAGTCTCACTAATCATTTTGGAATGTTTTGTTAGACCCCATTTACTTTGGTCTCCTCCCTTTCAATCATGTGTGGCACTTAAAGCTCACTTCTACAATGAAAACTATAAGAAATGTAACTAATGCAAGAGCTAATGTTGTACACAAATACAATATGTGCCTTACATACAATGTAACAAGCCGTCACCTAATGATCCTAATATCAGCCAGGGTACAAAAGAATGTTTGCAGAAGAGTCCATGTGCAATGTGACTACTGACATCTATCGCCATCTATTCCACCCTCCCAGCTGACTGGCGAACATCTCTTGAAATTTGGGTGAGCTTCGAACATGACATCCTGGTAAAGTCTGGATCCATGGGGAGAGAGGTTCTTATGCACAACAATGAAATTCCCACTTGGTTTATAAATCAGGAAACCCCTGAAAAAGAAAGACCTTTCAGTGCCGGATTTCTGTATAAGCTAAACAAGCTATAGCTTAGGGCCCCACCCAAAAAAATTTAAAGGGGAAAAAACTGGATGTACATTTCCAAAATATAAGATAAAAAACAAATAAAATAAAACTTACACACAGCAACAATGTTTTGTAGGCTTCTATTATGTACGCAATGGGCCCTGCCTGCTAGTCTGCTCCCTAAAATATCACTGGTTTGCTCATTTCTATATATAGGGTGCCTACATTCTGCATGGAGTGTTGCATGACAACATGTGCAAATGGCTTTAGATACCTGTTGGTCCATAAATTACCATATAGCAGATATTCAACACAAAAAACAGAGACAATTTGTTGTTGACAAAGGACAGCTGGACATATAAAGGACCCCATTACCTACTCATATGATGAGTAGCTTAGGGCCTCATCAAACCTAAATCCAGTCCTCGATCTTCTACTTAGGTCTGAAGCACTCCACTCAACATAGGTTGACTTTTGTTTCATGAATTTGCATAACTGGACATATGCTGAATCATTTAAGAGACTGGGGGGTAACATTTTTAAATCCCCTCTCCTCCCTTCCTCTTGTCCTTAGGGGGGAAAGTGGGAGATATAGCTCAGTGATAGAGCACCTGTTTTGCTTACAGAAGGCATTGTGTTCAGTTCCTGGCATTTCCAGGTAAGACTAGGAATGTTCCCTGGAGAGCTGTTGCCAGTCAGTGTAGACAACACTGAACTCGATGGACCCATGGTCTGATTCCTGTGTTGCGCCTAACTCAATTTTACTGAAAAGTCCATTTGAGATGAGAAAAATCTCAAGCATACCCAGTAAAATCCTGGAATACTGGAGAGGATGCAATGCTCCTCCATGATATCCAATTGAAGTTGCGCTGTTTTTAAGCACAGCAGATATGAACTCTTTGAAGGTCTCCATGTGATCCTCATTTATTCCAAAATATCCCCCACATCTTTTCCAATAATCCTGTAATTGCTTGCCCACTAAGATAAGGTTTGTCTTGCCACAACTTGTGCCTTCCAAAATAGCAACAACACAGAGACGATGCTAAGCTGGCAGTGTTCCCCTCTGCTGATTACGACATTTGGTTTCTTTGCCTTCTTCACTCAATTTGCTCTAGCAGATAATCTGATATTTCTGCTACGCAGTGGAGAAAACTTGGCAGCTGCGGAAATCTGTGGGTCAAGCTCTGGAATGCTGTTTTCCAGCCATGGAATACACTGGGGCTTATTTTGACTCATGGGTTTTGACTCATTATAGCAATATACGCTAGATATTAATATAGCTCGCATTTTCTAGGAAGCCAGATATGTAGAGCAAATTACATGTTTAGGATGCCTTTATCTAAGCACTACTAGTTGAACGTACTTTTTAGATTGCTTTTCAAAGCTTCATTGAAGAAACCAAATATTCAGAGCTAGAGTTTGCTCTTGTTTTGATTAAGCAGAAGGACTGTGTGTTAAATATTCCACTGCACGTTCTAAATTCCTTGAACAGTCTCCCTCCCCAGGCAATCAAAGGGAATCAAAATCGGGGACTTCCTGGGTGGCGCCATCGGCAATGGCGGACTCCCTCTGAACTGGAGGGACTAGCTCTGTGTGAAACGGGTCTTTTCCGCTACGGCGAAGCGGGGACCCTGCTAAAAATCACAGGCGGATGAAGCTTGTGACCATGGGACTTGGCGGGCACCCTTAGAGCCCCCCCAACCCGCAAAGGAACCCACTAACGGGCTCCGAAGTGAAGAGGGGGAAGTGGCGCGGTGCTGTGAGTCAACTGCTATTTCCATGGAGCGAAGCCGCACAGCCGTTGCCGGAGAGCGCTGCCTTTTTCCTGGGACAATTTGGCTTCTAAAATAAGCACCCATGAGTACTTAAACTTTGAACAATCGGACTTTAAATAAGGACTTGCGAGCAGAAAGGAATTGAACTTAAAAATTTACTTTAATTTGGTACTGAAACGGGAAGGTCTAAACAGGAAGTCAGCCTTCCGTTTCTTTGTAGACAGAATAAAGCAATGACAATGTAAACTAGAGCTCAGAAAATCGCTTCTAAAGGATTGGCTTTCATCATTTAAAATTGTTGAAACCCCCCTTTGGCAGCAGGAGAAGAAGGGGGATCTTTTTTGGACTGTTTAAACCTGCAGAAGTGAGAAGTAAAGTAACTTTCCACCGTCCTGATCTGGAGCGGGGTGTCAGGACTGACATTTGAAGCTCATTGACCAGAGACAAACGTTTTTGACAGATAGTTAAAGGAAGAGAAACATAGTGATTCCACTGTTTCCTTTTGCACTTTAAAGGAACAAATATTGACAAAATATCTCAAAAAGGATACTTTGTTGCAAGAACAAATAGAAGTTCTCCCCCTAGAGGGAGACTGTGAAACTGTAACTAATTCCAGGGAGCTTGCAGCTGTCTCAGATTACAACCGTGGGAATGGATTTGTGACCTTGTAGGACAATGTATTCAGAGGCTCTGTTGTGTGCTCTCTGTAAAACAAGTGCCCTACTGGAACAGTTAAGTGAGAAGATGGAATTGATGACTAATGCGGCCAGAATTTTTGAACAGGCAGTGGGAAACTATGTGGAGCCCACCCAGGAATTAGATCAGGAGTGTGTCCTGACAGAGCAGATGAGAGAAGAGGATGTTGCTGAATCTTGGGCGCCAGAGATGGAGGGAGCTGCGGCCTTGTAGGAACAAGAGCTTTTGGATTTGACAAATGAACTTGGAGAAAGCCAGATTTGGAAAGATAAAGTTTGGATTGGTTTGGAAATGGGGGGTTGGATAGACCCCCCTATGCAGGGATGTTTGGACTTTCCGAGTCTGACAATGGGCCGTGAGATGTTTGGAGCTGTGGGGGCTCTCAATTTTGGAGGGATTCTGAAACATCTTCTTAAATACCACATGGAGTTGAGTCTGGACTATGGAAAAGGGGCTGATTTGTTGAAAAAGGTCAAAAACATCACCAAGCTGGAGTTTCCATGAGTGAAAGGAGAATATGAAGAAGAGCTGCGGAAGGGACATGGAAGAGATTTAAGGGCCTCGGATATAAGGTTACCAGGTTAATGCGCTAGATCGATGGGATAAAAAGGACTGACAAAACCCGGGACCAGGAGGAAGGGACGCTGGATGAAGATTGGATTGTTTTTATTTCTCTTTTTATTACCAGGATTGTTTTATAAAATTGATGAATGTTAGAAAAATGTTGGAACGAAACTACTTGGCTCTAGCAAAAATGTTTAAAGAATTAGGTAAGAATATTATGGTTGTGAGAAGTCGGTAAAAATAAGATTTAAGTTTTAAGTTTTTAAGGTTTTCTATAAGATAAGATGAAAATAGATTAAGGTAATGTAATGACAGAATACTATGAAATATGGAAAGGATTTGCTGCATAATTATTAACCAGGATACAAAAAAAGGGAGGAGGAGGAGGTCAAAGAAAGAAGGTAATGAGAGTTGAGGATTTGAGAATGATGGATTTATTTTTGTCTGTTTGCGGTGTATTTTTGTTTTTTGAATTTGTATTGTTTGATGTGGTTTTTGTTTTTTCTTTTTTCTTTTTCTGCTTTGTTTTTTCTTTGTAATTTCAAAAGTTTTCAATAAATATCATATAAAAAACAACAACAAAGGGAATCAAAATCTAACATTTTCCTAAGTTTTCTGATGGCTCGTGTAGCTGCAGCACAAGTATTCATTGCATGCCTATGAGAATTTCAGTGTGATGGAGCAACAAAGTTTCCAGACTGGCTGTGTATTGAGCACTCACTCATGCTGATACATTTGCACCAAACTTCCATGCAGGATGTACAATGCCATCCATTTATTGAACATTTATCCTGAGAGGATTGCATGGAGATTACGTGGCATTGCCAGCTGGTGGTGGTTATGTGTATTTCTCTAACTTTTTACAGTTAGAAAAGTGATGGGATCATTGCACTGGAAAGTGTGAGCCAACTTCCAAATCTGGTGCAAATAAACAGTCCATTTGGAAGTGTCCTAAGCACTTACATACTATGGAGGAATGGTTGATAAAATTATTGGACATGTTTAATGATAGAAAAATCTCCACTGACATTTATTAAAGGTTGGAAACTTCCTATGGACTTTTTGTGTGAAAGATGAAATAAATTTGTAATATATGCACGTGAAGATTTAAAAAATATCAGCTTGTAGAAGGATGATTGGAAGTTAATGAGTAGGGTTGCCATACATCCATAATTTCCTGGACATAGCCAGAATACTGTAGTCGGTGTCCAGGTGGAAAACACAGAAAACACTAAAATCTGGCTGTATGTTGGCAGTGTTGGTTCTGGCAATTTCCTTTTAGATTAGCTCAAAATCTCTATTGCATATCTATATATATCTATATACTGTATATCTATATATCTCTATATCTCTATCGCTCTATAGCTCTATCATCTATCTATCTATCTATCTATCTATCTATCTATCTATCAATCATCTATCTATCTAGAACTTTGGACAAAACTAAAAAAGCTCCCCAACTCTGCAAAAAAAAGAAAGGATTTTTGTGTTCAGGTTTTCACTTTTTTGAAATATGGCAACCCTATTAATGAGTGAACACTATATTTAGCTGCAGGACAAAGAACTGGAAATCTCTCTAGCTTTCTTAATTTCTCTCCTCCCCACTTCTCTTCTTTTGCTCTTCCTACCTTTCTTTATTTCCATTTTACTTTTTTCTTCTTCTTTCCGCCTCCGTTCCTTTCTATATTAAACATCTCTTTTATTTTACTGTATTATTTAAAAATACTTTGTATTGGGTATGAACTTTTGTATATCTTTGAATAAATATCTATCACCTACCTATCTACCGACCTACCATAAGCTTCGATACCCACCTGTCTCAAACATGCAAAGTGCTAAGTAGGCTAGACCTGTCCTCACACAGACATCACACACAGCAACGTTTCCCAGACCACTGGAAGGTAATCTCTTCAGCATGCATAGGCTTTACTCCAAAGGCCAGGGTTCTCATGTCTGTGGAGGAAACCCTATTGAAGAGGCTCCTTTCAACAGCTACTAGCCATGATAACTATGTTCTACCTCCACTCTTGGAGGCAGCAAGCCTTTGGACACCAGTTCCTATGGGGAGCATGCTGTTGCACCCAGGTCCAGCTGGCAGGCTTCCCTAGGGGATCTGATTGGTAGCTGTGAAACAGGATATTGGAATAGCTAGACCTTTGGTCCCAATTCAGGAGGGATCATGTTCTGATACTCATGCTAAGCCAATCCTGCACCAGCTGAAGGATGTTGCTAGCAGGCACCTTGTCAAGGGAAAAAGCTTGCATTGTGCATTCCCGCTGGCACATTTGAACATTCGGAAACAAACACCCGATTTCATTTAGTGGGGCACTCCCATTGAACGGCATACCACAAAGCAACTTTCGTACTTTTGCTATATCACAATTTGGAAATGAGCCTTTACTTTAAATCCTATACACATCACAGTATGTACAAACCTGTGTGTTTAAATTGTGTGCATTGCAATTTCAGTTTTGTTTCATTTTAAAATAGGGGGAATATAAGTATTTTGCATGTTTATATGTTAGAGGGTTTGGATCCCCAAACAGATTAAACAGATTTAACAGTATTTGCATATGCAGTAATATAAAACAGGACTGTGAATATTTGGTGACTAAGCAAAGTTCACTGTTTATCTATAAGCCATTAGAATATTAATTACATTTATGTTACTATTAGAATGTTAAAATAAAGATAATCCAAATATATATATGCAGGGGAGAGTTTTAAAACTCTCATTGTGTCAATTTCAGAAAATGATTACAGCATTATTTTTGCTTTTGCTTTTTAAAAACATATCTATCGTGGTCTGGTTGCTGCTACTGCAAATGTCACCATCTTAAGAGTTGTATATTTATTTGGATAGCACCAAAAATGTTTTACTTTCATCATCATTTACATTTGGCAATATTTATGATACCATTCATGTTGTAACATAAGAATTTTAAATTAAACTAGTCCTACTATATTATATTTGGACGTGACGTGCAATACAATTTGTCTTTATATCTTCGTCCAAACCATTTAAAGACTGCAGAATGAAGTCTGGCTCCAAGTAAGAGCTGCTTCAGTCACTGCTATATACAACATCCAGCGTTCGTATGGATTACATTTTAATATTCTCATGGAAGCTTAATTAGAGTGGATTATTACAAGATCATAAGAATATTATGCTGCAATAGGATCATGTAGCATGGAATATTATAAGCTGGCTAATATTTCAAACTGTCTCTCCGTATTATTTTGGCAGAAGCGTAATAGGAGCATAGGAAGCTGCTTTTTACAGAGTTTGATCATTGTTCAATCTAGCTCACTACTGTCTACACTGGCTGGAAGCAGCCCTCCAGAGTTTCAGGCAGAAATATTTCCCATTCCTACCTTTCGGTGCCAGAGCCTGAGCCTGAGATAAAGGTAAAGGACCCCTGGATGGTTAAGTCCAGTCAAAGGCGACTCTGGGGTTGTGGCACTCATCTTGCTTTCAGGCTGAGGGAGTCAGCGTTTGTTTGCAGACAGCTTTCCGGGTCATGTGGCCAGCATGACTTAACCACTTCTGGAGCATCGGAAAACACCACGACGGAAGTCAGAGCACATGGAAATGCTGTTTACCTTCCTGCTGCAGTGGTACCTATTTATCTACTTGCACTGGTGTGCTTTCGAACTGCAAGGTTGGCAGGAGCTGGGACAGAGCAATGGGAGCTCACCCCATCGCGGGGATTCAAACTGCCAAATGGCCAGCCCACAGCACCACCCGCGTCCCTGATATATTAGTCAGCTCACCCTCATTGGTGGGCGGTTGCTTACAAAGCATATTCTCCACTACTGAGCTAAGGTCCTTCCCCAAACAGAATACCAAGATGAACACTGTATTTTTAGACTGTGCTGAATTTTCATCAGCTTAGCTTTTCAAAAGTGGCTCTTTCATAGAATTGTAGAGCTGGAAGGGATTCCAAGGGTCATTTTTAACAACCCCCTGCAATGCAGGAATCCTGTCCTCAGCCTCCTTGGGCAGCCACGAAGCAGCAACCTTCTAGTTAACAACCAGGTGCACTGACACATTGTGCCACTGGGGATATGAGAGATATTTGCCAACACACCAAAGAGTCGAGAGAGAAATATTTTTGGGTAACCAGGTTATATTTATTGACTATAACAAGTTAGAGAATCCAAATTAACCAGACTGAACCAAATTTGTCCAGGCAAGTGGGTGGTACATGCTAGAGCTTTGCAGAATTAAAGCGAAACTGAAAGAGTTCTCCATGGGTGCTGATGGACATGTAGAGAGCTTCTCCCCCTGAGAAGCAAACAGAGCCCTTTCCCACATCATCCAAGCACATGGAGAGTGTTTCCAGTGCGGATGTTGGTGGTGATGGCTGGCAGTGTGCAAGGGGTGTTGCGAATAACACTGCCTACTTGACACTCTGGTGACTGGAACTTGAGAAACTTTATTGACCCTTTCAGCCTTTCTCAACCTGTGGGTTCCCAGATGTTGTTGAACTCCCATCACCCCTAGCTAGCAAAGCCAGAGCTCAGGGATGATGGGAGTTGTAGTCCAACAACATCTGGGGACCACAGGTTGAGAACCACAGAGTCTAGATTGTCCCTTCCCCCAATAACAATAGTTAGTTATAGGCTTTTCAACCAACTATTACTATTTGACAAATAATCATCACATTTGAGCAGATTTTGCAAGCATGTTGCCAGTCACAGCACTGCGTTGGAGAGAAAACGGAATGTCTGAAGTTTAATTTGTGTCAAATTAAAATGGAAGGGGAAGCAGAAAGACACATGGGCAGTCACAGCAAACTGCAGAGTTGCACTGAAGCTATAGTTTGGTTTGGGAATCTAGGAGGGTTTTTTCCTTCCTCCTCCTCAACTGATAGGAGTGGTCAGAATCTAAGCAACCCTGTTTTTTGTAAAGGGATGCAGCATGGTCTTAAAATAGCACTTATGTCGGCTTTTGTCGCATTAACTGTGGGAACTCTGGTGGAAATACATTTAGGCACTTGAAGACTATAAGTTCTGAGATAAGCCTGACTGATACCGTGAACAGCTTTCTTGAGAGGTAAATTGCATGCAGAAACTAAACATGACAGGCGGAGATAAAGCACTTATTATGATTAATACCAGAAGATGTAACAATCTTTACTTACTGCAGCCCTGCGGAAGCCTTACTTTTTTACCTGGTGATAATGTTTACCATTCCATTTGCACTCCTAGGGTAGTTTAGAGTTCTTCTTAGCTGACCAGTTTATCTGTGAGAATTGGCATCCAGGCATATTTCAATTTTGGCATTATTGTTGTGCATTGTTTAACAGATATACAAGACCTAACATCTTACATACCAATTAAAATATATACATGCTGACAGAAAGAATTTTTATTTTATTTTATTACCATGGCCTTAACTGTGCCATCCATCAATTGTTATGGGTCTTCTTATGAACTGTTTACAGGACGTCTCATGAAAACATAACTACTCAGGCTCCTTTTGTATACCTGTGAAAAGTAGCCCTCCCCTCCCCATTGACGACTTTAATAAAGGTGGTGCTAGCATTGAAAGGAACCATGTTTGGGTTCTCTTTCCTGAGTGTCTTGGAGTGGTTAGATGACAACAGTTTTCTGTGGTGGTAATCAAATTATGGAGTTTTTATATTTCAGGCATCAAGCAAAGTCCATCTTGTTCTCTCCTGATTTTTTAAAATTCAACTTGCATGTGCTAATTTACTTATTTATGTTACAAGAAATGAGAGGGAAAACAGGAGAAGAGAAAAAGAAATGAATATTATAAATTAAGCAAAACAGAATAAACAATATCACATAAACAATACAGAATAAATACAAATACAAGGGAAACTAGTGGCTAGGGAATCAGAGACATAGCCTGTGGCTAATCATGTAGTACCTAATCAAAGAATGTAGTTGCACTACACATCTTGCTGTTCCAGTAATGCATAAAAAGATACATTTTTTAAATTAAATCGACTACCTTGTAGCACTTGGGACAGTATATAGTGGGCAGAGGGGATTTCAGCTGTGACTAGGACAAGGTGAAGGGTTGAAGACATGGTCCAATGCATTTCTGTTTAAATTATACTAATTTAAACTATTATATCTGAACCACATGGTGCTATAAAAATATTCTCTGAATAATAATAATAATAATTTATGACTTTGCATCTATACATATAAATTTGCATGTGTACATTTTAATGCAGATCTATGCCTTATCCTTGATAATGCTGCTTCTTCAATACACAAGTGGCCAGCATAGGAAAGAGTACAATGAGGGCGCCTGTACACAGGTGTCTGTTCTTTTCCCCCTTTGCAGCTACTAGCTTGGGGAGGGAGAATGAATTTAAATCAGACAAACAGAATGGGAGGAAGGCGGTAAAGCTCTTGCTGCACAATGGCTTCAGTCCAAATCATGCCCCTATGCAGCTGCTTTTAATGAAACACCTCTCTCGAGATATGATCAGCATCATGTAATTTAGCCCTTTGTAGCCATCTCATGCATTAGGCCATTGCCCTCTTATTCTGCCCTATTCCAAACTTAGGTTATATACTTGGCTTTTAAAGCTTTCTTTCTCAATGTTGTCTCTAGAATTCCTTAATCACTTCTATATTCGCTGACTAGCCAGCAAAATGTCTGCCAAAGAGTGGAGTGCCTTTCAACTCCAACAAAATATATGAGCTTTGACAGAAAGGAAAAGGTGGAGATGTTAAGCAAACCTCCTCCCCTCCCCCTCTGCTTACCTCCTGTCTCCCTCCCATGTATAATTTCCTAGCAGTAGCTAAACTCATGGAAACTTCTTTTCTTAATTAAATTAGATGTGAAATCAGTAGTATAGATTCAGTCCCCTGTTTGTGGTTTTCTTTTTATTAATTAGATCTGTGCCATCTGTCTCTGTTTATCTCTTCCTCAACCTTTTCATCTACTGTTTTATGTTTAGATGTTAAACACATATTGGTTTTCATGAGGGCTGCGGGAGCTACCATCCTGAGCCGGAAAAACACTCCAGCTTTCGTCTCAGCAGAACCCATTAGAGGAGAAAAATTGAGAACATCAGACAAGTACACAAATAGATAACAGAAAGGTTCACCAAATCCTGCCAACGGATGGATAAAATAATATTGCCACTATAGTTCATCTAGGTCTCGGAAAGGCTCTTCACCATTAGCTAAACAATGGGTTCAGCATTAAGGCTTGGGTGCATTAGTCTCCTGGACACCTCAAATCTTTGAACAGATCAGAATACTTTTGATGGAGAGCAACCACCACTCAGACCACAAATCAAGGAGAGAGCTAGGAGGTGAGCATCTATGTCAATTATGTTTGAATGGAGCTCCCTGGAGGTAACTTTCCAGTCAAAGGGCAGGACATAGAGGCCTATGCCATGCCCTGCTACCAAAAGAAAGAGTGGAAGGAAGGAAGGAAGGAAGGAAGGAAGGAAGGAAGGAAGGAAGGAAGATGAGCATGGGAGGGAAGGGCCTAATGGCAGCCCAAGAAATTTTGCTGCCCGAGGCAAAGGACAAAATGATGATGAGGGTTTGACAAATCCATAAAGGGTAAGGCTATCAGTGGCTGTTAGCCATGGTTTGTGTGTTCTACTTCCACTGTCAGAGCCAGTAACAGTCTCTGGCTGGCCAAAGTGAGAACAGAATGCTGGGCAAGATGAGCAGAAGTCTTACGTTTTTAGTTCAGTAGCTCATACAATATAACCTAAACCTTTTGTTGTTGTTGTTTAGTCATTTAGTCGTGTCTGATTCTTTGTGACCCCATGTACCAGAGCACGCCAGGCACTCCTGTCTTCCACTGCCTCCCGCAGTTTGGTCAGACTCATGTTTGTAGCTTCGAGAACACTGTCCAACCATCTCGTCCTCTGTTGTCCCCTTTTCCTTGTGCCCTCAATCTTTCCCAACATCAGGGTCTTTCCCAGGGAGTCTTCTTAAGTATTGGAGCCCCAGCTTCAGGATCTGTCCTTCCAGTGAGCACTCAGGGCTGATTTCCTTCAGAATGGATAGGTTTGATCTTCTTGCAGTCCATGGGACTCTCAAGAGTCTCCTCCAGCACCATAATTCAAAAGAATCAATTCTTTGGCGATCAGCCTTCTTTATGGTCCAGCTCTCACTTCTATACATCACTACTAGGAAAGCCATGGCTTTAACTATACGGACCTAAACCTTAGCATCCAAATAATTTGTTCTGCTTCATGTTTTCGACAACAATAACAAAAGTGTTTCTGAACTGGAAGACAAGTATTTGACCTTAGATCTCTTTCTAAAATAATTGTAATATATTTAAAAGGTTTTTATACCTGCCTTACAGTAAGCATTTCCCCTTTATATGTGACTCATATTGTTTTCTTTTTTTAAAATAAGTCACGACAGAAGAAACCATTTTTGAGCTTTATTACATCAGCAAACTTTTGTTCAAATAACTGAGGTACATAGTTGGTGTAAAAGGGCTGATAGTTCAAGAAGCATAAGTGAAAGTTCCAGATAAACAGTTTTTTAAATGCTGGAGTTTGACTCTAATGGAAACGAGAGATATTAGGCAGTTAGATAATAGTGCTCAAGAAAGAAAAAGCTTAGATTATTGAAGGCGAAGTCTATCAGCTGGTGCTGATGGATACAATGCACTGGTCATTTCCCCAAGTTGGCAAGGCTCATTTGACAGCAACAAGGAACTGAGCCTTGAGTGTCATCAGTCCAGTACTGGAGTACTCTGCCAATAGAGATTCAGCAGGTGCCTTCTGGGTCAACTTTTAAATGCCTTTTGAAAACTTTTCTATTCCAGCAGGCTTATACAGGCAATTAAGAATACATCTTCTCATAAAAGCTTATTGCTGATTTTAACATTTTTGTATGGTTCCTGTTGTATGGTTTTATGTACAACTGCTGTAAATTGTTCTAATTTTTTTTAAAATGAATACAGTGGTACCTCAGGTTACATATGCTTCAGGTTACACACTCCACTAAGCCAGAAATAGGGCTTCAGGTTAAGAACTTTGCTTCAGGATAAGAACAGAAATCGGGCTCTGGCAGTGCGGCGGCAGCAGGAGGCCCCATTAGCTAAAGTGGTACTTCAGGTTAAGAACAGTTTCAGGTTAAGAACGGACCTCCGGAACGAATTAAGTACTTAACCCGAGGTACCACTGTAGTAGTGTGTGTGCGTGCTTATCTTTCTTTTACATAAATGAACCAAAAGCATTCTACGTCTGTCAGTTAGGATGAAAGTGACAAGGACATAATTCATTATTTGGCTTGGCCAATTTTTTTGCCACAAAGCATCGTTCAGAAGAAGGTGCCATTCAGGGGTGCCAGCTTGAATAAAATATTGGGGGGCGGCGGCAGGTAAGCCACATAATTGATCACAAGATGCAGCACACACACACCAATTGAATGGCAATGCCCATCAACTTTTTTTTTTGGGGGGGGGAGGCCTCTCCCCTTAAATATTTTATTTGGGGCCCCAAAGTGACCTCAGCTCCTATGAGTTGGCTCCTATAGTGTCATTAATGTTTGATAGCAAATAGACATCTATGTGTGCTTTTTTACACTTTGTGAAAGCCTGTCCAGGAGTTTTCAGTTGGCCTGGACCACGGCACAGACCTGCAGTTTTAAAATGATGCTCTGAGGCATTTAAATGAATGGCTTCTGGTGATTCACATCCACTCCAGGTGCAACCAACTTACTCATAAGAGACTTATGCCAATTACAGCACATTCAGTTATATAGGAGGATAAAGAATTGAGGCAAACTGTGCTGCCAACTGGGTTGCTCTCAAATGTAGTATTTCAAATCAACTATTTAGCACAGCCACACACCCACATACCCAGGCTGCCACCTACACATATATTTTCTTTTTTTCCTACATGTTGGTGAATTTTGATCTAACAGAGAAAATTAACCTCCACAAATGTACAATGATATATATAAAAAATAGTTTGGCACATGACATAAATCCTACAAAATGCAGAAACATAAGGATGTGATTTACATTACTAGTACCCAACTACATTTCACTAAACTCCAAAATCTTGTGCTTCATATGAGGCCGAGGTGCTTTCGAATTGCCCTCATACCATTAAAAAAATAAAACTGTTTTAAGAGTAGAGCTAAGGCTATTTCTGCTTATACAATTTCCATGTGTGCTGAGCTGTTAAGTACATTCTACAGTTATGTTTACAGACTCATTGAAGATGTCCCCCAGGTGCAGCTAAGGTCACATTGTTCAGTAAGTGGGTCACCACGATTCTTTTGCTTTACAGCACAGGGACCCTCATCTCCCACATGGAACATGAAGGAATTAAATGAGTAATTCTCATTAGAGCTAACGGGCATTCAGTTCTGAGATCTATCCCGCCTCTAGCCACTTCCATTCCTCCCTTATGTATTTAGAAGAGCAAGACCTTCATGTCTCCACACACCTCATTTAATCATTAGTCTAATGATATTTTAGGCCCATTTCAAGCTCTCTTGGAAAAATAGGCATTCATGGCCAAGGGGAGTTCATCCTCCCCCCCCCCCACAGCAGATGTACTGTTAAACTGAGTAATATTTCTGCCAAGAAGCCCAATACTACAAACATTCAATTGCCATTTGTAATGTCCTCCCATTTACCTTTTGGAGACTAATCACGGCAGTAATCTGGTAATACCTGGAAGTAAGGGTAAGTAAATGCTGAACTGTGCTTCTTTGCACATATTTTCTTCATATTAACATAGTCTGAAGCACTGCATGGCAGTATAATTTGATTTCTACATCAACCTTTTCTAAGAGGACTCGTGAGCATTTAATTTTTTTAAAACCATAGGCTCCAGTCCAACTGGAGTGCTGTTTAGGAGGAGATATGAACAGGAGAAATTACACCAGAGTCACCAAAATTTTGAGGCCAGTGGACATATTTGTAATTTTGAGAAAGCACAGTGGCCACCAGTCACAAAATGGCTGTTGTTGGCATAGGTCTCTGCAGTACATTTTATTAGGGTGTGCTCCCAGGGAATGGCTGAATGATTATTTATTTATTTAAACTAAGCGCACCATGGGTTCATGGGTCTGTTCACCAGAGGGCTGGCGGTTCAAGCCCCCACAGGTACGGCTGTGGGCTGGATTCCTGCACTGCAGGTGGTTGGACTTGATGACCCTTGGGGGGGGTGGTTCTACAATTCTATAAGCGGGGATGGGGAAACAACACAACAAACGAATAAGGACAAGAAAGAGGCAAAAAGTTAACAAAACAAATGCAATGAGAGTGGTCAAGAAGCCACACCAGGATGTTTTTTCCTGCCGTGAAAAAGACTTGCGGCCAAGCTGACCAGAGGCAGGGCAGTTCTGGAAGGCTGAGGGAGTGAGAAATGACTCCTTCTCCTCCTCCTTGTCAGCACACAACAAAAGCAGCCCCTCACCCGCACAGATACCTCTCCACTAAAAAGGAAGAGGTGTCAAGAGACAAACGCAGGCAAAAAAAAAAAAAAAGAATCCCTGGAATGGGTCTGCAGCTTCTGCCCACATCTGAATCTGGATGCAGTGACTGGCTGGTGATTGGCTCAAGTGGCGGCTAAAGAGAGTGAACCAATGCAAACAAGGACTGAGCAGGAAGAGGAAATAGACTCTTGTGCATTCTGGATTTTCGAGGGGATATTTATGGAGATCTTTTGTGACTGCCACAGAAAGTACCATGTTGGTGACCCACTGAATGATGTAGCCAGGGTATATTTTGGCTTCCTGATCTGTATGCATGCAAACACACAGAAAGATGGGAGCATTTTGAATACCTTCCTCTAACCACTAGGCAAGCCTTTTCTTACTGTAGGCAACCTGTAAAACAGGCATAGGCAAACTCGGCCCTCCAGATGCTTTGGGACTACAACTCCCGTCATCCCTGACCACTGGTCCTGTTAGCTAGGGATGATGGGAGTTGTAGTCCCAAAACATCTGGGGGGCCGAGTTTGCCTATGCCTGCTGTACAAGCCATACATGACTCTAGAACAGAGTGTTCTGATCCCGTTCCTTCTGGCTCATTTTCACAGGCAATCTATCAGGTGTGCCGTTTGACAAAAAATCCTTTTCACCACTAAGTCACAGCCTGGCTCCCAGACAACTTCTGTGCCCTATTTCGTTCTGACTCATGTATTAAAGGGAATAAATCTACAAGTTTGGACTGTAAAAAGGGAGAAAGCCCTGCTTGCCCCTGTAAATCTTCTGGGTTTCATTGTGAAAGATTTCTTTCATGTTTGACTGATTCATGCCTGATGTTGAAAGTGCATTTTGCCAAAATCTTATACTCAGCTTTTATTTTTGGCAACAGAGCATCTCATAATTCAATTTGTAACCAAACGGGGAATAACTTTCTTAGCCTGATAAGTGATTGTGCCTTGCAGTAATATTCAGAGCCTTATATTATAGCAGACATAAACAAAAGTTCCTAAAACTTCAAGACACATAAAAAAATAACATCCTCTTTTTCTTCTCTATCCCAAACACCCCACTGCTTTGCCTAGTAGACAGCTATGGTTCAATCTACTGCTTTCCCCTACCCCTATTTCATTGCATCTGAGCTGTCCACAGTTTCTTCCAGCCTCCTTATCAGTGGAAGAAAAGGTATGAGACCATTAACGACGTCCTCAAGTCTCACCTCCTGACTTGACTCCTCCTAATTTTAGCCAAATCATCCATGTTCCCATAGCCTTCGAAAAACAAGAGGTAACGGGGTTGAGCTTCCTGAAATTTGACATTACTTTCCTGCTTCCCCTTTCCAGCCTGCCCCCCACTACACAGCCCCACAGCCTCATAAAACTACAATTCCCAACACCCTTATACTTCCCAGGACTATTTTTGGAAGAAGAATGTGCTTTAACTGTATTATTCGCACACAGCCTATGTAATTGAATTCTAAGTTCTCTGACTCTCCACAAACCAAAACCCCCTTACACATCATAAGCCCATTCCCAGAATGCTAAGAACAAGATGACTATGCAAAACTGCTTCCACTGATACCTTGTTTTTTTTAAGTGGCAGAAATCTTTCGCAGAGAGAAATATTTCAGTCACTTGAGCCCCCACCTGCATTCTAAAGTGATATAGTCTGGACACAGTTTTAATAAGCCTTGACTCTTCTAAATAATGGAGAAATCTACCACTTATGGCTCAGGTGCCCATTTCAAATACACTAGGAGCCATGCTGTAGGCCCAGTTCTGTGGAAGTTGCGAGTTACCTGTATGTCATTGGCTGATGCATGCAAGTTGAGCTCTCAGATTTAAAATTAGTTTGAATAATGCTTGCAACAAGACTTGCAAGTTGAAAAGTGATTGGGCAGTGGGGGAACCTATTTATATTAACAAGCAACTAGTATATCAGCTTGTGGGATGTTACATAACACGAGACTCCCATTTATGATTTATAATATTGACCACGGAGAGCCCTGGTTAATCTATTCCTTGCACTGCTGTTTTCTATCAGTACTGGTCATACCCATTTCTTCTCAATAAATAAGAAATGGCAAGGAGATAGATATGGAAAGGTATCTACATTATGAATACACTAATTTGACAAGTCTGGCCACCGCACCCTAAAGCCCTCATCCTCCAAGCTACATATGCATGAGAGGGCCCTGATTTTCTGTCCTCAAGAGAATACTCTCCACTCCTTCTTCCCTGTTCCAGAGAAGCAGATATGTTGCCTCAGCTTGTACATTTGGCGAATCATTCTTTCAAAGGACAAAAATTATTTAAACACACTTTCTTTTTAAGCGAAAGGATGAATGATAAATTATCTCCATTCATAGATGGGCCAGAGTACAGCTGCGTTCTATTATCATCAGTCAAAAATGTGGAGTTTTGCCATTGGACCTGTTCCATGTTCTTTCTCCATGATGTAAACAGCAGCTCGGGAACATATATCAAGAACCGTCTGTTTGAAATGTAAGGTGAACCAATTTTTCTACATCTATTTTGGTTTGAAGATATAAACTACTGTTGCAATTTATACTAAATGAACTCAGAAATGCAGCAGATTATTTTTCAGTGGTGATATCAAGTCAATGCTCTTTTCCTGGTGATGGTTGATTTGATCTCAACCGAACAGGAATGTTTTGCTTGTACTGAGTTGACTTTTCCAGAAAATTATTTATATATACTGTAAGGGAGACTGGAAGGCTAGATAGAAAAGCCTGGAAGGCTGCATTTGGCATCTCTGAATATAGCTCAGAGAGATAGCCAGCAGTGTACCCTCATGGCCTTATAAAAAGTCAACCAAGCTGTGTACAAACTTTGCCCCACAGTTTCCTAATGGGGGGAAATGGTTCCCAAAGTTGTGTGTGAATGAGAATATAGGAAGCTGTTGTACGTTGAGTCAGCCCATTAGTCCATATAGTTCAGTATTACCTATTCTGACTGGCAGCACACTAGGATTTGAGAGAAGGTTATTGTCCAACTCTACCTGGTGATGCTGAGGGACGCGGGTGGCGCTGTGGGTTAAACCACAGAGCCTAGGACTTGCCAATCAGAAGGTCGGCGGTTTGAATCCCCGCGATGGGGTGAGGTCCCATTGCTCGGTCCCTGCTCCTGCCAACCTAGCAGTTTGAAAGCACGTCAAAGTGCAAGTAGATAAACAGGTACTGCTCCGGCGGGAAGGTAAATTGTGTTTCTGTGCACTGCTCTGGTTCGCCAGAAGCGGCTTAGTCATGCTGGCCACATGACCCGGAAGCTGTACACCGGCTCCCTTGGCCAATAAAGCGAGATGAGCGTTGCAAACCCAGAGTCGGCCACGACTGGACCTAATGGTTAGGGGTCCCTTTACCTTTACCTGGCGATGCCAGGTTTGAACCTGGGACTATCTGCTTGCAAAACGTGCACTCTGCCACTGAGCTGGGGTCCTTGTCCATGCTAATGTTGCACATCTCTTTGGGACTTGAATGTACTATTCTTGCCTTGCCAGAGACATGCACTTCATACCTATGAATCTGATATAGCTAAGCAGAACTTACTTTTCCTGAAGACCTGACCACCTGCAAAGGATGCACCAGAGCTTTGGGGTAGTATTTACACATTGGATCATGCCTTTGTGGTTGAACAGCAGTGAACTGGCTAAGTAATCAGCATGCCACAGTGAGCGTTATCTATTCAGCAATGCTGTGCAATGATGAGCAGATACCTTTAAAGGCATTGACTCTGGCTATCTGAAGGGCCATCTCCGTGAATATGAACCTGCCCATACACACAGATTTACAAGCAAGGACCTGGTCTGTGTCGTCCGCACTCTCTCTAACTCCAGTATTAATCTGAGTGCAGACTGTGGAATGTCCTCTTGAGGGAGCCCCATCTGACTCCTTTGCTAATGGCTTTCAAATAAACTAGAAAACCATTTTCAGCAGGCTTCTGGTGCTGCATGGTTGAACACTTTTAAAAATTAGGTGACCTGGTTCTGCCACTATAAGAAATCCTTTTTTTTATTATTCATTTTGGTCACATCATGTGATATTGTCATTGTACTATGTACTATTTTTTTTGTTCTTTATTTATTGCATTTGTATCCTGACTTTCTGTCATTATAGAACTTGTGACATTCTCAGGTAGGGTTGTAGTTCTCCATATGCTTTCATTCTGTGCCTTGACAGAACAAGCTGGTTGTGATTAATGTATATTTAGTTCATGTTAATAGGTCTTCAGTGCAAGCAACATCCTTTGGATCTGAGCTGCTGCTACTGGTACTACAAAGTGACTGATGCCTTGGGTCCCTGGCCCCAATCAGCTTACAATCACAAATAGATAGCAAGGGACATGGGGAGAGGAAGGGAATGGCAAGGGAAGCAGGTGAGCATTTTCATGTGATCAAACTACTGTGCAGCAATGTCTCTGGATCTCAGTCTCCTTCACTTGACAACTAGGCCAAGTTAGAGTTTTCTTATTTCAGATTGATCCTGCCTTATCCAGAGTTGGCAAAAAACAGAGGACTTGTCAGTTACGACAGGCAGAACCACAAGTAAATCCTGAGCTTAACATCACCATCTGCATGACATACAGACGTATATCTGCTTCTGCCACTGTTTGGCTTGTCCACATTGTATGCATAATCCATGCTGAATCACGGGAGCTAAAATGCATTCTCAGCTAACCCTTGTTTAAAGATTGCGATGTGACAGATATGTGCAGTGCCCAGAAGGAAGCGATGGGTCTTCTTAAACTCCAGGGGGTCCTGTAAGAACCAAATGGATGGTAATTGAATTATACCAGGTTAGACTGCAATCCTATCCTATATGCAATTATCTGGGGAAAGTTGCTTTGAACTCAGTGAGACTTTGTTCTGAGCAGGCAGGCATTGGAGTCCACGACTGGTGGGCTTTTGTTTGTTTCTGGTTTTTATTTGCTGGATCGGTGCTTTAGCCTGAAGTTAACCTGTGAACAAGATCTGGCAAATTATGGCATCGTTAACACAGCTTTTGGTTTCTGTGTCCTCTTAGCCCAGAATGTCCAGACATTATGTCCTCTGCATGGATATGCACTCAAATCTATTTGGGACACATTCCATACCCATCAACTACCTTGGAAGAATCCGGATACCCCATTCCCCGCCCTACCCCTTGCAAGAGCATGACCGCCATTTTTGGAGCCTTGCTCTTGTGCAATCTTGGGCCAAGATCTCATTCTGAAAAAAGTATTTTTTTCACGTCGGCAATCTTGTGCAGTGTTCCAAATCTGTGTTTGGGGGTGTTGTGCCCCAAAAAGTGTTTTTTCAGGGTCTGCAATCTCTCACTGGTTACGTGATCCCTGCGGGATTTCAGACCCGGAAAAGAGTGTTCTGGATTTGGCATGTGTTGTGTTTTTTTTAAATGGAAACTGCCATGTAAACTGCTCCTCAAAGCTTCTATTACCTCCAGAAGGTAAGCTTCCATTAGAGACAATGTGGCATAGTGGTTAGAGTGTTAAGTTCAGCAATATATGCATGCATTATGAGCACCTTACCCTAGCTTATCTATTTTTTTTTTTACACACTACTTACCAGGAGAACTACACTGCAAAATTTAAATAAGTATTAATTCTGAAAGATTGCTGTATTTTGATCCACGTATTATATTGGAAAGTTCTATTTAGGTAGGTTCATCTTTAAATGCAAAATGGATCAAATTTCTCCTCCACCCCTACAACAAAACAACAATTTTTCCTAAGTCCCAAGTCATTTATGCTGGTTCAGTTCATCAACCAAAGGGGAAATGTGGATATTAAGCAAAGCCCATTAAGAACAGCAGATTTCGGGTTGCTCCTATATGCAACTACTGAAATACAGATAGACGGAAAGACAGAGAGGGAGAGAAATCAGCTTGTCGGATCGTTGCCAAAAAAGAAATTACTATGCATGGAGCAGAAGACAAAGGTCAAACAACACACATCATTTTTGTCAGTGATAGGAGTATAGCGATGCTTGCAGCAAGGTCTACCTAAGTGATGCTGTAAAAGCAGGAACCGATAAGGCGGAGTGCTCACAACTTAGCAACAGCTTTGAAAGTATTGTCAATAAATGCTACAGTTTGAAAAGAGGCCAACTGATAGGATGCGATAATGCTGCACAATTGAAGCAGCACTTCAATATCTAATCTGGGGATTAGTGTAGATCGGGAGGTTCACACTATGAAACGTGTCAGGGCTGAATTTATAGCTTTGGTCCGCTGATATAAATAAATTACAGATTAGGGGAGAGAAAGTGCATTGCAACTGATCCAAAAATATTGCCTCTTTTAAAGCCAGACAGACTCACATTTTAAAATCCATTAAAAGGGAGCAAATTTCAGGTGTTCAGAGACAGTGAAAGCATGTCTCCAGTGTTTTATTTTGCTTATTATATATATATATAAAATCCCCCCTTCCTATTGACATGGCCTTCAATGCAGTTTACATTTTTTTTTTTCAAAGCAGGATGATAAAGCAAAAATAAAAGCATAGCAGTTAATACAATTAAGCTTGTGCTCTTAGAACTGGCCAAAGGCAAATTTTCGCACAACACATTATTAATCTATGGAATTTGCTACTGCAAAGTATATTGATAGTTACCAAGTTGGATATTTTTAAAAATGGCTTATGCAAATCTATGGAGGTTAAGAATATCCATGGCTACCAGCCAGGATTAAGCTGTACTATAGTGTCAGAAGCAGTTGGGTCATAAAATCATAGAATTGTAGAGTTGGAAGGGACCCTGAGGATCATCTAGTCTAACCCCCTGCAAGGCAGGAATATGCAGCCGTCTGATACGGGGATCGAACCTGCAGCCTTGCCATTATCAGCACCACGCTCTAAGTACCTGAGCTAACTGCCTTATAACCAGTGCTTTTCTTCTAGAAAAAAATATGCCAGATCTCATGGTTCCTACAGGAAGTGCTACATTTTTGACCAGTGCTTCTCTTCTAGAAAAAAGGCGATGATGATAATAATAATAATAATAATAATTATTATTATTATTATTATTATTATTATTATTATTATTATTATTATTATTTATTTATACCCTGCTCACCTGACTCAGTTTCCCCAGCCACTCTGGGTGGCTCCCAACAGAATATTAAAAACACGATAAAACACCAAACATTAAAAACTTCCCTAAACAGGGCTGCCTTCAGATGTCTTCTAAAAATCAGATAGTTGTTTATTTCCTTGACATCTGATGTGAGAGCTTCCCCAGGGCAGGCACCACTAGCGAGAAGGCCCTCTGCCTGGTTCCCTGTAACCTCACTTCTTGCAGTGAGGGAACTGCCAGAAAGCCCTTGGAGCTGGACCTCAGTGTCCAGGCTGAACGATGGGGGTGGAGATGCTCCTTCAGGCATACCAGTACTGTGTACCCTCTGAAAAAAGCACTGCTTATACCTCTGAATACCCACTAAAGTGATTCCCAAGCCCTGTGACTTGTGTCCTCCTTGCAAGCTTCCCATATGCATCTGATTGGCCACTGTGAGAACAGGATTCTGGACCAGATGAACCCTTGTCTGCTCTAGCAGTGCTCTTAAATCTTAAAGACTGGCCCTCTGGGGAGGGGGACTCATTGGTGAAATTATTTTATTGGTGAAAAGTGTACATATACATCCCACTTTTCTTCCAAGGCTCTTAAGGTGGCAAACATGGTTCTCCTCGTCCTCAGTCTATCCTCACCTGTAAAGTAGGTTAGGCTGAGGTATGGTGCCTGATCCAAGGTCTCCCACTGAGCTCCGTGGCCCACAAGTCCTAATCTAAAAGCCCATCTGTGGTATTAAACTGAAAAGGCACATTTGCTTATAGAAGCCCTGTAGAAAAGGTGGAAATCATAGATGTTCTGCTAGTGATGTGCTGACACTGGAGTCTATAATAAAGTTATTGGGAGCATGTCAGGGTGTCCAAGACTCTGCAGGGTCCCAAGTATCCTAATTTCCCAGACATTCCCCACCCCACAAGGTGTCCTGCACTGCAATGGAAGGGGTGAGAGAACCATTAAAGGTATGGGGGAAAGTGCAGCCCCATCTCTGCTTTGGCTGCAGTAAGCTGGCTTAGGAAGTGGCAGGAGCTCTGCCACTGAATCTTCATACATACATCCAAACACAAGAAACTATGTCCCATATCACCTAACATCGGCACCAACTTCTGGAAATCGCAGGGGCCCAACACGATGACCTGATGTCACACACACAACTTCACAAGGAGCCAGGGGGCAGAGCCAAACACGTCCTGCTCTGTGTTCTCCCTCCTCTGCCCTCTGAACACTGGGGGGCCGACCCCCTAAAAAAAGTTGGGGGGGCAACATGCCTCGGCCCCTAGGAATTGATGCCTTTGTCACCATAGGATTGCTCTGCCTACCAATAGGAGACAAGAAGGCACAAAATGCACACTGACAACAGCAACAATGAACCAATCAATAGGACAACACAAGAGGTTTATTGAGCCACCCTATATTGCTGATGAAAGTTGAGCAAGCCTGTTCAGCAGCCTGTTTTACCTTAGCACTTATGTAGCATGTATTTCAGACTTCCAAACCTACAAGCTCTGAGGTTCGGTGGAGCCGAATCACATGATCTGTCCTGGAGTGAGGAAGACCAGTTGAACACTTCATTCTTTCCATGTGTTAGTCCACTCACTGGGAGTGAGGGGGCAGTATATTCAAGCAAAGGTATTGATGTATTGTGGGAATATGCTGTTCAAATGCCCCCCCATTCCCCACCACACAGTCACAATCCCAATAAAATGGATTGTCAGCTTTTGATGTACAAGCACTTCTTTGAGGAGTCATGGGCCCAGTTCCTATGTTGCTAGTGGATCAAGTGTGCTTCTTTCCCATGGCTAGATCCCATATTTCACCAGCAATATTTGGATGATGGCATCATAAGGAACAGGTGGGAGGTTTGGTTTCCAAGGCTGTGTTGCTAGCTACCAAGGAAGTAAAGCACTGACGTAAGCTTCCCTTTGTGTGAGAGGAGAGGGATTAACACATGAGCCTCAAAAAGGAGAGCCTAGAACTCCTGTAAACTTTAGTACACTACAGCACTGACTTATGTAGTATCAGCTGAATTATGTAATATCGTTTCGATTTTATTTTTCTGTTTTGACTGTTAGTTTGTTCAAATCTTGAATTTACATTTTGATTTTTATGTATATTGTCCTGGGATCCATGTTTAGGTTAAGCCATGGTTTAGAAATGTTTAAAGCAAATAATCAAATGATATTCTTCGGGATGTAAAGGGCTGATAAATTGCACATAGGTCATCAAGGCAACCGGTTCCAGATTTTGTTTGGCTAAGTTTTACAAATGGGGATGACAAAAGAAAAAGAGAAAAGGGAGATCCTCTCAGTTGTTGGGAGAAGGGTGGTTTCTTTACAGATTTGTTCCATAGTAAATCCAATTGCCCGATTTACAAAATATTACAATGAATGAATGAATTGATTAATTAATTAATTAATTAATTAATTAATCCATTGACCATTTTTCAGTGCATGTTCTTTTTCATAGGTAGAGATCTTATTAAATAGTAAGGGTCTGTACTGGCCACTATATTAACCTTCAATCTGTACATGCATAAATCAGACCAATGGACCATCAGTTTCTGCATTCTGTGCAAACGTCTGCCATTTGGATTAATTTTAGGTTGATTGTGTAAATCACACCCACCACAAAAAACCCTATGGAGTTTTGCTTCTTTCCTGTTTTGCTGCTTGTTGGGGGCTGTGTCACCCCAATTTATTTTTTCCTTCTTCAAATACAGGAATACTCTTGCCAAACATAGAACAAATTAGAATCAGGAGTTGTTCTTGGTTTTTGTTTTTGTTTTTTAAAAAGGAATGAGGTTTCCATTTTAGAGAAAAATCTAAAACAGTATTTCAAACACTGTTTTCAAATTGAGCTTAGAAGCTATTCAAAATCCTGCCAAATAAAAGGAATCTCCGACTGTCACGCTTGTTTAATGTAATGCATATAAGACACTTGGTGGTGGCTGCTGTTTGTTTTTCAGCAGCCGAGGGAGCCTAGTATAGCTGGCAGAAGCAGTTTCGCAGCACTTGCGTGGAAATTTCAAAGTGAAATTTAGTGGGGTATGACACGCTTCTACTTTCTTTATTTTAAAGCTTGATTGACACATGCATCTGTTTCAGTGTGAACAAAACATAACTCCACGAAAGCATGTAATCCTTGCCTATGACATTATTACATAGGAGACATGCCCTTTCATATGATTCCTGTCGGGGGAGTGAGTACCCATATTTACAGTCTAAGAGGCAAATTGTTGCTGTTCCTATTTAATTAATTGAAATTATGTTCCGCACTTTCAGCTGAATGTTTCCAGTCTGTATTGTTACAGATTTGGAGTACTACAGTATATTAGTGAATAGCAGGAATTAATAAATCATAGTATTCAGGCAATATTTGTGACACTGAAGAGAAAATACAGACTACAGTAGTTCTCCTGAGTGTAGTCCATGCAAAGTAGCCTGTCTGGGCTAGTTGAATGTATAGTGGTGCCTCTGGTTACGAACTTACCGTATTTTTCGCCCTATAGGACACACTTTTCCCCCTCCAAAAATGAAGGGGAAATCTGTGTGCATCCTATGGGGCGAATGCAGGCTTTCGCTGAAGCTTGGAGAGCGAGAGGGGTCGGTGCGCACTGACCCCTCTCGCTCTCCAGGCTTCAAGAAGCTATCAGCAAGCCTGGGGAGACCGCGGGAGTTCCCGCAGGGCTCCCTAGGCTGCGGATAGCAGCCTGCTGCCCGGAGCGAGGGGCGCGCTGAAGCCGCGGCTGGGGGGGGAATAATTTTTTTCTTTATTCCCCCTCCCCCCCAAAAAACCTAGGTGCGTCCTATGGGCCAGTGCGTCCTATAGGGCGAAAAATACGGTAATTCATTCCGGAGGTCCATTCTTAAGCTGAAACCATTCTTATCCCGAGGCGTGCTTTTGCTAATGGGGCCTCCCGCTGTGTTCACACCTCCAGCGCGCAATTTCTGTTCACATCCTGGGGCAAAGTTCGCAACCAGGAGCAGCTACTTCTGGGTTAGCGGAGTTCGTAACCCGAAGCATTCATAACCAGAGGTACCACTGTAGGTCATTATGAAACAATAGACAGTCGTTATCACCTTAGGAGGAACCCCCCAGGTCTGTGTAAAACCAAGGCGATGGGGAGGGGTGTGAGATGGCAGGAGGGAGTTCTGAGTTTTGGCAGGGTTTTCTGCCAGTGTGGTGTAGTGGTTAAGAGTGGTAGATTCATAATCTGGGGAACCGGGTTCGTGTCTCCGCTCCTCCAGATGCAGCTGCTGTGTGACCTTGGGCCAGTCACACTTCTCTGAAGTCTCTCAGCCCCACTCACCTCACAGAGTGTTTGTTGTGGGGGAGGAAGGGAAAAGAGATTATTAGCCACTTTGAGACTCCTTAGGGTAGTGATAAAGTGGGATATCAAATCCAAACTCCTCCTCCTCCTCTTCTTCTTTTATGGGAAGAAGAAAGGGAATTGGGCAGAACCCCATGTGGGAGAGCTGAAGGGCAGAACCATCTTGAGAGGCTGGGAGAGGGGCACAGGAATGGCATGTTCAGTGTCTTGGACTGGAATGCTGTGCTGCTGTTGGGAACAGGCCCTGCTTGAGAAGTAATGCTTTGAACTCTCCCCCTCTCTGTGGAAGACTGTAGGTGCATATATCTGTAAAATATATCTAAAAACGCTACGGCCTCTGCCATGTATGAACAAAAACATAACCCTGAGACCCTTGGAATCTGGTTGCCGCTCAGCAGAGATTGGGCTGGTGTGTAACAGTAGTAACACATTAGGAACTTTGGGTCCACAATTTCAGGCAATAATGCACAAATAGAAAGCAAGAGAGGTGTTCAGGTGCAGAGAGTGTGTCTGAGGGCTTCAGCAAGGGTGTCTCAGAGAGCTAGGACCTGCTACAATTTGTTGAGATGTGCAAGCTCTCACTGGCTCCCGCCAGAACCATCTGCGTTTGTGAAGTATGCCTGTAGAACAATGGAAAAACCTTAAGGGTTGACCGAAAATGCTCCAAAGACCCAATAAGTATAATGTGCTCCCCCTGCCTTTCTAGTCACACTTTCCTTTTCCAAAGAAACATAAGCCTTACCTTAGGAAAGGAGTTACAGATGGGCAGGACAGGGTTGGCATGAACACCTGGCTTCCTTGAGTGGATATCAGAAGACCCAGTCTTCCCTGCTGTCTTTATCTCTTCTTCAGGGTGAACCTTATACCTGTGTTTGAAGTGTTGGAATAATCAGATGACAGGTGAGAGTTGGAGTCCAACGAAATCACACTGGTGACTCAAATTTTATATGGGGTGGGGTGAGGAATCCCCAGCCTGTGGACCTGATTAGGCCCACCAGGCCTCCTCATTTGACCCATGAGGCCATTTCAGACAATTCTTGATCATTCACATTATGCCTGACATCAGGTGTGGGGCAGGTCAAGACCTGGTTCAGCTAAAACAAGGTTTGCAGGCATGACTCAGCTCATCATTGGGTCTTGAGAACACACAAGACCCTTGATCATCCTGTCTTGCTAAGTCTCTTGCAAAGCACCCTGACAGTCTGATGCTAACTGGGTCTTGTAAAGCTCATTGAATAGCACACAGCAGGACCTGATAGTTGTTGGGTCTTGTGTGACACTTGTATGCACGGCATTTAATAAGACCTGGTGATCAGCTTATTCAGTTGCAATATGTGAGCTGTATCTTTGCTTGCACTGCTTGATTTCAAACCTGGTTGGCCAAAAGGGATCACCTGACATCAGGTGATTGACAGGTTGGTGGTCCTGTCCAGGTGTAGGACACAGAGAACAACTGGCCCACCAGCTGAATCCAGTTCACCTCTGATTTAAGGCTTGGTATAACAATGTTACTTGATACGTGTATACCATTTTCAAGTTCTAATCCTTACAATAACTTTGTAAGTTATTATTATCCTCCAAATTGCAGATGAGGAGACGAAGGCTTCAAGTCAGTAGCTTAATTGTGTGATCTGATCTGAAGTTTACATTAGCATTTATTTGGCATAGCTTGAAAAACGTCTTCCGCTCTCAATGTGCTTTTAGATATGTGACTGTCCTGCCTTTAGGCCTGTAATACCCCCCCCCCAATGGTGCATCACATCATTATATGTTTTCCCTCAGGAAAAGCAGGAAATCCTTCATTCTCCTCTTTTGACACTTAGGGCAAGTGGTAGCTTTGTACTGGCAACTTTTGACGGTTTCTCCAGAAACACAAATGCCAATAAAATCGGATGAAGTGCCATGGGGAGGATCCATTTCAGCCCACTAGTTTGGTTCCATTATGCTGTGCATTCCTATAAAACAAAAGACTGGCATCATGACTGGTCATAAATATTCCTTCCATTCCAAACGAGTCATCAGGGAGTTCCTACCTTGAGATATTATTTCCCCTTCTCTTAGCTTTTAAAAAAGGAGCCATTGTTTCCCTTCTTATTCTGACCATGTAAATCTGTTGGCTAATGGAGGAACAATCAGAGGTTTGCCTCTTGTGCGACTGCAGAAAGAGCTATCAGTAAAGGGGGGGGGGGGAAAGGGACACATTTCTTTCATTTGTGAGAAATTAAATCCAGGTTTAAAGCTCTTCTTGAGCCACTACTGTTTGCTTTCTTTAGAAGGAAGCTGTGCTGGTGCCAGACCCCAGGAATGCAGGCTACATGTGTCAGCAATCTCCACAAACTCCATCTAGAGCCCTTTATATTCAATATTGGGATATTTATTAGGAGCAAGTCTTCCCTGAAGTGCGTTATGGGGTTTTATGCTAAGCCATTGGTAGCCTCATGTAGGGTCCCCTTCCTCTTATTTATCGCCAGAGATGTTTAGAGCAATGCTAATCCATTTCCTGGGGCATCCCACTGAGATCCAAGGCTCATTATTAACCGAGTCCTTTCGGACCATGGTCTCCAACAGAGGTTTGCAATTCGGTACCTGGAATCTTCTTTGCTGGTTTCCCATTAGGCAAACCAACTCTTGGTTTCAGGGGGAGAAACCCCTCCACCATGAATAAAAATCGTTACATGATAAATTAAGTATCTTTTACTCTCTCTCTCTCTTTTCTGGTCTGGCATGACCTTCGTTTTGTAAGACATTTACTTGCCTGTGGTGTTTTTGTTTGTTTTGAAAATGCACTTCGTGAACATCAACAAGCTCTGAGGATGTAGCTTAGAGTATAATTTGATCCCTTTTCCTTGTGTGCTGACCCTGCAATATAATTAGCTAACTATGCACATAAAAGCATAACGGAGATTACTTCAAAACACTCTTCAAAATGTAGTTACAGAGTACTCAGATTCCCAGCCACTGTAAATAGAGGTAGCTTAAGTTACAGAAATGGAAATCTTTCCATTGGGTCTCCCACTCCCACCCCAGGCCTAATAATAATAATAATAATAATAATAATAATAATAATAATAATAATAGTAACTACTACTACTACTACTACTACTACTACTACTGTACTACTATTAACCACTGGCCCTTCACCAACAAGTCCCAGGGTGGGTTACAACAATACAAAATCAAAAGTTAAAAACATTGGAAATGGATTACAACAGCCATAGGCAAACTCTGGCCCTCCAGATGTTTGGGACTACAATTCCCTTCATCTCTAGCTAACAGGACCAGTGGGCAGGGATGATGGGAATTGCAGTCCCAAACATCTGGAGGGCCAGAGTTTGCCTATGCCTGGATTACAATAACAGAAATAACGTGGGCCCTGAAAGCACACATCTTAGGAGTCAAAGGCCAGGGTAAAGAGGTGTGTCTTCAGCATTCACTGAAAACTGCTTAGTGAAGAAGGCAGACATCTCTGTGGGGAGGGAAGTCCACAACTTAGGGGCTGCCACTCTCACAGTTTCCAGGGACTGACGACTATTTAATTTAACCACATGTACAAAGACAAGGCTAGCTGCCAGCCAGCCCTCAAAAATTCACTGCTTACTTTAGTGGATTTCACAGTTCCTTCAATAAAATGTAGGCTAACATTAATGGCAATCAAAAACTCCTGCAGATGAAATTGCTACCATGTCATGCCTGCCTACTGATTTTTTTGTTTGCCTTCCTTTAAGGAGCTTCTGGGTTGGATCATCTACGAATTCAAGTGTAAGACAGGAGAAATGGCACTTTTAAGAGCATTTTACTTGGTCATATCTAAAGTAAAGGTGCAAACCACTTGCGTATCAGGTGGAAGTGTTATCATGTTCAGCCAGTGATAATGTGTCCACAGCGACATTGCAAATTTCCACATCTAATCACATAATTTTGAAGCAGTTTCAGCCGCAGTTAAATTCTGCAATGGTGGTTTACTGGTATACAGCTTGCTGCTTTCCTGTGAGTAAAGGTTGCAGTGCTTTGGACTTTTCAGTTTGGAGAAAAGGCAAGTAAGAGAGAGGTTGTAGAAGTTTGCAGAATTCCATATGGCATCGATAAAGTGGGCAGAGAAAAGTTAAGAGCGGTGGACTCGTAATCTGGTTAACCAGGTTTTCGTCTCCGCTCCTCCACATGCAGCTGCTGGATGACCTTGGGCTAGTCACACTTCTCTGAAGTCTCTCAGCCCCACTCACCTCACAGAGTGTTTGTTGTGGGGGAGGAAGGGAAAGGAGAATGTTAGCCGCTTTGAGACTCCTTTGGGTAGTGATAAAGTGGGGTATCAAATCCAAACTCTTCTTCTTCTTCTTCTCTCCTAACTCTAGAACTTGTGGACACCCAGTGAAGGGGAATGTTGGAAGAGTCAGGACTGATAAAAGACAGTACATCTCCACTCAGCACATAGTTAAACTATGGAACTTGTTCCCACAGCAGGCACTGATGTCCACAAAACTCGGATGGCTTTAAAAGAGGATTGGACAAATTTATGGAGGAGAAGCCTATCAGTGGCTACTAACCCTGACAGCTGTGCTCCATGGTCAGAGGCAGTAATGCATCTGAATACCAGTAAGGAAGATGCTGTTGCTTTTGGGTCCAGCTTGCAGGCTTCCCACAGGTAACTGCTTTGAAAACAGGATGATGATGATGATTTATTTATACCCCACCCATCTGGCTGGGCTTCTCCAGCCACTCTGGGCAGCTCCCAACAGAATATTAAAAACACGATAAAACATCAAGCATTAAAAACTTCAGATGTCTTGTAAAAGTCAGATAGTTGTTTATTTCCTTGACATCTCATGGGAGGGCGTTCCACAGGGCGGGTGCTACTACCAAGAAGGCCCTCTGCCTGGTTCCCTGTTACTTCACTTCTTGCGGTGAAGGAACCACCAGAAGGCCCTTGGAGCTGGACCTCAGTGTCTGGGCTGAACAATGCTAGACTAGATGGGCCATTGCCCTGATTCAGCAAACTTTTCTCATGGTCTTATGTAATTGTGGAGGGCATTTCAAAAGAGCACTTGCCAATACCAATTTCAATACCTGCTTACAGCAACCATCACTGAAAAATCGATTTCATTTCAAACTGCAGTGGCTGCATCATAAATACAGGAGGGGGGGGGAACCTACCAAAATAATTTCGGATAAAGTCCTTCCCCATCTGTCTCCTTTGGGAAGTTCAAAGTTTTGCCATTCCAGACAGACCTGAAACCTACCCTGGCTTTAAAAACATTCTATTGTTTGTCTCTGGTGTTGTAGCTCTAAGTTAAATGGGGTCTAAAGCTCCTGAGGCCAACCACTACCCAAACATTGTTAAAAGGCTTGTTCGATGACACCTTAATTTTTCACAGGCTGCAACTGCAGCCCAACTCCCACCCCCCTCCTTCATAAACAGCACATTCCTAGGCAGGCTCCAATCGTGGATCCACACTCAGATGACCCCTTGACATTTCCCAGTCACTGCATGAAGGCTGTTCTCTCTCTCTCTGGAAATAATCTAAACATTGATTCACCAAACTGACAGAAAAGAACCAGAGATAAGAAGAAAACTGTCTATGGACACTTACAGAGTTAGCAATCCTTCTTGAACGGGACAAAATGCTTACAGTTTGCTTTAACTGGAGAAATGGCCGAATGCAGTTTGCCTTCCATGAACAATCAGAATGGAAGTTGGAGCAGTTTGTCGTAGACCAAAATGGCAGACGTCTGGATGGTTAGCAAGCTGATACTCCAGCAAAGCAATGAATTGATTTAATCAGCAGTTAGACTTTGTAATCTTTTCTTAATTATTTGGGATCAGAACTTCATACCTATAGTTCAACCGTATTCAGCCCACTTATATGCTGTGAGGGTAGACTGGTAACTAGGCATTTTCCTCATCTTCAGTTCATCACATCTTCATCTCTGTCCCCTTTTTTCCAATCCTCATGAAAATTTGCCAGCATTTCTCCTAACACACATTTTTTGGCCTAATGTATACGTAGCTCTCTGCAAGCAATTTTCCTAATAATGTAATTTTGTGTGTGATTTTCATCAATAAGTGCCTTTTGTGCACACTCCCCCCCTAGTATACACATTTCTCGATGTATTTTTGGTTGGAAAAAACTATATTGCAAAATTCAGAAGTATGTGAATTCTGAAGGATAGATGTTCAGAAAGTTATCTAGGTCCACATTAAAATGCATACTAAAGTGAATTTATACCCTGTTCTCGCTGCTGTTCTCATTCTCACAGATCCATAGCTCAATAGAATCTATAAGTTAAGGAAGATGCTTGCAGGAAAAATTCCTATGACATCTTATGTATAGACAATGCAATATTATTATTATTTTTTTAATGATCCCAATTTGTGTTAATATCTAAGAATCTAGCATATGTTAGATTTTTTCCCCCAAATACCAAAGAAACAAAACCAAAAACCCACAAGGAATAGCCTTATACTGTACCACAGCATTTGTCCACCTAGCTTAGTTTTGTCTACGCTGTTGAGCTGGCTGAAGCTCTTTGGAGCTTCAGAGAGCAGTTTTTCCTGGACCTACCTAGGAATGCTTGCGATTGAACCTCGGAGGACCTTCTGCAAGCAGACTGTATGTTTAATGCTGAAACTTTGCTTATACCAAGCAGATATTTTGTACCTTGGCGTTGGGGCTCATGTCTGCATCTTATGCAGAGAATTATAATGTTCATAAAAGCCGAGAGAGAGAGAGAGAGAGAGAGAGAGAGAGAGAGAGAAAGAAAGAAAGAAAGAAAGAAAGAAAGAAAGAAAGAAAGAAAGAAAGAAAAGCTCCACCTGTAATAGATTAATACTTGCCTGTCCCAGTTTGTACAGCTAAAGAAACAAGGAGGAGACATGTCTGCCTAATATGTTTTTTGCACCGCAGGAAAGTGACTTCAAAATATACCACTTGTTAAGATATGGACCATGGATGAAAGATTGTCAAGTCATAAAGATGAACCGTGTTTAACATCCCACCTGACACTAGGATATGATGTACTCCCTACCCCCAATGGCTTTCAAAAAGAGGTGTCACTTAAAAGTTGAAGTGCTATCAGTCTGTCTGGGAAATGTCCATCTCAAGGCATTTTGCCGACTCTGAATTCTTGCCTGCTGCTGTCATCGGTTTAATAGGTTTATATCTCATCTCCAAGAATTATACACTAGCAGAATGGTTGAAGCCAGCCTGAAAGGAAGATGGGGAATGCTCTCAGTGCAATCCATTACTATCCTGTTTTAGAAATGTTTAGATGCCAGACTTTGCTGCATTATACAAATGGGAGACCGGCAGAAAATATCGAAGCTCTCAGATATCCATTATCTCAGAATGAAATAAGATGTAGAAGAAAGAGAGTATAATAAAATGTGCACACCACTCCCATCATCCCTGACCATTGGCCTTGCTGGCTAGGGGGTCATGAGAGCTGGGAATCCAAAGCATCTAGACGTTGGCTTCTCTTGAGTTAGGGGAAGGGTGCAACAATTCTACTTGCTACTCAAAACACCAGATGAAAGAATGGTTGGACTTGATGTGTTGTTACTAGGAGAATGGGGAAGATGGCTCAAATACTGATTACTTAGTATTGGCAAACAATTATTGCAAATGCCTTATATGTTAAAATATTCCTAGAGTTTGCATTGAGTACTGAAGCTAATGGCAAAAATGCTCATCTAATCTTCAAAGTAAAAAAGTGTAAATGAATAAGGGCACTGTTTCAAAATGGAAGAGATCCGCATCCCCCAAATCTTTGTTCAAACATTATCGTAGTACTGCCCTTCATTTCACTTGGACCTTCTAGGACATGGGTGAGCCTTTAACCTCCTGCCGCAGACCCGACACACTCTCCTTAGACCACACCCCTCCACACCCCTTCTCCATACACTTCTTGAGTGTTTTTGCCTGGCTGGAATGTGCCCTTAAACTGTGGGAATGCCTGATGCTTGCCTGGGGTGGATAGGAGATATGGACATGGAGTGTGCATATTGAGAAAGCTCTGGATTTTGTCATGGCTGGAGTGTATCCCACTGTACAAAGTTAAGAGTCCCATCCATTACTCTGCCCACATTTGCCTCTGGCCCGACCCATCACAGAATGCTGTCTCTGGAAGGATGCCCACAATGGAATGGGCCTACTCAAACATTGGTTCATGAATGCTTAGTGTTAAAAGCAGCAAACAACCCTCTTCATTTATACAGTTCGCCTAATGTGCTAAGGGTTTTGCAAGTTTTTATCTTGGTTTATGATGGATAACAAGCCAGCCTAAGGGCTGCCTGTAAAGTCAATGCATATTGATGCTGAAGATGGAACTGCCAGCCCATTAAGTGGTGTTTAGCATGAGTGGGGGGAAATTGCACTGCGCTGTTTCCTCAAAGATGATTTTGATTTAGTGACAACGGTCTCTGTGCTAGTGTTTACCAGTTTAAAGGATTACAGAGCCCCTTACATTTTAAAACAACAGGGGATCCAGAAGGATTTTATATTTAACCTTTGTTTATTTCTTAAATCATGCATTAATGTGATTTGGGGGTATGAAATACACAGCGCTAAGTGTTCTCCGGCTAAATTGGAGTAATCTAGAAAGTGAGCTTTGACAGTGGAAACAGAGTGATTAATCTTCTACTCCTTCTTTCTCTCTTCCACTTTGCGTTTGGGGGCAGTGTTAAGAGTTTGCCTTTTACCTATGAAAATTCTTTATGAAACAGGGTGGCTTCACCGTTGCATTTAGTTTGCCGGTCCATAATTTGACCGAGCTCCTGCAATGACTGTTATTTGTTAGGCAGGTGCCTGCCTAATTAGGATTGGTGCTGCCTAATAATTGCACTGTTTGTAACAATACTATCATAACATGACTAACTGGGTGAGAAAGCACAGGAGAACAGAGAGAGATTTAGTAGGGGCAGGGAATTGTTACTGTATCTCTCACTGTACAGGCACATACACGTATAAGTTTGTATCAGAAACACAGTATATAAATGTTTCCAATACTACTACTACTACTAATGCTAATAGCAACAACTAAATAAATTTAGCAAGAATGGAGTAGTGGTTAGGGCAGAAGCAGCCAGATGTTGCTGAACAACAACTTACATAATCACTGACTATTTATTATTAGGGCTGATGAGAGGTTTACTCAACAAAATATGGATGATACTTGATTGTTACCTGTGGGTTAGACTAGGATAGAGGAGACCTGGGTTCAAGTCAGCAGTCACTGGATTACCTGTGTCAAATCACTCTGTCTTAACCTACCTCTTAGGGTTGTGGTGAGGATGAAGTATCTAGGTGAAAACCATGGAGACAACCCTGAACTCTTTGAAGGAATGGTGGGATGCAAATGTAAATCAAAGAAATCTCACAAGTGGGATCACAGGTCTCAAGTTGGTATGAGAAATATGTTTTTGTGTGAGAACTCATCCCACTATTGTGTCTACTAGCAGGTTTTGCAGTTTTGTTTCATAGTGCTTGAAAAAACTTGAAAAACCAGGATTGTCAGTGGGACCAAGCAAACATCTTGCTCAAACCACTTTCAATGAGTTTCTTAAAAGCTATTGTCTGCTCCAGTCTTAGGGCCCAATTAGACAAGATAACAGTTTCACAATTAGCAATTGTATGAGTGGCCTTCAACCTCAATATAGTCCCAGCTGAAATATTCCCCATACCTGTTTTTTTAATTGGAGAATGTTATTATGTTTTCCAACAACAAGGAGTTAAAAGCCACTTCTCCCATATCAGGTCCTGATCCAGATGATGTTCCCTGTGATGTGTGTGTGTGTGTTGTCCATTCATACAATAGCTGACTGAATGGTGTGTAGCGTCTCATTTGGCCCTCATTAATTTTAGGATTTAATTAATTTGATTTTCTAATTAAGATTCCCCCCCCTGCAACACTGTGTAGTGCAATAAAGTATAAATAATTATCTCATTACAAATTATTTCATGGTCATTTTTATCTCTCCAGTTGGAACTTACCTTCACAGTAAAGACACACATCCAGAAACACACACCCAACAGTCTTTTCTTTTTCCGTCAGTGACAACTGTGTTGTATTAATGGGGAAATGTCCTCAGGCGCTACAAGGATTACTCTGTGAGTGTCCAGAGGACAGAAGATAAGAGAACTAGACACATGTTTAAGTTTTGGTAGATAGAAGGTGGAGAAGATCTTATGTTGAAGATCACGCACATCTTTGTAACCTTTGATCCACAATGTTCAAAAGATGTGCTTTAATTGTGCTTAAAAAATCCCCTACTTTGCTGTACACTCAACTCGTGACACTTTTTTTATCTTTAGAGGAAACCCACCACTTAGTTGATGTGTAAGCAGAATCATGGATGTCCTTAGCCCTGTTCAGATGTTCTTTAGGTACAAATGACTTTATGGATGACACTAAACAGGTTTATATCTGTTACGCCTTCACCAGTCCTCCATGGGTTCAAGTGTACCATTGAATGGAATCTATGAATATGCCTTTGGATGCAATCCAGTATCCTGGGAACTGGAGAGTTCTGAATTGTGCATACAGGAGCCAACTTGAGTATGGGCGCAGATTCCATGGAAATGGTACAATCGAACATGCAGAGGTCAGGGCACTGTGCCAATGTGTCCCTAGCACTTTGCACTTGTCTTGGCCTACTCACTCCAAAATGCAACTTCAGCAGTGCAGCTGTGTGAGGTAGGAGGCTTCCTTTTGCAGTGTCTGAGACTTGAAGGGTAGAAGTAGCCTTGGACTCAAATCCTCACACAGTCATGGATCTGAGTTATGAAACAGAAATGTAGAAAAAGGATATGCATTACGCTTCGCACATTTATCTCCTGAGCAAATTTAATGTAAATGGTTAACGTAAATGGGTGACCATGAACTGGGTTCTATGTAGGCTGCAGCTTAATTTTGATTCTTGCCACCTTCCAGGGCTTTCAAGAATGTGAATTCACCCCATGAAATATTGGCCTGAATATAAGCCTCAGTTTTTCTCCAAATTCCAACCGTGAAAAGTTAAAGTGTGGCTTAAATTTGCAACCTTACAAAAATTGGCTTTTACGAGATTGCTGCTGAAACAGACATATGGTAAAACAGAACGGGTGTGAGTGACTGCGGAATTTTAGGGGAATGGCTTATATTTGGGTATTATCTTTTTTCCCCTCCCCCCCTTGAATTTTAAAGGTGCGGTTTATATTCGGGTACGGCTTATATTTGGGCCAATATGGTAGGTGTGTGTTGTTGCTTCGAAATGACAACATCCATTTGCTATATGGAGGTGAAAACCTACAGAAGCTTTCCCCCAGGCGCACTACCCTTGAGATACAAAAAGTGCATGCAGTCAACATTGGCATATTCAAATCCTGCACAGTTCCTGGTGCCAGCAAATCCTTTGAACTTTCCCACAGAACAATTTCCCCTTGCCCATTAAGCAGCTGCAGTTTGACAAATGTGTTCTTAGTGTTGATTCAGTACATGTGTTTTGAACATTTTGATGTATGTCCCAGTGTTGTCTACTTGGTCGTATAAACAAGCATCCTGACATAACACATTCTCCTTGCACATGGATGAAGAAGGGAGGTAGAGCACATACACAACTCCTCTCAAGGATACAAATGAGGTGGTAAGAACATTAAACAAAGCTTTTAAAATGGATAAAGAATATAGTAGGGTGAAAGAGTAAAAGTAAAATAGAAACCAATTCACTCATAGGTTGGGCTGCTGGGCTGTAAAACACTGAGGCATACCCTCCAATGGGAAAACCAGGAAGGCAGTTTCCAGGGCTGCACTCCCGTGAGTCACATGACCTATTCAAGACCGTGCCCCTGAAAAAAATAACCCTTTTCTGGCATGGTGCCCCAAATGCACATTTTGGGGCTCTGTGCAAGATTGCAGCCCCCAAAAAGCACCTTTTTGAGGCAAGATTGTGTCCCAAAATTGTGCGAGAGCATGGCATCCAAAATGGCCACTGTGCTCTTGTAGGGAAAAACAGGGTGTCCCATTTTTTTCCGGGACAGTTGCAGGCTATGCTGAGGCTATGCACACACTGTATATTTGAAACACATTCAGAGCACATTCTTTCCCTCTGCTGTTGACTCCCCACAGATTTACAATTCCCAACAACCCTTAACAAATTGCAGTGGCCAGAATTCTTTGAGAGTGAGAAAATGTGCATTTGATGCACGTTATGGGTATACTGTGCACACAGACACACAAGGAAGACTAACTTCTTGTGCTTCTGCTTGCTGTAGTAAAGCCACCAGTAACTCAACCCACTTCTTCAAGTTTACTAACATTATAGTAATGCATATTTTTAGCAATGCAAATATATGGTAATGCAAATTTGTAGGAGTGTTGAATGGCCAAATCCAGTTTGTTTTTGTTGTTGAGCCTCGGTGGGTGGGAAGAATGTGACCTTTTGGGTTAGGAGAAAACTTTGATTAGTTAAGTATAAAACAAAATGTATGATAATGATAATAATACATTATTATTTTGAAGATATTTTCATTGGAAAAGAGCACTACATTATATTAAGTACTATTATATCAAGTACTCATTTCAAACATAACCACCAATTTTCATTTACAGTACATATTCTCTTTTCTCAAATTCTCTTTTCAGAGACATCAGAGTGCAAATTAATTGAATCTCTCTCTCTCTTTCTCTCTCTGAAAGATTGAGCTTATCAAGCCTTTTATGCAATTCCTTTTTAGAATCAACATATACCTGGAATGGGAACCATTTCCCTAATAAATCATCCTTGATATTAGTGTGCAAAGCAGCCTTGATTTGCATAGACACTTTCTCCATTATAAGCAATTCCTGTATTTTCCCCCAACCGAAGTTCCGTTGTGGCAAAATAAATTGTAAATTCCATTTGCAATTATAAATGTGAACTCAATAAATTGTGGACATCTTTAAACGAACCTGACATTCTGTCAGAATATACCTGAAAGTAAATTGTGTTCCCTCCAGGATTTTTGGGAAACCACTGTCTAGCTGAGATGTACAGAAACCATATGAAGTGGAGGCAGCTGCAGTTAGTTTCTGGGCTGACATGCCTGCATAAATCAGTGGACTGGATTCTTGTTTGCACTGCAGAATTCCTTTTGTCACATTACCATGCTAAAATACATTTAACATGATGTAGAATCAACACAGTTTGTAAGTGAGCTAAGCATTTGAGCCACACAGAGCTATCTCTTGAACTTTGGAACCATTTCAGAGTCATGTCAAATTCATGTAGGGGCGGTGACTGCATTCCTTCAGCCTAGACTGAAACATGTGGCCTCTGTGGTTTGAGAGTATGCAGGGAATGTAAGAATACAGAACTTGGGGGTGTATAGAAAGGAACTGACCAACTCGAGGGCTGTGAGCTTAAGATGAGACCTGCTGGGTCAGACCAAAGACCCCTCTAGCCTAGCAACCACTTCTCACAGATGTTTGCAGGAAACCTGAAAGGAGGATCTGGGTTCAATGATGCTCTCCCCACTGACTGGCAGGTCTCAATGAGCACTTTGCAGGACCCATGCAGGCAAAGCAATCTGCAAGACCTGTGTGGGCAATGATATCAGGCAATTGACAGGCAGGCAGCCCCACCCACCTACCAAACCTGACTTGCAAGGGGTAGGGGAGATTACAAGCTGGACCACTGGAAAGATCTAGTTCCCCACCACTGGTTTGATATATTAATATTCCACCTTTCAGCCCCAAAGCAATTGAAAACAGCAATCGATGAAGACAGTAGTCACCAATATTGTTATGAGTTTGGAGTATGTGTGTGTCAGTCAGTCTGGATTGTACCTTGTGCCCTTTTGAAACCTTTGTGTGAGGTAGAATCTATAAGAGGAAACCAGCCAAACCAGTTCCAAAGGAATGACTTTGGCTGGCTAGTTATGTACAGTGGTACCTCAGGTTAAGAACTTAATTCGTTCCGGAGGTCCGTTCTTAACCTGAAACTATTCTTACCTGAGGTACCACTTTAGCTAATGGGGCCTCCCGCTCCTGCCACACCACTGCACATGATTTCTGTTTTCATCCTGAAGCAAAGTTCTTAACCCAAGGTACTATTTCTGGGTTAGCAGAGTCTGTAACCTGAAGCGTCTGTAACCCGAGGTACCACTGTACTATGATTTGCAAGAGGTTGCCATAGAAACAGATGAGTGGGCCTTTCATCACCCACCTCACCTGACTGCTATGCCCTTGAAGGGGGGCATAGTCTGGTCTCTGCTACCAGCCAGGACCCCAAGCACCACCAGGAGGCAGCTCCTGCCTCCCACAAAGACCATTACAGCTCTATCCATGGGCCAAACCAAAAGCAGCTGCCCCAGTATTTGCTTTCCCCTTTCCTCCCTTCCATTACATTTTCCCATTTGTATCATGTCTACCCTGGGATAACTCAGTTAGTAGATCATAAGACTCTTAACCTCAGAGTCATGGGTTCAAGCTCCACAAAATATTCCTGCATTGCATTGGGTCCCTTCCAACTCCATGATTCTATGGTTCTACCTGATTTATCTTTTCGCATATTACTGCACTTTAAAAATGTTGGTTGCTTTAGAAGTGCTGAACAATTACTCTTCCAACAACAGTTATTTGAATCCCTGATTGTCTGCGATTGCCAGTGGTGACAATTCTGAAGACGACGACGACAACCCTTTAGATGCTTTGAAGCATCAGTGGACCAGAAAAATAATGGCAGTACATTGATACCAAATGACAGCATGTTCAAGGAAAACCAGAGGAGCAGGGATTTGGGAATCATTTTAGAACCAGAAATGGTTCAGTTTTTCCCTGGTGCAAAATTCGGTGCAGCCCAAACTACACCTCGGTGTACTTTTGTAAGTGCAACACAGTGATTTCCCATAATACTCAGACTGTCATTTCCCCGTGGTTCATCATCCACACCGTGAAACAGCAGCCTGAGTGACACTGTCAGTGTTTGATTTTCACTTATTTGCTGAGGGGCGGGGGGAAGAGTTAAGGCAAATATGAAAGTGATTTCAGCTCAAACTTCTTGTGCGAGCTATTAAAGCAAACAGCAGATCTTTGGTGTGGAATATGAAGCAAAGGTAGAAACAATAGGCAATCCCTCTGTGTCAGCATGAGAGGATTATCCCTGATCTATTGATAAATATATAGATATTTAAAAAGAAATATTTACTTAGCATAGTGAACGATCATCTCTAATTAGATGATACATTACACAAATACCCAAATACTAAAGAGCTTCATCTAAGAAAGACTGAAGGGAATTAGGTGGGTCACTCTTCTGCCTTCGGGATGTTCCGGGAAGATTGGCAGATGTAGCATCTGTTTGCTCTGAAATTTCGGGTGAACTGCAGGGAAGGGACAAACTTCAGGGAAGATGGCAAGCTGTGTTGCTTAAAGAGCTCCAAAAGAGGGCAGCCTTTGCCTCCCCCACCCTTGAAATCCTGACTCTATTGTGTCTGTCTTCCTTTCTTTTGACTTAAGCCATGTTGGGGCTCCCTCTGCTGTTCATTTTCAGTTTTAAATATCAAAAAGGAAAAAGGGAAGGAGGAAATGTAATGCAAACAATCTCCGTTTCTATCCTGTTGTTTTAGGAGTCAAGCTGTTTCGCTAGCACATTGTTGTTCTTTCATTTTCTATGAACCGTAGAGATATAAGTTGCTATCATCATTATTTAGATTTCTTACTCACTTTTCAGCTCGAGGTCCTAGGGTGGGTTACAACAATTTAAAAACACAGGATTAAGATGAGTGACCTGACCTGGGATCTGTATTGGTGCTGACTGGCACTGGATCTATTTTAGCTCCAGACACTGCACTGTCCTGGAGCTAGTGCCTGGGCCACATTTATTTATTTATTTATTTATTTATTTATTTATTTATTTATTTAATGCAATGGTTGCTATGCCGAACACCAGAAGCAGGAACAGCAGGAAGTTCGTATTGTTTTGCAGGAGCTCAATTACATGTGTTTCCTCACATGCTTCTTTCTTTAACAAGTGTATGTGAAGTGATATTTAATCTACCTGGACCGCAGATTAGCTAGTGATGGGTTCCACCCTGGAAGGTTCATATTCCAAAGTGAAGACAGTGTTTCAGCCCCATTTACCTGTCCATGAGGCAGAGTGGATTTTGACAATCTCCCACAATGTGGAGACGCTAGCCATTCAACTAGCCGGTTCAGCACGTGCTAATTTGACCCAGGTTAACTGAGAAACTGGATGTGAGATGTTAAAATTCCCTTTATGCCGACACGTTTCATGCAAATGCAGCCAAGTGATTTCAGCGGTGCCTTTTTCCACAGAGAAGGGGTGTGTGTGTGTGTGTGTGTGTTGGAATCATCATTGTGACTGTCTTTGGCATTCTTGTTGCAGAAAGAGCTCAGCAGCACAACCCAGGCATGCGTTTTCCTACCACCCTACATCTTGAAGTAAGTAAGCCAGGATCACACAGAGGCCCTGCGCTGTGGTTAATCCCACTGGATTTGCCCTAGCCTTTCAAGCCCCACTTCCTGTCTGAACCCGCCTATACGTTCTGAAGAAAAAGAAAACAGGAATTCGGTGGGCAGCCATCTTCAAAATGCCAAACATTTGCTATGCAGGTTAAACTTCAAAGGGTCTTTGTGGGTGGGGAAAGAATCCTAGTCATTCTTTGACTTCAACAGACAGTGTGTAGGGGGGGGTATTTTCCCTCAAATCAGGCCTGAGCTCTTAATAGAGGGGAACTCCAGCTCGCCTCAGTGATGAGAATTTGTATAATCAAATCTAAAAATCTATATGCATTTATCTCTCTCTCTCTCTCTAACTCTTGGAATCAACACAACAACATAGAATAGCTTTGGTCACAAAGCCTCCTTGCATACATTAACATTGCCTCACAAGATTTGTGGATATGTTTTCCTTCTGACTTCCAATGGCATATTTTAACACAGAAGACGGATAACAAACAGACAAATTCCATTTGGCCATCTGCTCAGAGCTTCCTTTAACTGATATCTGAAGGAGGTCTCACCCATTTCAATGCTACACTTTACTTTGAGAAAAGCTGGGCCAGGTTCACTTAATGGTTTTATATTTTCAACAACTGGAATAAAGAAATAAAATATCCCTGTGATCTCTAGAAGTACCTTTGGCAAGCAAAATGCTCTCCCACCCAGCAAAAGCCATTGAAGCTGCAATCCCATTGAGCTCAACAAGACTTGATTCTGAGTAGACATATATAGGATTTCACTATTAGATGGACTACTGCTAGAAGGGGGGGGGCAGATAATGTAAGTAAAATTCATAACCTTCTCATCTGCTTCTTCAAATAGGAAACCCATAGCTACTCTACAGAAATATTTATTAGTCCATAGATTGTAGAAAATCCCACATTACAGTAACTCAGAACATTAAAACAAAATTTTTGGGCAGGGATCTCAATCTCTCTCATTTCACCAGAAGCTAAATTCCAGTGTAGGGAATGAAATGTCCCCAAACCAAAACCAAGGGTGTGGTATCAAGACATTTGGTTCTCTGGATCAGTTTTTGTTTCTTTCATCCAAATATGTTAACATTGGCTGGAAGAACAAAAACAAAAACAAAAACAAAACAAACAGATTCCAATCAATAGGTTGCGTGGGATCTTCTTTTGTCATAAAGAAAACTTTAATTTGGGCAATTAAGCCTGTATCCTTTTTGGAGATTTTTTTTTTTACCATGATATGTTACCTTGGCTAGGATTTGAAAAAAACAGCTCCACCCCATGTGTAAAATTCAGTTGGTTTCCTTGGGATATTTTGGGTGTGTGTGTGTGTGTGTGTGTGTGTGTGTCCTTGGTGCTTTTTGGGTACAGGAAAAAACCCCTGTAAATGGGAAATTGCTGAAATTTGTTACTGCTGTACAGGTAACAATGTCTTATAAAGACTATGCTACAGGCCTACTTATGTGTAAATTCTGCAACAAAAAGTATATGGGGTGTATTTAGAACCCCAAAGGTCTGGATTAGGTCAATAGTATGGCAGGCTTTTAAAAATGCAGATTCCCATGATATCCAAGGAAACCATGCAGGCTCTTTCCATTTGCCTGCCAGTAACTAGATTGGGGACTTGCAGGCTTATTATGGAGCTGGAGCTTCCCATACATGCTAATCTTTTGCAATGTCCACATGACATTGTTAGCATCAAAATGCCAGTTTCATACCCCCACAATTTAATCTGGAGTTATATTTTCTGGGGGAAATGGGAACAGTTAAAAACAACTGTTATCAAGAACCAGTTTATGGTATCTCAATGACCTGTTTATAATATTCAGCCCCCGGGGAGAATCACTCTACATCCTCTGGATCATCCATCTCCTTTATTCTTGTGTCCTGAAACACAGAACATTTTCTCCTCCTGCAGTGAAATATTCTTCTGCAGATAGACTTAATCCACTCTGCTCTCTCTCTCTCTTTCATTCTGCTGCCAAACTTGGCCCCACTACAAAACGACATCATTGCCAACAAGATTCTTTAATGGAGTGCAGAAAGGAACCAAGACCACAACAAAGGAAGACAACAGTTGCCTCTACTTGCTTGCCTTGTCCTCCAAAAGGGCATATAGGCATTGTGGAAAGCCCCCATATTACCATCCTATCTTCAGCATCAGGAATGAGGAACCTGTGGACTCCACATGTTATGGGACTACAATACCCACAATCCCTGACTACTGACCCTACTGGCTGGGCTGATGGGAGTTGAAGTTCAACAACAGCTGGAGGGCCATAGGTTCCTCATCCCTGCTCAGCACAGAACACCACCATCAATAGACTTGAAGACTTGTGTTCCGTTCTGTGCAATAGCCCTGTAAGGAAAATATTCCTTACAGATACCTTCCCCCCCCATCCCCAAATAGAAGAATATTACCTCTGACACAAGCAGAGAGCAGGAGGGATCAAGGACCTCCCTTCCTGATGTGCTCCAAGGATGATAAGTATGTTGTCAGGCAAGCATTAGCCATGCTACATTAAAGGGGAAGGCAAAATCCCTCCAGGGTCACCAGCCAAGTGTTCTATGCACTTAATGCTTAAATAAACACCTCTCTTGAAGTTGTAAGCTTGCAGCATTCCAAGCTCTTCCAAACAAACTATAGGCAGTAAAAGAAGAATGCGGTGCCAGCAATTCCGAGCAGCAATGTAGTATCTAGTACCAATACAGAAGAAGAGACTGCTCAATTGCCACTGCCATGGAATAATAGAACCATAGAATCTTAGAGTTGGAAGGTACCCCATCTAGTCCAACCCCCTGCAATGCAGGAATCTCAGCCAAAGCATGCGTGACAGATGTCCATCCAACCTCTGTTTAAAAACCTCCGAGGAAGGAGAGTCCACCACCTCTCGTGGGAGTCTGTTTCACTGCTGAACAGCTCTTATTGCCAGAAAGTTTTTCCAAATGTTTAGTCAGAATCTCCTTTCTTGCAACTTGAAGCCACTGGTTCGAGTCCTATCCTCTGGAGCAGGAGAAAACTAGCTGTTGACCTTGTGGTCCACTAAGAGCCACTAAATCCTTTTCACATGTATACTACTAGTAAGCTAAGTGTCCCCCATCTTATATTTGTGCAGCTCGTTCTTCCTGCCTAAGTGCTGAACCTTACATTTGTCCCTATTGAAATTCACTTTGTTAGCTTGCGCCCAGTTCTCCAATCTGTTAAGGTCATTTTGAATTCTGATTCTATTTCCTGCTGCATTAGCCTCCCCTTCCAGTTTGGTGTCATCTCCTCAATTCCTTCATCCAAGTCATTCATAAAGACGTTGAACAACAGCGGGCCCAGGACAGAATCCTGTGGCATCCCACTTGCCAGTTTTTCCCAGGATGATAAGGAACCATTAACTCTTTGGGTTCGGTCAGTCAACCAGCTACAAATCCACCTAACAGTTATCTTGTTCAACCCACATTTTACCAGCTTCCTCGAGGGAATATCATGGGGGACTTACTGAAATCAAGATGTACTATTTTCACAGCACTTGCCTGATCCACTAAGTTTGTAATTCCATAAAAAAAGAAAAGAAATCAGATTGGTCTGATATGGCATATTTTTGAGAAACCCATACTGGGTCTTAGTAATCACAGCATCCTTTTCTAAATGCTCACAAACCAACTGTTGAAATATTTGTTCTATGGCCTTCCCTGGTATCGCTGCCAAGCTCACCAGTCGGTAGTTACCTGGGTAACTACCCCCTTTTTGAAGATGAGGACAACATTTGCCTGCCTCCAGTCTATAGGGACCTCACCTGTTCTCCAAGAATTCTCAAAGGTAATAAACAAAGGCTCTGAAATTGCATCTGCAAGCTCCTTTAGTATCCTTGGATGCAGCTCATCAGGTCCTGGAGATCTGAATTCATTTAAAGTAGCTAGGTGTTCCCTTACTACCTCTTTTCCTATCTTGGGCTGCAGCTCCCTCCTTACATCATTTATTCTGTTATCACCCACAAAATTAGAGAATAGTAGCAACCTAACTCACAGGGCTAAGAACACAGTTTTCAGTGTAATGTAATTGTTAAAATAATCAGATAGATCTCCTGATGGATAATAAGATCCACTTGGGAGAGCTCAGAAAATAGCAGTGCAAGGCAGAAAACAGTAAAAAGTTGGAGGCAGTGACTAACATTATCATTTGGCAATCACTGGCATCATTTCCTCTTGGTATATAATCCCTCTTTGCAAATGGTTAAATTCTTTGCCACAGTGACTCCATAGTGCAGCTTTCCTCAAGACTATGAAATGTAAGGTGGCATTGTTTTCTGTTCCACCTTGTATTCAATTCATGCTGCAACACTGTTTATTTTCTGCTGCAAGAACTCTATTGTTCTTCTTGTCTGCTGTGGAAAAATTACACAACTTGCACACTTACTTAAGGTATATTGCCATTGTGCTATTCTTCCCCTTTCATTTCAGTGCAAAGGAAATGCAGTGCAAATTGGAGGGGGGCATAATCAATGATGTATCATTTGTGGACTGAAAGCAATAAGAGGAAATACTGACTGTATCAGCTGGATTCATTTCCATTCCTGATATGGGACGAATAAGCAAACATCCACAATTTCTGCTCCCATTTCTGTTTTTGCTGGAATTCTGTGACATTCCTAATTATAAACCTTGACTACAGAGGTATTGTGGCTCAGTCTCCCCCATTTTATTTGCTGATTCAGAGGCTCTAAGTAGAAAATACTTTTTATTTTCCCCCTCCTCTGCTTTTCAAAATATTTTCACTTTCCTTCTTCTAAAATCCTATGTGCTTTGCCTGTCCTAGAATTGCCAGTTTCTTTCATCCATCCTCTCTGCTCACATTACATCCAGTTTTCCTTCCTATGGCAGCTTCACTCTCTTATTCTCTATTTACGCCTTTTTTAAACTACTTATGGAGCTGCTATTGTTCAACCTAAATGCTTCTGCATGGCCAGTGAGTGGACTGTAGTGATGAGGCCCACATGAACGTGGACTGGAAGTGAGGCCCACCCCAAACTTTGAGAAACAGTGCTCTAACCGTTTTGGAAAAGTGATACATCATCACTATCACACCACCATTATTTGCTGATCCTGATTCCAAATATATACAGTATTAAGAATGAAAATTGCTCATTGGTTCCTTAGTGAGTTAACATTCTTAAGGTGCAATCCTAAACATGCTAAGTCCCACTGAAAATAGGGATATTTATGACTACATAAACATATATATGAATGCAGTGCTTATTTCCATTTTTGGGACTCCCTGCCACAGGAACCCCACCCCTAATCCTTCCACTTCCTTAAAGCCACTTTCTCCTGAAGTGAGTCACTAGATGTGCATGAATTTGGGTCAGGATTCAAGACAGCAAGGGCATGGGTTTAGTTGCTTCAAGATATGCATGGAATAAATGTCCACGTCTTGGTGTGGAGGGATGGAAGAAGGTAAACCGCTACTTCTTATTGTCTAATATGTGTTATGAATGAGATTTGCACCCATTGCCCATGCAACATACTCTATGCACAACCTCACAGAACGGCTGTTCTGTGAGCCATTCTGCACAGATTACAAAATTATGCATACGATAATGCAAATATTGTTAAACAAGCACACACCCACACCCACAGCTGTACAAACTGCTATTCTCCCTTCCTGCCTGACAATATGTTGCCATGCTATAAAAGCCCTAATGCCCATTTTCAACGATTAGCTGTACATCAGCATTACCACCGCAAATCCACAAGTTTCACATCAAGCATTAAATGGGATGAATATTGATCTGCTAAAGAGGATTTATTTATTTCTAGCTCTATCCAAAGATCAACTGCTAGCAGCTTTTGGTGGATCTGTTGAGCTCTCACGGCGCAAAGCTACTGCATACATGACACTGGACTTGACATTTCAGTTCTGGAAGAAAACCAAACAGTAAATTCAGTGCAATAATCCTAGATAAATGAGATGATCACTGGGAAAGCTGAGATAGTTAAGTGGTCTATCAGAGAAGTCCAAAGGAAGGTATTGAACAGTTGCTACACAGTAACCTTTCTCATGTCAATATGGCTGAAGACCATCATATACATCAGATGTTAATACAATCACATAATCTCATCACCAAAGCTGGCGTCTTCTGCTTATCTTTAAGCATGGCATAATTGTTCTGAGAGCATAATAAACATGTGCCGGAAAACATATGCTTTATTACCCATTTGTATACCATGCAAGGGATTGTAAGACCATTCCTTCTCAAGCGATGCCTCATATATACAATATTCAAATCACGCCCCCGCCCCAAGACCTGAGACATCTGTTTCATTCCACAAATGGGACTTTAGAATGTATACAAGTTAATACACTTGTTAATTTGCCAATAAGAGGTTAATTTGCCAATAAGATTTTGTCCTTCCATTTGGGTTGATACGAGATGCTACACGTCAGCACTGGAAACAATTCCCTACTGCATTGCATCGCGCAATTGCCACCAATTGCTGCCTCTCCGCCCCTCCCCACACCCTATGCTATTTAAAATGCCCATATTAATGATAAGAATGCTCCGGCTGTCTTTCACACAACAGAATGAGATATTAGAACCCGAACGAGGAAGCGAGCTGTCCCAGAGGCTAATAATGTTGTCCTGTTCCACTGCTAAATTATTCATATTTATTTTATTGCGCACTCTTATTAATCTTTGCTAATTCTCTGATTAATTATGAGACAATGTCAATGAGAGAATATGAAAAAAGAAACAAAGAAAATGAAGCATGTAAATGAATATTTTGCATGCTTTTCATTTGAGCTCTTTATCACAAAGCAGACTCTTCTCCCCACCTTTTTGTAAACACACACACACACACGAACCTACAACAATCTATCCTTCCAATTTTGAGGATGGTTCTGAACCTTGCAAAATGATTCCTTGTTTTGACTACCTGAATTTCCTGGGCTGCTGAATGTCCTTGCTACAGGTAGCACTTAGTTTAATTAGGTTTTATCCGTAGGCTGGAGTATCTAGTTTGCCAAGGACACGTACTGCTTTTGTTAAATTCTGCAGTGTCAATGGAAAAAGACTGGTGTAACCATTTGACTACAATAGAACTCCTTTTTATAAAGGCAACTAGTCATTTCCTCCCTGCCTCCAACATATCTGGATGCAATTTCGTGCCATGAGCTGTACATTAATGATGATCAAATGCAATCTTGGTCATATTCAGATGCTCTTAGGATTTTACATTATACAGGGAAGCAGGAGCTTCAATTTACTCATCTGTGGATGCTGACACACAGCCTCAACAACTTGGCTACAGCTAGCCACCAAAATGCAGTTTAATCCATGATGCCATTTATAAAACATAAAGAAGAGGCCAACGTTATGTTGCCAATGGTGGCCAAGCCAATGCTCACGAGGATCCCACAACAAGGGTGTGAGGGCAAAGTATATGTACTCGGACCAACTAAACCATTTCAAACTTATTAGCCCAGTTGGGTGGTCCATTGGCAAGATAACCATTACATACCCACAATTTCAACTAATTTCAATGGGACTTATATGTACGTAATTTTCTGCTGGATCTCAGCTATAGAAATAATGGCTGCAGAATTCCCCCAAGAACCAGATTTTCTCTCAGTCTTTGTGTAACTTATTCCCAAGCAGATGTATGGGGAATCACATCCAACTGCAATAACAGTTTAGTGTATGGCACAACACCACCTTTCTATTTTCCACAAGCCAAATGCCCTTACAAATAAACTGTAAATTCACTGCAAATGAATAGGTAATATATCAACAAAAATGGGTTGCATCTAGGAAAACATCCATGGCAAACAAAGCTAGTGTCACAGAGCAGTTAAGACACAGCATAAATGGTAAACCAGCACATTCACTGTGCATATTTAATTCAGCCAAAGCCTTGCTGATAACTTCATCCTGTGAGGAAGACAGAGTCTTGCTTTTTGCATATGAGAGCTCTATTTTCAGTGAATAGGTGGGGAATAGAGTACAGATATTAGTTTCACTTACAAATAGTGTGCATGATCCAGTTACCATTATGGGCTTTAAATGACGAGTGAAAAGCACAATTAATTTGGGCTGGATTATGCCTGTTGTGATTAGCCTTATGCAAAACCTGGAAATGATGTTGCAAATGCTAGTTTAGCTGCACTCAAACAAGCCCTTGCAAAGCTGAGTTATGTTTTCCATGAAAGCAAATAGGTAATATTTAGCATGCTCCTTTTAAGGCACAATGCTTTCACTTAACAATAACTCCTTTCTTCAGAAACACTTCAGAACAGATGCCACTCAGAAACAGATTGTGCGGCTTGTGGCTTGAATAACGTAGCAACAATTCAGATGTTAAGAGACTCTGCCTTTGACCTTCCACCAGTCCTTTGTACACCCCATAACCACTTTTACCTGCACAAAATACAGGTCTCATTTTGTCTTTTCATTAGTTTCAGAACAGATCAAGGCTATTTGTGCAAAGCCACCCTCCCTTACCTGGAGCTGACGCTTACCCCCACCCCACCAGAATTGTTTGCTCTTAAAATCAATGCGAGGAATGAGACGGGGATAGCAAAGAAGAAGAATTTGGTAGCTTGCTTGCTTCTGCATAAAAGACAGCAATTTCTATGTGGAACAAGAACACCAACTCCTGCCCATTAGGCGTTGCTGGCATAAAAATAAAAATAGTGATAGCTATTCCGGAACACAACAAACAAATACTGTGGGCAAAGGCCAATTATTGCAGCCTTTGCTTCAACCAAATCATTACATCAATTAGCAGGACAGGCTTGGATGCCCAAGTAAGGGCAGCGTGACTTGACTGCCTATTGCATTTCTTTGTCAGCCTTGTGTGCAATAGGATTTCTTAGAAAGCCAACTAGGACTCATTTCCACTTTGTTGCCTGTATACATAGACAAAAATAGGAGCATAGGAAGCAGTCTTATAGCGACAGGCCATTGGTGCATTTAGGTCAGTATTGTCTTCACTGATTGGCAGTGGCTCTTCAGGATTTTAGGTGGGGAATCTCCTTGTCGTATCTGGAGAGGCTGGGGACTGAATTTGGGACATTCTGCATGCAAAACATATGCTCTACCACTGAACTACAGTCCTCAGTATTTAGTGTTTGAATTTATTATTCAGATAGAATCATCAGTATACATGACAGGTTATGTTAGACAACATCCCCCCCCAAAAAAAAACGCAGGGCCCTGCCACTGAGGAACTTAAATTCTGTTGTTGTTGTTGTTGTTGTTGTTGTTGTTGTTGTTGTTGTTGTTGTTACACACCCGTCACTAGCAGCTCCTGGGGAGGGGAAGGAAGGGAATAAAGTCACCCCCCCTTTCTGAGTGCTCCTTTTTTTCTTACAAGGCTTTTAACTCATTTTGATGTATAAATGGCAGCCGTGTCTCCTAGTGAACCCACAGAATCTGAAATCTCTTACTAAACAGCCATCTGTCTCAGTCTGACCCTTTTGTTAAAAAGAGCCCTGGTACAAGCCACTGCAAGCCGCACGAAACCCACATGATGACCAGACCCCCTTTTCCCCAAGTCAGAAAGGCTCCCGGTACCCAAACCTCACCAAAGTCCCGGCAACACAAAAGTGATGCAATAAACCTCTCTAACAGTAGCTGATTTGTATGCAACAGTGGCAGCAAGGGTAACTCTTCGGCAAACCTGAATCTCATATATAATGCATAGCAGTTAATAAATCATAGGCAAATCAGGTGGCTTAGGGCCAACAATACCCAAATAGTAATGGAGAGAGGGGAAAGATTTATAGAGAGGCAGACTCTGTCTGGATTTTGTTTTAAAGAGGCTTGCAACAGTGGACTGGAAGACCTTACTGTGGTTTTGCTCTGGACATCTGTGTCCTGCTGACTCATTCCATCCCTTTCCTCTTTTATACTCTCTCACTTACCTCCACAATGTGCGGCCTCTTTTCCATTAGAAATCATCTCCAGTGACCTTCCTGTGCTCTTGTCTTGCAAATGCAGAAGAAAAGCCAGTGAGAGGGTTGGGAGATTTTCTCCAGGAATGTCTCACAACCACATCTGTAACTAGGAAGCCAAATTTCTAGATTGTTGCACAGTATATACACAATAAGGAATCAGCAACTTATCTCAACGTTGTGTGTGTGTGTGTGTGTGAGAGAGAGAGAGAGAGAGAGAAAGTTTGTGTTTCTCTCCATGTCCAAATTAGTTTAAGCATCCTTCCTTTCACTGACTCTTTGCTGACCAGCTAAGAAATTATTTTACCTCTATGCTCACAGAGGAACAGATTTCAGTTTTATTTTGTGCGCTAAGACCCAAATCCTCCTTGTGGTTCTCATAAAGAGAACTACCTAAAAAGGATATTAGGATTTATTTATTTTTTTAATGTGGATCTAAAAGGAGAACATTGAACTGAAACTATGCACACTTGGGAGAGTGTTTCTGGCATAAATGTGACTCAGAAAATGTGTCAGGTTATAATTAAGAGGAACTAATACTTTTCTATAAGCATGTCCTCTGAATGTTTTCAGTGCTGAATAATGTTTGTTTAGGCTAAACAAATTAGTTTTGATATATACAAATTGAGCTACAAAACTGAAAGAATTTATTGTTGCACCAATAAGTTGGCAATATCAATTTCATTCAAATTATGCAATAAAATACTATTCATTGTTTCATATCATCTTTGTGATCAGAGCTTTCAGAAATGACCATAGTTTTGCCCAACACTGTAATAGTCCTGTAAAAACTCCAGATTTTTTTTAAAAAATAAAAAATTCTGCAGGATTGTGGTAAGGATTATTGCACATAACAATGCATATGAAGAGTCAGGAAAACACCAAAAGACTTTATAACAGATAAGGGTGTAATCCAATATATGCTTACAAGGGAGTAAATGTTAGTGAGACATACCACGAAGCAAATATACATTAGATTTGGCTGCAAATATGATTGCAATTGTTGTTTTTGCCATTATTAATAATAGCAATAATCCAAAAAGCCAGCCCTTCTCTTTTTTATTTCTTATAAATACAAAGAGTAATATCTAATGTTAGTTATACTCAGAGTATATCCATTGAGATCAATGAACTTAGGTTCACTGATTTAAATGGTTCTACAGTGAATAGGACTTAGTTGGGTATCACTCAAAAGCATTAGTGTGAGGACATTGCATACATACATACATACATACATACATACATACATACATACATATATACATACCCAATTCAGCCAAAATAAGCCCCCTTTGGTCACTCATATTTCAACAAATGCTTAACTTTTCTGCTGAAATCAGTGGCACTTTATTGGTGGAAATGATTAATTTTACCTGGATCATTCTTAAGACTTTTAAAAATACATCATTGCTACAAATGAAATGTGACAGCAATCTGAATGATGACAACAACAACAAAGGTATCACTACTGCTAATTGTTAAGATTGTTTCAAATACTTCGATGTTCTTTCTATTGCGCTTTAAAAGGAAATGTGCCATGGTTCTAAATGCTTATACGCTGATACCGGCGGTTGAAATGAAATTTGCTTCCAAGTAGGAATGCTAAGGAATGGGATGGCTGTGGGGTGTTGAAGGGGAACAAGGCTGTATTCCTGATGCACAACCCAATTAAGCCAAAGCACTTAGACTTAAGGCCGTTCGGCTCAGCTTAATCCGAGCACTTTGTTTTAACTGGGAAGTGGATCGGGGAGTAAATATGATTAGTTTAGAAGGGGTTCCTGTGGATTAAAAACAAGCCATTTATGTAATAGAAGACGTCCAAGGAGTAAATATTTTGAGGCGACATTCCTTTGTCTTTTTCAAGCCTGTTTTGCTTTGTGTTGTCTCTGTGAGCAATGAAGATCTGCCGCATACACAAAAGTTTCCTTTCAAAGTGTGCGCATGCAAGAAACAAGAACCAGATATATTACAGATATCTTCCTAATGCCCCTGATCTTTAGGTGAATTAATCATCTTAGTTTTCATTTTATTTTTTTCCAATTCAAATGTATGGTGTTATTGCTTCTTTTACAAGTTTTTACTTTTTAAAGAATCTATAATCCTGGGGGGGGGGGAATCACACACAGCCTGAGTAAATTCTTTACAAAATGGGCTTTTCCCTGTTCATATGCGCTCTGAGTGCATACGATTATTCAATGTACAAGCACCTAGTTTATGAATGCCTATCTATAGGGATTGTAAACATAATGCTGGAAAGCACAAACAAACAGTGCAGCACAACATGCATTTAAAATGAACATGTGCATGTGTGTGCACAGACAAGGACATCAGGTCCAAAACTGCCGTGACACATTGTTCTCTCAGTTTATTGAGCTCATGTAAAACAAAGTAACCAGAGTATATTCTCTTAACGTGATACTGTCCTGTTCCTTGAGTACATTTTGTTGGAAGCAAAGCTGTGTTGGTATCGGGATCACAGAGTGGAACTTGAACACTAGATGGCAGCTCTTGCTTGTTAAATGGCTATTGCCTTCTCTCTATTGTTACCTTCACCTACTTCCATCTACTATTTGCTGGATCAGAGGAAAGCACCAGCCCTTGCTGAACAAGGCCAGGTAGAAATAGGAGCTGCCCTGATCTTATATCTACATCCTACAAAAAGAGGATGTCTAAATAATTGTTTTGAATTGGCTTCATTCCTTCTTCTTCTTTTTGTTATAAACTGTTTTTCCTTACTGTCACTTGAAATATGCCTAAGCGGTAAACACGTCATGCAAAGCAATATTATATTTATACTTTGCTTGTCTAGATAATTTCACTCATCTTAAAACAAACCAAGTACCTCATTATATAGCATAAAATACTGAAAAGTTTTTTTTTGTTTTAAAAATAAATAAATTTAAATGTTGCATTTCTGAGTAATATAATCCTACACAGGATTGTATCACAGACACAAATTAAAGTCAGTTTTTAATTGTACCACATACACAAATTAAAGTTATTTTTTTAAAAAGATCTTAAGTAATGAGAAGCAGCTTTTTAGGTGCCTGGTGGGGTGATTTTGCTATCAGCATAATAATATAAGGAAACAAAAAAGCGTTGCATTCAGTGGTGTCTTTGCCTTAGCAGAAACCACTTCTGATTTTTGCTGAACCCACCCACCATTCACCCACTTAAGCCTCACTCCCCAGCCCTGAGGGTCGAGGATTACTCTGGAACAGAAAGCAATGTGGTGCAGAGGGCTAGACGATGCAGGAGCTTTCAGTAGAAACTGGGTGTCCAGACTTCCACCCATGGAAGTGCTTTCTGTTAAGGCAAATTCACCGCTGGATACAAGCCTATGAGACTGACCATCCTGCTCTCAAAGCACCAATGCCTGCAGGAGCCCTAGCAAAGCTTAAACAAAGTGCATCGAGGCTCTCCTCTCCCGACTCGTAAACTGGATTTTTAGTGCTTTAGAATATTTTATTGGCCAACCGAGGTTGTTTCATTGTTTGTGCTGAGATTAACGTCGAAGTAAAATGGGGTTTTAACATTTTATTGTGTTTTCATTAAGATAACTATATAACACAGTGCTGATGAAATGGTAGTTTATGAATTATGAAATGATATTTAAGCAGTGCTTTAAATCTCATTTATTTGGCATTTGGTTGGAATAGGTCCAGAGGAATTACACTTGTGAACAAGCAAATCAAGTTCTTTAGTGAGCAAAAGGGAAGTTTGCTTAAGCCCACAGTTTGACGGATTCATGTATGGAGCAGCTAGCTTATTTCTCACCACTCGGGAGCTCCCCCCCCCACATTAATTTTAACAAGAAATAGCATTATTGTGAAAAAAGCCACCTGTCCTAATATTATCAATATTCTCAGTAGTACGTTAATGATTAAAGAGGAGCAGTGTGGTGTGGTGGCTGGAATAGAGCTGGGAAGACCCAGGTTCAAAACTCAGACAGAAACCTTACTAGGTGACTCTCTCATCCTAGCCTACCTCACATTGTATGAATAATATGGTGGGGAGAGAGGGAGGACTATGTATGCTGCCTTAAACTAATTGGGGGAAAGCAATAATAACAGTAATTATAATGGCAACAAATTACATAGTCACGTCAGAAAACACATACACACATGGAAACAGATGGAAAACACTGTACAGAAATTGAAATGACACGGGAACTGCTCACAGGTTGACAATCTAAAGAAAAAGAAACAAAAAGAAGTTGGATGGTAGTACTGGAAGAGAATGGCAGGACTGGTCTCTAACATGAGGCAGAGTGAGGCAACTGCATCAGACAGCAAATATTGAGGGGCAGAAAGTGGAGAGAATTCTGAGCATGTGCCATGCAGTCTGTCCTGCATCCATTAAACTCAACCATTGCCGTTGGGATGCAATGGAGGATGTTGAGATAACAGTCAATGCTCTGCTGGGCTTTTGTACATGGAATGGAATGGGACTTTTCTTTCAGGCAGCAAAACCTCTTGGGCCAGCCCTGCAGAAAATCATAGAACTGTAGAGTTGGAAGGGACCCAAAGGATCATGTAGTCCAACCACCTGCACTGCAGGAATATGCAGCTGGCCCATTAGGGAATCGAAGCCACAACCTTGGCCTTATCAGCACCATGCTCTAACCCAGGCATAGGGAAACTCCAGCCCTCCAGATGTTTGGGACTACAATTCCCATCATTCCTGACCACTGGTCCTGTTAGCTAGGGATGATGGGAATTGTAGTCCGAAACATCTGGAGGGCCAGAGTTTGCCTATGTCTGCTCTAACCAACTGAGCTCCTGTGAGAAATGAGTTGTTAACCCACTATCTAGTTCAGATGAAAATATAACAGAGCAAAAGATACACCAGGAGGCTTAGTTGGGTCAGAATTGAGTATACACTTCCAGAGTTAATGCTAAATACATTAATTCTTGTAAATGAGCCAACATGGATGCTAGAGGGTCATGAAAATTTGTGTCCCAGGTTTTTTAGACTCTTCTACCCATGTACTATTTGGAACCAAAGACTCCTGAAGGCACACTTAGTAACAGTTGGGAGGTGCAAATGCTTTCCCCTGCAAAATTATGGATTTTTTTTCATGGTTCATCATAATTTCATAGACTCATAGAATTGTAGAGTTGGAAGGGACCACAAGGGTAATCTAGTCCAACCCCCTCAAAGCAGGAATCTTTTCTTCAAACCCACAACCCTGAGATTACAAGTTTCATGCTCTGCCGACTACTTTCCTGTGAAAAGTTGGGAAATGGAAGCATCTAATGCTTCGAATTAAGGCTGCTTTCAAAAAGCAGAATGTTATTCATACCATACACTTGAGCAGTGAAAATAAATGTTCCTTGCGTTGATATTAAAAAAATTAGCCAAGGAAATGTTATTCCAGAATTTGTAGTTCCTTGGTTGCATTTCATAAGGAACAGGTCTGTTGGCAGGCTCTAAGAATGTACTGTCTGTGCTGTGTCTAGCTCTGTGGTTTGCCTCTGTAGCTATATGACTTAGTATTCCACTGCCAATCACTTTTAAGCAGAAGAAAGATAATGTTCTAGCTCTTATTCCAGCGAGAGCAGATGAAAAGAGGAGAAGTTTTATGCTAATACAATGTGAGTAAACGGGCATAATGTCTACAGTAGTGCTCCTCAGTGCAAGCGTGACTTTAAACTCTTAAATGGACCTTACTTGTGTGGGAAAGATTAGTGTCATATAGCTAGGGATACACAAATCTGTCAATTTCGGTTTCTCTCAGTTTCTCATTTTTCCAATCTTAAATTCAGTTCTCCACATTTTTTTAAACTCAATTTTATTAAAGGTTTTCAACATATAATACAATAAAACCCCAAAAAGCTAATATTTAAAGAGAGCAAGATAATTCTGCACATTCCCACAACAGTTTGATATATATATTTTTAAAAAGGCATAGTGAAAATTCATCAGAATTTTAGGGCGAATTTCTCCTGTATGCAAATTTGTCTAAAATACACATTTCTGCAGAGCACATTTCTCCAAATTTAATGCATTTTTTAAAAAAATATTTTCACTGTTGTATGCATTTATATGTACACTTCACATTAGTAAAGGCAGTTTTGTTGCATGCCATTTCGCTGGAGAACCACATTTCAAAATTCAGAGAAGTGTGCATTTCAAAGGAATGGTTGGTTAAGTTTTTGTTCATGCAGTATTTCAGAAAATGCGAATTGCATAAGTTCACATTTAAATAAAATGGAACTGAATTCCCACCCCCAATGCTTGCACAGAGCCTTTCTTGAAAGTAGGATGAAGCCTGACCCCTGCTGGCCACACCTCCCGTGGTGTGTGTTTGTTGGCCATATGATTCCATGAGCATATGTGTACATGTGGGTGTTGCTAGCGTTAAACAGCATGACCTCCACAGCTCGCTCAGGTATTCATTCAGTACACAAAAGGGTTAGAGTGAAACCCACTGATGTGACTGGCCACAGCCTCTTTCTTTGCAAATCTCATTTTGTTTATTTTAATTAGGCTACTGCATTATTTTAATTGGACTACTGCAATGTGCTCTACATGGGGCTACCTTTGAAGGTGACCCGGAAACTCAATTAATCCAGAATGCGGCAGCTAGACTGGTGACTGGGAGTGGCTGCCGGGACCACATAACACCGGTCCTGAGAGATCTGCATTGGCTCCCAGTACGTTTCTGAGCTCCCAGTACGTTTCTGAGCACAATTCAAAGTGTTGGTGCTGACATTTAAAGCCCTAAACGGCCTCGGTCCTGTATACCTGAAGGAGCATCTCCACCCCCATTGTGCAGCCCGGATGCTGAGGTCCAGCGCTGAGGGCCTTCTGGTGGTTTCCTCATTGCGAGAAGGGAGGTTACAGGGAACCAGACAGAGGGCCTTCTCGGTTGTGGCGCCCACCCTGTGGAACGCCCTCCCTTCAGATGTGAAGGAAATAAGTAGCTATCTTCTTTTTAAAAGACATCTGAAGGCAGCCCTGTTTAGGGAAGTTTTTAATATTTCATGCTGTATTGTTTTTAACACTTGATTGGAAGCCGCCCAGAGTGGCTGGGGAAACTCAGCCAGATGGGTGGGGTATAAATAAATTATTATTATTATTATTATTATTATTATTATTATTATTATTATTGGCACCTATAACTCAACCATAGCTTTACATGATAACATCCTAATACATGGGTCAGCAAACTTTTTCAGCAGGGGGCTGGTCCACTGTCCCTCAGACTTTGTGGGGCCCAGACTATATTTTGAAGGGGGGGAAATGAACAAATTCCTATGCCCCACAAATAACCCAGAGATGCATTTTAAATAAAAGGACACATTCTACTCATGTAAAAACACACTGATTCCCAGAATGTCCACTCAAGGAAGGGTGGTCCTGTAAAAGGGGTGTGGTCTGAGGAAAGTCTGGTGGGCCAGATGGGAAGGCTTAGGAGGCTACATTTGGCCTGAGGTTCTCCCCTTTTCCTTTATTTATTTTATTATTTATTTCATAAAATCCATATACCTCTTGACTGTAGAAAAAATCCTCAAAGTGGTCTTACGTGTACACCAAGAAACAGCACTCCTTCAACAGAACATTTATTGTAGGAACAATTGCATGTAGTGCAGAACTTAGCATCACAGTCCTCTGAAGATTCACCCTAGAGCAATCTTACTAAAGTCAGTGGGGCTAACCTGGAGCAAATGATCTGAAGGTTGCACCCTAGAGAAAGGGGGGAGGGAATGGAGAAGGGGAAAATCCCAGCCTTGAATGCTTCCAAGCACCAATTTTGTTTAATCTGGTGCTTAACACATTATGTGCTAATGATACATTGGTCAAAGCCAAGTATGAATAAAAGCTTAGTCAGGATAAAATGTAGAAACTTCTCAGAGAGCAATGATTTTTTTCCCCTTGCTACAATTCATAAAAAGAAAGACAAAGAAAGACTTTGTGTGAAATCCAGTATTGTACTTCTAAATGCTTTAAAGCTGTGCTCTGTGTCTGTCTGGCCATTGAATGTGTAAATTCTTTTAGACAGCAGGACCTAAGTCGTGGTATCTGCCTTCCAATAGTTTCTCTGAATCCCCAGAGTGGTTGGGGAAACCCAACCAGATGGGTGTGGTCTAAATATATTGTTGTTGTTGTTGTTGTTGTTGTTGTTGTTGTTGTTGTTGTTGTTGTTGTTAATCTCTACCAGATAACAGAGCTCTACCCATAAGACATCTTCTTCCAGTGCCACAGCCTCAGAGCGTGCTCACGGAAATCAGCATTATACAGATGTCCTTTCAAGAGATAAAATCTGCAGCTTAATTGATTAATGCATTAAATTAAAATGCATCTGCATATTTTTAGAAAGCCCAATATAGGTGCATCTTTGAGAATATTGAGAAAAAAGAGGAGTGCAAAACCTGGCAATTTAATACTCCATAAGAACTGCTATTCAGGTTGTTTTGAGCATTTTTCTTTCTCATTCCCTATCACAATGAGACAATAGAACCACCACAGCTTTTTAACAAATAAGCAAGTCTTCTCTTTGGTCTCAGCTGCCATGGTTCACATTTGCTCTCACTGATTAACCCATTTGATTGACCAACCAATTCATTGATTAAGGCTTACAGCTCCAATATGGATTACAGATAAAAATTGCTTCCCCCAATGAATCCTAACTGCTTCTGGGTGGAAATTCACGTGGAGAGTGTAATGCAGGGGTGGGAAACCTATTTCAGCCTGTGGACCACATGTTCATTAAACTCTTAATCTCAGGGTTGTGGGTTTGAGCCCCGAAAGATTCCTATACCGTAGGGGGTTGGACTAGATGACCCTCGTGGTCCCTTGCAACACTTCTGTGATTCTATGTTGGCAACTTATGGGGGCCACATGCCAGGGCAGATGGGGGCGCATGAAGGCAAAGTTGGTAGCTCAACAAATGTGACCCTTACTTTTGTTCAAGCCTCAGAACATGTACAGTGGTACCTCGGGTTACAGACGCTTCAGGTTACAGACTCCACTAATCTGGAAGTAGTACCTCGGGTTAAGAACTTTGCTTCAGGATGAGAACAGAAATCGTGCAGTGATGGCGCGGCAGCAGCGGGAGGCCCCATTAGCTAAAGTGGTACCTCAGGTTAAGAACAGTTTCAGGTTAAGAACGGACCTCCAGAACGAATTAAGTTCTTAACCTGAGGTACTACTGTAAAAGTTTTTATCTTCATTCATTCATTCATTCATTTTATTTTTACGTCACTTTTCCACAAAGAAAAGATGATCAATGCGGTTTCCCTCACATGCATAGCTTCATTAATGTGTAACCCTGAGATTTTACTTTGGAGATTACTTTGGAGGTCTTTGGGGAGCAGAAAAGCCTGATGCTGTCTGGGTGACTTTGGCCCTTCCTCCCTCCCTCTATCCTGTCACATGGATATTGTAGTGAAGATAAAATGGTTGGTGCTGGGGAAGCCTCTGAGCTCCTTTGAGGAAGGGCAGATACAAAGGCAACACGAATAACAATCGATATTGTCCTGAAGCCTTTGTGTTCAATGTCCAAGTGACTTTCTGGCTTCAAATTGCGACAAAAACACCAGCCCAACATCATATACTTGTGTTCGCAAGTCAGGAACTCAGCTTGTAAACCGAGTCGCCAACTGTAACCATTGGTGCAATCTTATATTTGTTTTACTTAAGCCACAGTTTATTGGTTCAAATGCTAGAATTTCACACAGGCCTGCCAAGTCTACGATCTCTAAATGATGGTGTCCTTTAAACAGTGAGATGCCTGTGTGTTCAAAACATACAACGCTACTCACTCAAGGACTGGAATCAATGAAACTGGAGACGGGCTGCATAACCATTCATTCAAATAAGTAACGTTTCTAAGATTACAGCTATTAGAATGGGGCACAAGCCAGCCACAATTAAGCACTGCTAAGTCTTGAATCAATGGGACAGAATTATGCATGTACTTAATTCTTCCATTAAAACCAATAGTTGCAATCCAGCCAAACATGAGCATCTTTAAACCCCATTGATTTGTATTGCAGCATAAAGCATGTGCTTAAATCACTTCCATTTCAGTCAATGGGAATTAAAAGTAGGGCTGAGCTGCAACCAATTACCCTCTTCTGTGTCAATTTCTGTTTGTACTGAAAAGTGCCTCCTATTTTGAGGAGTTTGGGGCACTTCCAAAAATGTGTTATGTCAGTTCTGTTCTTCTTGGTGCCATCTCCTTTGGCTTTGCCCTCACTGCCCATGGCCTCATTTACCCACACTGCTATTTAATTTTATTGACTGCAGTGGACGACATGCTTTTTGTCAATGATACCATGATGCTACATTTGATGTGATGGCTCCTGAACAGCATTAATCTAACCGGTTGCAGTGATCAGTGTAAACAGGACTATGCACATACAAGGCTGAGGGCAGTGAGGAGGACAAAGAAGGAAGTAAGAAACAGCAGCAGTCAAAGAAACAAGCAGTACTGAAACAGGGAAAATGCAATATAGCAGAAAATGTGCTACCTTCAAAGCAAGTATCAAAACCAGAGAACATTCTGTTCAGTCCTTTTTAATGGGAGCTTAATTTTGACTGGATTATGCCCCTAGTAATTTTTAAGTGATTTAATTTGCTAGGATTGTGCCTATGGCCATACTGTCTTCATTTAAACTTATGGCAATGTTCACTGTAAGTAGCGGAGAGAGAGAGAAGTCTTATAAATATTGAGAACAGTTACAAAGATCATTCAGCTGAATTACTTTTCATCTTGATTGTTTTATCAGTTTTATTGTTTTCTGTGCCACTAGCTTGCCTTTCATTGTCCTCAACATATCTGCATCAATTCATAATATCTAAACATGGGTTTACCTGTCAAGGAGGGCTGAGCCCACACAGATCGCAACCTGTGGGTTCAAACATGAATGACTAAATGGATAATAGGCTGAGCCTGTTTGCCGCAGAACAGATGCCTGCACACGATGATGGCATCATCAGCCTACTCCGAGCAGGTATGGGGCCATTACTGGTAATTACAGTTAATCATCCACAATAGTCTTTACCAAGATACAGATCAACTCTGAGCACTAGCCTAACAGGACCTAATGAGTGTAATGGAGGATGAAGAAAGCCTGATTAAACCTGTGAAACACTGAATGACCTGAACAGATGATGCATTGTAATTCCACCTTCCCTCACCCTCTCCACAACCCATCGCTGAGTTAAATCAGTGTTGGTTATCTGGAAAATTAGTCACACAGCAAAGAGTGCATTTTGTGTTGAATGCAAAGGGATTCAAATTCCCTGCACTACCACAAGAAATGTCTTAATTTTGAATACAGAAGCAGATATGCAGTTACAAAGCTGTGCTTGCGAAAGGAGCAAAATCAGTAACACAGAAAGAGTCACCCGAGTACAGATTGTTGAAACAATCTTTCGGGTGCTCATGGCATGAAAGGGACTTATCACAGAGAAGCAGCTCCATCTCAGGGCTGCCAAAGGCTCACTTACTGGGGTTGCACAGCAAGATCCTTTAAGATCTCACAAGAGATATGTGAGATCTTGCCGGAAGCAGCTGGGGCTGCCTCAGTTCATCCCATGAGTGGGCTGGCCCTGCCCCATCCCATGTCACAAGCCTTCTCGGGGTCCTTTCCCCCAATGTCTATGTGTAACGTTCCTTCCCAACCTCAATTCATGGTCATCAAGAGTAGAGTCAGGAAACACACTCAGCAATGATGTTTTTTCTTTTTTCTTTAAAGAGCCAACTGGGCAGTTGTCAGACACCCGGCTTTGGGAAGGAAGTAGGAGGTTTCCAGCATCATGTCAGGGCCTGACACTTTCTTTCCAAATCCAGGAAACTTCTGCTCAGCTCATGGATAGGAGGTGTGATACTCACACATGCAACATCAGGACACCACAACGTTGCCTCCCCATTGCCTTCACAAGTTGGCTCCTCTGGCCCTCATTGTTCCCCTACAAAAAATTCACAGCCAGCCGCTGCTTTCAAGAGTAACTAGCACATTGATTGTGGCTTAACATATGGGCAATTGGTTCCCAGGGGTGGCTAATGGCAACCCCTCCTATGACCCTCACCTGATGCTTTACAATACCTGTGCAAAAAGCCCCTGCTGTGGTTTATGCGACCCTTTGGGATGCCTTTCATCAACTTTGCCAGCTCCTGAGGATCAGTTTGTAAGTAAATTAATTCATGATTTGTAGCTTAGTGGTGTGCGATTTACTCCCACTTTAGCTTTGTAGTTTGTGCTCTTCTCTTTGAATAACAAGGCTCTCTTTTATGTTTACTGAATATGCATATTTTCTACTTTAGTGCCTGCTTTTCATCTCGTTCTCCACTGGAATTATGAATTCCCTCGATAAGCAAGCCATTCCTACTTCCACTTAATGGAAATGTGATTAAATGAACTGCATATTCGATCAAATACAAACACGTTCGACACTTGTAAAGCTAATAGCATGTGCTAGAATGTTACTTGGAAAATATTTCTTTATGAACAGGGCCCAGGGGGACCCATAACCTGCACCAAAAGAGCACATTAAGTCAAAAGGGGAAATGAGTACACTACAGAGTAAAAAGCCACTGACTCAACAAAATTATCATCATCACCATGAACAACAGCAGCAAGAGCAACAATTTTCTCAGCAAAGAAGGAGAATAGTGTTTGTGTAAACCAGTGCGTTGGTTCCTCCAAAATAAATGTCACTGGCACTGGTAGAGTTCATGGATAAGCTTGTCTGCTGCATACTTGAATGGTTTCTTGGCATGAGGCAAAGCTTATATTATTCTCCCAAGGCTTTTAACATCTCTTAATATCATTCGATCATAATGTTATTATTTTATTTCAGCCTCTGCAGAATAATAGTAACTTGGTCAGTTTTTTACTTTTGTAGTCGGATTGGTTGATCGGCTCCTCCACACCACCCGTTTGTTCAGCATTGTCCCGATTCACTTGCGCAAAGATTTCGTGGAGAGGATTATATTTGGATTTTACTGAGAATTTGTTATAATTTGTTTATAAGCAGGGGTACCAACTTGAATGAAATAGCATGGGGGGCAGGTAAGCTCTCCTTCACATAATCGATCACAAGATGCGGCACACCCCCCCCCCCGCCAATTTGAATGGCAATGTTAATCAACTTTGGGCAAAGCCCAGCCCCCTCAAATATTTTACTGGTGGGATGGTGGCAGCGGAAGGGAGCTCTGCCTCTAGACGTTGGCTCTTATGTTTACCAGGAAGTTATAAAACAAGGAGTATTCATCCTGGTTTACTTGCAGGCTGTTTAAATGGCATCCTATGAGTCACTGATTGATCCCACACTTTTCAATGCATTTCCACATCTCTTTCAAAACCTCAAAATGATGTTTTTTTTAAAGTTGATTTGTTGCACTAGTGCAACATAGCCCTTTACTGCTCTTGAAATGCTTGGACCTACAGTTCCAGTTTGTGTCTGAATCTCGCAAAATACAGTCTGGGGGCACCAGGATTTTATCTATTGCTAGATCGGTTTTATTGATTTATTGATTTGTTGCATGGTTTGTTTTAATTTTGTCTTTTACTGTGCATGTCACTTGTGTGTGTCATTTCTAATGGGATTGCATAAATTGAAATAAATAAGTAAATAAACCAACAGGTTGTATTCCCAAGTCAGCTTGTATTGGATCACGGTCTAGATGCAATCTGAAACACACTTACTATTAAGCCCCTATTAACCAGCTCTTTGTATGAAACCTCATATCAAAGCATTCTTAAAAATGTTATTATAAACACCTGATTCTGACCACTTTGCTTGCAACTTTCATGGTTGTTTTCTTCTTCTTCTTCTTCTTCTTCTTCTTCTTCTTCTTCTTCTTCTTCTTCTTCAAAATAACCTTGAAATTGGAAGAACAACCAGGTTGGGCTTCTGGCACTCTTGATCTGATTTCTAATTCTGTGGCAATTTTTGATAACCATAAGGCCTATAAGACTTTAAAAGAAAATGAAACAAGAATAAACAATGCTTCAGTTTTGAACTCCTACTTCTTCAGTCTACATCTGGAGAAGCAAATCCTTTTGCTTTGATAACCAGTAAGCTAACAGTGTCTGTCATATACTGAAAGGTGAACTTTAAAAATCATCAGAGATTCAGACTGGGAAAACTGATCTGAATCTTATCCCTGCTTCTTACATTTGAAGAACTAGGATGAAAATCTCACTAGAGTTGATTTTCTCAACAACTATTGGGCGCACCACACATCTGGGGAGATGCCTGGTGGGGAGGGTGAACCCAGCTTCTTTCACAGCTTCGTTCTTCTGCTATCTTCCTGAATGTGAAAGTGCAGAGGCTTATCAAATTGAAAATCTCTCTGGAAGAAAAACAGTCAGAGTAACCCCTGAAACCTCAAAAACATCTCTGCTCAGGTTTGGGTTGAACTCTAGAAGACAATTTTATTTATATCGATTTGTTCATCATCAGCTCAAGGCAGACAGAAAGTTTTACTTTTGGGGAATGGAGGGCAAATAATGGAAGTATATGAAAAAAGCTTCCATCAAGATGGACTGAAACATAGACACATACCAAGGATGGATCTACACACAGGGTGGGGGGAATGCTACAATTAAGTCAGAAATTTAATCGTTATAACAAAAGAAAAAAACTGCTATGGAAAATCGCATAGATTTTTTTTAAAAAACTCTCCAGTGCCATCTGATGTTGCATGTTTAAAATGCATTAAAAAAAAGCTGTTTTTCGACTAATGTAGCTGAATCCTAAGTCTACATGTTGGGTGCTGGTGAATAATGTGAAAGGACCATTTTAAAATTTAGGAAAGTGTAACTTTTCAAATGGAGGTACTTATTATGAAATACTTATTATGAAACTTTCAGCTACAATTTTTAAGTACAGGACTTAATTTTATTTTGGACAAGCTCTGGAGATCCAGCAATAGGTACCTGATGACATAAGAAGAGTCATGCTGGATTACGCCAAAGGTCCATCTAGTATAGAATCCTGGTCTTATGCTGGCCAACCAGCAGCCTATGAGAAGCCCACTTGTGTCCACACAGTATGGCAGAGGCTCTCCAGGGTTTCAGGCAAGGTTCTATCCTGGCCTGACCTGGCATGTCAGGGATGGAACCTGGGACCTCAAGCAAGCAAAGCAGGTGCCTTTCAATTATGCTACGGCCTTTCCAAAAGTTATAGTTCAAAACATCTGGAGGGACCAGGTTGGGGAAATCTGGCCATAGGGATCTCCCGGTCTAGGCTGCTTACTTCTGAAACCCGACCAGAAAGTGTGACTTTCCCAACTGAGGATTCTTGAAGGTGTGTGGTGCATGATGATGTTGACATTAAGTGGAGCTAAAAAAGCCAATGCAATTCTGGGCTGCATCAATAGGAGTATAGCATCTAGATCAAGGGACGTAATAGTGCCACTGTATTCTGCTCTGGTCAGACCACACCTGGAGTACTGTGTCCAGTTCTGGGCACCACAGTTCAAGAAGGACACTGACAAACTGGAACATGTCCAGAGGAGGGCAACCAAAATGGTCAAAGGCCTGGAAACGATGCCTTATGAGGAGCGGCTAAGGGAGCTGGGCATGTTTAGCCTGGAGAAGAGGAGGTTAAGGGGTGATATGATAGCCATGTTCAAATATATAAAAGGATGTCACATAGAGGAGGGAGAAAGGTTGTTTTCTGCTGCTCCAGAGAAGCGGACACGGAGCAATGGATCCAAATTACAAGAAAGAAGATTCCACCTAAACATTAGGAAGAACTTCCTGACAGTAAGAGCTGTTTGACAGTGGAATTTGCTGCCAAGGAGTGTGGTGGAGTCTCCTACTTTGGAGGTCTTTAAGCAGAGGCTTGACAACCATATGTCAGGAGTGCTCTGATGGTGTTTCCTGCTTGGCAGGGGGTTGGACTCGATGGCCCTTGTGGTCTCTTCCAACTCTATGATTCTATGATTCTATGATTCTATGGAGCAGAGCGCATTCACTTTACTCTTAATGACAGCTTTATTTTGCAGCTATTTTCCCTTTTGTCAGCAGAGAAGATCTTTGAGCTCCTGTAAAGGTGTCTGAAGCCTGTTCCATGACTTTCTCACAATTGAGTAAAAGGAAAACTGAGGTATTTTGTTTATGGTTAAACAGCTGCAGTGACTCCCAAAAAGGAAACTTTATAGAGACACTTTCATTTTAACAAAGCTCAGAAAACAAAGAGATGACTGGAAACTTTTTTTATAGATATACTTAATTACAGTCTGTTCCTACATGCCTAATATTCTATTAATTCCAAAATAATTCCCATAATCCTTAAAAAGGGGGAAGAATGGAGTTACTCTGTTGTTACCTGTATTCCCACCAGTAATTATGAAGGCTAACAATGTCGAGTCTTCCATTTGCCAATATTATTATATTTATTAATCACTTCTTGGCAGTAGCAACCTGGTTTACAGTCAAGCTGAAAAGTGCAAGGATAGTAAAAAATACATTGAATCACAATATGGTTTACAGTCAAGCTGAAAAGTGCAAGGATAGTAAAAAATACATTGAATCACAATATACAAGCCCCAGGAGGTGAAAAAATGGCCATCTTGTCACAGGCCTGTACAAATTGTAACCTATCATGTTAAAAAACAGAGCATCAACCATGTATTCTGAGCCTGCCAGGTTCTTGTCAAGCCCTGGGTGGTATCCATTGCCCTCATTCCATTAGCTCAAGGTTTTATGTTTGTGCTAATAGAACTTTCCCTCCTCTCATCTTCTTGTGCCTACCCCAGATGGTTGGGGAGCCGCCTGAAAATATTTAGAGGGCTTGCAGGGGGTGAGTGGAGAGATCCTGGGGGAACTTCAACATCCATGCCAAGTCTGCCTCTGCAGGTGCAGCTTGAGATTTCATGGCTTCCAGGAGTATCATGCAGCTGTCACAGTTCATTACAAGCGCAACTCACATGGCAGGACACACCCTTGATCTGGTGTTTGCTACAGAGTGAGCAGCTGCAAAGCCCTTGGTAGAGTGAGGGGGGTTTTTGTAATAAGCCCATTGTCATTTACAGATCATCGTTCACTATGAGGTACACTCTGGAGAAGGCCCATGGAAGGAACATCGAGGAGCACTCCAAATCATTTGCCTGCATATGTGCAATAGAAAATAAGAGATCTACACTGGAGATTGATTGCTGCAATACATTCCTAATAATAACAACAACTGTATAATTATAAGATTGTATAATCTTAGAAGAGGGTGTGGCTGTGAGGGGCATGGCTCTGACTATCATGAAGGGATCTTGCACTTCTAAATTTGCTGCTACACTAAATGAGGCAGAATATGAGTGCCATAAATCCTGAGGTGAATCTGACCAAACACAAGAGCACATTATCATGCATATAATGTGATCCTGGTGGCGGCGGCGAAGGACTACTTCTCCACCTTCACTGCATCCTCATCATCAGAGCTTTTCCTGCTGATTAAATCTCGGCTTGTTAAATCTCGCCAGAAAGTGGAGGATTGGACGCCTATTATGACAGTTTTGCTAGGCACTTTACTTTGAGGAGCAGATTGACCGCTCCTCGCTTAAAACGGGGGGCGGCCTTTGCGTGGACGCGTGCAGCCCCTAGATCTGGAGCGGCCCCAACAGCATAGGCTTGGCTTTGCCTTCCCTCAGGTGGGATACCTGGAGGTCTCCGCCTACCTCAGTCAGTTGTCCAATCCCACCTGGGGGAAGCGTTGCCAAGGAGACCAGGCCAGGTAGGGGAGGGATTACCTGCCCACACAATAGAGGGAGGATCTTACCTAGGAATCCTCACTTGGCTCCAGAGCTTCTCCCACCCTACCCACCCTCAGTTAATGTTTTATTTTGCAGGTTAACTTTTCTTCACAGGTTTTGCAGGTTAACTTTTCTTCACAGGTATGCGGGCGCTGCTACGTTAAGGTCGTTGTTAAAGGGCCGGAAAGGAATTTCCCTGCATTGGCAGGTTTCGCCTTTCCCATAGCAAAACGTCACAACTTTGGCGGTATCAGGCCTTGGGCGGAATCCTTTTGTCCATCTTCCTCTTGCAGCGGCGATCCCAGGGTTCCCCGTTAAAGGGGTTTTCTGAAGGGAGGCTTTGGCCGTACACCGAAAGGTCTTCATTGCTCTCTCCTGCGGCGGCAGCGTTACGGGGGCGGCCATCTCTGCTTGAACATATGTTCTCCAGAGCCGGCCCATCCCTCCCACACACACTGGATAACCCTGATGCTCCCTAGGTCCCCGGTTGGGGCCCGGGGAGGGAGAACGCCCAATGCCTGAGCCAAGGTCTACCCACATTTGAAATTTAATAAAGTTGTGGCCAATTTAATCCCATAGCACGTTGTCTTGAGTCATTATTCCACATGACGGGGGGACCGTGCAGGATCTGGGGACTCCGCCTGTCCACGCAACATTGGGGTCTGCAGAGAACTGGATGCTACAGTTCACATAAGTCCAGTGGAGGCATCCATAACACATCTCATGAAGAGCTAGATAAATCCTATCTCATACCCTACAACCCACTGCAGGCAAAAACTGGGATACCATCTTCCAGGATGCCATCTTCCCAATTTTTCTTGCAAGAAGGCGACGGCCATTTTGGGTGCTGTGATCTTATGCATTTTCGCTCCGCAGCCCCGAAATCGCAGTGCAAAGCCACATGAGATCATGGAACCCCAAAAGGCTGCGATCCTCTGATGAGAAAAAATGGGATCTCCCGGTTTTTCCAGGACATTTGCAGGGCCCCATCTGTAGGTGCTTTGGAAAGACCAGTCTGCTTACAGCTGTAAGGGTTAAATAAATAAATAAGTCATGCCCCATCCTCTATCATGTTTTTCAGATCTCAGTTTATATTCTGGAATAAAAAGATAAATCCTTATAATGAAGTAGTTCCCCCCCCCATGAAAAGTCCATTGACATCAAAGGCATCTACGTATGACGACTATCAGCAGCACAAGATGGTAAGAGGAATTGCTGATATCATTATCTTTAGTAATACTGAAATGTGCCCATAAGACAGAAATCACCAAAAGGGTTAATGACTTTCCTCTGCATATATTAGATGGTTTAAAATGGATATCTTGCATCATAATCAAATAGATGGCAAAGCAGACCTCTGGATTAATTGTGAGTTTGGGGGTGTTTCTTCCTTGTAAACTGAAGCTTTGAGTTTCACAACTGGCCACACCTTTGGAACCATAAGAGTTCTTGGTCTATTAGTCACTCCTGAAGCTTTGTGGAAACATTTCTGCAAGATAATTTAAATTGGCTATTTGTTTTGGGCCGTAAGAGTTGACAGTTGCCTAGATTTAAACAAGTCAATAAGCTTTTGAGGTCAGAGTGACTTCGAGGTTAACAGTTTACCTCATTTAAAAATTCCACAGACGCTGCTGAACGAATGAATGCATCCAGATTATTTAATTCTATGTTTTTGTCATCGTAACCATACCTAGGTCCTTTTTTTGTGAGGCCTCCTTTTCTCCATTTTCTGTTGCAGGGAAAAGAACCATCTAGAAGCATCCTCTGAGGCTGACCTGGAAGAAAATAATTTATTGTATCCTGCCCTTCCTCCTGTGAAATAAGTTAGACTGAGAGGTGGTGACTGGATCAAGGTTACCTTCATGTCTGAGTGGGGATTTGGAACCTGGAACTCCCATGTTTTAGTCCAATACTCTAGCCATGAAACTACCCTGGCTAACAATGTATAAACTATAATTTGGCTGGGGAACAAGTAACTGGGCTTTGCCATCTTTGTCTGGCATTTAGTCAGCACTGTTGATGGGATGCCAAATAAATATTATTGCAGTGTATAGTAAGGTAAAGGGTAAAGGGACCCCTGGCCATTAGGTCCAGTCTTGGAGGACTCTGGGGTTGTGGCGCTCATCTAGCTTTACTAGCCGAGGGAGCTGGCGTACAACTTCCAGGTCATGTGGCCAGCATGACTAAGCCACTTCTGGTGAACCAGAGCAACACATGGAAACACCGTTTGCCTTCCCGCCGGAGTGGTACCTATTTATCTACTTGCACTTTGATATGCTAGGTGGGCAGGAGCAGGGACCGAACAACAGGAGCTCACCCCATCGTGGGGATTCGAACCGCTGTCCTTCTGATCGGTAAGCCCTGGGCTCTGTGGTTTAACCCACAGTGCCACCCGCGTGTATAGTAGGGAGAATTAAATGAGCAAAGTTGTTGTCTCTACAATAATGACAGCAATAATGTTGCTTCTGGATAATTGCCTTTAGTTTTGTCCAGCATTAGTTTGGGCATGATTTTTTCTTCATGAAGAAATGATTTTCTTCTTTATGAACACAATGTAAGAAAAGCCTGCTGGATAAAGCCAATAAGCTATCCAGTTTTCACATTGTCCAACCAGATGCCAATGGGAAGCTGGAAAGCAGGACCTGAGCACAACAGCTCTTTCCCCACTTGTGATTCTCAACAACTGGCATTCAGAGGCAGACTGCCTCTCACAGTGGAGCATAACAAGAGTCATAATCTTTTAGAGCCATTCAGGTTGGTCGCCATCACTACATCTTACAGAAGCAAATTCCATAACTTAACTCTTCCTTCTAGTTTTATGAGAGGAGGAGAAAACCTCTCTCTATCAACTTTCTCCCCACGATGCATAATTTTATACACCTCTATCAAGATTTACATATTCCTTTAACTGTGAAGCTTCTAGTTTGAATCACTCTTTTACATGTGGTGCTTTCTTTTTCTTCTTCCATACCTACAGACTGGGAGCGGCCGCCAAGACCACATATCACCGGTCTTCAAAGGTCAACATTGGCTCCCAGTACATTTCCGAGCATACAATTCAAAGTGTTGGTGCTGATGTTTAAAGCCCTAAACAGCCTCAGTCCAGTATACCTGAAGGAGTGTCTCCACCCCCATCATTCTGCCCGGACACTGAGGTCCAGTGCCGAGGGCCTTCTGGTGGTTCCCTCGCTGCGAGAAACAAAGCTACAGGGAACCAAGCAGAGGGCCTTCTCGGTAGTGGCGCCCTCCCTGTGGAACGCCCTCCCACCAGATGTCAAAGAGAAGAACAACTACCAGACTTTTAGAAGACATCTGAAGGCAGCCCTGTTTAGGGAAGCTTTTAATGTTTAACTGACCACTGTATTTTAATACTTTGTTGGAAGCCACCCAGAGTGGCTGGGGAAGCCCAACCAGATGGGTGGGGTATAAATAATAAATTATTATTATTATTATTATTATTATTATTATTATTATTATTATAGAATGAATTATGAGGATACTGAGCACGTGACTCTGTTACTTGGAGCATCTTCACACAGTCCTGATTTGATGCCGCAGCAAATAATTCTGTGTACAGGCAGTTCCCAACATATACACATAGCCATTTCCAAGGTTTACGGCAGTACTTGGACCTTCAACGGATCCTACCAGCCTTCTCAAATTGCAGGGACCAGAGGCTAAAGGACACTCCCCATGTTTACTGCAGGGATTGAATGCACTGAAACAGTACATCTGATCCCCTTTATTAGCGCTATGGATGAGTCCCAATAAGCTATCATAAGCTGTATCATAGTAGGGGCTACATTCCAATTTTCTAGCATGCCAGACCAAGGGCTTAGCTGGATTACCACTCTGCTGATTATGCTATTCCTTCCCAACAGAGACATGTTTAACTCATTGGGGAAATGGCAGGCTTTCTATGCTCTCTCCTAGCTGTCAAGGGTAGGCTGCCAGTCACTGGTTGTGTAACTTAGGCAACAAAGTACTGACATGGAGCCACAAGCAAACAAACAAATCCCAAACCCTTCCATTGCTTATTAAGAAGAATTATTGAAACACAGCTTCTGTAAAAATGTGGTGCTCATAGCCCTGAGATAAGATTTTCCCACAGAGCTATAATACTATTACAACCTATTGATTATATGCATACCAAATAATTATGAATGAAAACACAACGGACCATGTATTTGTAATTACCATTTAAATTTTGTTGCTCGCTTTGTTGCAGTTAATTGTTGGCTGTTGCTATTTGTTGTTTGATGTTGACAATTAGCTACACAGAAGTTACAATAAAGATTTTTTTTTTTTAAAAAAAGAAAGAATTTGCATACTGAAATTTGTTGAGAAGCTTCAGCCCTATTTTTCAACATTTTCCATGCTTAGAAATGAACCACCTGCAAAAGTTTTCACCTTCTACTTTGGAATGTGCTCTGGTGCTACCCATTTTTTATCTCAGGAACTATAGTTTCAGCAAACAGCAGAAATGACACCCACAGCATAGGAAATCAAAAGAGACATGGGACCACCGAGGGATTGGCTACTTACAGCACAATCCAAACCCAAGATCCACTGGGATGATGGAGTTTGGATTCAGTGGATCTTGGGCTATCCCAGCTGATCCGGGGCTACAACAGCATAAACGCTTAACCCCTGTTAATCCAGAGATACGCTTAAGTCCCTCACCAGGCCTCATCTGATAGAATTTAAGCCTGCAGAACTTACATTGGTGTAAGCCCCCCCCCAGGGGTGTTCCAGAGATATGGTGGGACAGAGTAAGAACTTACACCCATTCCAAACCCCATTAAGCTCAGCCACATGACCTTGCAACCCTGCAGAACCAAGCCAGCAAAAGGGGTGGTATAAGTCAAATTCCTTCCAATTCCTTTCTATAGTTAGGATTGCTCTGTTAAAAAACCCAAAACCTCAGGCTTGTAGTCAAGTAATGTCTACTCAAAGTAGACCCACTGAAATTAATAGACCCAAGTTAGCCAGGTCCATGAATTTCAGTTGGTTTACTCTATGTGTAACTACCATGGGATGCAACCCCCAGTCTCTGATAGCGCAGGGAGCCTTTTTGTGTTCTGACCGCCAAAAATACAATCCCAACTCGACCTGATACCTTCACAGCACTGCACCTGCAAATAACAGCCATGCTCTTCCCATGCCATTAGAGAACCAAAGTCTTTTCTCTAGACAGCCAAAGACATCTTTGTGTGATGCATTATTCAGGGCAATACCATCTCTGATGTGCCCTGTTCTCTTGGGAACCACTTCTGAATGTCATATTTGCAGACTAGCGCTAAAGTATATTGAAATAGGTACCATGGCTGGGGAGCTAAATGCTGCAGTGGGTTAATGCATTAACCTCTCACACCTGAAGACCTGGGGTTCAAATGAGGTTTAGGTCACACGCAGAATTATTGGTATCTCACTAAAGTGCCCAGTGGATATTTGCCTACCTCATGGTGAATTGCCAAATGATCTGTCTTCCTCAGCACGTACGACTATAGGCGAGGCTTGCGTGGATATGCTGGAAGACTTGTAGTAGTATTAAATGTAGAAATGTTCTCCGCTTTTTCATGTGGAGCCTGTTGTAACCTAAGTTTAGCTGATCAAGATGTGCTGCATTCCCTTGAATGGGCTCCTGAGGATCTAGATTTGGGCCCCAAATGCACTATACATTAAAAGCACTATCACACCACTTTAAACAGTCATGGCTTCCCCCAGAGCATCCTGGGAACTGTAGTTTGTTAAGGGTGCTGAAAGTAGTTAAGAGTCCCCTATTACCCTTACAGAGGTACAGTTCCCAGAGTTCCCTGGGATTATTTCTAAACACCTCTGGAAACATTCTACATGCTATTTGGTTGGATGGCTGTATCACAAAATTTGGGTAGGTGCAAATTTTTGAAGGCTCTAATATTGACCTGGGATACAAGGCGAGTTGTGTGAAAGCACCCAACAGAAAATCACTCTTTCCCTTTGAACATTGCCAGGTGGCATTGGAGGCCTGGTAAAAAAGGTACAAGGTAAATGACAGTGCAGGTGGCACTGTGGTCTAAACCACTGGAGCCTCTTGAGCTTGCCGATAGGACGGCTGGCAGTTCAAATCTGTTGTTCTGTCCCAGCTTCTGCCAAAGTAGCAGTTGGAAAGCACACCAGTGCAAGTAGATAAGTAGGTACCACTGCAGGGAGAAGGTAAACATGTGAAAACACCCAACAGAAAAGGACCCTTTCCCTTTGAACACTGCCATGCAGCATAGAAAGTCTGGTACATGGACTCCATAGCTGGCATTGGTGCCAACCAGCAGAATTTATCATGGTCTGCAGAACCCAGCATGCTCCGATTTGCCAGGACTGAATGCACTGAAACGGCAATTCTGCCAGGCAGTTAGATCCAGCATTAGTGTTTGGATTTTTTGCATTGCCTTTCCCCTTCTGTCTCCCCACCGCCCACCAGGCCTGCTTCCCTCCCCTTCACTATACCTGCCAGTGATTACTGGAGTTTTAAAAAGCTTCTCATTTAGACGGAGAGCAAAGAACCAAAATATTCCATGCTTTTATTACTTTGGAGGTATTTGATCAAGGACGTTAAAACAAACTTAACACTGATACCCTCATTTGCCTAAAACTGCAGTAGATTTAGCTCAGAAAATAGCGAGTGTCACACGTCTGGCTTTAAAGCTTGAAATAATCTCTGCAGAACATTAGAAAAAACATCTGGGATCTTCCTTGTTTAAGTAAATCATGACACCAATTGGTTGAGGAATGAGGAGCTGCATCAATAAGAAAATGTGCCTTGGCTTTATGATCATCCAGTGCAATCCAGAGACAGGTCTGTCCTGCAGAATGATACATCATGTTAGGTTTAAAGTATAAACAGAGGCATTTCTAGTTCTCTGGTATTGTTAGTGGCTGCTCCAGTGCATTGCCCCAGATTACAGGCATTTTCCCAAGGACATGATGTGCAAACATAATGTGAATTTGTCTATATTCAGAGTGTTAAGCCTGTCCTTCAAAAAGTCCAGGATGCAATTCGTATACCATTCCTGCAGTTGTGTTTCAGTGCTGTGTGTGATTGTTATTGGAGACACAGGTGGGTGATATTAGACTCTGGACTTAATAGCTTTATAGGGACGTTCATTCATCAGATGGTAATGTGGATTTACCACTTAAAGAATGTGCTAAGCAAATTCTGCTGTGTTTGGGGTGGGGTGGCCAGTGATGCATTGCCAAAAGGCAGAGCAAAAGAGAACACCAACATGCATGGATTTTGAATACAGTAATGTATATGCATAGACACGCATTTGTAAAGAATTACTATAATTTAAAGAGAAATGCATAGTGGGGAAGATACCAGATGACTTGGGTGATGTTATCTTGAAAGTAGTCTCAGACTGGAGAGCCTCCACATATTCATGTGGAGGACTGACCTCAACAGCCCTTCAAAACAGAGGACCGTCCTCTGTAAAGTAGGACATATTGCCACCACATTTGGGGAGCCCTCCTAATTCAGCTAAGTAGGGCACTGGATTTTATGCCCATTACCAGAGAAATGGGGTGAGCTCCCGTTGCTCGGTCCCTGCTCCTGCTAACCTAGCAGTTCGAAAGCACGTCAAAGTGCAAGTAGATAAATAGGTACCGCTCTGGCGGGAAGGTAAACGGCGTTTCCGTGCACTGCTCTGGTTCGCCGGAAGCGGCTTTGTCATGCTGGCCACATGACCCGGAAGCTGTATGCTGGCTCCCTTGGCCAATAAAGTGAGATGAGCACCACAACCCCAGAGTCAGCCACGACTGGACCTAATGGTCAGGGGTCCCTTTACTTTTACCTTACCAGAGAAATGATCCAGTCAGAGATGTACTTCTAGAAAGAACTGGCACAACCAACCTCCTTCCTTGGAGGTTTTTAAGCAGAGGTTGGATGGCCATCTGTCATGGATGCTTTTGGCTGAGATTCCTGCATTGCAGACGGTTGGGCTAGTTGACCCTTGGGCCCCTAGAATCATAAATTATATGATTCTAACACAGAGGCACACTTTGTAGCCTCCTTCTATTCTAAATGCCCAAACTGGACCTATCTGTGGTAGGAAAGTTTTGGATAAGGGAACTTGAGGTGGTCATGTGTCCTATTTTAGAGGCTGTGGTGGACTGTCCAATTAAAGATAAAGAGGCATCAGAAGGGAAGAGCAGAGGTTCATCAAAAGTTAGCTGCTGGACAGCAGACTGATATCTCTAATTGCGTTGGAAAGTCTGAAAAGGGCTCACAGCCTAACAGCACATGTAGGAGAATCAAACGAGGCAACATATCACTGCAGAACAGAGGTGGGAAATCTCACATCTGGATGATCCACCGCCAATCAACTTTGGAAATGTTCCACTAGTATTCTGGTATCAAATGTCTCTGGTATCAAATGATGTTGTTCTTCATCTTCTGCTCAAACCTACCACTCTTAAATGTGATCCAAAACACTTCATGAGCTTTGAATGCTCAGATATTGTTTCTTTGACATATCCCGTAATGGATATTAGGGAGAGCTGCTTCCCCACTCAGTCCTACCATTAAGTATCTGGCAGTTGAATATGACAGCTCTCTGGCCCATATCTCTTTGGAGCATCTTTTTGGTAGGTGTACAAAGGGATTAGTTAGGCAAGAGTCCTCTTCGGGGTATGAGCCAAAGCTTTTCCATCATAAACACTCATATTTTGGGCATGAATCCTTTCCACCACTTTTTTTGTGTGTGTAAATCATCTGCCAGGTATCAATAACTTTAGCATGAACCAGTTACAATGTTGAATATTTTAAAACTTTTTTTAAAAAAGAAAACTAAATTTGGCTCAAACATGGGCCTTGATTTGTGAGTGTAGACTTGGAAATCTGTCTTTTGGAAAGCAGTATTTGTATTCCTCCAGGAGGGCATAAAACAGCAGTGTGCTTGTGCAACCAGGACTGCAAGCAAGTAGAGCATGGATAGGGAATGAGACTCAAATTGCACTTAAAGGTTAACCTACATACAGTGGTACCTCGGGTTAAGTACATAATTCATTCTGGAGGTCCGTTCTTAACCTGAAACTGTTCTTAACCTGAAGCACCACTTTAGCTAATGGGGCCTCCTGCCTCCGCCGCGCCACTGGAGCACAATTTCTGTTCTTATCCTGAAGCAAAGTTCTTAACCCGAGGTACTATTTCTGGGTTAGCAGAGTCTGTAACCTGAAGCGTATGTAACCTGAAGTGTATGTAACCTGAAGCGTATGTAAGCTGAGGTACCACTGTAATTTGCACTTTCCAAAACAATATATGCACTGAAACACAGACATTCTTTGAAATTTGCACATCTCTGAGTTTTGCAATACAGTTCTACAGTCAACTAAAGTGTGCCAAAAGCACATGCTAAAGTATGCATAAAAACACATATATCCGTGAAAAAAATGTACAGAAATGCATTACATTAGGGGAAATGGCATTGCACAAATATGTGTTTTTTTGAAAATTTCCGTTGAAAATGCGTATAAAAGAAGAAATTTGTGCTAAAATTATTATGAATTCACAAACGTGGAGAACTGAGGACCAGAAAAATGAGAAACTGAGAGCAGCAAAAATTGGCAGATTCACCAGTTCAAAGAGGCAAGTGCTTAAGGCAAGCACTGCTGACCCAGTTCAGGGTGGGTGGTGGCCCCCTCATGGCCAAAAATTCATCCACCCTTGTAGCTGACTGTTGGATTCATCAGCCAGCCATAATGGCTCCTGGAATTGCCAGCCAAGACTGTTTGAATTTTGGCCCGATCAGGGCCTTTGCAGGGGGTGGGGCTTTGGTGGCAGTCCAGAGGGAGCAAGTCTTCACTCTGGTCCACTGTCAGTGAATAAAAGTCAGCTGCACTCCCCCTGCCCCTCCCTGCCCCATTCTTTCCCCATTCTGCCTTCTTCTGCGTCCAAAAGAACCCACACATTGGTGATTGTGTGTCAACTGCACGCACGATTGTTGCTTATACTAACCCTCGTATGTTTCAGCAATCATACTGTTCTAAATTACACAGTTAAGATTACATGGAGCAGAAAGGAAGCAGGGGAACCTGCTTGATGTATGTAGGCTTCCCTTCACAACTGAGCACCTTCATCATGATTGGAGCCTACGTGTGTAGGTAGGCAGGTATTGTGGTGGGCGGGGAGCTGAGATGGCCTTGGCAAAACCAGTGGCCATAGCGCTACTCTGTGTTTAAAACACCCAGAAAGGTAGGATTGCCATATTTCAAAAAGTGAAAATCTGGACACAAACATTATTGAGATTTTTTTTTTGGCAAAGTTATCAAGCTTTCCTTCCTTCCTTCCTTCCTTCCTTCCTTCCTTCCTTCCTTCCTTCCTTCCTTCCTAGCTGTTGCACTTTCTTTTTCTTTTTGGGACAAAGTTGTTGATATTCCAGATGTATAACAACCCTACAGATGGAGCTCCTGACACATTCCATACAAAAACAGGGAATTTAACAGGGTAATTAAAACATGGAAGTTTGCAACTACCTAGACAGACGACACATCAGATTCAAAATATGGCAAATCAAGACTAGTCCCTTTCTCCCCCAAGGTTTTCCAACCCAATCAACCCATATACAAACAATCCAAGAGATACCCAGGTTTACAATATTGACAAGTTAATAATATCCTGCAGAGTCAAAAGTGTGAACTGAAGCAAGTGAACCATATGGTTGGGCCCAAAGCTTCAAAGCATATTATCCCCCTTCATTATACAGAGCTGGAATGTGTCTCTTCAGCGTGATATTTGCAAAAGTGAGATACTGATCTATGAAGGAATATGTTTGATGTCTATATTTATTCATCTTACTGAAAGTAAGTCTCATTTCCTGGCATATTGTAACTAGCTGGCTTTGTAAAGATGGAGGGAGAAAGACTGGTTGTTGGCTTGTGTGTGGGTTTTTTTCGTATTCAGAGATCTTTACAGTTTGTAAAGTCATGAAAGACTTTATGGCAAGTTCTTTTAGACACTTTGCAAATGACAGGCTGGCTGCTATTTCTTGCAGCAAAGTAAAATCACTGGCACTCAAGAAATGAGAGCAGAATGAGAGAGAAAATTCAAAGCCTATACTTCTTTGAACTTTGAGAGGTGGTGAAGCTGGATGCTGTTGGCTTTTCTTTGTTTAAATATAGCAAAGTTTGTTGCCCACAACATATGAGGATAGAAAAGCTGTTTTCATGAAATATCCCTGTTTATTTCTATGTACTTTGACACAGGGATGCTTAAAACTGTCCGTCTCAGTTTCTCTCTCGTATTATTTTTCCAATCTTAAATTCAGCTCTCCACATTTCCACATCATTTTGCCTTAAAAAATAAAGTTCTCATGAAAATGCAAACTTCTCCTAATTTAAACATTTTAATGCAAGTTTGCTTAATATCATGGGCTTCGCCAAGGGGGCGGGGACAGGGGCCTACATCAAGTAAAACAATAGAAATACATAACTAACTGGCCAGTCATATTGGTTCTGCCGCCCCAACAAAAGTCCTGCCCGCCCCCCACCAACAAAAATCCTGGCTACGCCCATGCCTAATATGCACATTCTTGCAAGCAATTTTCCATCCTATAATGCATTTTTGGTATGTTTCATTAATATATACAATTTTATATGCACACTTTACCCTAGTATTTCTGTACACATTATGAAATAATATGCATTCATTGCCAATTTGGAAAAAGTATGAATTTCAAAGCATAAATGCAAGTGGAACCAGAACAGTGTTGATTCAAAGACGAAAAAGCACATACATCTGCAAAGTGAAGCATGTTCAGATAACAGTTAAAGGTACACTTTTTTAGGGGTATCAAGGACTTCATATCCTACAGGTGTGGATACTGTATACTCCAAATCCTGCGGGGTACAGGATTTTGCACACACCATACCCCACTAGATGCTGTACTGATTCTTTGTAAGCTTATACAATGCTGGCTTATGCATAATGACACACATCAGTTCTCTACAGGAAACTGGAAGCAGATACTGTGTTGGGGAGTGTAGCCTATTGCCGTGTTATATGGTGTGATTTGAAGAGGTTACCTAAAATGGGAAATGTAGCACTTTTGCCCCAGTAACACAACTGCCATAGCCGTGATTTATATAAACATGTGGCATTCTACAATGCTCTCCCCCCTATAAAATCATCATTGGACAGCTGGGTGATGTTAACTAAGACCTAATCATAAACATCTGCTTAGTTTACAAAAAAAAATAAAAAATATCTTGCCTTGATTCCCAGATTTGCCTCAAAGAAAATATACTGTGAAGCTGTATGCACAAATTATTTTAACCATCTTTCTTTACTATTTTAAAAGTTGTCATTTATATATACTAACGCCTAGGGGTTTTTTCCCTGACACATGCACACTAACAAATCAGATATGTTTGGAGTTTGCTGACTGTTTTCTAACACTTAATAAAGAGATCAGATGCCTTGTAGTTAACTTATGGCTTGCCAGTACCTTTGGTATTGGGTTGCTTGCGGCCTCAGACGAGGTTCCATTTTGCTTTAAATGCAACTGACAACTTAAACCCACTCCATTTTTAATTTTTTTTTGTTACAAGTTTCAGTTTAAATAGTTGGGTGTGTAAAGGAAAGTCATCTGGATTAGCCACCGAAAGTTTATTTGCAAATAATGCAGAACATGATTCAAAATATTTTGCTGTCTAACAGTTTCTGTAGGCCTCCCACTCTTTAGGTGGCTCCACTAATACAACTCTTGTGAATTTCATTGATGCTTTGAGGATAAGTCTATTATAAATTATGCCTGCTACCAGTAAGTATCATTGTTTTCAGTAAATCCCATTGGACTCAATGGGCCTTACTTCTGAGTAGGCATGCATAGGATTGCATTGTTGACTGATAATATATTTTGAACTTTACAGATTGGAATAACTGCATTCTATATCCTTATTCCATTTATTTATTATTTGTTTTTGTAGCCATGTGCAAATTTGATGAGTCCACTTCCTTGTATACATTATCTGCATCATTTTATGGTTGCTTGTAGCTCAGGTTTCGTGAGTAAATATTGTGCTGTGTATATTATTTAGAGTATGTTATTTATTCGACCTTACTGAGTATGTTACTTATTATTCATACATCATTGTCACTGTCTATGGCATTGTGCAAAGCAATATAAAGGACAAGGCAGGAAACTACAGATTAAAATTAGATATGTGTGAGTTAAGGAAATCAAGGAAAGGACTTTGCTTATTATGGGAGGGCAGGGATAGGATTCACACAGCCCTCCAGAGGTTTGTTGGACTCCAACTCCCATCAGTCCCTAGCAGGATGGGCAATGGTCAGGAATGATGGGAGCTGTAGTCCAGCAACATATGCAGGGTCCCGGGCTCCTCAACCATACAGTGCATAGTATTATTATTACCACACTGCATAGTACACTTAACACCTCAATTAATGTTCCTTCTAAGGAAAATTAGCTGGGTGCCTCTTATTTCCCTTTCCAGGCCAAGTCCCGCCTGTTATTTGATACTGAAGTAGAGTTATTTGGAGTAGCACCCACCTCTGAACTGTCCAGGACATACTGGAATTACAGAAGTCACCCCAGCTTCTGATTGGATCCCACGATGTCCCGTTTTGGGTCCCCCAAGAGTGCAGCCCCCAAAGATTCCTGTTTTTAGGGGCCATGCTCTCGCACAACTCACCTGGCTTCCACAAAAGCATGGCTCCCCAAAAACACCCATTTGAGGGTGACCATGCTCTAGCGGAAGTCACCTGGCTCCCTCAAGAATGTGGCCCCCCAAAACACCCATTTGGGGAGGCTGTATTCTCACACAAATCACATGGCTTGCATGGGAGCACAACCCCGAAAGATGGGAGTCCCGATTTTGCTCTGTTGAATGTTGTAAGTTAACATAACCTCTGAGTAAATACAGATGGTTATTCTAGGTATGATATGTTAAAGTTATAAATTAAATGTACATAATCTGTACATTAAGAAGCCTATTGCAAAAGCCTGGCATTTTTTTCCCAATTAGGCAAGCAGTCTCATGACTTACCTTGTGACTTTCTGCTGTTGCAATTTAAGAAGCTGTATATGTTTACTTAGGGACGCGGGTAGCACTGTGGGCAAAACCTCAGCGCCTAGGACTTGCCGATTGCATGGTCGGCGGTTCGAATCCCCGCGGAGGATGGAGCTCCCGTCGTTAGGTCCCAGCTCCTGCCCACCTAGCAGTTCGAAAGCACCCTTAAGTGCAAGTAGATAAATAGGTACCGCTTTATAGTGGGAAGTTAAATGGCGTTTCCGTGTGCTGCTCTGGTGCCGGTTCACAGCTTCGTCACGCTGGCCACGTGACCCGGAAGTGTCTGCGGACAGCACTGGCTCCCGGCCTCTAGAGTGAGTTGAGCGCACAACCCTAGAGTCTGTCAAGACTGGCCCGTACGGGCAGGGGTACCTTTACCTTTTATATGTTTACTTAAGACCTACTGTGCCTGCCTATGTGAGATGCTGACACACTAAGGAATGAAGCAGATGCAATTTGATTTTAGCACTGAAACTACATTTTAGTGGAGATGCTTAATATCTCTCTCTGGGACCAGAGGCAGGGGAAAGTTTAAGAACTTAAACTCATTGCCAACAATATGTTACTTTGTTGTTTCGTAACATTTGTATTTTTCTACTTAGTATTTAAGACTGTGCAGTAAAGCTTTAAAACTTGTTCTTCTGGTGAAGAGAATTCATTTCTGCACAGGAGTCCAGATCCCAGATCAGGAATCTTGTTGTACAACTCTAACATAGTATAAATAGACAGAGCGCGTTCTTTTCTGTGAAAGCAAACGCTTCAGAATGCAGCAACTTTGTGTTCAAACACTTCCATCACTCTTAAACTTTAGAACATGGGAATACATAACCATGATCACCACCCAGCATGGTTAAAGGCTAGGGACAGTGGGAGTTGTAGTAGAGCCACATTGATTATCCATGTTTTAGAATGTCTCAAGAACTTGGACTACATAAGGCCTTAAATCTTTTGAAGTGTCTTGTAAATGTGAGCTAATGGGCCAAAAATGGAAAGAAGAGGAAGGGGGGGGGAATGAACACAGGTGGATGAAGAAGTGATAAGAATGAAAACAAAGCTGTTCATTTGACATGGCATTGACTGTGCTTGTGGAACCTGCTTAGAAAGGCCTTGCCTCGGGGGTATTGCTCTGTAACAAAGTACATGATTTGTAAGTTTGCAAGTCGAAGGGCCCATCTTTGATCCCTGTTAACTCTGGTTAACAGATGTAGCCAAGACCTATGCACCACACTTTGAAGAGCTTCTGATAGTTAGGATTGATGGGCTAGGGCAGGGGTGGGGAATCTATGGGTCTCCAGATTTTGTTGGACTATGACTGCATCATCCCTGATCATTGACAATGCTAGCTGGGGATGACGGGAGTCTTACAGTATTTGGGAAGGTCGTGGGTTCTCTAATAGCTTGACTAAGTAAAAGGCAATCTCATAAGGAAACAGGATAAAAGTGGTCTAGAGCAGGCTCATCTCTGTCATTCAGGTGCGGAACAATATTCAAAACCATAATCTTGTATTAGGTGATATCATCTAGTCACCCTTGCAATTAGTGATTATCTTATACTCTGATGCACAGAGGCTGATATCATGCATGTTTTCATCCTAGCTAATGCAACCATGGTGGGGGCAGCGGGTATTCTTATTCATAATTTCCAGCCCTTTCATGAATCAGAGGAAAATATAATTGGGTTACTAACCACATGGACTCAATAAGAACATGTGATGGAGAGGTTGAACCTGATACCTTTAGATAATGAAATGTCTCACTACCTTAGTTCACAGTCTAAGGATAAATGCATTAAATAAATGTGATCTTCCATATTATAATTTCGAATAAACATTGATGCAGAATATAGAATAACATACTCATTTACTTCTAGTTTGGGACCCCCCCCCCCAAGAATGAGGAACTTGCTGCTTTAAAAAAAACCTGAGATTGTCCTGATTTGCCATGCATTTGAAGCCATGTTCTGCAACATGCAACCTCAGGCTCATGGGTTTCTCTTACACCATTGATTTTATTTGAAATATTTGACCACAACTGACCTATAAGACACTGTAGGAAAATGACCCAGCTGGTTATTCTCCTCATCCTGGCTGAAATTTGCTTTGTCCACTCTCTTTAGCAAGATCAGCAAAGTGCTTTGCACACATGCTTAGACAAGAGGTACAAGGAAGATTTATACATAAAGGTGTCAGACAGTCAGAAACAGACCATTGAGAAATGAGTGTTTGAGAACCTGTGTCTTTCTTAGAAACCACAGTGTATGATGATGGTTTTGTAAACCCCAGTGCCTTAGTGTTAAAAGTAAGAATTATGACAACCTTGCAGAGAACTATTGCTAACCATGGCATTTACTTAGTATAAAGATCACATATTGAGTCAAACAGCAGGATAATTAATGATCCTACATTTTTTTCAGATCCCGCAGTCCCCAATCCTAATTCCTTGTCTGTGCCATGTACACTCCAATCCTGATCATGTTTATTTGGAAGCTAACTACTCTATTGATTCCAAAGGAACTTTCAGATTAGAAACATTGGATAGCAATCCATTGTACTTTCCTTTAATTAGTTACTTCCCATTTTAATAGCTAAATTTTAGTGCCTTCTTTAAAAAACAACAACAAGCAGGCGATCAATATTAAAACTGCTCTCAGAGCTCTCAATCAAAATAAAATTAAGCACTCGGGTCCTCTTGAAATATAATGTGACTTAAGTGCTTAACCTTGTTTTTAAGTTCTAGTGATTTAATGTTTTTGCATATTCTGTTCACTTTGTCCCATCCAGCAGTCTGTTCTGGATGGAAAAGCTCAGTTGCAGATTTATTGTACACAGCAGTTACCATTTATTTCAATGGAGAGACTTGATCCATATCTTTGCAGATAGGACGAAATATTGGATGATACATCTCCCCTGAGCTGACCCATCACATGGAGGAAATTGAGTTCAGCCAACACCTCCATGTTCACCTGATGTGCCAGCCCAATGTTCAAGTGTGTAAAATAACAACAACAACATCTTCTTTTGTGCTTTAACAGATCCTAAGTTTTAATTGTCCTTGTTGTCTTTGTTCTTTTATCATAGCTGGTATTCATCTTCTGTGAGTTGTTTTGAATATTGTTTTCATAGAAAAGCACCCTATATATGTTCTAAATACATACTTTGTTTGGATTTATGTCATGTTCTTCATTGACTCTTTCTGTCCCATCAAGAAATTAACCTAAATAACAATTTCATTAGCTTTCTGCTTTGGAACAATGACTTAGGCTCTGCATAGCTGTGTAATGTGATCTGATACTTTATTATGTTTTTAACACCACCATTATCTACAGGAAATGCATATTTTTAAACATTTGCCAAACTCTTGGCAGTGCATCCTAGCTGGGGGAAAATGATATTCCTTGTATTCTTTAGTGATTGTGGTGGAAGGTATTTGGAAAACTGGCACACCTTGTTTTTAAGAATGCCAATAAAGGCCAACCTGAAAAAGTGTCCAGAATAAATCAGTCCAAAATTAAACAATTGAACCCAGTTAATAAGTTCTCTTAACAGTTGAAGATCCAAGTGAAAAAAACACCATACATTTGGGTGCCTTACTAGACAGCTGTTGATGTCCACAGCCTAGAGTGATGGGTGCTGATTTGGGAGATTTCACATTCCAGCCCTGTCTTGGTTGTGGGTGGTTGTGAACAACTTACTGTATCTCAGCCTCAGTTTCTCATCTGCAAAATGGGAATATTACTCAACAGGGCCAGACTAGGGAGAAAACGGCTTTTGCATAGCAGTTGTTAAAATAACTTTGTGGGGAGGGTATGAGCAGAGCTTTTCCTTAGACTAAATTATTGTTACATCTCATACAGCCTAAAAGCAGAACTTATGGTTTCACAAAAAAAAAATGGCCTTTCCTGTTTGGTGAAAGTACCGAGAATTCCTATTTACCCTCCCCAACATGGACATTGTCAAAGAGCAAAATAATAATGGCGAAACCTGTCTTGTATTTCTTTGCAGGCCCCCCTCCCACCATTGTGAAAGAGTCTTCTCTTGTTCTGCCTCTTTCTCAACCCATGTCAGAATTTCTGTAGGGTTGTCTAGTTGAGTTAATTTATCTGTTTATCTTTTAATTTTTTAATTGATTTTAACATATAAATTATAAAATGTACCACAAAACTTATCACTTATACAATCTTTTTAGACTTCCCTCAGCACCTCTGATGATCCACCGTTTTAACCACTTATGCATTTCTTAACTTTATATTGCCTTTACATCTCTTAACAAATCATCCTTCCTCTTCTCATTTTTGCAATACTTCCAATAATACTCCTCACAAAACTTCTTGCAAACCTACAAATGTCGTCTGATCATCACAAATACTTTTCAGATAGTCCCTGAATTTACTCCAGTCTTCCGTGAATTTGTGGTCCCGCCGGTTTCAAATCCTTCCTGTCAGTTTATCTAGTTCTGCATAGTCCATTAACTTCACCCTCCATTCTTCAATCGTCGGTAATTATTCTTGCTTCCATTTTTGGGCCAGTAATATTCTTGCTGCTGTTATTGCATATAAAAAGAGCTTAATTTATCTGTTTATGGTGGCCATGTGAAAGGTGTGTAATTTTCTTCCCATTCAACATTTCCTCAGCACTCTGCAGCCTCCTCAGCTGCCAGCACTTCCTTGATCCAAAAGAGCCCCATAGGAGAAGTTCCTCATTATATTTTCCCCTGAGCACTGACTGAAACACTGAAACAGTCAGAAAGGTTGGCTACCAAGCACCTGAAGCAGATTGGGTTGCCGATTTTCTTTTTAAAGTCCTTCCTGAATCTTAAAAAAAGGATTTCCACACTGATTTCTTTCAAAGTAAACGATTCCAGTAAAAACAACAACTAACTGCATGGTACACAGCTTTGCCACATTCCTATGCTTACAGTAAAGACCAGCTGAGTACATCATGGGGTTTTCAAGAAATAAAGGCACCCAGGAAGGCTGGGGAGTGAAAGCCAGTGGAGAAATTATTTGTAAACCTAATGAAAGGACACTCACAAACACCCCTTGGCCACCTTGAAAGTAAGGTAATAACAAGAACCATGCACCCAATTCATAAGAATTTAACTCAATTTTTCTCTTCTATGATTTTTCAGTTGCAATTTCATATTGTCATCAATTGATGGAAAATGGTTTTTAATATTTTTTTTTTGTTAGGAAAGCAGGAGGAATTTTTGGGCACCACACAAGGGGAAAGTGTTGCACCAGTTTGTGTCGAAAGTGTACAAATAGCTACTGGATTAGATGTTAACAGGAAATAAAGAGACAATTTCCCCCTTCAATAGTAGCTCTTCCCTTACAAAACTTTTTAAAGTATTCTTTGTAATATATATGTGTGCGCACTCGTGTGATCTGGTGAATACTTGAAAGCAGAGTTTTGTAGTTACCCTTTGCAGTTAAATGTAGAGCCACAGGAGACTTGAATGAAATTCGAACAATACAGCAGGCAGACCAGCCATTCCTGTGGTTTCTCCCCTTCTTATTTGCTTAATTTGATTTTTGTCAAGCACTCACTAACATTATAAATCTCTCAAGTGAAATAACAATAATTTGCATGTGTTAACACCTTTGATTAAAAAGGGGGAGGGAGAAGGGAGAACATATTCTTTCCTAGTTTTATGGTTTCTTAATCATAAAAACCTGTTTCATCTCAGCACAACTGCATCGCCCTGTTTGTAATTATGGAGACATCACTGTAGAATTTAAACATTAGTGGAGGGAAAACACTTCTGCGATATGTCCTGGTTATTTTGCATCATTTGAAGTTGCATCGTTCAAGTATTCCCCAAGCCTAATGACAACTTATTTATTCATGCTTACCTCTGCTTTGGATAACTTGAGAAGGGATTTCTAGTTGTCTTGCAAACAGGTGAGGGACATTTTTGCTGACACCTTTTAGTTAGCATTATAGGAGGGAGCCCTGATTTATTGCAGAGATCAACTTAGCTTTATGATATACAACCTCGTATTACAACCATGCTTCCAATCTCCCAATTTCCAAAAAGTCAAAGAGGATAAGACAGTATGCAGGTGCAGGACAAAATAAATAAATAAATAATACTCATGTGGTTTTTAATCAAGAGGACCTGACCCCTAATGACTGGTGAAAAATCACTTTTCATTACTTGTGATTTGCAGATGGTGGAAACTCATTCAAACTAATTTGATTTCCTTTTTTAAAAAATAAAAAATTCCAGCCTCCGCCCCTCTGAGCCTTGTGGGCGAGTGTGATTTAAATAGCTGATGAAAAACTTCATTGCAATAAAGCATGCTCAGCTGCTCAGGATTTTCCTATCTTTATAAAAGAATCTGATTGCAAATCTGATGCATTCTGAATGGATCAGAAGAGTTTGAAAAGGAGCAAGATAAAATCAGACAGATGTGTAGGTCTGTGGACTGGGGTGCACATCTCCCTCTCCTTTCCCCCTGCTAAACAGATGTTTGACAGGGGGGCAGAGCTGGCCTGCACTCCCCCTCTCCAATAGGGGGGCTGATGTCAGGAGGGCTCAGTAACCTTTCCCCTAACATGTGGGTTTTGTGCCTGCATGGAAATTTCAGCATGGGTGCATTTAAATGTTGTTTTCCATCTGCAGTATATAAAGTGGTATAGTTTCACAATGATTGTACCATGTGCCTTTGCTTGAAGATCTTCACAAACTGCAGAGAACGTCCTCTTTCATTGATTTCTTTTTATATAGGAAGTATGTGCCAATGATGTTATGGGTTCAAAATGGAATTTGGTCCAAGAGATCTGTGAGTGGAGGCCTTCTCCTGGAGAATGGGGGTCTTGGCTCTGCTCCCACAAATGGAAGAAGCAGGAGGGAAGATTATTTTCATGAACTAACCCTGATGTTCCTTGAATGTCAAAACTCAGTTCTGGAGTACTGGGGGCCTGAAGGATACAGAGATGCTGGAATGTGAGCAGAGGAAGGTGACTAATATGAAAAGGCAACTAACATGAAAATATTATGAGGAACAGTTGATGGTTTGTTGGGTATGCTTATCCTGGAGAAGATAAGATTGAGAGGAGATATGATAGCTATTCTCAAATATTTGAAGGGCTGTCACATGGCCCTTCAAATACAAGAAGGGATATTGCAACTAAACATTAGGAAGAACTTTCTGGTGGTTAGGAGCTGTTCAGCAATGGACAGACTACTTCAGAAGGTGGTGCATTTTAAAAGTGGCTAGATGGCTATCTGTCAGGGATTCTTTAGTTGTGGTTCGAGGACCCGACCCCCGCGAAGTGAAATGAAGACACAAGGACACGTGATATAAGGTTGATGGGCTAGTAAAGGCCACAACTTTATTGATTACAGCAATGAAAAGGTATTGGCTTAGGCATTGGATCGAAACAAGTGGGTTTATTCACCAGTAGGAGGAGCCTGTTGATGCTAATCCAACTATAGGCTCACCCCTGCTGTCACCGAGGGTCGTGCCATGGCCTCCCGCCAAGCAGGCATCGGACGGAATACACGACCCCCAGATTCCTTTAACGGAATACCCCTAAAAATTGAAGGCATAGGCAGTGCCAGCCAGGTGAGCTGGAGGCAGGGAGCCACGTCCCCTGCTGGGCGGTGCTCGGGCTCCCGCCCACAACCACTCCCCTCTCTTTCAGGGAGGAGAGTCTTTGTGTTCATGCACTGCAAAGGGTTGGACTAGGTGACCCTGGAGTCCCTTCCACTTCATATTTCTGTGAAGATCAGCATTTGAGGTGGTGAAGGGGGCTTCAGGGAGAAGTGGGGAACTGGTATAAACAAGACAAACACAAAAACACTTTTCACCCACCAAATCCTTTGCAGGACTGTAGCTCCTTACATCAACAAAAGTGGATCTCTGGATCCAACCCGTGGAATTTATTGAGAAGGAAAGAGGGAAATGTGAGACTATGTGAAAAGGGTCTTGAAACCTGAAGCTGCGATGGCTGTTCAGCTAGAAATGAGGGAGATGAGGATAAATTAACAGGAAGGATTAGAAACCTGTGGGACCAGAGATTCTTAGAAGACTGGAGTAAATATACGAATTATTTGAAAAGTAATTGTAATGAACAGATTATGCTAGTAGGACTGCAAGAAGTTTTGTAAGGAGGACTATCTGAAATATTGCCAGAAAGGCTATGAGTAGAATTATTAGTTAATGATAATTAAGAGTAATAGAGAAATTAAGAAATGCAGAATAAGTGATAAAGAACGGAAAATCATCAGAGGTGTTGATGGAAGTCTAAAACATTGTATAAGCTAAGAAATTATGTTATATGATTGTTGGAAATGATATGTTAAAAAATCAATAAAAATGTTTATAAAAAAAGAAGAAGAAAGAAATGAGGGAGATGAACATAGGCCAGCCCTGAATAGGCTTTTACACATACATACACACACACACACACACACACACACACACACACACACACACCCTTTCCTGTATTGTTATTCCCACAGGTCCCATATCCTTTGGCATACATGCCATACATACATTTAAAGAACACTTAAGCACATCCCCCCTTTCAAAGAATCATGGGAAGTGAGTTTGTATGGGTGCTGGGAATTTTAGTTCTGTAAAAGGTAAACTGCAGTTCACAAGATTCTTGGGAGGTCAGTCAGACATGTGCTTAAACATGGTTTAAATGCATGGGGTGTCAAATCATATTGTGCTGTCTAATTTCTTCCCGTGTTTGAAATGGGGTGTGTGTGGAATTTCCCCACATATCAAATTGTCCAGTTCCCTTTTTTTGTTGTTTCTTCTCTTTCCTGTTTTGTTTTCTGCCTGGAATCTTTGGAAGAAAATGTGCAGCCTCCTTCTCGCTAATGAACATGTGGAGCTGCATCACACGCAGGGGAACAGACGTGCATCAGTTTTGCCACTGAGTAATCTGTATTATAATTTGTTGTGACATGATGTGGCCAGACATAAAGACTACACTTAATTTATGTTTATTCATTTTACATCTTGACATCGCACCCAGAAGCCTGCTGTATTATCAGCTAATCTTGGTGGAGCACTTTAATTGCTCGGCTGCTTTTCATGTTTGAAGTAGCCTGTGCATTTCAGGCATAGCCAGCACAGACCCCAGGAATCTGATTTTAATTTATGGAATGAAGAACGTTTTTTTAAGTATGCTTATATGCTAACTCCTAAGGCCTCACAAGCCACATGCTATACTCACATTGGAGCAAAAATAACAGAATGGTCCAAAGTAGCATTGCCATTAAATACTGTAAGAGGCAGCATACACACACATTCTAGTTATTGGTATTGCAAGGCAGAGGTTGCCAATGGGGTGCCTGTGGGCATATAGGCATATCCAGAGGTATTCCAGGATGCCCACAGAATCCCTTTCAACTTACAGAAGAAGAGGGGAATCTAAAAATCTACAATTTTTTCTTAAAAAACCAAATGTCCTCATCCCTCTGTGTTCAGCCTGGGGGTTATTTCCCCCTCTCCTCTTAAAGGAAAGAAGATCAAGGGGACAGAAGTGAAGGAAAGGAGGCTCAATGGCTGCTTTATGTTTCCTGTAAGACCTATTGCAATCGTTAAGAGTCGTCAACAGGCTCATCTCAGCCATCTGCCAATCTCCCATTCCCACCACCCTTCTGAGTAATACCCCTCCCCACCTTCTCACTATATAGAAGGATCTGGCAACTTCTGTTTCAGTGTATCTGAAGAAGTGTGCATGCACACGAAAGCTCATACCAAGAACTAACTTAGTTGGTCTTTAAGGTGCTACTGGAAGGAATTTTTTTATTTTGACTATGGCAGACCAACACGGCTACCTATCTGTAACTGCTTTATGTGGCAGTTGCTGCTTCTTCTCCCTCAGCATTATTTGGAGCAACAGCAGTCTGGCCCACGGCACATTGCAACCTGAAGTGAAAGCAAGATGGCACCAACTTGCCTGGCTGTTGAATTTTACCTCAATACTGGCTGACTACGAACACTGCAACCAATAGTTGACCTCAGCTAGATCATTGCATTGTTTGCGTGTTTCCTAGGTGTCTAGCTCTTTGTGTACAATTGTGTTGTTGTTTTGTATATTTATGGTTCCAACTAAAGACCATTGTTCAATTTAAATATTTGTGAGCTTCATTCCACCTAAGCCCTGTAGGATGCAGAGGCAGAGGTTCCCCTTGCTTTTGCAAACACCTTTTCATGCATACTTTGCATCACCTCTAATAACAAGCAATCAATTTATGTTTAACATAACACAGGAGAGACTGCCGTTCGCCTCATTTAAATTCCGTGGGGGGGGGGTCGGCTTTAAACAATTAAACAAGTGTATGGCAGCCACCCACACCTTCCTCCTTCCCACTAGGCAATTCCCCACCCAGGTTTAGCCATAAAAGTTCAATGATGTGTAAAGTGAGCCTTGAGCAACATTATTAGATGCTATCAGCCTCTGAAAGTGTGTGTGACAAGATCTGATAATATGTTGAGGATCAATGCTTCTTTCTTGCTTTTCGGCTCCCTTGAAGAAAAAGCAACTGTCAGACCTAGTGAAGAGATCACAGTTGCTGAGCAACAAGAGCAACATAAATATGCTTTTGCATCAACTTGGAAAAAGGAAAATATATGCTTTAAAAAAAAAGCCTGGCAGAAATGAGACCCATTGATTGGAGGGCAGGAGGAGAGTGGGAAAATATTTGAACCTGAGCGCTGTTAACACAAAGATATTAGTGACACCTTTCAGCAGAAACATAAGATGGGCTGCACAGCTGTAGCATTCCCTCCACTTCTCTGCTGTTTATTGTGGCACAGCAAGTGGAAAATAACCGTGTTGCCCATACAGTTTCTATGACCCATAAGAGCAGACCCTGTTTTTTGTATTTGAATGTCCTGGATTCTTGTTTCATGTGCTTTTATTTGGCTGTTTTTTTAGTTGCGTGTTGAGTCCCACAAAGCCACCCCCCACCAAGAAATTCACACTTCACGCATCATTTTTGTTTAAGGTTTTTGGCATAATTTTGGCCACAACTTTATTCAAATACAAAATATGTGAGTGGTTGCTTAGGCATTGGTTATGACTATCTGTCCATGCCCAGGGACAGTGCTGACTTCCGGATTCCAGCGGAAGCCAGCGTGGGAAACAAGTATTGGGTGAGAAAATATGAAGCTGGGTATCAGTCCCTCACTTCTCACCCTCATGTTCCTGTGGGGCTTACCCGGCCCAAGTCCGACTCCGGGGACAAGGACGAAAGGATGGTAAGCCCCTGGATTCCTTTAACGGAATTCCCTTTCCGCACCACCATTGGAGGGGTAGGCACTTACCCCTCCATCCACCATTTTTAACCAATGCCTAACCGCCAACCTTACAAGTTGTGACGATTTGCTACGCAGTAGGCGAAACCCAAATGGCACCAGCCAATCCGCCATATGGTAAATTCCTACCAGGCCCCCGCACCAAGGCGGACGACCCCTAGACAGGCATAGCAAGGTCAAGCGAACCAACAGAAACCCCCCCTTCATTAAAGGGAGGGTGGGCGGGTGATCCGTTGCAGAAGCCGAGAGGACGCTCTAGCTTAGGCATCCTGTATTTATACCCTCGGCTCCCTCCTCCAAGATTTGCAACATCCAAAACTCCCCAGTAACCAGATTAACCCCTTATGGGCTTGGTTTCCCAAATCTGCCCAGCAACGACAGGGTGGCTTATATTTCCCCAACCGCAACACGTGCTCTCATTTTCAAGGAGAACACGATTTGCGTGTTGAGTCCCACAAAGCCACCCCCCACCAAGAAATTCACACTTCACGCATCATTTTTGTTTAAGGTTTTTGGCATAATTTTGGCCACAACTTTATTCAAATACAAAATATGTGAGTGGTTGCTTAGGCATTGGTTATGACTATCTGTCCATGCCCAGGGACAGTGCTGACTTCCGGATTCCAGCGGAAGCCAGCGTGGGAAACAAGTATTGGGTGAGAAAATATGAAGCTGGGTATCAGTCCCTCACTTCTCACCCTCATGTTCCTGTGGGGCTTACCCGGCCCAAGTCCGACTCCGGGGACAAGGACGAAAGGATGGTAAGCCCCTGGATTCCTTTAACGGAATTCCCTTTCCGCACCACCATTGGAGGGGTAGGCACTTACCCCTCCATCCACCATTTTTAACCAATGCCTAACCGCCATGGAGCCCTAAGCTCTCCGCCAAACCACTCACAAACCCAGCCAAGACTTTAGCTTGGCTATCACTGCACCCAGCCACACCTTATTTCCCAAGGCCGAAAGGTGCACCCCATCATCCCTAAACAGAGATGCCTCCTGAAAGCGAATCTCCGGATGTGCAATCACATCACCTCCCAGCTCAAAAACCTTTTTTGAGACAGCAGAATTAATCCGCTTTCTGACCCTTTCAGTGGCATCCGGGCAACGACTGCCCCTCCAAACACGGCGTTGCAAAAACTTTGACCAGAATATCTTTGCTGCCGGCACCATTGCTCGCAGCACCTCCAGGTCACTTAAAATCGCAGCACGCAAGGAAAAACAGTCCATGGAGACCAGGTCGTTCTCACCCAGCTGAATCACAATGGCCGCGGGCGGCCGTTCCACGCCCAACTGCCTCCTCACCAGTGGCAGAAACTCTGGCCAAGACATTCCCCTTCTGGTCAGCCAAGAGACGTGCACGTGTGGAGGAAGACCGAGACCTGGTCCCAATCCAAATCGCTGGGCCTCAACGCCGGCCCAATGCACGATGCTGTGCCCCACCATCCAGATGCGGACAGCCGCTAAACCTGAGGTGAATAAACAAAACAAATGTAAGAATATGAAATATTAACGAACATAGACCCTGAACGCGTCGGATTTCCAGCGGCCCAAATCCTTTATTCTGCTGGCTGACAATCCCCAGTGCGCCGCTGTTGTGGCAGCACCAATCCTAAAAGAGTGGGGGGCAAAACCATGCGCAGCGCCACCGCAAGCCTTAATGGCCTTCCGCATCACCAACGCAAACTGGCGTCTGGACAGAGGCAAACCATTCTCGTGCCTCAACAGGGGGCCATCCCCTGGAGCCCGGACAGCCAGGTACCTCCTTACGTCCTTGACCGGGCAAGGACCCGCCTCCCCTGTAGCCGGAAGCCGAATAAGGGCTCCCCTACCCTTTTGATCAGTTTTTGAATTCCTAATCACAAGTCTCAGCTCCATTGGGGATAGCTGTACATCTTGTAGCAATAAACCCCTGGAACGGCCGTCCCTGTGAGCCTCCAACACAAGTTCACCAACCCTTAGGGCCCCAAAAAAGGCGATGGAAAAGGCTGCGGAAAAAAGGCGAGCCTCATACCCAGACCAGCAAAGCTTCCTCAATTCCTTGCGCATCTTACGCAGCAGGTCGAAGGATATCGGGTGCCGTGCGGCTGGTTGGGGAGGACAAAGCCTACCCCACCCTTCAAGGGCCTTGCGCACCACAAACTTCGCGCAAGGATCTTTGTCAAATAAAGATTTACAGAAAAAGGCAATGGCGGCTGCCTGGATCCTTATCGTCTTGACTGCACGTCCCAACTGAAACAAGTGCGTCAAATATCTTAGCACTTGAGAAGATGAGGGAGAAGCCCTCATCTCCTCCCCTACCAACTGATATGTAAAGGCCAGAAAATCAGTCCAAGCTTTTGTGTATGATCTGAGGGTAGAAGAGGAAACAGAAGCAGCTACTCCCTGAAAAACTAATTCCTGCCAAGGCTCCAGAGATGATCCGGGAAATATTCCGGACGTAACCGAGCCTCTGGAACCAGAAGTCTGAACCGCTCCATCTGAAAACGGGACAGAGCATCAGCAATTTCATTAGACACTCCAGGGACGAAACGTGCAAAAAACACGATATTATAGCGTAAGCAATGTAATACAAAAACGCGCAAAAGGGCCGACACCCTAGGAGAGCGGGACGACAGCTTGGCCAGCACGTTCACCACCGCCAGGTTATCGGTCCAGAAGCAAACACGTCGGTCCCTGAACTCATCGACCCACAAGTGCACTGCCACTGCAATGGGAAAGAACTCAAGAAAAGTTAGGTCCCGCGTAATGTCTGTCCCTTGCCACTCCAGTGGCCAACGCATGGCACACCATCTTCCTTTCCAATAAAGACCAAAACCTAGGGAACCTGCGGCATCCGAATGCACCTGAAAGTCATTATGCAAGTTCAACGTGTCTTGCCATAACGACACCCCATTGAATTCCTCCAAGAATTCAAGCCAAATGCTGAGATCGGCCCGCACTTCTCTAGATAAACGAACCCGATGATGTGGGGCCTTCAAACCCACGGTAAGCCGGGCCAGGCGTGAACAAAAGGGGCGTCCAGGGGCCACCACCCTGCATGCGAAATTCAGGTGACCCAGCAGCGATTGAATCTGCCTAAGGGACACTTTCTCCAAAGGGAACAATTCCTCAATGACCGTCTTCAAAGCCACCAGCTTATCCTTTGGCAAGCTGGAAGTTTGGGACACTGTATCCAATAGGATACCCAGGTAAGTAAGTTGGGTCGCGGGACCCTCTGTCTTGTCCGCTGCCAGCGGAACCCCCAGTTCCTGCGTAAGGTCAGCGAAGGCATGCAGCAACACCGAGCAATTGCCGGAGTCACAATCTGAGGCCAATAAAAAATCATCCAAATAATGAGTGACCCCGCCCAGCCCAGTTTTCTGCTTGATGGCCCACTCCAAGAAGGTGCTGAACGACTCAAAGGCGGCACATGCTATCGAGCAGCCCATAGGCATGGCCTTGTCAAAATAAAATTTGCCCTCGAACCGAAAGCCTAGGAGCCAAAAATCCTCCGGGTGAATAGGCAATAATCGAAAAGCCGATTCAATATCGCATTTTGCCAATAAAGCAGCCCGTCCAAATTTCCGAATCATCTTGATCGCATGATCAAGGGAGGCATACTTTACTGAGCAAAGTTCCGGAGGGATCACATCATTGACCGAAGTGCCCCTCGGATGCGATAGATTGTGAATTAGACGAAATTCGCCGGGGGCCTTCTTTGGCACAACACCCAAAGGGGATATGTGCAAATTATGAAAAGGCGGGGCACAAAAGGGGCCCGCCATCCGATGCATGGACACCTCCTTTGCAATCTTTTTCCGGGCGATTTCAGGTAATTCACGAACTGACTTTTGGTTAGGAGGATTCCGTGCCACGGGAGGCATGGCTACCGGGATCCGAAAACCTACAGAAAAACCATCACTTAAGAAACGTGCAGCAGCCCTATTGGGGTAAGATTGCAGCCAAATATTAAGAGCCGGCAATCGCACCGGGGTATGGGCCAACGATGTCAATGTACTATTTCCCTGCTCCTGAGGTTGAAGGGAGGGGAGGGGCCGCTTTGGGGGGTTGCTGAGAACCCCCTCTACCTCCACGAAAGGGCCGCCTCCCACCAAAGCAAGAGGAGGCAGGATGCGATCCATTACACTTCTCGCAATTGTGCATGAACCTACAGGCTGGACGCTGACAAGAACCCTTATTAAAGTCCCAGCATAGCAGGCGACGGCCAGATCTAAAAGCAGAAAACTTTGACTTCTGCTGTTCCGGCACTTTCTTATCAATAAGTGGGGCTACGTGGGTAGTCCACACATCGAGATCTTTTCGATCCCAGCGGGCTGAGGGGATCTTAGCAGCGCGGCGCCTGAAATTCTCATCATACTTTATCGCTGCCTTCTCTCCAGCCTTGGAGAATGCGGAGCGCACAATGGATAGATAAACAAACAGATGTAGAGACCTCCGTGGATAGGCTGCCACAACCACGCCAGCGAAGACCTGGAAACAGTCGAGCCAGTGCTCGAACGTCCTATCTACTGTAGAGGCCCCTGTGCGTTTTTTGGATGAAGAACTTTCCTTTTCCGGCTCCTCTGAAGGTGGGAGCAACCTGAACATATCTACGTAGCGACCATTTAAGATTCTGGACCGCAATTTTGACGACAAATGAGAACCTGGAATGATGTCTCTGGCAGAATTGGTTGAGACTTTAACGTCAGGAACCAACATGCCATCCTTACACTCCTGGACCGCTCCATACTGTGCTCTATGCGTATTGGACCTTCGTTCCCAAGCCCACCTTGGAAGCCCAGAAGCCGATTCGCCAAAACCCCAGTAAAGTTGCATATTACTACCTTCATCATCGGAACTGGACGAAGACGTACCAGAGTGCGAGGAAGAAGTGTCGTCCCTCTTCCTCTTAGCGCGCTTCCGAGATGACCTCTTCTGGCGACGCTTCCCTCCCAATGACTTCCTGGCCGGAACTGGGAGACTGTCTTCAATAGACGACTCAGAGTCAGGCTCCAGCTGGGACGGAACTGAAATAGACTGCACAGAGACAGCACGTGAGATGCCAGAACTCGAGGCCACCGCAGCCGTATACCGAGCAGACGAACGCCTGCGAGACGACTCCACCAAAGGGGCACCTCTGCCTGCCGCCCTCCCCGTGGAACGGCCTGACCTCCGAGGCTGACCCCGGCCTACAGGTAAGACCGGGGACTGGGATGACTGGGGGTTCGTGATCAAACCACCAGATGATGAGCCTTCTTCCCCATCTTCACTAGACGACGGTGAAGCCGGAGACGACGCCAACGCCACAGGAGGCTGCCTCCCAGACGTGGACGGCTGGGTGGAGCAGCGCTGGAGAAAACCGTCCATGTCGGCTGCAAAGCGAGACAGTGCTGTAGGGTCACCCGCCATACTTGCCACCAATGATTGTACCCGTCCCACTGGCTGGCTTGCAGGGGGTGAGCGGAGCGCCTGGGATGGGCCTCTAATCGGCCGTTTTGAAGTGGCAGCTGAGCAAGAACGATTGGCGACTTTCTTGGGAGCCATACCTGCTAGCCAGAAACACAATCACAAGCAGTTAAATTTCGGAATCACTGGAACCAATCCGAATCAATAAAGAACTACTTAAGCAAAGTATAATTTATTTATCTAGTCTACCTGTGTTATTTATTTTATTCTGAAAAATTAACCAGGACCCCCAATTCCTGGGCCAGGCTATGCAGGACGCGGCTGGCCCAGCCCAGAAACCAGGCACAATATCAGGCAACTGCAATAAATCAGCCTATCTCAGCCTAAATATTAGTTAAATTAAGGGTGCAGTAGCCAATTTTGGCCAGCAGGGGGAGGCGGACCAGGCCAATCCACTCAGCAGAGTAGATGCAGAACAAGGCCAGACCACCGGAGGGAGCTCCCGCCGCCAAGGCGCAATAACCGACCACAGCCACAAGAGGGCCAGTCGAAGCCAAGGCAGACAGCAAGCACCCTACCCGCCCACTACGCGCGGCCAAAATGGCGAGCGTGAATTATACAGCAAAAATTTTCTTTTTCTGCCCCGTCGAGAAGGCCCCAGCCGCGCAGGGAGATTCCCTTCGTCTGCGCCGGCCTGCACCCGCTGCCGCCAGGCAGGCAGGCCGTGCAGGCACCCAGTCGGGCCTGCCGCAGCCCAAGCGGCAGGCGGCCTGCGTCGGCTCCGCGCCTCCGCGGACTAGGCCGCAAAGGAGGAAAGCACCGGAGCCACAGCCCTCCAATTAAACTGGGGCCCGAGGAGACCACCAACCGCCCCCGGAGCCAGGTACGCGCCGCCGTTACCGGCGGGAAGGAAGGGGCCCTCCGCCGGCTATCCGCGGCTTCGGCGCCGCCGAGTATTATTTAAAGAGGGGAGGGGGCCGCCGCGGCCCAAGCAGAGGGGCAGGCCTCCCCAACGCGGTATCGGGGCCTCCGGCCCAACCGCGAGTCGCAGGCCCCGGACCCAGGCTCGCTCGTGAGGAGGGGGGGGACGGTCTCAACAGTCGCGGGCGGGCGGGTTAAACGGGAGCGGAGCCGCCCCGGCTCACCAGGTGAGCAGCGGCCTGGGTTGGACCGGGGAAGCTAGGCCTCCCCGGGCTGGGGGGGGGTCCCCACCCTCAGCCGAACTTTATTTTAAATTAAGAGCAAAAGTCTACCTAAGGAAAGAAGAAATGAATCAGTTGGGAAGGAGAACGAGAAAGGGAAAAAAGAGGGATGGGGGTAAATAGAGGAGGGTAAAGGGAGGAGGCTCAGGAAAGAAGGAAAATGAGGCTTAGAATTAATTAATAGCTGAAATACAACCGACTCCCGACTTGAACTGCTCCGTGATCCGTTGCAGAAGCCGAGAGGACGCTCTAGCTTAGGCATCCTGTATTTATACCCTCGGCTCCCTCCTCCAAGATTTGCAACATCCAAAACTCCCCAGTAACCAGATTAACCCCTTATGGGCTTGGTTTCCCAAATCTGCCCAGCAACGACAGGGTGGCTTATATTTCCCCAACCGCAACACGTGCTCTCATTTTCAAGGAGAACACGATTTTTAGGTTGTACTTTTGTTTTAACAATACTGTTTGTTTCTATGTTGTACAACACAAAATATTAAGCAGTTTATAGATGCTTGTAAACAAACAAACAAATCATAGCCTCACATTCTTGGTCCATCTAGGATAACACTTAACCAAGTTAACATGCAGGAATACAGAAATGGGCTGGCTTCACTGGCTTCTGTACATAGAAAGAAGTGAGAAAAAGAGTGGAGATGAAAGTCCTTGAAATAGACACAAACTCCCTTTGTCCCTTTCTGATTTGTATACCACTTCATATTTCAACAGGAATCTTGAAGCAGTTTACAGCCCCAGCCAGCCTAGTGAATGTACAGGGATATTGGGAGTTGTAGTCCAGAACATCTGGAAGGCCACATGGTCATTACTCTGGATTTAATTAATACTATTCACTTGCTTTGCACTGAGTAATTGCCTCTTTTCTGCCTAATTCATGAAAGAAGAATGAAGAGCGTTTTGCAGAGAGAAGTGAATGAATTCAATGACCAAAACCTATTTATTTATGGAGACGTATCCACAGCGGGTGGCGCTGTGGTTTAAACCACTGTGCCACTTGGGCTTGCCAATCGGAAGGTCGGCGGTTTGAATGGGGTGAACTCCCGTTGTTCGATCCCTGCTCCTGCCCACCTAGCAGTTCGAAAGCACGTCAAATTGCAAGTAGATAAATATGTACCGCTCCAGCGGGAAGGTAAACGGCGTTTCTGTGCACCGCTCTCGTTCGCCAGAAGCAGCTTAGTCATGCTGGCCACATGGCCAAGAAGCTGTCTGCAGACAAATGCCGGCTTCCTTGGCCTATAAAGCAAGCTGAGCGCTGCAACCCCAGAGTCGTTCGCGACTGGACCTAACGGTCAGGGGTACCTTTACCTTTATCTTTAACCAAAAATAAAGCATGGAAACTGAGTGCTTTGATGTAATAAAAGAAAAAAATTCTGAAACAATTTCCGGAATGATTCTCTTCATTTTTATATATCACAATAATATTTTGGGTAAACATAAAGCAAACGTCATAATGATATACCTTTTAAATTTAGTAATTAGTGTCTATTGCTGCTTTGCTACTGCTATGAATGTCTTAATATAACATTTACCAGCTTCAGCAGCTTCTAGCATGCTTACTGAAGGAAGAGGCCTAAATGACGTTGATGCGACTTGAAGCCCCACCTTAAATGCCGCTTTAGTGGGAAGTTTTGCAACGAATCCTTAAAAGCATAAACAAGGGGGGAAATAGTGGTGGGAGGTTAAGGGGAGGGGAAAAAAATCAAACAGCTCCATCTTGCACCTAATTCAATCCATTTAGAAGCTCTCTGCCTAAGCCAAGGATTACTGGTGATACCATCTACTTCAGGTTGCAGTGCCTAAAGAAAGCATCCCTCTTATTAAAAAATGGAAAAAGACAAAGTTTAAAGCCAAATAATTCAGGCTTGCATAAATCTTTAATAGGACCTGCCCTCTCAGGATTGGCTGTGTGTTCTTTTCTCTGCCCAAGGGAAACACAATATGTCTTAGAAGAGAATAATAGTAACTCCATCTTGTGTGTTATATGATATCTTCAGGTAATCCAGAGGATTTTGCCTTTGTCTGCCATAAACACAAGGCCACCCGTGCATACAGTGTCCAGGCTTTTCCAGACTCCTCACCTTAGCAGGTGACACCCCAGAAGATGGACGTGGAAGAGTTAGGTAGCTCATTGCTAGAGGCAAGTTTCCTCTCAAGGCTTTGGGGAAATATGAAACAAATCAGGCAAATTCTGCCTTTGCAAGAACAAAGTGTGACAAGCTGTCCTTCCAGTTTGCCAGAGCTTTGCAGACATGATTCCTTGCCATTGTTTCTTATAGTAAATTAACGAAGTCTGTTGCATATAAAAAGTAGAGCGTGTTGGAAGTAGCAAACAGGCCAGTGTTAATATATTGAAATTGGCACAGCCCTGAATTTTTAAACTGGGAAAGTGTGATTAAGGCTGGAATCCAAATTTACATCTACTGAAAGTAAGTCCCATTGAATTCAATAGGGCTTACTCCCAGGTGAGTGGGGTTAGGAATGCAGGCTAAAATTCTAATTCCAATAATAATGCTAATGACAATTTCTGTTCTAAAATCTCATAAAAGATTTCATGTACTGAAATTTTTAGATGTATATCACCAAGGCAAACTGGCTTGAAATTCCTACTCAGCCACAAAGCTCTTAGGATGACCTTGGGCCTGTCATAATTTATTGGCCTTACCAATCTTACTAGGTTGTTGTAAGAATGAAACTAGACAATCCATTCATGTTTTCTAGAAGTTTTTTTCTCCCCTTCAATGGGATGGTAATAAATAAATGAATGCCATAAACAAATGCAAACAAATTAAAAGGGAGGGGGGAACTCAACTCAGTACATCGCTACAGAGGAATTTGGCCTCAGAATCAAATAGCAATTTCTGTTTTCTTTTCTGAATAGTTTCAAACATCCTTCTGTGATTTTTTTTTGGGGGGAGAAATAAAAATGCTATTCAGTCACAATCTCACCTGTTGATATTCGCCACAGAAAACATGCCTTGGGGTTCTTCGGCATTTGCTTCCAAGTTACGCACCTATTGATGGCGGGGAAATGCAAAACATGCCCGTGGCTTTGAGATTTGGAGGCTAATTCTCGAGTTTGTTCACAAATCTGGTTTAGAGATTTGTGTCTTTCTGGCTTCTCGTAGATGATTTCTGTGACCTTCTGTCAAGGCTGAGCTGTGGGCAGCTGTCAGAGCCAAGCCAACAGCTGGGAGCCAGGAGCCAGGAGCTGAGCCAGGAGGTCAGCGCTGAGTAATAAGCCAGAACGTACATCAGACCACATCAGACCTTGTTGGTTAGGGAAAGTCCCAGCCAAACCAGTGCTGTGCTGAACATGTCTGCTGCATTTTTATTTCTTATCATTCTCCATCAATAAATGGGAAAAACAAACTGCATTCAGAAATTATTTGGGAGGGAGAGGAAATTTCAGTGAAAAGTCTCACAGGTAGGGAGTAGGGTTAAGATAATGAGAAAGCCTGCTGGATCAGGCCAGTGGCGCATCTAATGCAACATCCTGTTGTCACAGGGGCCAGCCAGATGCCTATGGAAAGCTCACAAGCAGGATCTGACGGCAGGAGCACTCTCCCTTGTATCCATGTATCCCTCATGAACAGAGGCCTTGACAGGTGACATTTTCCCCTACTCAGTCTTTCTTGGGGATCCATTGTCTTCCCCTATCTACCCTCCTTGATGCAAGCCCATGGAGATTGAGCTCTCTCCCAGGGAGAAAATGTTGAAGCCTCCAAAATCTGTTGGCAGGGAGAAAAAACCCACCCCACCCCCAGTAATGACCCTTGGGGTAACAGGATCATTGCTGGGGAGTGACATTTAACACACCCCAGTTTTTTTCTGGGGAGTTTTCACTACCCCTTTAACCTCTGCAAGTCAGTGGATAGATCCCTCTTACAGGGATTCACCCCCCCCCCAAAAAAAAACCAGGAGAGGGGAGAAGCCCAACTCTGGGGGTGACATTTTTACCACCACAGCCCACAGTCTTTCCTGGGGGTCTTTGCTCTCCCCCCCCCATCTGCCCTTCTATGATTACTATTGTAAAATGATCAAGTCAGCCCTTGTGGGAGAACCATTGAAACTACCGTTCTAAATTTTGGAAGGATTCATCCCATCAGAAGTGGTGACCATTCCTGAAAAAATGAATCCAATTATAGCAGAAAATGAAAATGCTATATACTTCGTTTTCTTCTTTAGAACAGAACTTTAAAGATGCCTTGCATGAAAATGCCTAGATACATTTACCTATGATTTGATAGGTTTAATCAACCCTGGAAGGACTTCTGTGCCTGTAAATATCGTCCACTTTGGCCAAAAGAGGGAAAGGTTAAATGTTCATTATAGTGAATGGGAAACACAGAACTTCATTTTATTCATAGCAGGTTGGAATTCACACTACAGAATGAAGCAGAGAGAGTACAGAGTGACTCAGAAACAGACTGGAATTTTTAAAAACCAAAGTGAATCTTGGGCCATGTGCATAACACTAGGACCAAAGTTCCCTTCTTCTGGTGACAGGACTTAGTCTGTTAATGTTCAGAGTCCTTCTGATGGTGGAAGGTCCTTCAATCAGTGGCAGGGAGTCTTTGGTTCCAGTCCATCCCGATGAGGGTTATCCCAAAACATTATGCTGTCTGAATTGGAGGACAAGGTCGGCCCCTTCCACTATGCCAGAAGCCAATGAACTAGCAGCTGAATTGTACTTTCACACTGGTGATGAGAAAGCATCAACCACAACATCCACCACTGATGGACAAACAGCTCTGCACCTCAACAGAGATGAATGGCCATGGCCCTCCACATCTCCAAGGATCTGGTTCCCATGAACCAATTCACAAATCTTCTAAAACTGTGTACTTGCTATAGTGCAAGATAAACTACCTTCTTTTAATAGAAAAGGGGCTATTAATTAATTAATGTGTCACTGCTGTATGAGACACCCATAGTAATAACTGCATGGCAGCTGATTCCTAAATGAGTCAAGTCTTAAAAATAAGATCCTTATGTTTGTGGTGACACAATCAATAAAACAACAATGGTGACCCACTTTATGATATATTAATTTTATGATTTATTTATTGACCACTGGCAATTCATCTTTGTGTGTGTGTGTGTGTGTGTGTGATTTTTCTTTTTTCTTTTAATTTTAAAGAAGCCTTCAGCTTCAGTTCAGCTGCACCAGGCAAGCTGAGGAAACTGTGATCCTGAGTCACTAAAGCGTTAATGGAGCTCATTATCTCTGAGAATATTCACCATTCTCTGCTTTGAAGCAGACAACTCTATCATTCGTTTAATAGAACTCTGCTGGAAATCAAACACATTTTTTATTCAGGGGAATGATTACTGTGTCTTGTTTAATTCTCGCCTAACAAATGTCAACACTAATGTATTACAGATTATTCAGTCAATTTGATGGTTCCAGGTGAAAGAAAGGAACACAAATCTCTTTCTTTAGTGTAAAAAGGGTCAGCTGGATGACTTTCCACTGCATGAGCTGAGATGAGGCTTGACATGAATCAATCAATCAGGCTCAGTTTTACAGTTATAGTGCCTAATGCCTAAACATGAGCATATGGGTGGAAATTAGCACCCGATTATGGGCATACATGATCTTCCCCTGGAAGACAATAATATTGGCATTAAGCTCCTCAAGAGAGAAGATGCTGCTGGTTTTTAATATGTCTTAAATTATGTCAGGAAAAACACTGGAACATCACACAAAAGCCACAGTCGGTGTATATTGCTATCTCATAGAGCTGGAGATCTTTACAACAATATTGACACAAGAGCAGGCAAGCAAATGTCAGCCAATATAACATATGAAATACTTAACGTAACCAATTTTCAGCTGTCAATCAGCAGGGAATAATGACTGATGCAAGGAATCAATACACCACAATTGAATTCCAGCTCACAAACTTGTTTCGTTCGGCGCTATAAAAGACTGTCAAATGTCACACCCCAAGAGATGCAACAGGATTCCAAAGATTTATTTATTTCAAGCTCCGAAGTCTATTAGCAATAGTGCTCCTCGTGCAAGTGGAAAAGGAGTTTTTGATGGCACTACGTTTTTAGCAATGACAATTCATTCTTTCTGGAGCCAGTTAATAATGATGCCAGCACTAAGTTCTATTTTCCTTAGCCATTTGCTGCAATGAGAAATCATATGCAATCACATGTGATTAAATATGGATTTCAAAACCTAACTGATTACCTACTTAGCATTAAGTAATCTTCTCGGAATTTTTAAAATGTAAACACTGATAGAAATGAATGGGCCACAGAAGCAGGTGTCATTTATGAAATAATATTGCTTGCTTAGCAATTCTGTCTAATACAATATTACTCCCATTCGTACTATAGGACAAATTTGGGGTGGAAGGGGAGAGAGAAGAAACTAAAACAGGCAAACTAGATAGATGGGTTATTCCCTGCAAAGAGACCTCCCACCTTCACCACACCCTACCCAGAATGAAGGACTAATTTTTAAAAAGAGATTTTCATTCCAAATGCTGAAAATCCACCTCTGGAAGTCTGTTCTTTCCCCCTCAAACTCCACTTTAGCCAGAAAGAAATACATGTATTTCAACAGTGCTGCTTTTGTTTTGTTGCATTCAATATGTTCATCAGAGAGGAGTCCTGATAATAGCCCATAGGATTGTTCCTATACTAACATTTGCTTCACAAGGAGATATATGCTTAAAGTAGAATGGGAGACACTTCCTGCTCAGCTGGAGTGTGATTAAACTAATATCACATGAATGGTGGTCGGAGGTGTAATATCCATCTCATATGTAGTTCTGATGATGCAAAAGCTTAGGATATCGGCATGAATGTGGTCAAATCGGGGTCCTTTATCATAAGAGGGATGTGGATTGGCTCATTTTCTGAAAATATAAGCTGCATACAAATGTTGTATAGATCCCTCCCCCAATCCTTGCTTATTACTGTGTAATGTTTTATTTCATAAGTCTTCCCAGTAATATCAGTGAAAAAAGAGGCTGCTCAATAAGCTTAAGGATATGACCAGTGCTGGATTTAGGGTGGTGCAGGCAGTTCCCCCGAAGAGGGTGTTGAGCTGAGGGGGTGCTTGAGTTGCTGCAACTATGATGTAGTGCAAATATTATTATTATTATTTATTATTATTATTATTATTATTATTATTATTATTATTATTATTATTATTAATACCCCGCCCATCTGGCTGGGTTTCCCCAGCCACTCTGGGTGGCTCCCAACAGAATATTATAATTAATAATAAGAGCACTTGAGAACATGCGCAGAACAGAAGGCAAGATGGGTGCCAAATTTTGTCCTTGCTCAGGGTGCCGTATTACCAAAGTCTGCCCCGATATGACTCACACTTATTGTTATGTAAGGCAAGTTGAATTAGCAAATAATTGGGGTGAAATTTACTATACAGAAGGTGACTGTGGCAATATTTTTTTTTCCTTTTAAAAAATAATGCCTATTAAACAATCTAAGAGGGACTTGTTCCTATTGTTAAGGGTGCTTTTTAAAGGCAAGCAAGGAAGGGTGGGGGGAGAGACAGAAGCCAAACTATTGTCCTTCTCCTAGATTCTCTTCACCAGGAGCGAAATAGGCAAACCACAAAAGTTTATATAGGAAGACCACTAGTGTGTTGTCTAATTTCAACCACTGAAACGGCTGTGCACTCTGTGACTTTATGAGGGAATAGGATTACAGGTCACTAGAGCGTCTTTATTTCCCACCTGTAGCTTCTGACAACATTTTATTAAGGATTTTCCCATCTTCAGTCTCTGACCTACAGGGACAACATTCTAACAGCTGTTGCCGGACCCTTCCCCAAATGGCATAATGACAGATTAGCAGGTTCGGAAAAGCAGTATCATTTCATAAGGACTATCATTTATGACAGCCCACTAATATTTTTACAAGGCCTGTAAGATAAGCACAGTGCATCATTTGCTAAACAGAAGAAAGGAGCCTTAATGCACTTAAACATTTAATATATCTTAGCTGTTACCTTTTTAAAACAACAACAACAACTTGATGCACTCTTGGTCCTCTAATGCTTTCTTGTTCTACAAAATAAATCCCTTCATCCTCAGCATTCATAGTATATTGTAGTAGTATTGCTGGTACTGTTGATAGTAGTAGTAGTTGCATTTAAATACATGAATTGCCATCATCATATATTAAAGTCAGGTGGATGCAGAAAATATAAAAATGCAAGTAACTTTTTAAGCATAAAAATTGCAATTGCAATTAAATTAAAATTTTAAAGTCTGCTGTAAAAAGACACCCGTGAATAGGGAAAGTGTTTAGGAAATAGGTAATAATACTATGGGGATATTGTTTTACTGTATTTTTGTCTTACTATATTGCAAACCACACTGTGATCTTTGGGTGAAGGGCAGTATAGAAATTTAACACATGATAATAAATAAAATAATGAATGAAATTAGGTCTAATGCCCTCATTACAGAACAAAGTGAATTGAATGAATTGAATGAATTGAATGCAATGGCTCCCTATTATTCACAGAAGGGCATCTGATCTAGTGGCCCCTCTACTTGATGGAAGGGGAGAAGAGGGGTGATGTTCTCTGTTCTGGGGAACCTCCAGAACAGCATGGAAGGGAACACAGGGAGTTGCAGGCAGGGGCAGAACAGAATCTGCAAAAAAATCCCTCTTCTTTCCCCATGTTGTAGACCTTTTTGGTGACTGTGGAAGAGTACCAACTTTTCCCAGAGTCTTTTGAATTAGTGTTGCCAACTGCATTGTCTCCTCTTTTTTTGATCATTCTGCATCATAATGAGAAAAGAAATTGCATTAGAAAATTATCAAAGGAGACAAAGGCTGGATCTACATCAATCTTTTAAATGTTATTCGATATAACGTTCTATAACATTTAACACAGTTTCCCTTTGCTGGTGGATCACTGCAGTGCCCTCTGGTGTCACATTTTAATAACACATTTTAACGTTATAAACCACAAGTGTAGATCCGCCCAGAAACTGTTGTTGAAACTCTCATGGGTGCGGTGCAGAGTTTCTACTGTGATTATCATACATCTGAGCTGTCCGAGGAGTGTTTGTGAGTATCCTTTATATTATTCTATAAATCATTGCTTCAGTAGTCTAGCCTTCCAGAGGCAGCCCATCCCATTTTGCCCCTTGAGGCAAAATGCGAATGTGCCATCTCCTGCCCTCCCCACTCAGCTGCCTCTGCATCCTTCCGACCCCACCACTTCTGCTGCCACTGGAATGCCCTCCTGTTGCAGAAAGTCAATGAGAAGTAGATGTTCTGCAATGCCTTGCCACTTGCTGCCCAGGAATAGGGAAGATGACCAGCAATTCCGAGCACCAGAAGTGCTGGGGCAAGCAGGATGTGACCTTTTGTCCTTCCACGATTTGAGGCCACTGCTTCACTGTACCTAATGGTTGGGTTGGCTCTGTACTCTACACGCTGAAGCCTTCCTAGGTGCCCAGGGAAATAATAGTTGAGGTAAACAATAGGATGAATAAAGACTGGTGATTTTGAAAAGTCTTTACATGGGCTTTGATGGCTAATGTTTCAAGTGCTCTGGCTGGAGGGCTCACCTGATAATTTTCCTTGTTACCTTCATGGATTTCACACACACATGATCTATATTTTGTGATGTTCTTGTAATTAGACTGCTGTTGTCTTGTTCTTTGTTTTGTTTTTGTTTTTTAATTATAAAAGCTATATAAGTCTTTCCTTACCACAATGTGCATTGGCGCCAAATGGTGACATCATATAAATCTTTTAAAACAAGTAAATTATCTTTCCAATATCTCCATTCAGTTGTGTTTCTGAGACTCTGGAAGTGAAAACTGTGGAGGACTCATAGAAACTTGGTGGTGGGATATGGATTGGGGGCATAGCACAGGGGAACGGGCAAGTATTAGGCACCCTCTTCATCTGGGACTCATGGTGCTTTTTCAGAAATAAAAATGTCAGGAGCCTCAACACAAAACCCCTATGTCATGTCTAATTTCACCCTTAAATATCTCCCCCCGCCCCACTAATGAATAAGACAAAATCTCCTAAGGTAAAATCTGATTTCCAGTTCTTTGCTTTCTATATTTTTTCAGTTGAAGAGACAAAGAAAAAAAGAGAGAGAGAGAGATCATGGCCCTGAAGCCTAGGTGGGCCTAAGCTTAATAATACCATGCATTGCCAATGTCACCGTCATGTCATCATTGTTATGTGCATATTATGTGACAGATCTGTAATGGAAGATTATGGATAACTCCAAAAAAATAGTAGTTAATACAACAGTTTTATGCACTTACTGTGGATAAAGGCAAGGACTGTATCACTTTATTATTTGTGGGGTGGTGGTAAGGATATGTTCTTAAAGTCTGAAATTCAGATGATCTGCTTTCTATTGCCGTAACTGTGGTTTTCATTATAATAAGAGGTTCTTGAAATTATGTCATCATAATTGTAGCACAGCAGACACTGTTATGTCAACAGCTTTAATATTGTTCCATTCAGTTTAAACCAGTCACAGTATTATTTTCAGTGTAGGTAAAGTACAATTACACACACACACACACACACACACACACACACACTTAACCTGAAACCATTTGTTGTTGGGCTTAATGTGTTTAAGGACACTTCTTAATAGGAAGGGACACTAGAAGCTGCCTTATACCAAGTTAGATCATTTATACCAAGTTAGGTCCGTTTAGTTCAATGTTGTCTGTAGCCACTGGCAAGTTCAGGCAGGGTTGTATTCCAGCCCTGTCTGGAGACTAAATCCATGGACTTTCATATAAAAAGAATGTGTTCTGCTATTAAACTACATCTGCTTGATCTCAGTACCTCAAAATACTGGTACTTTTAAAAAAGTATTATTTTAAACAACTATTGAATTATCGCTCTTTTTCCCCACTACACATTTGATCTTTCCTAAAGTTAAATATTTCATGCAATGTGCAATATCTAAGCCATGTTGTCCACTGTCTGAAATTCATTTATGTTATTTCATCTATTTAATAAAATTTACATATTACTTTATTACATATTACTGCTCATGGCAGTTTTAGAAATTCAGAGATTGATATATTTTATTTATTTACTGCATGTTTTTCTAGAGATGGTTCAGCAGTCTCTGAGCTCCAGCTTTATATGTCCGTAATCTGGAGAACCGGGTTCGTGTCACCACTCCTCCACATGCAGCTGCTGGGTGACCTTGGGCTAGTCACACTTCTTTGAAGTCTCTCGGCCTCACTCACCTCACAGAGTGTTTGTTGTGGGGGAGGAAGGGAAAGGAGGCTGTTAGCCACTTTGAGACTCCTTAGGGTAGTGATAAAGCGGGATATCAAATCCAAACTACTACTACTACTACTACTACTACTACTACTACTCTTCTTCTTCTTCTTCTTCTTCTTCTTCTTCTTCTTCTTCTTCCATTTTGCAAGAATCTATGTGATGGAACCAGACTGAGGTCACATTCACATTTAAAGCTCCGTTATACCACTTTAAACAGGCATGGCTTTCCTCTAAGAATTATGGGAGATGTAGTTTGTTAAGGGTGTTGAGAGTTGTTAGAAGAACCCAATTCCCCTCAGAGCCTACATTTGCCAGAATAGGGATTGATGAACCACTCTTGGAATTGTAACTTAATGAGGGGAATAGAGGGTCTCTCGGGATGCTTAACAAGCTACAGCTCCCAGAATTCTCTGGGGAAACCACAACTGTAGGACTTCAATTAATCATAAGTCAGATTGTTTTCATGAGCCTACTCTAAGCACCCTACACCCAATGTAATTTGAAAAATGCTGAACTGTTAGGATATTTCCGTTCTACCTTAAAAGGGAGCAGGCTTTGTGAGTCACAGAGTCTGCGTATTTCCTGTACACAGGATGTTTATGTTTTCTATTGCTTTCGTTTTTCTCTCTCTGTGTCAGAGACACTGAAGCAGGCAGTCATGTTTTCTTTGTTCTGACTAACGCTGAATAAACTTGTAAATATGCTCTCCTGCGTGCATCTTTCACTGTGCATTATCTGCTGATAGAGTGTGCATTAGTTCTGGAATGTGGCAAGCTATTTCTGGAGCTCGTGTCACTAATTGCTGATACTGCGTGTCTACGGGAGATCGATGGACGTCCGGAGATGACGTGGGGCCATGATGGACTTTGTCTCCCTGGCAGTATCCCAACTGCGTTCTCAATAGCAGGATTTCTTTGTTAGTAATAAGTGGAGCAGAAAAGTACTGTTTTCATAATGCACCTAAAATATAATGTACACAAACATTTTAAAACCAATGCTTGAATGAAATATAATATTGAATATGATGAAGAACATGACAACACTGTTAGAAGACTGAAATCAGAAATCTCAGAAATCTGTCCTTTTCTATGCAGACACAATCTTGTGAAAAATATATGTATAACATCATCCCCAAAGGCCTACCATATACTCTCCAACATTCCTCAGATGAAAATAGGGACATTGCCCCCCCACAACTGACCCTCCTTGACCCCTCCCCCATTTTTTGTCCCCTGACTGCAGAGCATTTCCTGTCAGAAGAAGGGGGAGTGCTACCATCACTACAGCAAAGGGGCACAACAAACACATTCTTCACCATCCTGAGGAAAACCCCTTAATCCCAATTTTATTTTATTTTCCTCCTTGGTAGATTTACAAAAAGAAAAAAAACCCACACCTAAATAAATTACAGAAAGGGGTAAGATCAGACACAGAAACACAAAGCATTTTTTAAAATAAAAAATGTAGAGGAGAAATATACCAGCAGAAGTGTCCATAATGATATGTGGTTATTTGTGTGAGCAAATCATCGCTAGCAATCAACACCCATTTCCAAGAATGTGCAAGATGAGACATCATCTATTTCACATGGCAGAATCCATAAAATGACCTCCTGTGGAAGAGCTTGAGATGTCTGAACTTATCCTCTATTCCTTCACGTGCCACTGTGTCACCAAGCCTAATTGTAGCCACAAACTTACCTCATCTCCTATAATGTCTTCAGTTTCTCTCACTTAATATGCCCAACAAATCACCTAGAATGGATGAGCAAGTGCCAGACAAGCTCTTGCTGAGGGTCATGTCTGTGGTGTCCACTTACAGTATGAAGAGTTCATCCTATTCTATGAGATGGCTTTTGTTAGGAGAGCTTGCAGCTTGGGTGAGTTACTCTGAATCACTTACAATTGGGTGAGTTACTCTGATCACTTACAATTTCTGGAGTTCAAAGGCTTTATTCATGCAGGAGCAGATTTATCTTGGCAGGAAGTATTATAGGATGAGGAGACTTAAGAAAGAGAGAGAAAATAGCAGATAACATATCTCAACCTGTTGTGAGAGAACAACAAAATGGCTCAGCTTTTAGGAATTAACTTAGACAAAGAAGCTACAGAAGCAGTGCTCTCATGTGGTTTAAAGTAACACATGCATTAGCTAGAAGTTCAGTGAAAAGTAAATGTATTTGCTTTTCTCCAACAGTTTTGCCCAGTCCTGTATCAGAAGCAAGTCGCCATTCCATGGCATGATGACTGAATAATCTTTGCCCTGAAGTGCTGTCCTGAAGTAGCACCATTAAGCAATCTGGCAGTGGTAGTATATGTCAAAAAGCACAACAATGTTCTCTTTGTGTGCATTGGGAACTCTGTGAATTGTGGCTCATGTGTGTGCAAGTATTTGGAAGGGCTCAGCCACCCACATTTCAGATTATCATGAGTACTCTGCTACCATTTAGGCACCAAAGTGAGTGGCAAGATCAATTCCGCATGTTGTGCTCATTTAAGCAAAGAATATGGACATAAATAATGATGGGGCTTATGAGAACATTTGAAAATCTGGCTCTCTGCATGCATTTTGAAAAGAAAAAGAAAGCACAAAGTTATGTGGCCAGATTTGGCTAACAGAAATAGCATGCTGAACTGAAGCAGCATTACAAATGACTTTAACGTGAAGAGATAAGAAGTTATTTGCTCTTAAATAATTAACCACACCTCCCTCTCTCCCTTCACATCTCTGTTCAGCTGTCAGGCAACCTGGAGGCCATGTTGCTGAAAGAACTTGTTTCACTAACAGCATCTGGATGCTTGGCAGATGCTACAGCCAGGGCTGAGGGTTTCTTTGGATTCATTTCCACACATCTGTCAGCGGTCAGACAATTTCTGATAGACTGTCTAGTCTGGTTTGTCCTCTTCAGTGCAATTTCCCTGTCAATCACCTACTGTTTATGCTCTTCATTTCACTTATAAAAGTTGCATGGCATCAAATGTCTTCACAATGAGTGGTTGTTGTAGCAAAACAAAACAGATAAACCTGTATTTTTCTTCATGTGCTTTATCCATTCTTGCCTGCTTCTCCACTATCACCTGAAATATCATTCTAAGAGCTTGAGTTGTGTGCCCAATTTCAAATCCCTGCTCATTTATGAAACTCTTTGGTGGCTTTGAATGACACCATGGAAATTACCAGAAATGGAAGGAGCTGGAACTCCAGAGGAAGGCTTTACTTAGTCCATTCATGCCAGGACTGCCCATTGCTTAAGATGATGGTTCTCCCAGACATGAACTGTGAATAGGAGTACCAGACTGAAGTAACCGTCATTTGCACCTGCATGACTGTAGCCAATAAAGCATTCTTTTTAGAAATCTGAGTTTTGTGGCCTGTATGAGAACATGAGAATATGGATCCCCGTGATGTAGATCTCTCCCCAGCCAGCCACATTCTGATAATGGGTGCAGGTGTGTGTGTGATAAATGAATTTGAATTAAAGGTCCTGACCTGTGTTGCTTTCCTGTTTTAGATATATGCAAAAACCTTTGAAGGAATTGCATGTTTCCAGTTCCAGTTCCTGATCTTCAGCAGCAAAGTTGTTCAGAATGCAAGTTTTATTTGCTTATGTTTGTGCTGATATTCCCATGAGAATATCCAGATGAGAAAAATTAATCTGGATGTTATCACTCACAGTCAGATTGCCTTATGGGTTTTGTAGTTTAAGGTCACATAAACAGTAAGTTACTTGTGAATTTGTTTTAATTATAGACCGCTGCATCATGGGCTTTGCAGTACTTTGACTACATAAATTGATACAAACTATGTTTTGCTTCAAGTCATACAGCATCAGATTTCATAGTCTTGTATGTGAATAAGCACACTGTCATTTTCTCAGATGAAATGAGAAATTGGCAATAAAAATAAAAATAAAATAAAATACCCCCAAAATAGCTACCCCCTTCCACCAGTGGTAGGTAGAGTTTCATGGGCAGAATTCCACCCATAGGGTCCAATTCTTAGAATACATACATTTTAGGTTTGAACTACACCCTGTTGTTTCTGTTTTTTGTTTTGCTGAAAGCACTCTCCCACCCAATATGGATGGTTTTATTCACGCATCTTCAACAGCACATTGAATGTGCTTCTCAGATCTAGGTGCCCTGGGTGAAGCCGTAAATTGATTCCACATTGACAGCCAGTATAAAAGCAATGGGGCTTTTTCTTGTGCCACAGTTATGCGAGATTATTCTTTTCCTGAACCACATCCAGAATTCAATAGAATGTGTTAGGTATTATTTCTGAGCATATTTTGAAAGAAGCAAGTAGTGGCTTCTCTAACACTCTTCACTAATCTGTTTTAGAAAGGCAAAATGACGTGGAATGCATTTATGATCGATTATGCTTTCAAAGTGAGGTATTTATTCAGCTATTTGTTTTTCCAGACTCTGCATGCCAGTTTGAACTGTGTGGTGCTCATGGAAGCCATGTAGCTAGGAGCTCAATGCACTACGAGGAGCAAGAAAACTCATTTTAAGAATATCACTACAATTCATTCTTTCCTCTATTGATCAAATCAAAGCGTGAGTGCAATTTGCTGTTTTGTATTTTGATTACTGTAATGCTCTTTTTGGCTGCAATCCTTTCTACATTTACCTGGGGATAAATCCCATCGAACCCTCAATTTCCCTCTTGTTTTTTGTAGCCTTTTTTTATCAGTTGCAAGGGATTGTAGACAGCAAGTGAATTGCGTTGCCTACCTCCCCAGTCACCTCACATTCCCCATGCTCACTATGAAAGCCTAAATCCCTTCTCCACTGCCACCTTCACTTCTCCCACACTTATGAGGCAGCAGCAAAGTTTATCTTTGCCCCATCCTTCTTCTCTCACTCCATGCCTCCCTCATATTCTTAACTCCTCAATGTAAATCTCACCTCCATCACAAATAGGGATATAAGAAAGCATCGATTTCCAGTCTGGCATGTGTTCACTGCATACAGCAATGTTTCCATTTTGCTGCAGTTCAGCTCCTGGCAAAAATACAATGCAAAGGGGGAGATGGGAACAGAGTTGACTGGGCTGATTTCCATTCCTGAAATGGTACAAATAAACAAACACCCACTGTCAGGGAACTGACATAGGAGCGAGAGGCGAAGGGGAGGCTCCCAGATGATGCTGGCGAAGGACCCAGCAGCAGGGGGAGAAACAGCTCAGTAGAGGGGGAAGCCAATCAGTGCAACACCAGGGATAAAGGGGGGCAGATGGGGGAATTGGAGAGAGGGCTCCAGGACTCTTCACTGGACATCAGTGAGGAGAGCCCAGGTCCTCCGCTACCCACGCCTTCCCTGCGCAGAAGACTCCCGCGCAGTGAGAGGAGGAGGAGACTGGGTGTCAAACAACTTTTATGCTAGAAGAGGTTCAAGAAACGCCCACTGACGGACTCTGCCAGTGACTGAGGCAGCCACGATGAGAAGGGGCTGTGCAGTCAGAAAGGTTTAACAAGGCAAATTAACCGAGAAAGGCACCAGTTTACGCACGAGTAACTCATACCTATACCTATTACACCCACAATTTATGCTTCCATTCCCATTTCATGGAATTCTCCAACATTCCCTAATCATCCACACACGGCCCTTTTGTGACTTTTCTTCTCTCTGATCTCATCAACTTCTTTCACCATCTTGCTTTAAGAGCGCAATCATATGTGCATTTACTCAGAAGTCAATCCACTGGTTTCAATAGGGCTTCATGCCAGTCACTTCAGCATGCATGGGATTCCAGCCTTTGCCTTTCTTCTCACCCTTCTTTGCCTTTTCAGCAAACTGCACCTACTGAACTGCAGTGCCCTTCAACCTCTGTAGTGGCTCTGCTTATTTCTGTAAGTTACTCTTGGCTGGTGGATTGTGTTATGAGAGCCGCGCACCTACATTCACTTTTGTGATGACAATAAATGAGATACACAGAGACTTTTCTGTTTATTTCTCCAGCTGTTCGTTTATAGCAAATTTCTACTCAAACTTGTGAAATAGGGTTCATTTCATTCTATATGCCAAGAGAGTGAGGGAGCGCATTGAGGAGCTTTGACACAAAGAGAGAAAGGAAGAACAATAACGTGCCAAAAATGTGTTGTTATGATCTTTCGCATGGGGCACTGTCACTGGGAGGGGTCTGCACTTCAGAGTCAGCCTGAACATGATAAAGTACAAAAAGTACAGCTGCAGAGTCCCTTTGGATAGTGTGGCAAGACATATGGAAAACGTTTCCTGACTTATGAAAAATAATATTGGGGCAGAGCGTAGAAAAGAATTTGGGTCAAGAAGGTGGGGGGAAAAATGGCATTTGAGCAAGCTCTTATACACAATCTTCCTGATAAGATGTAGGGGTATAAATCTAGTGCCTCCATGTAGAATCACACAATAATTAATATATATTCAGAATTAGATGGAGTAAGAACCGTGGATTTGGTTGTTCCACAAGCTCCATCCCAAGTAGATTGTATCTATAATGTTCGTAGGAACAATGGATGGAGGAGAGCAGCCTTGCTTGGGGCAGAAAACACACCATCCATTTCAAAAGAGGAACAAAACTGTCAACCGGCAAGCCACCTGCACAACAAAATACAAATACATAGATCAATAACAAGCATAGGTTCCAAAAATGGATGTGAGAAAGGACAATCTTGCTAGCATTGGGCCTTTTGAACATTAAGGACCATCTTCAGGTGGTATAGCAGGGGAATATGTTCATCCCTAAGCAACTAGAACTGGGGGACAAATTCAATTCAGTTTTCATTTAAAGACCTACTTAATTATAAGTTTCTGAAATAACACGAAAACTGAAACACACCCATCCTTTGAAATCTGCTCTTCTCTGAATTTTGCAAAGCAGTTCTCCAGCCGAGCAATGTGTAAAAATTGTGCACTATACTAGCATTAAAAAAATTACTGATTATATATATTTTTAAGAAACTTGTTTTTAATGAATATTTTAGACAATTTTGTCAACTTCTTAGAGATCTTTTGTTTTAGTAAGCTCTATATAAATTAGATTAAATAAAATAAAGTGCCCATAAAAATGCACGTATTAGTGAAAAGAATGCTTTATTCTAGGGCAGGCATCCCCAAACTCAGCCCTCCAGATGTTTTGGGACTAGAATTCCCATCATCCCTGACCACTGGTCCTGTTAGCTAATGATGATGGGAGTTGTAGTCCCAAAACATCTGGGGGCCGAGTTTGGCGGTGCCTGTTTAAGGGGAAATTGATTTGTGAAAATGTGATTAGGCCAAATTAGCTACAAATGTGTATATTAGGAGAAATTCTCACTAAAATGCTGGTTAATTTTAAGCACTTAAAAAAAAATATCGCAAACTGATGTGGAAACAGAAAACTAAACTTAAGATTTGAAAGAAATGAGAAACTGGGAGAAATGGGAATTGACGGATTTACCCATCCCTACCTGCAACACAAGTGTTTGTTTTGGGAAAGGTATGTGACAGAAAAAAATAATCTGTCTCTAAGAAATTAAAAGAACTAAAAAAGGGAAAAGGGTTACAAGAGAGTACTAAGAACAAGGCATCTTTTTAAAATCAGAAAACAACACCAATTTAAATGACAGTATATTTTGTCATAGAAAGGAGAATCCTCTTATTCCATTAACTGAACAATCGCAGTCATCTAATGGTCAACTGTTGTAACCAGTTTTGACACTGTATAATTACATGTGGAAAACAGTGATTGATTCAACTTGCTAATTTAATGACTCAAATGGAGCATTTCAGAGTAAGCTGCAACTTTATGCTAGTTAATCTTTGTGGTGTGAATACTAGTGGGCAGCACCTAATTGCTGGCTACACAAGGGAGCCTGCTAGACTATTCATTAGATATTTGCTAGAAAAAACATTGTTGTTCAGACACAAGCAGCCATTTCCCTTGGAACACCATTTCAATTGTGTTGCTGTTCCCCCATATACTAAACTGAACGATGGCGGTGATGCTTTGTTCCTAGTCTGCCTACAACTACGGGTGATAGTCAATTAAGTTTTACACAGAGTAGACTCATTGAAATTAATGCAGACAACTTAGTCATATTCATTAATTGAAATGGGATGACTCTGAGTAAAGTGTAGTTGAATGCCACCATATGCTCTTTCTCGATCACATGTAACTTAACTGCTAAATTCCATCCACAATATATGAGTTTGCATCATGGAATGCCATCGCAGATACATGGCTTGTGATCTCACATAGGAAGAGGTCATTCCAGAGACTTGTGGTAACAGTGATGAAAGCCCCACCCTTACTGTACTTTTCCGTGTACAGTAGTACCTCAGGTTAAGAACTTAATTCAATCTGGAGGTCCATTGTTAACATGAAACTGTTCTTAACCTGAAGCACCAATTTAGCTAATGGGGCCTCCCACTGCTGCTGCGCCACCAGAGCACGATTTCTGTTCTCATCCTGAAGCAAAGTTATTAACCCAAGGTACTATTTCTGGGTTAGTGGAGTCTGTAACCTGCAGTGTCTGTAACCTGAAGCGTATGTAACCCGAGGTACCACTGTATAAGATGAGGACTTTTCCCATTAAAATAATGTTAAAAACTTGGAGTCGTCTTATGCATGGGTAGTTCAGAGTGGGAACGGGTGATTGGTTGCTGCCGCGAGTAGGAGATTGTCAGTAGCAATTGTTCTGGTGATTGTTGGCTGTGTCAAGGGCTGCTGTTGATTGGCTGCTGTTGCATTAATTGGGTGGGCGACTGGCGGCTTCTGTGATGTGTGCTACTGGCAGCGTTGGCCATGCAGGTGAGTGAGCTCAACAGCTATGGGCAATCTCCCCCCATTTTTTAAAAATTTGAGTCCCCCCAAATAGGGGACGTCTTATACACAGGGGCATGTTATACACGAAAAAGCAAGGTATATAGATTCTGTGGCACAGGTGAAATTGAGCCTATTTGAGGTTTGGACGACCTGCTACTACATTTTGAACTTTCCTTGGTCCTGAACTATATCTTGTTGGGTTTCTATTCCTCTCACTGTGCAGAAATGTGGGATTGGTTCATCACATGTCTATGCATTCCAGCACCGACTGTTGGAATCACGGGAGCGGATGTTTACTGTACTCTGTTTCCATTTGTTTTTGCTTTCACTTCTGATTCCTCTCCGAGGAAGACCAGAGAAAGGAGACATGTTTTGTTTTGCCTTATTCTTAATAAAGTACAGTGGTGCCTCGCAAGACGAAAAGAATCCGTTCTGTGATTCTCTTCGTCTAGCGGTTTTATCGTCTTGTGAAGCAAGTCCATTGACGGATTAGCGGATTAGCGCTATTAGCGGCTTTTAGCGGCTTTTAGCGGCTTATCTGCTGATCGGATCAGCTGATAAGCGGCTTAGCGGCTTAGAAAAAGGGGGGGGGGAGGAAAAAAACCAGCAGGAACTTGCAAGACATTGTCGTCTTGCGAAGCAAGCCCATAGGAAATTCGTTTTGCGAAGCACCTCCAAAACGGAAAACTCTTTCGTCTAGCGAGTTTTCCGTCTTGCGAGGCATTCGTCTTGCGGGGCACCACTGTAGTTTAGTGCTTACAACCCCGCCTAGCTCTGACTACGTTTATCTCTGCTGGACTCTGAATGTGTGCTCAAGGTCTCCAAGGCATGAGTCCCTATAAATTATTGGGGAAGGTGGTTTGGAACTCCCTAGACCTGCACGCTGATGGGAGACACAGGCTGTAAACGTTCCTGTCGTATGCCTGAGCGGTTGTCCTAGCCCCCGGCCGACCCGACATATCTATGAATGTGTCACAATTGATGTGGTCCATGAGTGTGGCCCATGTTGGTCACAGGCAGTGCTTTTTTCAGGGGGTGCACAGTACCGGCACCTCTTTTTTCTTGTTGTTGTTAAAAAGTGTGGCACTTACTGTAACAACCTCATGGTGAGTACCAGCACCTATTTTTCTAGAGAACAAAGCAGGGGTAACAGTAAAATCTGCCAACAAAGGTCCATATAGTTAAAGCCATGGTTTTCCCAGTAGTGATGTATGGAAGTGAGAGCTGGACCATAAAGCAGGCTGATTGCCGAAGAATTAATGCTTTTGAATTATGGTGCTGGAGGAGACTCTTGAGAGTCCCATGGACTGCAAGAAGATCAAATGCATCCATTCTTAAGGAAATCAGCCCTGAGTGCTCACTGGAAGGACAGATCGTGAAGCTGAGGCTCCCATACTTTGGCCACCTCATGAGAAGAGAAGACTCCCTGGAAAAGACCCTGATGCTGGGAAAGATTGAGGGCACAAGGCGAAGGGGATGACAGAGGACGAGATGGTTGGACAGTGTTCTTGAAGCTACAAACATGAGTCTGACCAAACTGCGGGAGGGAGTGGAAGACAGGAGTGCCTGGCGTGCTCTGGTCCATGGGGTCACGAAGAGTCGGACATGACTAAATGACTAAACAACAACAACAACAGCAAAATCATATGGGATAGGCAAATTATACCTCCTTGGGGACAGCAGCATTGGCAGATGAATGATATGTGACCCCTCACAGTAGGAATGGGATCTGGTAATAGAAAAGCAAGAAGCATATTGCACAGTAACATATGAACTGGCTTTGTTTTCTGAAGCTCCTTTTTCCTCTGAAGGTGGGAAGGATGGCATTTGTGAGACATGCATCATAATCCTATGCATTTTTACTCTGAAGTGAATCCCACTGATATCCATGGAGTTTAGCCTCAAATAAACATGCATAGGATTGCAGTGTAAGGGGATGTCTCTTTTCTCCTCTGCCCATTTATGCTTTTATGGAGGCTGATGGCTGTCCAATGCCATGTGCTCACAATCAGAATGCAAGGATTTGCATTTAAAATGAGAATCTGCAGATTTCTGCTCCTTAATCTAGGCAACCAAATGCAAGTATATCACTGTATATATTGCACTGTGCCTACTCACTGCGAAACACCCGAGAAGGGATAGAATGGTGAGTTTCTCCTGATAGCTGTGATGAGATAGACTGATGTTAATCTGGACTGACAGTAATTTATGAATTCAGCATCACTTGTATATTGCCTGGTGTCAAGTATGTGGCCATGCATTTGGAATATGTGCACCCTAGCCACCGAACAGCTGGCTCTCTGCTTTCATCACTGAAGGCACACATGCTGCCTGTAACGACAGCCTGTTCTGTGATACCTGTATTGTGCAAAGTTTGGAGAAGGACCAGCTGTTTGCCTGTAGACTGTATGCATTTGGGGGCATTGTTAGCATGGTAACACTTTTGGCTCTTCATCAAAAGTCATTTGGTCTTGTTAATAATATGCAGGCCGCAAAGCTGACAACTAAACTGGTGCTAGTGAATCCAATACATCTTTCTTAAGTAGAAAAGGAAAGATTGCATTAGAAGGTCTTAGATGCTGATGAGTAGAGAAGAGGCTATTCCTATCACACCAAAAAGTGGAAGAGGAAGCTGTGCAAGGATGTTAAATGAAAACAACAACAACAGAGTTCCGTTTCATTATCTGCCTTGCGGATGGAAGTGTTAGCTTTTACATATTTCATACATTTAATTTTATACCACCAACACCACACAAACAGAAATGCTTGCTGCTTCTATACTTACCACCCTAAACTGAGAAAATCTGGTACAATACCTAGTGTCAGGGCAACAGCAGCTGTGTAACAAGCTCATAGAATCATATAATTGTTGTATTGGAAGGGACCACACGGGTGGCCGTTTTTAGTTAGTTAGTTTATTACTTTGACAACAAATTAGTCCCAAAATGATTTACAGCAAAAAATAAAATATGGGAATAAAAATACTTAAGGATAATTACACAAATCAGAGTAAAAACACAGAATCACTGGTGTTTCCAAAATTCCATCAGCAAGCAAAAAGTCTTTGCCTGGCACTGAAACAATGACATAGGTGGTAGCAGGTGGGCCTCGCTGGGAAGAGCTTTTCCTAGGTGCGGAGCAAATACAGAAAAACCCTGTTCTCTCATTACCACCCTCTAGACCTCTCCTATACACACAGAGGGTCTCAGATGATGCTCTCACAACCTGGGAAAGTTCGTACAGAGAGAGGCAGTCCTTTAGGTATAGGAGTCCCTGGCTGTATAATGCTTTAAATGTCAACATCAGCTTTCTGTATTATTACCATTATTCCCCCACCAGAGTTAACAGTTTCTTACCTGCTGTTCACCACAAGGTCCCAGGGTGACTTACAGCAATTTTTTTAAAAAAACAAATAGCCAGCATGTGAGCAGTTCTAAAAATATTCACATCAAGTCTCAAAGGGTTAGCGCAAAGGGGTGTGACTTCAGAATGTGATGAAAACTACACAATGAAAGTGTCAGGTGCACCTCTGTAGGGATGGACTTTCACAATTTGGTGTCATGCTTCAGGGGATTGGCTTCCTCCCCCCCCCCGGCAGTAGATATGAGATCAAACGAAAGGAAAGCCTTACTAGTTAGAATCTTTAATAATCACAGTGAGAGAACGAAGAACACATCTCCTAGAAATGGTGGTGCTCCCGATTAAGGCTTACCCCCTCCACTTCCATCCCTATTAATCTACGTCACTTCTACATCTTGCAATCTGAGCTTGTATCCTCTGTGCTTTCTGTTCTGACACTTTCTGAGCTCTCTGTGACTTTGGAGAAGGGGGTGGATGCTATCCAGAGACTGTGAATCTGTTAACTTTCTTCTAGTGTTTCTTCTGCTAGTATTTCCCAGCTTCTGCCTTCTGGACTATGCCCCTCTGCAAACCATTCTTCTAAATCTGTGCTGTCTTACTGCTCCTGGGAAGATTCAGGATCAGGATCAGGATTGGGGGAGGGGGAGGGGGTGTCTCCAATCATTCTTCCTCAGTGCAGCCCTCCTCAGCACGGTCCCTGACATTTGGGGGCTGCCACAGAAAATGCCCTCTACCAGCCCACCAACCCTGAATTTCTGTGTGCTGGCACTACCAAGAGCTGCTCTTAACAATCAAGAGGGTCTGTAGTGGTCCTGATAGTGGAAGTATGCACAGGAACTTTTGATAGTGTGACAGGGATCCCCTGTTCTCCTCCCCCTGATCCCTCACAAAATTATTGGGGGGGGGGGAGAACCCCCAGAACAACATTCAGGGGAGGAAGAGGGGAGAGTTCTCCATCAGGCAAGCAAAACTGAGGTCTCCTCCCTATATGATCAGGAAATATATAGGAATGTCTCATTTTTGTTTTTTCCTGTTCTGAAAAACCAATCCCACATTTTAACAATACAGTGGTGCCTCGGGTTAAGTACTTAATTCGTTCTGGAGGTCCATTTTTAACCTGAAACTGTTCTTAACCTGAAGCACTTTAGCTAACGGGGCCTCCTGCTGCTGCCGCGCCGCCGGAGCACGATTTCTGTTCTTATCCTGAAGCAAAGTTCTTTACCTGAAGCACTATTTCTGGGTTAGCAGAGTCTGTAACCTGAAGCGTATGTAACCTGAAGCGTATGTAACCCGAGGTACCACTGTACTTGTGCAAAATGTGTGTGCACATGGGGGTGAGCTATTCTCTGAACATCCTCTGCCTGTTAACTCTGGTGGCACATTTATTTGCTCTAACAAATGAACATTATGCTCCGATATGCCAGAGCAGAAGCCTGGCTAATACTCACCTTGCCAATCCCATTTGCTGATTTGCCACACGGCAGAGACTTCTACCCACCTAACGAATTCTCCTTGCTCCTTTCCAGAGATGGATTGCTTTATCCAAAGAAGGCGTGAAGCCATTTGCTGTGAAATATTTCTGTTCAGCACTGCCTAGACTCTTTAAAAAAAACAACCCCTGCATAAATGATAATTGTACTAGTAACATGTTCTTCATTGTTCTCTTCCTGCTTATATTTCAGTTAAGGAAACTCAGAGACAGATGCAACAGCTGCTGCAACTGCTGGAAACTAAGCCTTTTTCATTTTTTAAAAGAACCCCACTCCGACCGACCATCCATGCGCTCTCCTACAGTTACAACACGTTCAGAGAGCACCGAGTTCAAAGGCATACTGAAAGGTCCAACGTTAAGGAGAGGATATTTGAGTCCTTGCGTCCAGACTTTGTGCCTTTGCAGAACTCAGGTCAACTGTACGCTTCAAATAACAATCAGAAATAGCACCTAAAAGCATTCTTTAGACACTTTCTTTGCTTGTTCTTTGCTTTTTCTCCAGGGTTGCGCACCTGCCATGGAAAATGTCAGCTATGAACCCTGCATTGAGCTTTCAAAAAATTATTTCCCACAAATAAACAGCGGTGCATATGCCTGACACCAGGAGGAAGAGGGAAATAAAGGTATTTTCCCTCTTTTGGGGAGGATTCTTTATTTGCTTGATGTGCAAATAGCTGAAGAATAACAAAAAGTTATATAAAAGTTCCCTGGGGAAAGTTGCATTTCTCAGGTGCAGATATATCTATATCTATCTGTCTATCTATCTACCCATCTATCTATCATAATATATAATATGAAGGCCAACATTTTGTATCTATAGCTATGTAGAGATTATCTACAGCTATATTTCTGATCTAGACAAGACAGAGCAGGGTTGGGCAAGATTCAATTTTTAAAGGTCTCTCTGTGCTGAAGGCTGGATTAATTTTTCTATCTTATATGTGGCACAGCCACATGCTATTACATTGTGCATGCAATTTATATATGCATTTATGCCTCCCTAAATAAATAAATAAATGAGAGTGTGATTTCTCCCTGTCCCAGTGTCCATACTTTTCTCAGAAACCAATATGGGAGGGACGTCAGCCTCTTAGTGCTATCGCATTATGATCTAGTGACCCTGAAAATAGGGTCAGAAGGAGGTCTACCTGCTAACTGGAAAACTAATCAATATAATTCCACCACGGAGTTGGCACACACAGAGCGACGTAAACCTTCACTCCCCCCCTCCTTCTCCAGCCCAGTCTATGTGCCTCCTTCAACTGAATATAAATGTTAAATTTCAGTACTCAAATAAAATATTGTTATTTTTCCTGCACAAGGAGCTGAAGTTAAGTTTTGTATTTCGAATGGCGATTATTCTTTCAGTAGATGATCTGGATTTGAGATGGCTTAGCCAAGTACTAGGACTTGACTTTTTCGTTTGTAAAAGGCATACAAACATTTTTTTTTAAAAAACAACAACACTTTAATGCTGAAAATGGGAGCAGCATTACAATGGTGAGTCTAACTGCGTAAACTAGAGAAACTCCATCAAATAAACCTGGAGCTTCATTTGCATTTACTGTGGGGGGAGAGCAAGACAAAGGGTAAAAGGTCACTGGTGACTAATTTTCTGAAAACTAGCAGCTTGTGTAAGTAATAGAACATTTATTGCATTTCTCTGTCATCCTAGCAATGAGCTAGAAAATCCATAAGAATTCCCAGCTCTAGCCTTTATTAAGGTATAGCCCTGGATTAGTTTAATGTCCAATTTAAAGTCACTACTTTGCTTACTTCTCTATACATGAATCATTTTCTCGTCCTGTTATTTCCCACAGTAAAAGTTACTAAAAATAAGTGTTTAAAAATTTAAAAGACAGTTGCTTTTTTTTAAAAAAAGTGTTCTCTCTGTGGGTGTAGAGTGTGTCCTCTACTGAGATGTAAAAAAAGCAGCATAAAAATATTTTGTTGTTAAAAAAAGAAATCAAAACAGAAGAATGTGTTTTCCCTGGTGTGCATAACTCCTTCCGCTTGGCTTTGGCAAATATTATAATTGGAGTGTGGTCAGTAAAAACCAGGCAGAAGTGATTCTTGAATATTCAGTGCAGGAATCCTTGGACTAGCAATTTGTCCACCTTCAGAGACTTGGCATCAGGGCAAATAATTAGACTTTCGGCAACTGCAAACTCTTATTTATTTGCTTGACAGGATGAAGGATGCTGAGGAAAAATGAAACGAGGAAGGGCAGAATCATATAAATTCCTAATCTGACACTCCTCTCCCTAAGCCCTCAAGCTCACTCCCCTCCCCCACATGTGGGTCACTTGGAAATTGCTGGGCATCTTGCAAGACAATATAATAAACTTTTTATCTTCAACACCAGTCTCACTGGTCACATTCACAGCATGCATTTAAAACACTATGGTACCACTTTAAGCAGTCATGGCTTCCCCCAAAGAATTCTGGGAGTTGTAGTTTATTCCATATGCTGAGATGTGATAGGAGACCCTTATTCCCCAGAGTGCTTTAGCATTCAATCTCTATTCACTGGGAACTCTGAGAATTGTAGCTCTGTACGGAAGTCTCCTACAATTCTCATCACCTTTAACAAACTTCAGCTCCCATAATTCATGACTGTTCAAAGTGGTATGATAGTGCTTAAAGTTTATGGTATGAATGTAGCCATTGTCAAAGCTAGTACTGTTATGAAAATCCCAGGCTCTAGGCCAGGCTGCTGCCAAGGGCCATTTTAGACCATCCCAGCACCATATTATGAAAACCATGGACCCTGGAATAGGGCCTTGTGTTAGACAGTCAAAATGGCCTTGATCTCCATTGTTGGTTGGTGGACTCTCTCTCTCAAGTGCAGGGCAAAATACAGAGTTTCTTGACTATTCCACAACCTCTTTGTGGACCACCTAAATGGAGGTTGATGTTTATTGTTTGAAAACCTCCAGGGTCTCAAAGGCTGCTGTTGCTTGCACATCAAATGCCATATATGAATCCTGGAGACAGGGAAGGACTTTGGTCTTCCAAATTTCAGTGCTGCCCTGTGTGAGGCCCAAATTTTCTTTCCATTCTGCTCAATTCAATATGTCGTACTTGTGGCACCCCTCAGCTCAGTGCCCAGTGTGGTGGAATCAGTCACACTGCCCTAAATCTGCCTTTGCTAGAGATCATTTTAATATTTCCTAAAACCTGCACTGTAGCTGACTGTAGCTCAGCTCCTCTTTTTTCCTAGCATCATACACAGAAGGAAAAGACAATAAACCTGTGAGAAAATCAATTCATCTTATTAATATTCACCAAACACTTCAAGCTTCACCATCTAGGCTAGCCCCCAGGAGAAAGTTCTGCATGGAACATATAGCTCCTACTGGCTTCTTTTCTTTTACTAATCTCTTCCCCCACCTCCATTTTTGCTTCTTTTTTTCATTTTTCATCCTCCTCCTTCTGCTTTCAAAGAGTAGTTCACCCTACAGATGACATCAGAACCAAGACTCAAACTCTTTGTTCTCTGGAAACATTAAGTGGCATGTGAAAATAGGAATACTTTCCCTGTACTGCTTGTAAGTTAATTAGATAGAATACTTGTATTACAGTTATTAACTGCATCTAAAATAAACATTCGGATTTGTAATTCACCGACTTCTGAGTTAGTGAAATTGTGTGACTGCAGATAACCTGTAATTTCTCCTGCCCATGAAGTCAATTCAAGTTTTTATATAGATTGATTTTCTTCCTTTGCTTTTTTTATTTTTTATTTTGAAGAAGCAGATCAGCAGCAGGGATGCCAACTTGAATAAAAAATTGTGGGGCCCAGGTAAGCCCCACCATCTGTAATAAATCACATGATGCGGTGCACACAAACTATGGGAATGGGAGTGCCCATCAACTTTGCGGGGGCCCGTTCCCCTCAAATATTTTATTCTGAAGTCCCCACAGTCCCTAGGAATTGGCTCCTATGCCTAATGTGCTCTTATTGCAAACCACAACAGACAAGGTCCTTGCGATAATCTGGCCAGCAACATGTCTCCTTGCCCCTTGCCCCACTCAGATTATAAAAATTTGCAGAGGGGCTACGAACAAGCAGATTCAGGGGGTGTTCAATGCATCCTTGTAGAAGGGAGTGATCCTGGCTCTCTTGAAGGATGTACACCACCATTTGCCAGCAATGATGATGCAAGACAGCAGGGTGCAGGTGAACGCACATGCTGCTGTCATCTTCTGCGACTACTAAGTAATGTGTTCGCACCTTGCTGGGCAGAAATGTCTTTCTGTGAAGTGCATTGACTAAAAGAGATGGAAGCTAGGATTTCCAGACTCCAGGAAACATGCCTATATATTCAGGGGGAAATGTTGATGTTGGCCTGCATACCTGAATTGGGTTATTTTTGGATTTCGGCAGCATTCCCAGCATTCCGAACAACAGCATTCCGAACATTGTCCAGCAGCTATGGGAGAAAGGAAACCACAGTCATCAGGCATGCAGCTACTGGAGGATGAATAGGCTTTGCTAATTTGCAGCACAAAATAGAGAGCACATTCATTTACTCTGTGTCCTTAATGGCTGAGGCTGCTATCGTAACCATGTTTACTCAGAAGTTGTGCAATAATTTTTAGGTTGTTATTAATGTTTCTAGTTCAGCAGCATGTTTTGAGGAAGCTCTCTCAAACCATTCATGAGCTATGCAACAATATCACTGCTAAGAAATATAGCTTATTTCAGCTGGGGATGCGGGGAGAAAGCATACCGTATCCTGAACACTGGACCTTCTTTTTGCAAAGCAAATGAAAAGAAGTCGTCTCGGATTAAGAAGTGTTGAGTATCAACACCTCCATTTGAACTCAATAGCAGCTACAGTTGCCCAGCATCTCTGAAAACTAAACCAATATTATTTAAAACAACCATTGATTTTGGATGGCCTTCTTAAAATGCTGTTACAGAGCTTGTTTTCTCAGATTGTAAGCACTCAGCAGTTTTTGAAAGACAGACCCTAATTCAGTGTCTCAGGCTTGGCAGCCAGAAACAGAGCAGTTACTTTTCCAAAGGTTGACCCATCCGCCACCAATTGCAAAGTTTGAGCTGGCACTCAGCAGAGTTTAATTTTGGTTTACTGTCTGCGTAAATTGAGCATTCTGATTTTAGTGCATCTTTGTCCTTAAACTGGTGGCACTGAGGGTGCAATTGAGATCCATTGCTCCATGGTGGAGTCTCCTTCTTTAGAGGTCTTTAAGCAAGGCTTGACAACCCTATGTCAGGAGTGCTCTGATGGTGTTTCCTGCTTGGCAGGGGGTTGGACTCGATGGCCCTTGTGATCTCTTCCAACTCTATGATTCTATGATTCTATGATTCTATGAGATTGGATACCCTGTGGGTTTTAAAGGGTCAATACAGAACCAATCCAGATCTCTCCTGGAGCTGTTATAGGCATCATGGGTACCAATATGTTTTGCCATGGGGCAAACTGCAACTCATCGGGATCCAGAGATGCTCAGCCTTGTTGCAGGTTCTCTGTGCAATTGCGGGTCGGGGGCAGAATCTGCAGTGGTTGTTCCTGACATTGGGCAATTGGGACAGACTAGGTTTGCTGCCTGCCTCACTGCCCAGCAGTCTCTCTGCCTGAGCTGAGAGAGCTGGTCTCAGAGGCTGCGTTGAGCTTCCTGCAGGGCGTGTTGACATCACTGGCATATGCCATGGGGCGTGCTGATGTGTCGTGCAGATGCTCCACAGCTAGTGCATGTTCAATCATTCATTTCCAGAAATGCCGTCTGCTTCTGTGCACAGAGAGCTAAGATTCTGCTGCTTGTTTCTTGAAGGTGGACTTTTGCTCAGAAACTTGAAGCTCATTAACCAGGAATATAACTGGAAGCTGGGTATTAGGAAGGAAAAATGTTCTCTAAAAATGTTTGGGAATTGTATCCTAAATATAAACATCCTACATTAACCAGACTACTCAAAATAAAACGTGAGGATGAGATTAATATCATACCCTAATTGGAGCTGGGGTCTAAATACAGCGTTTTCAAATGCATTACCTTGCACTAAGTTGTCCCAGCATGAAAGACAAAAATAGAAGTTATTCAAAATAAGTCTTCATTGGCTGATACTATGATGTGGTCATCAGCGTCATTTGATGTCAAACCATAATTTACTATGAAATATGGGGTCTAATCCCCTCCCTCATGATTCCACAAGATTTGTCAAAGGACTAAATAAGAAAGCCAATGTACTATGGTGGATTGAATTGGATTTGGCCAGGACCATGTGGATTTAAACTTCCCTCCATCAGTGAAGCACCCTGGATAATTTTGGACAAATCACCCATCTCCCAGCATAACTTCCCTCCTGGGATGGCTTGAGAATAAGTGAAGCAACCTCATCAATTTCATAAGAATGCAAAATGGCACCCAAACCTTTAAAAGTTAAACCACAAATCTAAATGCATGCATTAGAATCAACCTTAATCCATACTGTTTGACAAAATACATTTCTGATTTCTCTCTTTTTTTAAAAAAAGAAGGATTAAAATATTAAAATGATGTTTTAATTATGCCTTTTGTCGAGGGTCATGCTTGTTTTACCCAATACTTATTGTTAAAAATTCTTTTATTCCTAAATCCCCCAGGATGCAGTCACCAAGTGGCAGTGTTATGAACTCCTGACCAGAAGAACAAAGGCAATCACACAGTGCCTGCGTATTTATGATCTGTTTTCACAGCATGGAACTTATTTCAAAACCACCTCTCTCGTTGAGTTGTGCAGTGAAGTTTTCCTTCCCCTGGGCACAAGTCTTCTGTCTCACTGGCTTCAATAAGTAACTTTTTATTGTGTCTAATCATGTGCAAATGTGTTAAAATTGGTAGTTTTTAGCAAACAGTTATGGAACATATTACCGTAAGGCATTTGTTCATGGCGTGACAATTATTGGCCCCCGGCCATTTAAATGTTTTATTTAATAATGTGGGAATTTCAGTGTGTTTTCCTTTCATTATTTTTAACTTGAAAACAGAAACAGAAAGCTCCTTCTTTAAAGTTAAAACTTTACCGCCGAGAGTCTGTCAAAAGCAATATAAGCATCTGGATTTTAAAAAGGGAGCTTTTTGCAGGATGTTAATTTAATATACTGGCATATTTCATGCATACTTTTTATATTTTGTATGCTTGAAGCTACCTCGACAGTGACCACCCAGAAATAAGAGACGTCTTTTCAAGATCCCGAACTTAGGAGCACAAAAAAGCTGTCCATGAAATGTCGTGACTCTAATCTAAGGTGATACTTGCCAACCTAAGGGGCTGAATTACAGTATAATGTTTCAGCTGACCCCACAACGTATCTATGTATACCATAAAAACAGAAGAGAGAGAGAGAGACAGACAGACAGACAGACAGACGGGGGGGGGGGCAGGCATGACAAACACTCTAAGCTTAGATTTCCTATGAAATAGACTTCCATGACAATCCCATTTTCAATAGGCAACTTGGGCTTCTGTCTTGAATTGCATACAACTCTGTGGAACAATTTCTAGTTGTTGGGTTTTGTTTTGTTTTTTGAAGCGAAGGGACCCGTTTTATCCAAAAAGAGCCTCCAGCTCCACTTTGTATACCGTGGGTCACATTGCCATGAAAACTCTAATGGACTTGGATTATATCACATATTTACACTGCATTTTGCAGATTTGGACCAACATTTCTCCCAATGTAATTTTGATTTACCCTTCTTGTATGTTGCCAGACAGAATGAAGGTCATTCTCCTTCCCTTATCAAGATCTTTATTCACTACTGCCAGGTTTGCAGATGCTCTCAGCTGCACCACTATGGGGTGGCCACCACAGGAGGCCCAGCTGACAGCATTCTCAAACCTGGCAGTAGTGAATAAAGATCTTGATAAGAAATAGTATAAAATATAATGGGAATGCTGCTTTACCTCAAAGCATCTGTTCAACGAAGGCACTAGTCACACTTTTTTGTCAAAATGTTAAATAAATGGTGTCCTTACCTTTGCGAACATTCATTTTGTTTGTTTTTTCAAAAAGCTGAAGAGTTTAAGGGATATTCCCAGCAAAATGTGATGTGTTTGATATGACACACAGACACACACACAAAGTTGAGGCATAGCTAGAAAGATGCAAGCAAATTAGATCAAAGCAACAATAATCCTAACAGCAAAATAAAAAGATATATTTCTTCTGGGCAGCTTTGTGTCAGTGGGATCTGTGACTTCCTGTCCTTGAGAACATTGGCTGCTTTGAAAGATCTGCCTGTCTTTCTGCCATTTTTATGGACTGAGAAGGGAGAGAAAGAACATTTCCCCCTTTCCCATTTCACGCAATCAGGTGCCAGCCCACCCATGAGACGGGGTGAAGCAGCTATTTCGGGTGCCTTGTCTGCTATGTCACCTCAACTGCTGGTGGCGAAAAAGCACCAGTGGAGAAGCAGCACTGACATAAGCACCAAATTCTGGCAAGATCTGCTTGAGATCTTGTTGGAACCTGCACCACCACATAACCTAGATATGGGAGTCTTCGGTGGGGCTGGTAATAATAATAATTTAATAATTTATTATTTATACCCCACCCATCTGGCTAGGTTTCCCCAGCCACTCTGGGCGGCTTCCAACTGAATATTAAAAACAATACAGCGTCAGACATTAAAAACTTCTCTAAACAGGGCCGCCTTCTGTTGTCTTTTAAAAGTAAAATAGTTTATTTCCTTGACATCTGATGGGAGGGCGTTCCACAGGGCAGGTGCCACTACCGAGAAGGCCCTTTGCCTGGTTCCCTGTAACCTCACTTCTCACAGCAAGGGAACTGCCAGAAGGTCTTCGGCACTGGACCTCATGGTCTGAGCTGGATGATGGAGGTGGAGACGCTCCTTCAGGTATAGAGGACTGAGGCCGTTTAGGGCTTTAAAGGTCAGCACCAACACTTTGAATTGGTGTGGCATGGCAGTGGCGCGGGGGGGGGGAACAGTACTTCCTGATTCACCTCAGGTGACAAAAGACGAAGCACTACCCCTGTGCCCAGTTATCACCCAATTGCTGCATCATCACAAATAGATAGATAGATAGATAGATCTTTATTGCCATTGTCCCATGCAATTCTAAGCACACATTTACTGTGTTTCCACTAGCATTTCTTTGTATCCACTCCCATTTTTTCCCCACTTTTCAGGTCACACACACAAAAATTACACCTTAAGGAGAATCAGGCATAAGTAGCCATCCTACTCACTGCTGTAGTGTGGGCATATGAAGGCTAAGTTGGAAGTGAGTCCAAGATGTAGGGAATGTTTAAAGTCTGCACGGCACAAAAGTTAAGATGGGAACCTTAATCTACAATTTCTAGACTTTTCAATGCATGAGCGACTCTTTAAATGCCTTACCCCTTCAATCACACCAAAGGGTTTTTTGATCCTAGAACATACATTCTTCAGAGAGGTACAATGGCCTCACTTGTTCCTACTCCTCCCCGTGCCAAATCTCTCATCTGCAGTGCAACCCACTTCTTATTACGTTACCATGCAAGTTTCAAACAAGGGCTGTTCCAAAATTGAAAATCTTACAGTAGGCCAAAACAGAGAGAAAGGGGATGAATGGGAGAAACTCACATAGTTTGTCTTTCAAAATGCTCCCTGAGTGGTGGGGAAGGACCCTCCATTTATGTTTCTTTTAAATAAACACAGATATAACGAAATATATATTGGCAGCAGTATTTATAGACTCGGGATATCCAATATTTCTGGAGGAACAACTTGCCAGGAGCGCAACAGCTGCATCTAATTTCCATAAAATGGAGCAGATTGTTTCAGCTGCCCTTTAATATGAAGGCAAGGCCCACTGAGTATATCCAGTATTTGATGGTCTCTTCTGATCCAAGTATTTTGTTCTGTGCAAGGTAGCTGGTCCCTCTATCTTGCCATTCTCTCTCACACACACTTCCCATTCCATGGGCTGGAAGCACAAGTGAGCAGCATGGCGAGGTCCAGGGGGCATGGCCAAATTCTGAGGGGATGCAACAAGGTGTCCCCACACAGGTGCTAGCTTCTGCGAGGATCCCCACCCCACCCTGGTGAAGGTCCATTGGTGGGCTGCGTCACGAGTGCGTGCAGGAGCCAGGCTCTGTGACCAGTAGGACCTTGCAGGACTGGGGCCTTCCTAAGTTGAGGAGAGGTGAGGCCAACTGGTAACTCACAGCACCTGGTGGCAAGAGCCAGGAAGGGATATAAGGGATATAAGGTCAGCATTTCCCTTCAGCTCTTTGCCACAGCAATACGTTCCCTGCCTTGCTGTGTTTGGCTCCTTGCTTCTTGATCCTCAGACCCCTGACTTCGTGATTCCTTGCTTCCTGACCCTCGGACCCTTAGCTTCCTGACTCCCGGCTCTCTGACCCTCGGACCCTTGAACTGTGTCCAGTTCTGGGCACCACAATTCAAGAAGGACACTGACAAACTAGAACGTGTCCAGAGGAGGGCAACCAAAATGGTCAAAGGCCTGGAAACGATGCCTTATGAGGAACGGCTAAGGGAGCTGGGCATGTTTAGCCTGGAGAAGAGGAGGTTAAGGGGTGATATGATAGCCATGTTCAAATATATAAAAGGATGTCACATAGAGGAGGGAGAAAGGTTGTTTTCTGCTGCTCCAGAGAAGCGGACACGGAGCAATGGATCCAAACTACAACAGAGAAGATTCCACCTAAACATTAGGAAGAACTTCCTGACAGTAAGAGCTGTTCGACAGTGGAATTTGCTGCCAAGGAGTGTGGTGGAGTCTCCTACTTTGGAGGTCTTTAAGCAGAGGCTTGACAACCATATGTCAGGAGTGCTCTGATGGTGTTTCCTGCTTGGCAGGGGGTTGGACTCGATGGCCCTTGTGGTCTCTTCCAACCCTATGATTCTATGATTCTATGACTCTTGGCCTCCTGACTCCTGGCTTCTGGACTCCCATTCCTGCTCCCACCCTGCCATCTTGCCCCCGGACCCGTCGTCCCCAGCTGGGACTTTGATCGCCTGTGAACCAGACTGTGACAGGCTGCCACTGCCCAGGCACATCCTGGCGGTTCCCATCTTCTGCTCCCCAAACTTGCCTGCCTGCCTGCCTCTGGGGGTCTCTGTGCCCTGGAGCCCAGTGTGGCCTTGCTGCCACTTCCCCAGCAGAGGTTGGAAACTGCGGAGGCTCTGTGCAGGCCAAGCAGAGGGCTCCATCTACCTTCCTTGTGCTCGTAAGGACAAATTATTGAGGCCAGGCTTCTCTTCAGTGTACAGGCTAGTATGACAGTACTCCGGCAGCATTAGTGGCTCCCGCTACAACCTACACTACACTGCTGCAACTGAGACTATTTGGAAAGCAGCAGATCTGAGTATCAGCTGTTTATACACAGAAATATTTTGGAAAGATTCTCTTTGCTATGCATATGCACCAGACACATGGAGAAGCTTTGAAGGATCATAGAATTGTAGAGTTGGAAAGGCACTCAGGGGTCATCTAGTCCAACCCCCTGCAAAGCAGGAAGCTCGTCTAGATGGTACATGACAGATAGCCATCCACAATGTTTCCTGGGGTGGTACCTGATATCAAGGAGCAGGTTTGGCTACAATTAGATACCACAGTGAATCAAAACGATGGCATGAACTTTTCAAAACTGCTCTGATTATTTTTAGCTTCTTAGAATTCCCAAGCAACTCCGGGTACCAGTCACAAATGAAGCTGATCAGCATGCCAAAAACAATACATTAAAAGGGAAGTGACAGAGGTGAGGCAGTCTCTATATGCACACAGACTTTCCCGAGTCCAGGAATTCACCATGATCAGTAATGTGTGGGTGGCCAATGTGATTGGAGCTGTCCTCCATGAGACCTAATGAGACTGGGCCACAAGACCTAAAACTGCATGAAACACATTCCATTTAAAACAAATCTTTCTCCTATCCAACTGAAAACTGATTTCTCAGCTGTCTCTGGATAAAATAGAAGTGCATGCTTGGTTTGCCCTGTTGTTGCAACACCTTTGGTTCTTCACAAAGAACAAATTCCCAAGGCTTCCTTACTCAAAGGCCCACCTTTTCCATGAAGCCTTTGGTACAACTATTTTACCCCACGTGAGTAAGCCCAGGTAAATGGATCTGTCATGAAGTATATTCTTCCCTAGATATTGCTTCCTAGTTCTCCTCCCTCCCATTGCTGTTGTTTCCTCTGGGTCGGGCTTCAGAGGGTAAGTTCCCCAGGCCAGGGGCTATTCCCTTTAACACTCTGTAAAGTGTCATGCATATCAATGGTGTGATATATTTTTTATTTATTTACTGGACTTAGATGCTGCCCTTTTCTCCAAGAAGCTCAAGGTGGCAGGCAGAGTTCTCTTCTCTCTCCATTTAATCCCCACCACAACCCTGGGAGGAAGGTTAGGCTGAGAGACAGTGACAGGCCACCCAGTGATATACATAGAGGTCTGGGCTGTAGCATCTTCTTGCCATGTGCTGCCAGGTCTGGCTGGCCTTCAGTTCCAGGGTTCTACAAGTCATCACTGTTGTTGTGAAAGGCTTGTTGGGTTTCCTTCCTTCCTTCCTTCCTTCCTTCCTTCCTTCCTTCCTTCCTTCCTTCCTTCCTTCCTTGTATAGGGAAGTTTTCAATGTTTGATTTGTGTGTGTGTGTGTGTGTGTGTGTGTGTGGCTTTCTAATTTGTTGGAAGCCACCGAGAGTGGCTGGGGCAACCCAGTTAGATGGAAATCATCATTCATCATCATCCTCTAAATCCCTTCCCCACTGAGTTCAATAAAACTTACCCCCAAGTATGTATGCATATGGTCACACTCAGCAATATAGTTTACCCCTCACAGAGCTACAATTCCAAGCACGCTTAATGAACTACAGTTCCTATGATTGTTTCATGGAAGCAAAGATGGGATAAAGAAAGAACAACAATAACAAAACAACAACAATAATAATTTTATTATTTATACCCTGCCCATCTGGCTGGGTTGCCCCAGCCACTCTGGGCAGCTTACAGCATATCTAAAAACGTAATAAGAACACCAAACATTAAAAACCTCCCAATACAGCACTGCCTTCAGATGTCTTCTAAACGTTGTGTAATTCTTTATCTCCTTGACACCTGAAGGGAGGGCATTCCACAAAGAGGGAGCCACTACCAAGAATGTCCTCCACCTGGTTCCCTGCAACTTCACTTCTCACAGTGAGGGAACCAGCAGAAGACCCTCAGAGGAGGACCTCAGTGTCCAGGCTAAGCAATGGAGGGGGAGATGCTCCTTCAGGTATACTGGGACGAGGGTGTTTAGGGCTTTAAAGATCAGCACCAACACTTTGAATTGTGCTCAGAAACGTACTGAGAGCCAGTGAAGATCCTAAAAGATAGAGTTGTGCTTTCGTTTTGGAGCTCTGTTAAATGCTTTCGTTTTGGAGCTCTGTTATTTGGTTAAAAATAAATAAATCCACTGAAGTGCAAGATTTGCTGCCAAAGATATTAATGGAATGAATCAGGGTGGAAAACCTTTGACCCTCCAGATGTTGCTTGACTACAGCTCCCATCATCCCTGACTGCTGGCCACGCCTATGTTTAACTCTCCTAATAAAACTTGGGTTGTGATCATGCCATAGATAGGTAGATGATAGATAGATAGACAGAGACATTTTATTCTTGGGACAAAAGGGGAGCTAGCTTTTTCTGAGCTTCATCCCAGCCTAGAAGATGAGCTCAACATGTACGCAAGTGTGGTGAACTCAGGGGATTTGCTAAGCATCAATGAAAGCATTTTATTGTGCGCTCCAATGCTGTCATCCAGTTAGCTAACAAATATGATAGGTTTTTAACCTAATCCACCGTGTCCTTGCCAAAGCTCCTTGAGTATTACGTCACCTTGCTTTGGGCCAAGAGTCTGATTCCCCCAGATGGTCATCACAGAGCTGCTGACAGGTCTTCTGACTGAGACACCAGAGAACAGGAACTCTCCCGTTTATCTAGTACTACTGACAAAGGGGGAGAGAACTGCTGATATGCTTATGCAAAAGCACTCTATCAGGCATTACATACTGTCTGTGTTCTCGGAATGTTTGGGGTGTGATAAATCAGAGCACATGCTTTCTGACATCTCCCTGCTTTTTTGCCACAGTGTAGAGTTTCCCTCGGTTGAAACCAGGGTGACAGAAAAAGATGTGGAAAAAGCCAAGTGTGACATCATCAGCCAACTGGTAGCAGTCACGGAACAATAAATAATACTTTGTAGGCTTGTAAAAGTGAATCCCAGATAATATGCGCTCCATAATTCCTCTGATCTGCACATTTGACCTGTTATGCAATCTATGATATTAAATATCAACCTGCTCCATCAAATATTGGGGATGATGGCTGCTTGGAAACATGGAAGGCGGAAGAGGAGAACATCACAGGCTGGCTTGGACATAAAACAATATTGCAATGCAAAGCCCCATTTACTATATGTGTTCATACTATATTATTCATTCATTTATACAATATCTATTTTATTTGCCTTCCACTATGAATGTATCATTTGACCAAACTGCGGGAGGCAGTGGAAGACAGGAGTGCCTGGTGTGCTCTGGTCCATGGGGTCACGAAGAGTCGGACACGACTAAACGACTAAACAACAACAACAACATGAATGTATCAGGAAGTTTTTAATATTTGACATTTTTTATTTTTTTTATTTTACTGGAAGCTGCCCAGTGTGGCTGGGGAAACCCAGCCAGATGGGCGGGGTATAAATAATAAATTTATTATTGAATGAACATGGCCTGTGCAGAAGGACATAAGCAAAAAGAAAGGAAGGAAGGAAGGAAGGAAGGAAGGAAGGAAGGAAGGAAGGAAACCAAACAAGCCTTTCACAACAACAGTGATGACTTGTAGAACCCTGGAACTGAAGGCCAGCCAGACCTGGCAGCACATGGCAAGAAGATGCTACAGCCCAGACCTCTATGTATATCACTGGGTGGCCTGTCACTGTCTCTCAGCCTAACCTTCCTCCCAGGGTTGTGGTGGGGATTAAATGGAGAGAGAAGAGAACTCTGCATGCCACCTTGAGCTTGACATCCGAGCGGAGGGCATTCCACAAGGTTGGGTACAGCTACTGAGAAGACCCTCTGCCTGGTTCCCTGCAATCTCAGTTCTTGCTGAATGATAGGGGTGGAGACGCTTCTTCTGGTACAGTGGTACCTCGGGTTAAGAACTTAATTTGTTCTGGAGGTCTGTTCTTAACCTGAAACTGTTCTTAATCTGAGGTACCACTTTACAAGGCACAAATGGGGAACCTGTAGCTTTCCAGATAGAACAGGACTAAAAACCATCCCTAATCATTGGCCAAGCTGCCTGGGTAAATGGGATTTAGAATTGAACAACCTCTGGATAGCCACGGGGTCCCTATCCCTCTTGCAAGGCAACGTCATAAGTTCCCGTATAAGCCTTGAATCAGCACATAAAGGATCTGGTGGCATGTGCATTTATGTCGTAGCCCTGTTCCTGTAGAGCCAGTGTGGTGTAGTGGTTAAGACCAGTGGACTCGTAATCTGGTGAACCAGGTTCGCATCCCCGCTCCTCCACATGCAGCTGCTGGGTGACCTTGGGCCAGTCACACTTCTTTGAAGTCTCTCAGCCCCACTCACCTCACAGAGTGTTTGTTGTGGGGGAGGAAGGGAAAGGAGAATGTTAGCCGTTTTGAGACTCCTTCAGGTAGTGATAAAGCGGGATATCAAATCCAAACTCTTCTTCTTCTTCTTCATACTGAGAATGCTGTGCAGTGGATCATGGTTAGGCTACTCTCATGCACCATCAGTTTTTGAAACCTCTCCAGTTCCAAAGGGGTTTGCCATGTGGAGTGTGGGATGGGGATGTTATTTGAGAACTACAAGTCCAAAGCCTTCTTGGGATCCTGGCCAGTGTTTGCTTTTGTATTTATTTGTAAGACTTCCTGCCAAGTTGCCACAAGCAGGCAGTTCTCCCAGCTGAGCTCCGTTGCACTCTGCCAACCTCTCTGAAGCTGACACACATCTGCAAGGCTGGCTTGTGTCTTCCCAGCAGAGTAGTGCTACTTTCCAAGCAGTGGAGTATCCTTGCTTCCCTCCACAAACCCAAGACCTGCCTTTTAAAGCAGTCTGGAGCTTTTGACCCAGGAACCGAAGCCAGCCAGACCGGGCAGACCATGGCAAGAAGATGCTACAGCCCAGGCTTCTAATAGCTGAAATGCTATGTCACAAAGACACAGAAATGCCAAGAGGAAAAACAAACAAATAATTTTTAAACATCAGTATTTTTCATCAGAAAATAGATCACATACTTCCTGCCAATATATCAGACAGGAAAAAATATCAAACATCACCAAAAAAAGGATTGACAGGGAGAGAATATATACACACAACACACACACACAAACACACCAAAAAATGTACAAAGCTTAAAACATATAAAAAAGCAATGAATCCAGTACTAAAAGCCTACACACACCATAAAATTAACAAAATATAAATTGGAGTTTACTGTGTGTACAGTTTATATTTACAGTTAACCTAAAACTACATCAAAACTAAATCAAACCAGAACTAATGATCATTACATTAATTAGAAATCTTTTAAACACTGTATATATGTGAATAGTGGAACAGAATTTAGGAAGTAACTTTTTCAGCTAAGCTCACACATTCATAGAAGAATCAGAGAAGGCTGAGAGACCAATAAGCTTCTTGGTAGGTGAAGCCTTTTTGTAAATTACTGGAATACACACATTCCAAGACAGTGTGCAATCTTACACTTTATTTTCACTCTGTAAGCTGCCCAAAGTGGCTGGGGAAACCCAGGAAGATGGGCAGGATATAAATAATAAAAGTACTACTACTACTACTACTACTACTACTACTACTACTACTATGTGCCTCCCCCACCATCCTCTTTCTGCTATACCGGTCTTCATATTCCTCTTGTTTATATATACTGTTTGCCTTGAGGATTATTGTAACTAAGGCTGCATACACTATACATTTAACGCACCCCCCACCCCCCCACACACACCCAGAATCCTGGAAACTAGTTTGTTAGAAGGTGCTTGGAACTGTAGCTCTATGAGGGATAAACTCTGGTTCCCAGGATTCTTGGGGTGGGTGTGCTTTAAATGTATGGTGTGTACAAAGCCTTAGATACGTTAATTATAACACCCCATGACAATAAGGTTATAAGCTTAAGTATGAATAGTTCAGCCAGTACAGCACAAGACTCTTAATCTCAGAGGTTGTGGGTTCAAGCCCCATGTTGGGCAAAAGATTCCTGCATTGCAGTTGGACTAAATGACTTTTGTGGTCCCTTCCAAGTCTACACTTCTATGAATTTTCCAGAGAATAGCATATCACTTGTCTCCCTCCCCATTCTTTATTTCCCCACTTTTCTAAACAAACAAAAATGGGCCGGTGGGGGGGGGGAATCCAGGGGTCAACCCCACCCTCTGTGCCACCCACAACAACATCCCTTCCTCTTCCTTAAGACGAGTGGTGGTATAGCTTCGAGTGGCAAAGGATGGATGCTATAACTGAAAAAAGGTTTGTTCCGTGTAGCCACAAGCTTGTGGCCAGCATTGATGGCTGGGTTGCTCCAAGGATAGCCAGGTTGCAGAGGTTTGTGAGTGCTGAGCAGGACACTAAAAGAGAATCAGATTCAGTTACATTTTCAGCATTGGAAAAAAGCAGAACTCTAAAACACATTCTGAAAAGTTAATTAGAGGCCTTATTTGTTCCACATGCTTGTTAGGTTGTTATTGAAACAGATTTTCTTTTATTTGAACATTTGGGTAAGTATAATTGACTTTAAAAGCAGTCCTGCTGAGCTGCATTTGCATAGCCTAATTAGTTTAACATGTTCAATTTTAGCTAATACATTTTTCAAATACATCCTTGAAAGGGGTGGGTGGAGAGACAAATCTAGAAAAATCTAACATCTGTGGCTTTAAGGTCACCAAAAAAGAGAGGGGAGGATAAGAAGTATTTGTGCATGCTGACTAAGGAGAAAAAATGCAGTTTCAGGGTGTGGTAAAGAATGCATACTTGGTTCCTTCAGTGCAATGGAGAGAGTCAATCAATGTTCAAGGAATTAGGTAGCTTTAGGGTCAGATTGTAAAAATCCATAACCCAAATAATTTGAATGGGAGGGTGAGATGCAAAAAACAAAAAGTTCGAAAAAGTCAATAGCACTACATGAATTCATTAGAACAAACATGGCGGGGGCCGGGCAGGATATGTGATTGGGGGGGGGGAGGCTCCAACTTCTAGGAAAAACAAAGAAAAGTGTGAATATAATTTGTGACTAAACCAAATTTCCCCTTTGGGGAATTTTTTTTTGGGGGGGAGGGGGAATAATGGCTTCTATCCAGCTAAGTTCTACTCAGAGTAGACCCACTGAAAGGAATAAACCAATGTAAATAATGTCCTTTAATTTCATTGAGTCTACTCTGGTGTGTCTAACTCAATTGCTGTAACTAAAGTAGAAATACAATACATCCCACAATATTGGGGAGAACTGTAGCCAGATGACTCGCACATCTGCTTAGTTTGCTGTCCAGATATTAAGTGTTGGTTGGCAGCTTCAAGGTCCCTCCTGTCCCCTAAGAAAATCAGATTTGAAATGGGTGCCCTTTAATCCCAGGGCCCCTTCAAATGGAGAGCTGTCCTTTGTAATGAAACAGAAAAAAATAGTAAGATTAGCACTCATGCTGAGGATAACATGCTTCTAGACACTGAGATACACAGAACAGGACCCAGAAAGCTGCCTTCTACAGAGTTGTACCACTGGTCCATCTCAGTATTGTGGACACAGACAGGGAGTGTCTCTCCAGGGTCTTGGACAAATAATGTTTCCAATCTTATCTGAAGAGTTCCAGGTTTGAAGATGCCAAGATATGAAGCATTCAGATGGCTCTGCCACTGCAGTACAGTCCTTCTCTATTTCCTGAACTAGCTTTTGTGCAATATACAAGCAAAAATCATCCATATTTGGAACACCATTTCTCTGAGCTACTAATCTGAGGATGTAAAGCTTTGCAGAGGCAACCAATATATATGGATATACGTTTAAAATGGACTACGTGGAGTGTCGTGGTGCCCACCAAAATAGACCCTAAGTAGGATGGGCACAAGAGCTGACATTTCCGTAGAAAAGAATTGGCCAGCTGTTGAGTGTGGATTACTCAAGAATAAGTACCAATAAGCAGCGTTAAAGTGGAGAATTCACTGTAGACCTATAAATAATCACACAAAAGCATGTGGAGTCTCCATAAGGCCCTCTGTTATTTACTTAGGGGGTCATCATGCTGAAAAGGGAAAGGGCTTTTGCTCAAAAGCAAACAGGAAAACAAACAAACAAACCCACCAATTCATGGGGCTGTCAAATAAAATGAAATGGAATGTGAAAGTGCAAAAGTCCTTCAGCATTATAATATGGAGACAGTCTTCTAAAGCACCATCGCAGCCTCACCAGGGATTTTGACACCTCCACTTGACTGAAGTTTTAATCACATCTGAATGTCATTAAACACACACACACACACACACACACAACTACTGATCAGGCAATATCAGAATCAGATTTATTCATTCATTTTCAATATGTATATCCCACTCAATAACAAAAGTTCTCTGGGCAGGTTGTAAATGATTTAGATCAGTTCCTAGCATTTCTCCAGTGTTGTGGGAGATGCTGAACCACTCGGGTAATGTAAAAATTGGAAGCCATTTAGGAGGAATAGATGATGTCAAACTTCTCATTCCATCACTAGCTTTTAAGGCTTCGTACATTACCAGGGCAGGTGGGAAGGAGCCAAGCCTTATCAACTTTCGAACGATGCTTTATAAACCTTCCATTGTTGTAGAATTCAGCAGCTCACCAGGCAAGACAGTTTGAGCAAATAATCCTGAGCTGACTGCATTGACTGCCAATTAGTTTCTGGTCCCAATTCAAAGTATTAGTTTTGACCTATAAATCCTTAAATGGCTCAGGACCCCCAGTACCTCAAGGACTCCCTCTCCCCATATGAATCATTCCAGACCCTGCAGTCATCATCTGAGGTTCAGAGAAGAACAACACAAGAATGGGCCTTTTCTGTAGTGGCTCCCCATTTGTGGAATGCTGTCTCCAGGGAGGTTTGCCTGATACCTTCATTACATAGCTTTAAGCACCAGGCAAAAGCTTTCCTCTATAACCAGATATTTGGCCTTTAACTACCTGTGGCTGTTTAGAAGTGGATGGGATGTTGTTTATCTGTTTTTAGTCACTTTGGGTCACCCTGAGCAAGACAAAGTAACTAACATAATAATAATAATAATAATAATAATAATAATAATAATAATAATAGGTCCCTTTCTCTAGGTTCTCTAGTGAAAGGAGTCTGAAGGTTGGTTAAACATTTTCTTCCCAGATTTCAAAAGGACTTCTGTGATTATGCATTTAAATGCTTTGCATTTGAAAGGCAAGATACCAAAAAACTTACTCTGAATATTTGGTGTACACTAAAACCATCACCTAAAGTTTAAGGTTCATTGAGAACCTTATGTTAGATGGAGTTAAGCTGTTATGCAACTGTAGTTGTTCATTTAACTATCACCCAGCCTAAGCTGAAAACTTTCGAGATGCAAATTAGGCTCTGAAGCTTTTCCTCATCATTGATCCCTCCCTCCAGGTGGGAGGGAATGGTAGTAAACAGAGCAGCAGTGTCCCAAAATTAAATTATCATCTCTTAAGGGAAGCTCTCTGAAGATCCTGCATGTGTATTTACATATATGTGCACATCATCTCTTTGCAAACACATTATAGTGGTCTCCCTGCTGTCCATGAAACCAGTGCAGGGTCACTCTGCTATAAGAGGTTAGAGAACTGCAAACCAGAGATTTCTATCTACTTCCCAACATCTGTATATGAAACATGTACAAACCCCTCTACGTGAAATGATAGTACAGCAAATGCAGTTACTAAGATTGAAAGCTGGTCAATTTTTTTATATGCAAGAGTCTTCAGATGAAACAAAAGGCAATTCCAAATAAATACTGTGATTTCTCTAACGTTTGAAAGATGGCCCCTTCCAAGGATTTATATATATATATATAAAATACATGGATTAAAAACATTTCACTAAGTCATTTTCTGCACTTGATGCCAAATTCATAGTATCAGAAGATTACCCTTAAATATTACATTTTTTTATTTTGCAAATTAGGAAGGAATTTTTAAAATTGATGTAAGGTAAAAGAACCAGACTTTTAAATAATGCAGTGAATTATTATGTATTCACCTGTGCCAGTGATATGTGTTTTGCTTTATCTCCATGCTAATGATTAAATGGCATGTAAATACCTTCAATCAAATAAGTAAATAAATAAATAAATAAATTGGATTTCATTTTGCCAATCTCCTTGGTCTCTTTTTAAAGCAACATAAGACTGCAATCTCATATTCCTTTACCTGGGAGTAAACCCCATTGGACTTGCATGGGATTACACTGCAATTGCTTTAGATTTGGGACAGGCATAAAGTGAGCAACAGCAGACATTTCCAGGACTGTTTCCAAGTGCCAAACAGACTGAGGAGTGCAATCCCTAAAATAAAACAGAAGTTTATGTAGATAATTATTCAACACCCAGCCTTGGCCCTGTGAATAAAAAACACTTGGGGCTTAAAATTAATTTGGCCAGGCACACAGTCCATTTAGTTAAAATAATTACTCATTCAGATTAATTGCACACCTGATTCTAAAATAAACCTCACAGCTTAAAACATTATGCAAAGGCTAGGATGTTAAGACACTGGTGGTAAGTACAATCAGAAAGATACAATTATTTGTTCACCATAGACTTGATAGGAATGCTTATAGCAACTATGCCTGGCCTCCAGGGGTTTTGGAAATCAGATGCCATTCATTGCGGGAGAGAGAAACTCTACACCTAGTCTGGCAATCAGTGAAATAAAAGGCTGGAGCTGGAGGGATGGGCGGGAAGGAGATATACAGAAGTATGGCATTCTAAGAGTATGGCAGGATTTCAAATCTTCACTCGATCCCAAGATTTCTGTTGAAGAACATTGTGTGCTTGATGATGCCCTCAGATGATGCCCTCGTGTACCCCTATACATTTCCCTCCTCATGGGAAGGGAGAACTCAGTACAGATACCCCATTTCCCAATCCCACAGATTCTTAATGTTCATATTTATTCCTCTTCTGGACATCTGGGCTGGGATGGCTCTGGTGTTGGTTTTTTTGGCACAGTGAATTAACTGTGCACTGTCCCCTCAAGGGCACTTAAGAGTCTTGCTGGTGAGTTCTACATGACCTTGTTTGATAACCCTGACAGTTATCAGCACATGTGTGGAAACTAAATCTAGTAGTTGAGGTTCAACACACAAGCTTGGGAAGGAATAGTTTATACGAATTGATTAAGCTCTATCTTTAACTTAGAATGTCCCATTTGAGGGGAGGTCTTGTTGTTGTTACTATTTTATGTATTTTTTGTTTTGTATTGTAAACCGCTCTGTGCTCCTCAAATGATGGGTGGTATAGAAATGTAATAAATAATAATAGAAATAATAATGTGCAAACCTTGAAGAGGAACCATGAGTCAGAACAGTCAATCCTACTGAGCTAGATGGACCAATGACCTGACTCAGGTCTGTGTGTTCAGTGCATTTACATTTGATTTCACCAATCTCTTCAATGCCATGCTTCAAATGATATATGCACATTCAACCAAACTACTTTATAAAATGAGATTGGTTCATGTCTGGTGCAAAGCATAGCAGCCATGATGGCTATACTTTGCCTCCACAGCAGAGGCAATATCACTTCTGAATATCAGTTGTTGGTAACTGTAGGAGCAGTTGTGTTTGGATCCCGTTTGTGGGTTTCCTGCAATGTAAGCACAGGGTGCTGGACTAGATGGAACATGGAATTGGTCCCAAAGGAGCTTATGTTCTCTCCTTTGAAAAGAAAGAAAGCACAGAATAGGGGACACTGAGCAAGAATGCCTGAAGATCTGAAGACAATAGGTTAAGCAGAAATCAATATTCAGGGAGTTTACTCTCCTCACCCCCACCCAACTAGAGAGCATATAAAGATGTCTCCCCCATTGAAGCTTGAGGTGGTAAAGTTTTACTGTTTGATTCTGCTGATTGTATAATTTGTTCTTTATCAGGTATAGATAACAGCTCAGTACTGAAGTCAATCTCATTACCATTGCAGAAGGTCAAGGAAGTACAGGATCTTATAGTTGATGAAGTGGTGGTCTGTGTACATGAGCCTAACATTGATCTTTTATCTCATCAATAACCCTTATAGATACCAAATCTGTAAGTATTTTGAATAATAAGTACATCATGATCATAACTGTCAGCGTTTGTCCTTCATTCTTTTAAAACGCTTTAATACGCTACCCATTATCTTGCTGGGGGTGGTGAGTCTCACAAACCCAGATGACCTAATATTATAGCCTGCAAACCACAGAGATGGTAATGTGCTAATTCCAATAATCGAGGCCAAGATGAACTCACTGGTCATGGCATGACTCCCATCAAAAGCCAACCCAGGTTTTCTCAAATTGCCAGGGACCAATTCGGGGGGGGGGGATTGTATTTTTTTTGGTGTGTGTGTTTTTTACTTTGTCAACACCAACTACTTTTCATGAGTTCTGATGCTGATATGCACATGAGGATGGGTTCAGTCTGTACCACATGTCATGTTCTGTCATTATGTTCCACTTCTTGGTTGTTTCAAAAAATGTTATTTATATCACTACAGGATATTGCTGCAAGAGGTGAGGACTTCAAGATTATGTACATTATTCTCCCATTCATCTTTGCAAGATCCCTTTTAGGTGTTGTTGTTTAGTTGTTTAGTCGGGTTTGACTCTTCGTGACCCCCGGACCAGAACACGCCAGGCACTCCTGTCTTCCTCTGCCTCCCACAGTTTGGTCAAACTCATGCTGGTAGCTTCGAGAACACTATCCAACCATCTCATTCTCTGTCGTCCCCTTCTCCTTGTGCTCTCCATCTTTCCCAACATCAGGGTCTTTTCCAGGGAGTCTTCTCTTCTCATGAGGTGGCCAAAGTATTGGAGCCTCAGCATCAGGATCTGTCCTTCCAGTGAGCACTCAGGGCTCATTTCTTAAGAATGGATAGGTTTGATCTTCTTGCAGTCCATGGGATTCTCAAGAGTCTCCTCCAGCACCAGAATTCAAAAGCATCAATTCTTCGGCGATCAGCCTTCTTGATGGTCCAGCTCTCACTTCCATAAATCCTTGTTAGGTAGGCCAGGCTAAATTAATCAGCAGTTCTTGCCAACATATTGCGAGGGAAATGCAGGGCCCCCAATGCACATATAGTACACCTGACCAAGGAATTTCTGCTAGCATTCCTGCAGACCTGTTACTCCGAAGCAAAGCTTTTCCAGCTGACCAAATGATCGATGCTGTCAACTCATGTTTGGGAAAGTTGGGGGAAGGGAGTGTCTGGGTTCAGCCCCACCAAAATGTGATCACAGACATCAAAGAGAAGAGAAGCCCTGTTCCCATGCACAGGTCGCCTTGGGTGGATCAGAAAGCCTGCCTTCAGATTTGATAATGTGCATGTAACATCTTGGGGACAGAGTTAACCATGTGGCTTACATGCAGCCCTCTGCGTAGAGCCCCAAAGACAAATCTCACATATTGAGCAAATCTCTGGTTTATAATTCAGTTGAACAAAAATAAATTACAACTTTATTCTAGCATTAAAGCTGCCAACTTATTTGGGACTTAACCCTTTCTACAATCAGCCCCCATGAAATTGCTATCTCCCTATTACCTTGCTCAAAGCATTTGTCTCTCTATTACTCATAATTATTCCAGCATGCCCCTTCCATGCCCTTTTATTTCCACTAAGTCAGCTATAATTACTAAGCAGTTCTTGTATTAGACATCACTGTATCACAAAGAGCAATAGACTATCATCGGGCTGTATCGTTAATCTTACCCATAATGACAAAACTTATAATAAATATTCTAACATCAAATCCATTTTACAGCTCATTTTACAGCTCCGGGGTTAGTTGTAACACTGACAGCTCCTGTGAGATGAGATTAATATATCTTTAACGAAATATGTAAAACACTTGTTCCACTAAGTTTTACAAGCGATTTGAATAGCACACACTACTTCAGCCAATGTTTTGCCTAAGCTGTGGTCTATATCACATTCATAACATTATAATTAACTATTCAAATTGATAAACCTTATTTTTAAATAAATAAGCAGCTAGATCAACAGATAAATAAATGAAAAAGTGGCTCACGCAGGCTGTTGGCAGATTTAAAAAGTCATTATGCAGGTTTGAGTTTTAATTCTTCCTAAATCTGATCTACAAATGAGAAGAATCCTTATTGATTTCCCGACAACTTAATTGCTTGTTGTGTTTAAAATTATTTCTTTTTCCTTATTAGCCAGGGAGAGAGGGAAACAAAGTACCATCATTAAGGAACCTGGTGAGAAAACACTAAATGGGCATTGCCCTTTTATTTATGTGTACCTTGTTGTGTTCTGAAGGCTCGGAGCATATGACACATCACATATGAAACCTATGTAGGTATTTTTAGTAACTGCCTACCTCCATATAGCTTGCCATTAAAAGCCAGCTGAAGATCTGACATTTTTGCTGAAGAATGTTGGACCTGGCCAGGACAGTTTTATCAGTATGGGCTGGTATGCTAACTGTAGCCCTTTTTCAAGATGGCAGACTTAGTTACAGTAATGCAGACTCTGGTGGTGTTAGCCAGACTAGACTACTGCAATGCATTCTACATGGGGCTGCCTTTAAAGACAGTCCAGAAACTTCACCTGGTTCAAAATGCAACCACCAGTGTCCTGAAGGTTTCAATAACTTCTGTTTTAAACAACCTTCACTGGCTTCCACTGCATTTCTGAAGTGCTGATTTGAACCTTGAAAGTTTTAAGTGGGTTTATACCTGTACCAATACCACCCCGCCAGTACACTGAGATCTCAATCAGAGGACCTCTTGTTGTGTCCACTTCCTTGGTCTATGAAATGGGCAACCTCAAAAGAGAGAGAAAGAGAGACTATACTGTGCTGGCTCCACATTTTTGAAACTCCCTTCCAGTAACATTGCAATGTCCAGTCACACTTCAGGATTTTTAGAAGGTGTTAAAGACTCACCTGTTTCAAGTGGCCTTCCCGGAGTAATTTTTTTGCCCCTGTTTGCTAGATAGAAGCTGCGATCATATTAATTCTGAGCTTGTTTTTAACTTTGTGAATTTGTTTTATTATCAGCATTCGTCGTTTAGTCGTGTCCAACTCTTCGTGACCCCATGGACCAGAGCACGCCAGGCACTCCTGTCTTCCACTGCCTCCTGCAGTTTGGTCAGACTCATGTTTGTAGCTTTGAGAACACTGTCCAACCATCTCTTCCTCTGTCGTCCCCTTCTCCTAGTGCCCTCCATCTTTCCCAACATCAGGGTCTTTTCCAGGGAGTCTTCTCTTCTCATGAGGTGGCCAAAGTACTGGAGCCTCAGCTTCACGATCTGTCCTTCCAGTGAGCACTCAGGGCTGATTTCCTTCAGAATGGATAGGTTTGATCTTCTTGCAGTCCATGGGACTCTCAAGAGTCTCCTCCAGCACCAGAATTCAAAAGCATCAATTCTTCGGCAATCAGCCTTCTTTATGGTCCAGCTCTCACTTCCATTCATCATTACTGGGAAAACCATGGCTTTAACTGTACGGGCCTTTGTTGGCAAGGTGATATCTCTGCTTTTTAAGATGCTGTTTAGGTTTGCTATCGCCTTTCTCCCAAGGAACAGGCGTCTTTTAATTTCGTGACTGCTGTCACCATCTGCAGTGATCATGGAGCCCAAGAAAGTAAAATCTCTCACTGCCTCCATTTCTTCCCCTTCTATTTGGCAGGAGGTGATGGGCCCAGTGGCCATGATCTTCGTTTTTTTGATGTTAAGCTTCAGACCATATTTTGTGCTCTCCTCTTTCACACTCATTAAAAGGTTTTTTAATTCCTCCTCACTTTCTGCCATCAAGGATGTGTCATCTGCATATCTGAGGTTGTTGAGATTTCTTCATGGATCACTGCCTTGCCGTGGCGAAGGGGCTTGAATAACTCAGAGAAGCTATGAGCTATGCCGTGCAGGGCCACCCAAGATGGACAGGCCATAGTGGAGAGTTTTGACCTAACGTGATCCACCTGGAGCAGGAACCGGCAAGCCACTCCAGTATCCCTGCCAAGAAAACTCCATGGACAAAGGCAACAGGCATTATCGGCATTAGTAATAGCATACCTGCTAAGTGCCCTGGGAAAAAATGGGACATCCTGTTTGTTCACGTGAGATTGTGGCAGCCATTTTGGGTGCTACAAGCTCTCTTGCTGTGCTCTCTTGCTGCTCTCCCACCCTGAAAAAAGAGCCGTCCAAACATAAAGAAAAAAACAAACAGGTAAAGGTACAGACAAACCACCTTCCAAAATATATAGTGGATTTTTTTTTTAATAAAAATCTTTGGAATGCAGCCATGTTAGAGTTAGCACTGAATAGATATGAGTCTGAGATATTTATATTTAGCTTATTACTACTGAAAAAGGCTGGAGCTTTTACAGGAAGAAGGAACTAAACAAACAAACTTGCAGCAGAAAAGTGATGTTCTTTAGCTATCAATAAGATGGAAGAAACACTTTTCTTATGCATTTTTTATTTCTATTCAATAGGGGAACATTTGTTAAATCACATCTCTTGCCTACTGTAATTAGAAGACATGCAGTCTCAAACTGCTTTGGGAATATAATCAATAGGAGTTTTCACATTGACTTCAGCTAATTAGGATTTTACACTAAATCTGCAATTCTAGTCAATCATGTAAAATATGTGTGTTTTGAATACATCCGGAATCTGACTTTTATAGAAATGCTAATGGTTTGTGCCATCAATTGACAACCTATCCTCACAACAGTATATTTCTGTTTGTTGTATTTATTTATTTTGGAACACTTATAAATTGCTTTATGATTATCACCCTGCTTGGCTAATGCATTTGTAATGTATAAATTCAGAAAGGGTGACATGTTGCCTGTTCTTTCAGTGTCTCCATTTTGACTCCAAGGATCAGAACAGTCAACGTGTTCCATTACAAAGGGAGAGGGCACAAAGGTGTACTGTAGGAGATCAGAAAGAATCACAGGATCCAAGCTGAGAAGCTCTAAGGGGATAAGAAAAAGACATGTAACCTTGTGGTAAGTTCAGATGAACTAAGCAATGCTTACTTGTAAGTATAAACATGCAGGATTGTGCTGTTAAATGCATTATTCTTTGTGAGAAACTGGGTAGAATGATGTTCTATTTTGCCTTGGTCAGACCACACCTGGACTACGGTGTCCAGTTCTGGATGCCACAATGTAAGAAGAAGAAGGACAGGCTGGAATGTGGAACAGAGGATGGCAACCAAGATGATAAAGGGTCTGGAAACAAGGGCTTATGAGGAATGGTTGAGGGAGCTGGGTATGTTTACATTGGTAAAGAAGATACAGTGGTGCCCCGCAAGACGAATGCCTCGCAAGACGAAAAACTCGCTAGACGAAAGGGTTTTGTGGTTTTTGAGCTGCTTCGCAAGATGAATTTCCCTATGGGCTTGCTTCGCAAGACGAAAACGTCTTGCGTTTTTTGCAAGTTTGTTTCCTTTTTCTTAACACCATTAATACAGTTGCAACTTGACTTCAAAGAGCAACTCATAGAACATGGTGTGGTAGACTTTTTTGAGGTTTTTGGCGATTTTTGAAGCTTTTCCAGAACTTTTCCGACACCGTGCTTCGAAAGACGAAAAATTCGCTAGATGAAAAAACTCGCAGAACGAATTAATTTCGTCTTGCGAGGCACCACTGTACTGAGAGGAGATATGAGAGCCATCTTCAAATATCTGACGGGTTGTCACACAGAAGATGGAGCTAGCTTGTTTTCTCCTGCTCCAGATGGTAGAACCTGAACAAATGGATACAAGTTACAAGAAAGGAGATTCTGACTAAACATCAGGAAGAACTTTCTGGTGGTAAGAGCTATTTGACAGTGGAATGGACTCCCTTGGAAGGTGGTGGACTCACCTTCACTGGAGGTTTCTTAGCAGAGTTTGGATGGCCATCTGTCATGGATGCCTTAGTTGACATTCCTTCATTATGGGGGGTTGAACTAGATGACCCTCAGGGTCCCTTCCAACTATAATTCTATGATGCTACGATCCCTGCTCACTTTTTCTAATATCTTTGAAAATGGCCCAGAAACTGCTGTTAATCAAAAATAACATTTTTCCAGGTTCTTATCAGCCATGCTTACAATATTGGAGAATCTTCCTCAAATAGGATACAATGCACAGTCATTATCTATAGTCCAGCCTCAATTTTTTTTTCATACAATGGTACCTCGGGTTAAGAACTTAATTCATTCTGGAGGTCCATTCTTAACCTGAAACTGTTCTTAACCTGAGGTACCACTTTAGGTAATGGGGCCTCCTGCTACTACCACACGATTTCTGTTCTCATCCTGAAGCAAAGTTCTTAACCCAATGTACTATTTCTGGGTTAGCGGAGTCTGTAATCTGAAGCGTCTGTAACCCGAGGTACCACTGTATTTGACTTTTCAGCCTGAGACAAAAATCCTCTTACCCAGATTTGAGCATGTGTACATAAAAAAATCACCAGAAGCTAAAACCTCCACTCCAATCTGAAATTTTGCTCAGATTGGCACCAAAAACATACAATTTAATTTCTGACATTGAGATATTTGCATTTCTATAACCACATAAATCCAAAATCTGAAAAAATTGCATGAGACTCCCCATGCACCTAAAATAATGTCAGCTTTAGAAAGGATGTTCTTTCATACCTTAAAAGTTCAGCAACATTCTGTGGACGTATCATATTGCTTCATCTTTGTAGAAAATAATTTCATAATTATATAGGTAGGCTGTCTTTAAAATGCAACCCAAACTAACACTTACCTGAATAACTATTGCTAACAAGCAAATTAGCTACAGAACTGAATGACAGCAGATCAATACTGACAGTAAAACTACAGAGATCTTGCTGATCGCATATTGTCTGTAAATGCAAACTGTAAAAGAGGCCCCCACAGACCTCACAACAATAACCTAAAGAAGAATGAGACACAAAGGGTTTTGAGCTTAAAGATGCTTCAATTTCCCTAGACAGTTAGCCCTTGTCACATCAAACCACCTATTAGTCACAAACTCGTACAACTAAGAATTTTCAGGCCTCTTGAGGTCTCCTGTCATCTTGAAAGAAGCAATACCAATGAAAGACACTGGCTCCTCTTGTAACATGTTCAGTTTATTGTTTTTCAATGGCTCAAGCAATTTATGATGTCGTGCTGGACTCACCATGACAGATAAATAAGTTTGGATGGCCTTTCCCCAGGAATGGATTAATGCGTCCATTGCTGATTTCTGAATGTTCAGAGCTAATGCAAGCAAAAGAACATGATACACTGAAAAGAGAAATATAGTGGCTAAAGGATACAGTTCCTGGTGCAGCTTCTTCCAATCTAGTCTGATATGCCTGCCCGCTCACTATAAATGCACTGAAGAGAACTTTGCTAATTAGAGATACAGTATTCTTCTGAGTAGGGATGGATGGATAGGTCTATTTCAACTCCAAATCCATTTTACACATATGCTTTTCTAAATCCATTCTGTCAAAGCTCTGTGTGAAAAATCACTTGCAAATATGTTTTTATATACAGTATATCACCCACACTAGACTTAAGAATTGGAGGTTGATAATGAATGCCCTTGAATGTCATGATCCCTGGGGTTAGAGGAGTTGCACAGGGGACAAACCCCAGAATCACTTCCACAAGAGTAGACCACAGTGCCAGTGGCCCTCTGGCCTGAGAATATCTCACTGCCATGCTCTGATTCAGTGGACTCCATCTCAGAAGCCCCAGTACAATGAGAGTCTCCTCTGCTCTGTCAGAGGAAAAGACTCCTGGTCTGGTCTGGGCCCTAATAATCGAACAGTCACTTTGCAGTCACTCATTGCAAGGAGGAGCTTGCAATTATCAACAAAGTGCTGATCCTAGATAGGGCTCAATTTCAGGTTGACTGTTGCTATGAGCCTGTACGTTCCCTCCCAAGCAGGTCATCCACATAATTCCCAGACACAAAAAGCACCCACCCCACAGCACTCATTTCTTACTAGGCTTCAGACATAGTCTATTGGCTGCCATCCAGCTCCACTTTTTTAAGGCACCAGTCCAACACCTGCAGATTCAGATGAAATGGAGAGATAGAGCTGTGTGTCACTGGCTTCCTGAAGGCACTAAATTCCAGATTCCCAGAGGGCCACTCCCAACTGTTTTATATGGATGTCAAATGGCACAGGAGAACATATGGACTCCTGAAGGACACACAAAGATGAGGATCTTTCCCTTGAATATTGTGTGGTTTAAGAACCATGTATTGTCTAGCATCATTCTCTATCAAAATGGATTCCTTTTCAACTTCCACTATCCCACTATATATTCTATGACAGGATTTGGCAAGCTGGTGCCCTCCGGGTATTTGGGACAACAGCTTCCATCAAACCCCAGCCACTGCATGCTGGGCCTGACTGGAGTTGTAGTTCAAAACACGTGGAGAGCACCAGACTGGGTGAGGCTGTTCTAAGACAATGTCCAAAAGATGTTGCTCTCCATTTGTCCCTTGAGAATGCGAATGAAGGGAAATTCACACAGATCTCATGTGCCTCAGTTACGTCTAAAAGGTAATTTAAGAGACCAGCAACAGATGCTCTAATCAGAATGTTGTACATAAGAGGCAGCCACGTTTCCCACAAGGTTACCCTGTAATTACTGCGGGTGGTGGGAATTGATTTTAAAATACATTGCTAGATTGTTGGCCAGTCCCCCTCGCCTTCTCTTTTTAAAACTGCTGCAACTATTTCTGAAAAGTGGAATGAAAAATTGACACAGGGTTTTCAAAGCAAACATCCAGCTCTTTACTGAAAAAATTAGCAGGCAAACCTCACAATGGAACTTTTAATTTATGCTATGGAATTTGGTTTTACAACTCATTCGCAAGATTTGTGAGATTGCTGATGTATACCTTCCCTTTCATCCAAACTGCTGTCACCTATGTTTCCTAAACAATAAATTCACCAACAGTATATTTTCTACAGGCACAAGAATACGTCTGGTTGAGAAGAAAAATGGTTTTGCTTTTGCCTGACCCTCTTATGATTGATCAGATCATTGTCTGAGATGCTTTGCTACAACTCACTTTGATTTAAACCCTCAGCCCTCTATTAAAAAGTTAAAGTACATTTAACCAGACAGTGTGTAGACGATACCCAGTTGCAGTTGAGGCCATTATCCTTTCTAATACTGGGTGTGGCGAAAATGCCCCTGAGTTCCATAGTATCCCCTGGAAAAGACAGGCCTTCTCCCTTTGAACAATTCAATACGAAACTAAATTTATTTACCCAGTAAGTTTCTAAGAAGTACATACTTCTCTGTCTTATTTCCCACTGATGTGTGGCTTTTGATATAGGTAGAGAAAGTAACCTAATCCCTCAGTTTCCTGATTACTGTTGAAGTTTGTTGGGAGAGATGATCACAGGCAAATGAGTCGTTGGTAAACATACACACAATTTTCTATGTAAATAATTTTTCCCGGTGCAACTGAAAAATGAATGTACATGCTTATACTTCCCTACTAAAATAGCTGCTACACCTCCACAGCAAAGGGGAACCTGCTTGGAATCTTAGACTGTGTACACACTGTATTTTCAAAGCACATTCATCGTGCATTCTCTCTCTCAAAGCATTCTGGGCACTGTGGTTTACCCCTCACAGAGTTACAAGTCACCTGGAGGAAACTACTTAGATGTTGAAACAGCAGATGGGGAAACAGTTAAATATGCCCATCACCAACCACCCCGCTACTCCCAATCCACGAGAAGCAGCTTTTCCTGATCTGAATGCATCATTGGAAGTCATTACAAATGTTTGCATATCGTTTGAGCCTCAGTAAGGTCAGTATGGTAATGAAACTCTCTAATGGCTGAAAGAATTAATCATACAAATGCAGAGAAAATCCCAGTTAATGTATTATATGGGAGATTCAGGATCTTACACCAGCTGAAGAAACCTGATGGATATATGTGGGTTTAGAACCTTTACTCCTTGCAACAAAGAGCTTATTCTTTATAAGTATGCAATTGAGAGTCCTTCCTATGAGTAGCGTCTAAAGTCAGAGAGTGTATAGACCAGCCTCTGCCAACCTGGTGCCCTCCAAATGTTTTGGACCACATTTTCTATCAGTCCTAGCCAAAACTGCTGAAGGGAGTTCTGGTCAGGTCCAGCAAAAGCAGTTTGTCAGGTCAGGCATCAGCTGAGGGGCCCAAACTCAGAAGGACCTTCACTTGCCATTCTTTCGCTCACTGCTGGGACCAGCTCCTATTCACAGTGGCTGGCCATCTGGCTGTTTCTAACTTCCATCTCTCTGCCTCAACTGAGCCCTAATAAAAGGTCAAATGAGTCTTTCTTCTCAGAAACTGGTATTCTGGACGAGGTATCCTGGCACTGCCAGACCATACTATGCTGTGCCTTGGCAGCTAGAAAGTCCTTGCTTTCTTCAAACTTCTGCCTTTGTTTTAAACCACTACTTTTTCTGCTCAAAGGCTTCCCACCACTGCTATACTCAAGCTTCTTCCATTGTGTGAAACTACCATTTTTGCCCTCTCAGTTGAGAACCTGTCGTACAAAGAGATCCCTTTCTTCCTCCCCACCCGGGTCTTCCCTTATCCGCACAACCTGCTTGATGCAGAATATATTAATTCAACTCTCTAAAAATGGACAGCGGAAGATAGTTCAAGAGCATCATTTATCTGTAGGGTTCTGCCTTTGCATCCCTCTTAGGAATTTACCATTATTATTATTATTATTATTATTATTATTATTATTATTATTATTATTATTTATATCCCACCCATCTGACCAACAGAATATTAAAAACATGATAAAACATCAGACATTAAAAACTTCCCTAAACAGGGCTGCCTTCAGATGTCTTCTGAAAGTCAGATAGTTGTTTACTTCCTTGACATCTGATGGGAGGGTGTTCTACAGGGCAGGTGCCACTACTGAGAAGGCCCTCTGCCTGGTTCCCTGTAACCTCATTTCTCACAGGGAGGGAACCGCCAGATGGCCCTCAGTGCTAGACCTCAGTGTCCAGACTGAACAATGGGGATGGAGAATATGAGTAAAATATGAGAGTTTTGCAGCTTGACATGTGATCACTGTTTGAACATTCACATTGCCAGAGGATCACAAATAAGCATGCTATATTGTGTATAAAAGACCCATAGCAGCAGCAGCCCAGAATATTTCCACTGTTTTATTTGTCTAAATTTATATTTCCTTGTCGTGTTACATAATGGTCTAGATTCGCTGTGGAATTTTTTTCCAGCTTTGCATTGAGAAAAATATATATTCAAACTGTGCTGGCTGCTGCAATGCAGTTCAGTTCATTGCCAGGGCTTGTGAACAAAAAGAAGGCAGGGTTTAAAAAATTTTCAAAGAGCAAAAGGTGAAGATTAACCGGCAAAAGCACAAGTGGAGATTAATTTTATGGTGGAATGTCACCACAATAAATGAGCAGCAAGTTCCTGTGGCTAAATGAATTTATATTGAGGCTGTCTTATAAATGGCATTTTAATCTAGTGGTGGAAAGAGAGGAGGGGAGAGAAAAGGAGAAAACCCTTAGCTATTAAACCTTCCCAATAAGGGGAATGTATTTTGCAAGGAATCAGATGTGTTTATTTCTGGCATTCTGTTTTGAAGCTAAGTGTTTGGGGAAACCAAATCAGCATAAACATCGGAACATGGGTAGCAGTGTTTTACTTTTTGTCCCAGTTAGCAAACCAAATTAATGCACATCAAAATGCCCTTTTCATGTTGGGAGAGGAGGAAGGTTGTCAAAAAAAGCATCATAACAAGCTACCATAGGGAGACATCCCCACAATAATCAATCGTCAATCAGTCATGGAAACTGCTTATTCTGCTTTTATGCAGCACTCTTCATTACTCCCCTTGTATAGTTCTCAAGAGGGAAGAGATAAAGGTTTCTTTCAATGAATAAAGCAATAGCTTCCTTGCTGCGAAAAACAAATCAACCAGCCCAAACATTTTATTCTGTCCTGAGAAAGGTCCCATATAACACAAACTGAAGCAAAAGTGAAGTTCTCCTGCTACCCTACCTCTGGAAAAAGAGGAAAAAATAACCTTCTAGTGGAGGAAATAACATTCCCCTCTACATCAAAAAGTAGTCGACAAAAAATATTCTTTTACTCACTATTTGTTTATTCCATTTATTTCTCAGTCACCTTTCAGGTCTAAGCCCTCACAAAGCAGCCTGCAGAGAGAGAGAAAAGCAGTAGAAAGAGATAAATAGTTGTATGAGAGACTGAGATCACCCAAATTCTCTATGGTGAAAAGATTTGATTTAAAGGCTTCTTCCAGCACCAAAACTGAAGGGGCCAAGTGAGAGATTTCTACAACTACAGGGCCACCATCGAGAAGGCTCAGCCCTTGCCAAGTTAATTGATTTTACCACTGGCCACACAAGCAGGATCTCAGCTACAGATCTTAGATTACAGCAGGATCCTATGGGTGGAGAAAGGCCATACATACTGTCCTTGGCCAGATGTAAAAAAAGTCTCAGTCAAACGTATGACCTTTTAAAGTCAGAAAAGACTTGTGATGAGAAAATGCATCTAAGTTTATTAAAAGGTTAATAATACCATTACCCAAAGGTAAAGGTTAGGTAACTAAATTAAAAATGCTATGCTTCCCAAAAGTAAATGCAACATAAATGGCTTGAATTTACAGTTTTCCTCCTTAATATTATAATTCATCCCTCTCAGGGACCTGAACAGACTAATATTAGACCTTGCCAGAAGAGGGGAGAAAGCCGTGGCTTGTCTCCTTTGCTGTTTATTTTTGAATCATATGCATTTTCTTTCCTCTAAGTGAGCCGACCACCAATTTGGCACCCAATCGGCACCACTAAATAACAACTGGATGCTGATGCTCTTTGCAAGGGAAGGAGAGAGATTTTGAATTTATTTTCATAGTGGAAAAATAGGTTTGCCAAAATAGCTTCAGTTTATGGAAAGGGAGGAACAGCTGTATTTGGTTTATAATAAATCTTTGACAAATCAGTAAAAGCAAATAGACAGCACAACTGTAACCCATAAAAGTGGAAAATATTAAACAACAGGCAGTGAAGTTGTTAAACTTTCCCACAGATGCTGCTGGTAAAAGCCTTTGCAAAACATCAACGTGAAACATTCAGTAGGAGAGGAATCTGGGAGCAAAGGGGCATGAGAAGGAGATGAAATTCCTTCTTATTAGAGGAATATCCCGTTAATGTGACAACTCTAGGTATGCGGACGAAGGTCTCTCAAGCATTTCTGGGCCCCCTCCTATTACTGAATGTTGGTGCAGAATAATTACTTGCTCTCAAAAAAAAAAAAAAAAAAGAAGAAGAAGAGGAAGAAGGAAAAAATGACAGGACATTGACACTGCAGACTTATTGAATTTGTATTGCTTGCCTCCAGGCCATATCGGGGGTTATTCAATTTTGCCTGAGGAGGACAACCTATTATGAGAGATGAGTCAAGAAGGCATCTCCTCTGATTGCCCACCAAAACCATTATCGCAGCACTGAGAGGGCAGCAGCAGCGAGTGGACAGACAAGACAACGCTGATCTCGATTACCTAGGGACAAGATACAATTTACATTACTTGAAGCAATAGGACAGAGGGCAATCAGCCTAGGGAATAGGCCTGCAGATCGGGAGTGCAGTGCAGGTATTAACAGTACTGGAGAAACTGAGCTAATTGCTTATGCTGGGCCTGATGACCTCTAGCCTTACACAATATTAACTGATTGGCTTGATCTGTAATTAGATGAACCAACTCTACATTGCCAAGACCTGAAGTTTTCACTGATGAGGCAGTTTGGAGTGTGTGCATGGACTCGTTCCTTTCTTTTCACAGTGGAAAAATAGGTTTGCCTAAATATTGTACATTGTTATATATTCTGCACACATTACATATTGTTATATGCTACACACTCATTGTGTGTTGCTACACCTTGTAGACTGATGTCTCTTATTTACGGAAGCAGGTGTCCTGTCAAGCAGTGGCGTAGCGTGGGTTGTCCGCACCCGGGGCAAGGCAAGTAATTTGCGCCCCCTAACCCATGGATTTGCGCCCCCTAACCCTAACCCCCAGATGTTGCGCCCGGCCCCCCTGCACCCCCACGCTACGCCACTGCTGTCAAGTTTAGCTCATTGTCTCAGTTTTGTGATGTTCTTATTGCATTGAAGAAACTGGCACAGAATGAAATGCAAAGTTTTACCCACAATGTTTCATGAATAAAATACAGCTGTTGCTCAATACTTTTCTGCATGTAAGTGAAATAATCTTAATAGCTGTGGGGATGGAACTGGATTTGCAACCCAAGGTACAGCAGGCACATGCAATTTCTAAATTAGTTCAGCATAACAGTCATATGTAGGTATTCTTTTTCAATCTTAAACACGTGATGAGGGGAGATGGGAAATGAGAAACATTCAGTGTTATAACCAGACAAGCTGTTTCAGAATATTCAATTCTATTCCTCTTCTTTTAGTTTTCTGTTCTCCTTTAATGGCCTGTCTACATCCCTGCCGAGCATACTCAGTCATCATTGGTCTGTTTGGTGGCAGGGTGTTAACCCCTTGCAGTTTTTTTCTGTCTTTCTTTTTTTAAAAAAGTCTGTACTTGAGTTTTCTCAAGCTTGCAGATATCTGACTCTTGTCTGTGAGTCAGAAATGGCTTGCCAGGTGGGGCGGAGCCACAACACTAATTTCCTGGCAAATGGGCTACTGTTGCTTACCAGGAATGTAAAGTGGAGGTGTGAGGCTTAGGGGAGTCAGCAAGGTGCTACTCACCTTCCCACCCTTCTCTCTCCCAGAAAACAGCAATAACCCATCTGCCAGAAACTTACATTAGTGGCTCCCTGTTGAGAGAATGAGTTCAATGCTAGCATGCAGAATTGTTCTAGATAGGATTCCCAGAAGAGAGCCTCTGCCAAATACTTTGAGGGTCCACGGCAGTGATGGACCCTCCACTAACCTCCATTAATCCCAACAAATAGCCAGGAAGGGCTCAGATGGTCCCTTGGAGTTCTGCCCCACTGTCCACATAAATACTTTTAATGATATTCATCTTTTGCATTCAGTGAATTGACATCTCTTTACATTGGCCATAGCTCTTTGATACCATCACTGTTTGGCTTGCTCTTAGTTTCTGCCAATCTCCCTCCTGCTCTCACTCAGGATGTTCTGAGTGATGACCTGGGCTATCATAGTGATTCCTCTTCTCTGGGGTTGTATACAGTGCCTCCTCTAACAAGCAGCCCTCATCATATGTTACAGAATATACTCAAAGGAGATCCCAGCAGTCCCAGGAGCAGTGGGATACTTTGGATCTTGTTCTCCAAGCTGCCTTACACTGAATCAGACTTTTGGTCCATCTAGTTTGGTATTGTCTACACTGATTTGGTATTGTCTACACTTATCCAGGTTTCCAGACAATGTTTCCTCACATCCTTACCTGCAGATGGCAGGGATTGAACCTGGGACCTTCTTCACACAAAGTAATGTGTCTGCCACTGAGCTACAACCTTTCCTTAATTTCACAAAGGAGAGAAACTCCAACTATGGATGGGGAGATCGAATGTTTGGTTTCCATTCCCCACCACTGTAGAAACTCCCTTGGCCCTGGTCTTATTAATATCATTGCTCCAACATTTGCAGTGCCAAAAAGGTAGATGTTTGGAGCAATTTAGGAGCAGGACAGGGTCTTCCCATGTTCCCAGTTCCCCAACACATCCTGAAGCCAAGGCTGAATTATGCCAGCCTCAGGAACTGGCATGGCTCAATCCCATTTATTTCCATCCCATTGTGAGGATACTCCTCTGCCCTCAGTTCTGCCCTGCTGTCTCTGTATTGGAAAAGTGTACTTTTTTGTAACATACAAGTGAGATGGCACTCCAAAGAACCCTGGAGAAGGGGCATTCGATCAGGTGGAAGAACTGCCTTTGGTTCCCCCGCTGAGCTGTAGGATTGCAGCCTAAAAATCTTATACAGAGAAGCCCAGAAATCAAAATGTAAAGCTAGTGTTACTGCTTCAAGTATATAGCACTGTTTTAAAGCTCTAGATTTGTGGCTCAAGAAGACAATTTCATGGTGCTAATGCAAATATGGAAGAACACCAGTCTTACTTATGCCATGATTTGAATGTTAGTTAAAACCTTAATATCCTGAGCTTACAATGTTAGATCTTTATATCCTCAGTAAAGCAACTTGCTAAATTTAAAAAAAATGTCTCATATTTTATTTCCATTACTTGATCTACGCTACTACATTTTTTAAGGAGCAGAATTTAAATTTTAAAAATTAAAAATGTTATCCGTAGATTACAAAGGCCAAGAAGCAGGCAAAGAATATATAAATACAATGGTATATAGTCAGTGTGGGATATCAAATTATATGCTAGTATTCTTAAGTTTTGTGAATGGAAAGACAGGAAGTACTTTGGTTCATCAAGTGGCTACAGCCCTTTTCATTATGGTGGGTTATGGAAAGGGAAGTTGGAGGACACGACTAGATTTGTAGTGGAGGCAACTCTAACACCAGTTACAACATTCATAGCTTGTGCTTTACGAGATGGAAAACAAATCATTGTGAAAAACAGTGATTTGATCAAAAACTCATGGCACTGATGAGAAATGGTTTAAGTTCAACTGAGTTCAATAGGATGTACTTCTGCACTGTAAAATTCTGAGTCTTCTCTTCTCCCCCTGCAATTGTATTGTAGGAAATGGCTTTTACACTGTAATGGGGGCAAAGGGAGGGATATGGTCCCCCTTCTGTTCCCATCAGTGACCATATCCAGATCGAGGAGCCCATGCTTATTGACTTTTTAAAAAAATGGCATTGCTAACGATGTCAAGTTTAGTTTGGCCTACATGCATTGGATTGCACTGTTAATTTAATTCAACTGTAGATTTGGTGCTTCATCCTGTCAGGTGCTCAGTTTGAAGGCATGTGGGTATCTTCTACCCCACTGATTCACCCCGTTATGCAACTGGCATCTGAAATAGTAAAAAAATAGTAAAGTAAAAATGTGGAATATTAATCCAAACATCACTGCTTAACTTACTCCCTATTGTTGTTACATTGTTCTGTCTTTGGCATTTGAGTTGGTTGAACTTTGACTGCAGGCTGATGGGGGAATTCTTCCCTGCTACTACTTCTGGATGTCTTATTAACATTCAGCACTGTGGATCGTCACATTTTGCTCTGGTGCTGAGAAAGGCTGGTGGGCATTACTAGTTTTCCTCTTGAGAAGATGCGGTTCCATCTGGAGTTATCAGAGAGATGCGCTCAGCATCCCTGAATCAGGTGCACAAGGGCCAGCATTTTGTTATCTTTGTTGTTTGACATCTATTTGAAGCCTTTAGATGAAACTGCCCTGAGTTTTGGAGTTGGGTATCGCCAGTATGCTGGATGATACCTAGTTTTGTGTTTTCTTAACAAGCAGAAGGAGTGAAGTTTCTGCCTCAATATTAAATCAGTGTTTGGAGATGATGATCTAGTTGAACACACAGAGACTAGATCCAGACAAGATAGAGGTGATATTGCTGGAGTTGGGGCCAATGGCTCTGGTGAGTGTTCTGTTCCAAGCAATGGCCTCAGTGGCCTCAGTATAACAGGGGTTCTGACCCAAGGCAAAAGTTCGAATTCTGAAAAGCAGAGCAAGGAGAACTGAAGCAGGACAAGGTCTGGGTGCAGGAGAGAAGTGAAGGAAGAGTTACAGGATTCGGTGGCACCCTGGACAGCGCCACAGAGGACTCAGGTTGGACACTCTGTAAGAGCAGAGCTCAAATGCTGTTTCAGCACTAGTCAACCTCTGACTGTGACTTACATATACACCTCTGAGAAGGGAGAGGAGACTCCTCATTTAAAGGGGCCCACCATAGCTGTCAGCTCTAATGAAGCAGGGGTGTTTGCAGGTCAGCTCGGAGTCCTGAACAGGAATCAGAGGAAGGTAACATGACCTTTCCAACCTAGAGATGAACTGACACAATGGAGTCCTCTGTTAGCAGTGCTTACAAAATAGTAGGGCTGAATTTGAGATCAATTTCTTCTCCCAATCTAAAAACCGGACTTCATCTCCTAAAAGTGGGGAGTCTGACTTAAGTGTGAAATTTTATTGTAGATGATTGGGTTGCCTAACTGTAATATGTTTGTACCTGGAACAGTACCTGGACCTGGTGGTGCAGGTGGCAATTGTGGTCAAAGGTGCAGTCCATCACATATGTTACATAGCTCCTGTCCTTTCTTGTAGAAGATGGATCTTGTTAACTTCATGTGTGGTGTTGAAAGCTGACTCCTCTAGCTCCTAAATGAGATATACTGGTTTGGGACAAGTAAATAACACCCTTGCTACGTGCACCCCCTTGCATCTCTCAGCAATTTATGTGATCAATCTCACAGGGCAGTATTCCTTTAATCTGACCCAACAATATACCTTCATTGAATTCAATCCATTGTTTTAGAGAGCTATCCTCTTCCTGGTTCTGGAAGCCAATGGAACTCAATCAGCACCTCATTTGAGAAAAAATTGACTTGTAACATTGATTCTCAAGGCGCTGGCTTAAGGTACCAAATTGATCCCATTTGTAGATTAGTGTCACAGCCTCTGTTTTATATGAACCTTCTTTTAAAATTAGTCCTTTTGGGCCATTTCCTAATATGGTAAAATGTTCTTCAGTGAGGTCATTGAAGTTTATGTGTAAATTCTGATAAATACTGAACACATTTTGGTATTTAAGTTATTTTTTTCTATTAAATGCAGTGACTTAACTATATTTAAACCATACTTGATGAGATCCCACAGCTTATTTAGAAAATATTTCATCAAATTTATCCTATGCCATGGTAAACATTGTATGGAATCATAGAATTGTAGAGTTGATGGGGACACCAGTGGACAGCTAGTGCAATCCCCTCAATACAGGAATCTCAGCACGTGGTGCTCCAACCAATTTGAAACCATACCCTGCTTTTCTTTTGCAAGTGTGCTAGCATTTTATTGCTGCATTGCTGCATTGGGTGGGTTGGGGTGGGTAAATGGAAGACAAATTCTTACAAGCCCTTCCTTTCTCAAACCTTGGCAAACTCTACTGAAAGAAATTTGACCACTTGTATTTGGGATCACCTAGACAAATATCTTCTTTCTAAACTGGATAAAGTGGCCTAGATCTTGAATGAGATCAGAGGGGATCACAATGAACTTTGGGATCACAAAACCAAGGGACAATTATAGCTACAATTATACCTAATGTGTTCCCTTGACGATGGTCATGAAAGTTGGCTTGACTAAGCCCACCAAGTGCCTTCTGTTAATTTCTGCATTGTATTGAACTTTCATGCAATGTAAAAACCACTTCCCAAAACACGGTGGAATATAGCGCCAGTTTAGCACTCCTTTCTATGTTATTTGCAAACCGGATTTCTCCCCCCCCAAAAAAAAAGCAAATAACATGGAAAGGGGTGCTAAGCTTGTGCAATATTTCTGAAAATGGGTTTTCCATCGTGTGAAAGCTCAAATGTGATATGGAAATCAACCACTAGTCAGGAAAAGTAAGGAAAATGGAAGAAAAGGCCATGTGAATGTAGCCTGTGTCAGTTGACTGACTTTCCCTCCCCAAATGCCAGCAGAAGAAACCACAGCCCTGCCCATAGAAACTGTCCAATTACAGAGCAGCACAACAATGAATAAAGATCTCTCTGTAACTCGGTGGACTGTGTATTCTGACTACAGTGCTGAGCCTTTCCACTTGGCTGCTCTCATTAACAGGCCTTACATGACTAATGCGACTAAACATGATCTCATTCGCTGGTTGGCAGATAAACCTATTAAACCCTGGCAAGAACCTCATTTCAAGAATAGGATCATCATCTCTCTGCCCAGGGAGGAGGACTTATTTAGATAAAGACTTAGGAATTCAGTCCCCCCCCCCGGCAAAAAAGTTGGCAGTTGTCTATACAATGCAGAGCATTTTAAAATGTAGAGGTCCATAATGGGTCTGGCAGGGTTGCTGTCAATACTCTTGATGAGATTTGTGTCAAAAGCTGAAGATGTCGGGAAACCTTGCTTCTCATGGTGCTTGCAAACTGTTGCAGGCACTTCACTTTTGAGTCTTCTATTTCCTCTGAAAAATAAAGAATGTTTACAATGGAAGCCTATTCAGGTCAAATAAATTCCAATGAGTTCCATAGCACTTACTCCCAGGCAAGTAGATATAGGGTTGCAGATAAAATGAGCAGAAAGCGTTCAAAAAAGAATGAGGCTGTATACACACTAAATCTTTAAAGCACATTCGAAGCACATACTTTCCCTTAGAGTTCTGGGAACTGTAGTTCTCAAGGGTTGCTGGGAATTGTAACTCTGTGAGGGGTAAACTACAGCACCCAGAATTCGTTGAGAAAAAGAATAGCCACACTCATTCAACCATACATTCAAACCATACATTCAAAGCACTGTGATGCCACTTTGGGGCTTCCTCTCAAAAATCCTAAGTGCTATATCTTTTTAAGAGTGATGAGAGTTGTTAGGAATAGCTCTATTCCCCTCATAGAGATACAATTCCCAGCAATTTGGGGCAGAGGGATTGATTATTAAACCACTCTGAGAATTGCAGCTCTGGAAGGGGAATTTGGGCCTCCTAGTAACTTCCAGCACCCTTTACAAACTACAGCTCCCAGAATTCTTTGAGGGAAGCCATGCCTGTTTAAAGTGTTATCATAAATGTATGGTGTGAATGTGGCCAATGTATGCAATCTGAGTTGGTGGGTGGGCAGAGATTAACCTCTTTTTATCCTAATCTCTCATCAAGAGTGGAATTGTGGTTCCTATTTGACCTGAAAGGATGTGGGTCTTTAAGAGACTTGGCATATCTCTTAGAGTTTGTCATTCTGAAAGTCAGGAATGGAAGAATGCCCCTCCTGGTACGTAAATGAGCACAGCATCTGGTGAGGCACCAGGAGCTCATGCCAGGTCCGAGCTCTGCCCTTCCACCAAGGACTGATATGCTTTCCACTTTGGAAATTAAAAAAAAAAATCTTTTTTGGCCTTAGGCCCTTGACCTTTCACTGAAAGACAGATGCTTCTGTGTATTTGTCATGCCTTATTATGAGTATTACAAGCAGGCAAATGATTCCTGGGTATTATATGCTTTCATACCCCTCTCTCTTTCATCTTTGCCTATCAAAATCCCTCGCTCTCTTTTATGAACATTCTCTCCCCCCTGCCCCCGCCCCCCAAAAAATCCAGCCTCCACACGCTTTCTGAACTCACCCGAGCTTCTGGGCTTTTATTTTGATTTACTGACGTTGCTCCTATGCTTTTAATGGCAAACTGAAACACAAAAATGGGGGTGGGGGAGTGTTGGAGGTATTGTGATGACAAAAGATGCTCAACTTTGAGGCAGTGCTACTGCTAAAGGGACAAGGGCATTGCCGCAGGCGCGGGGGTGACCACTTTAGACATTAGAGGTTTGTTTTTTTATAAATGGCAAACAATAAAATTCTGGGTACCCTCCAGCCACTGCCCACACCCACCTACCAAGAAAAGGCGCTCATTTCTGTAAACAGCATACCTGAACGCACATCTGATAAGGCTTGTGAATGAAACTTTTGGGTACCATTTGGCATTTTTGATTAAAGAGCAAGATTGTACAATTTAAGAGCCCTCCTTTGCAGATAACATGCATAGTTGCCACTGATCTATTGAACTGATATATTTAGAAAGATCATTTGAAGGAAGATCTCACAGCCTATTGAGTTTGAAGCTGTTCCAGACATTCAGTTTTTCCCCCTCCCTGCAGCAAAATTCTCCAAGGTAAACGGGCTAAAATATTTTGCTGGAGGGGATACTTTCCTTTCAAGGTTCATTCCTTTGCATAAGAAATATACTAAAGGAGTGATGAGAGTTGGGCGGGGGAGAGAATCAAAGACAAAACAGAAAAATCAAATATTCTTAAAGGCTTTGGGATTTTGTTTTGCTTTTACCAAATGTGCAAGCCCCCTCCCCCCGCAAAATGCTAGGCATATGTGAGTAATATAATAGCATTCACATTTAACTTATTTTTTAAAATATTCGCTTGCATCCCTTGCCCTTCTGATGTTATATGATTGGATGAAAAGACCCTTTGCAACTTATTTCAGATATCTGCTACGGACAACTCATCTGCTAATTATCCTGACAGACACAACATGCATATAAGCCTCTGAGATCAGGGTTTCAGAAATGGATGGCACAGAGGGAAATATCCTGCTATTCTTTGTATCATGAATATGTATCATATTTATATTATCTATCTTTTGCTAATAATTTCTTGTAAATAACCTGTCTGCCCACGTTGTGTGTGTGTGTGTAAACACACTTAAACGTACACAATACACACATATAGTGCTTCCTTTTGTGTCTATGCTAATTATATTGGGATTGCTTATATTGCTGAAACCAGGCTGGATAACAACTTTTTTTTAGTATCTCCCCGTCTGTCTTGGTGTGCAGGGCTAAGGGGCACATAATCATTATGCAAGATGCCACTTTAGAACAGATTTTCCTGTTTCACTTCATCCATTTCATTTTTCTCCCCAGCGCCGCTTAGTATCTCCTTTTGCCCTGAACAATTCTATTGCAAAATAAGCAGCGCCTGCTATTATTAAAAGGGATTCTTGCCAGGAGGTAAAGCAAACAAATAAAATCAAGGGGAAATTTGCTCCGAGAAGATTTGCTTACTTATTCTGCAGACTGGAGATAGTATAGTCTTACACTCATTGAAATTGTCTTCCCCCCTTTCTTTCCTCCCGGGTTCTAAGAAAATGTGCCTAAAGCTATTATCGTATCTATCGACTCTGTGGGATTTAACTGACGTGGCTCCTTTTCCCCAAGTGGCGAGAAAATGACCTCTGTGAGGCAAAGTTCAAGCTGAGCAAAAGCTCTGAGAGCGACATTAGAGACCTGTCAGTTGCTTGGTAGGATAAAAGTGTAAAATTATATGTGATGCACAGTTCAGTCACATCAAACAGCAAAGAAATGTTTACTGAATGAACTACACAGTTGCTAATTACACTTTCCCCTTAAGTATGCACATTATGATGGGTAACAAATACCAAGAGATTCTGGATAGGGAAAGCTTCTAATAAGTATGCAACAATTGCATCAGGCATGTTTTTGCACCTTAATTTCTTTTGGTACTTATTTATACTGCAGAGACAAATTTGGCTTGTCATCATGTGCACCATGTTTATCTGTTGACCTCCCATGCAATACCCATAAAAAAAATTAAATAAGAGATCTCCCCTCTATATTTCATGCAAATGAGCAAACAAGGGGGGAGGGAATAGAGATTTGCACCATGTAAGGCATACACAGAACCTTTCAGTAATTAAGTGACTCAGTAATCAAGCTACTCATGTGATGAGATCTAATAATAAGCATGGAGACATTCAAATGATACCACAAAAAGGGACAGGATGCTGGTATTTCACCCAGTCCATTCCTTTCCTATTTCTCTCATTAGCTGGATGATTTCACCCAGTCCTGGTGACTGACAAATCTGTCAGCTCTAGTTTCTCCCTATTACTCATTTTCAGTCTTAAATGCAGCAATCTTTCTTATTTCTTTATTTATACCTCATGAAATTTCGTCAACATTTTAGTGAAAATTTCTCCTAATGCACACATTTTTGCATGCCATTTTAATGAATAAACTTTTTTTTGCAATGTGTAAATTTCCCTAATATAATGCATTTTTGTATGTCACTTTCACTAATATCTGTATTTTTATGCATGCTTTCCCTGGCTACATGCATTTTTGTACACATTGTTTGATCACAGAACATTGCTGCAAAATTTGCAGAAATGTGATTTCAAAGGATAGTGATGTATTACTTTCTTTGCATGTTGGTTCACAAACTGCAAAGTAGGTAGTTTTGCTATAAAATGCAAACAGAATCCCACTTCTCCCCATCCCTATCTAGTCCTTTCCTTTCCCATGAGTTAGTTCTGCCTTGTGTGCACACCTCAATAATTCTGGCTTAACTAGGGAAATTGTATGTGGTGAGCTGTCTAAAGAACAATGTTATGGATGGCCTAGATGAATGCTGCAGATAAATAAATACATTTCTGAAATTAACCATAGATTGGTGCTTGCACTTTCTGTCACAGCTTCCATTTGCTTGAATATTCTTTTTCCTCTCAGTTACCTATCCCTTCATAGTACACACACATAACCAAAAGGTAAAAGCAAACTTGAAGACGTGATCTAGGATTCTTTTTTCTGAGACAATTACTGATGAGCACCAGTGCTTCTAAACATTAGGGAAACGCTGCACAAAAAGAATTGTGGTGCAGCCTCATAAACAGCCGCATCACCTTTGCTTTTTCAGATTATTTTAGCAAAGTGTATACATACATCTGAAACACTTTGTACAATGAGAACCTTGATACAATCACGTCTATGAGGTTCCCTCACGTTTTTGCAGTGTTTCATCAATGCACATACATATGCCACACGGGGGTTGGGGGGCGGGGAGGAAAGATGAAGGAAATAGAAAGCTTCAGTAAACTGAACTCTGTACAAAATTTGGATTTAAAAACAAAAACAAAGCATGTGTCCTATGATGCAATGGTCCTGTTATATTACTTCCAGTTTCGAAACAAGACCAAGGAACCCCTAAATCCAGGGAGAAATTTAAATGTGAAATATTATGAACACATTTTTAAAAGTACAATCTGTTCATCTACAGAAGTATCCAGCCAGAGCAAAAAATACATTTGTGGTTCAGATATGTAATCTGTGGCAGTGATCTGAAGAACGACTCATGCTTGTCTAGCAGTCAGTAATGGGATGTTCCCCACTAATTTATTTTCTTTGAGCAGCAAGCTACAATGCTACACCAATAACTTTTGAAACTCCGTATGGTCAATGGTGGCTGAGGGGAAGGTTCATAAGAACATAAGACGAGCATTCTGGATCAGACCGAAGGCCTATCTTGCCCAGCATCCTGTTCCAACACTAGGCAGTCAGATGCCTGTGGGAAGTCTGTAAGTTGGACATGAGCACAACAGGAATCTGCCCAGCCAAGATTCCTAGAAGCTGGAATTCAGAGGCATCCTGACAGGGGAGCTAGAACATAGCCATTTACAGCCTTGCCCTCTTTAAATTTGTATAATGCTATTTTTAAGCCATCCAAGTTGGTGGTCATTACTGTCTCTCTTAGTTGCAACCACCAGAGGCCACTCTATGGTGATCAAGAGGCAGGGGGATTCTCACCCATACCTTAATGTGCCAAGGTGTAGCAGTGAGATCAGGGCATACTTCAGCCAGCATTGTGCAAGGATATATTCATTGGATGGATCTTCTCCACTGGTAAACACTGCTGATGTCAGCCATCAGAACACATGCAACCCATCATGGTTGGGGAGTGAACTGCCACACTGTTTGCCAGTGCTGACAATTTCAAATGTTGTTTGCTCTGTGGCACTGGGCACTGCCTTCTTAAACTCATTTCAGGTACGCAGAACTAACCAAGCAGTTCTTTGAAGCCCAAGCTATGTGTTCAAATATATGCCTCCTATAATTTGCAATGTTCTTATAACCTATAGGGACTCCATGCACTGTTTCCTTGTACTTCTCAGATTTGGAAACTAATGCATGTATTACTGCCACTATAGCAACCAGTATTGGCTTGTCAGGGAAAGGGAATCAATATATTTATTTTTCCAGAGGCCACTATAGAAGGACTTCAGTAATGCATAGCCTTTGGGAGGCAAGCTTCCATAGGACGAGACTTTCTTAAGCAGGACACTATCACAGAAAGGCCTTCTCCCTAGTAACCAGCTGTGCATCTCCTGATAATTACCCAGAAAAGTTCTTCAGATGATCTGCTCAGCACACAGGGAGACTGATGTGAAAGCAGGCATTCCATTAGTAATGTTGATGAGTTTTCCTTGCTTCTATTTAGAGGTTCTCCGGAGGATCTGAGACCCTATGCACATGTCCATGAACCATATCACCACCATCATCACCACCACCTCCATGAGTGTATGTCATTTGAGTACAAGGGGACATCTCAGTCAAAGTTAGCACTTAATGTATATGAGAGACAAGAAACAGCACTGATCAACTGAATCCAGACAAGAAAATTGGGCTGTGAGAGGATTCACTGGAGCTTGGGGGGGGGGGTATAGACCAAATACTTACCAACAACTTTGTTTATAAACTGGGTATGTACGTAATACTCTTTAATTGTCACCTGTACGAGTCCTTTCTCCTCTAGTGATCTACTCAGTCACTATGATCAGTTGATAAAGCCCTCTAGGAAGGATTGTTTAGTGCCAGTTGTTGAGTGAGGTGGCTCCCACTCTGTGAAATCATCTTCCTTTTATGTCACATATTTTAAAAAGGTAAAGATAAAGAATACCTGGACGGTTAAGTCCATTCAAATTTGATTATGGGATGCAGCGCTTATCTCCACTTTTAGACTTCGGGAACAGCTTTTCTGGGTCATGTGGACAGCATGACCTTTCTGGGTCTTTCTGGCACACAGGATATTGTGATGAGTGCCACAGTATGCACAGAAACGCTGTTTGCCTTCCCGCTGCAGTGGTATCTATTTATCTACTTACACTGGTGGGCTTTCAAACAGCTAGGTTGGCAGCAGCTGGGACAAAGCATATTACATCTGTTGGACAGAGACATGTCCTTTTTACAGAACTTCATAGCAACCAGGATGTTTGGACTGTATGTATACCAAATTCCAGCTTTCTATCTGTTGTGGAAATGTTTTATAATTTATACCCAGTTAGTGTATTCACCAGTGTCATGGTTTTAATTGTTTTAAACATTTTGACATGGTAAATTTCATCAAGTTATGAGTATGCTATTATTATTTTATTTATATACTGCTTTACACCAAAATGACTTCCAAGCAGTTTACAAAGACCTATTATATATGCATTAAAATATAAACATCCATTATGAAAATACACAATAAAACAATCTCATTGAAACAATACAGCGATTGAAATGGGAGACTCGGGTCAAGTTATCACTGGTAAGCCTGTGTAAACAGGTACATCTTTAAAAACAGATGAAATGCCAATAAAGACAGGTGCCTTCACCATCCAGCAAGGAAAACACTCCATAGCATCAGTGCCATCAGTGAAAAGGCCCACCTCCATGTCACCACAAGCTGATAAGCATTAGGCCATTATAGGACTAACCAGGTTCCATCTGCTGATATCAATGCCTTTGCTGAGAACCAGAGGGGAAATTGGTCTTTCTGGTAAACTGGTCCAGAGTTTTCCAGGACTTTATAACGATATACTTCACCTATCCCACCTTTGTTCTTCTTCTCTTACTTTTGCAACAAATATGCAGGACACAAAAGACCAAGTAGAAGTGAGCCTCGATCTTTTATTTACATCAGGGATTAGGAACAATCTTCAGATGTTCATGGAATCATAGAATTGTAATGTTGGAAGGGACCCCAAGGGTTATCCAGTCCACCCTCATGCAATGTAGGAATCTAAACTGAAGTAATCTAAACTAAAGATTACTTGGACTCCCAGCTGTTATCACTTCTACCTGATTCCCATGGTGAAATTCACAACAGCCTGTTGTTGGGCATCTCTTCATAGAGTGCCTCTTTCCAAGTCCAAAGAATGCTTATCTATTCTTGTGACAAAATGCACTTGTGTACATGACTCAACCAGTCATGGGAACAGTGCACATTTTAATTACTAAGCATTTTCAACAACATTGAATTGTTCTTGATTTTGTAATTGTGGAGCTTCCTCAATTCTCTGTTTTATTTGTTATTAATTTTGATTTGCTTCTACAAAGTTTACACAGAAGTTAGATCATGTTCAGTCTTTATAGAGCATTTCTTATTTGTTTGCAGAGAGGTGATACATCAATGAACATGCACCCTGAATTCATCTAGATTTGCTTCCCTTGTGGTTATACATCTTCTCGTGAGTCGTTCATTCATCCCACACTTCCCTGTCACTTTCCTAACTGCAAAATGTTCAGGATTTTTGTGTGCGTTCGCTGTACCAGGGTTACAGAGCAGTTCAATCCACTTTAATTGTGCAAACCTAAATTTCCAATATGCACTCGAATCCCACCTGCAAAATCCTGGCAATCTAAGAGCAACCAAAGCTGCACCAGGTAGCTTAAAGTTAAGACTGTATAACCCCTGCAGAATACTAACTGGTTCTATGTACAAACACACACCTATCCTCCTCAAGCAACATATTATGACAATGACACACCATGCCAAGACATGCCGGTCCTGAGAAATTGTTTGATTAGCTTGTGTATTGTAAAACATCTTTCTCTTGGCAAGTACTTAAGCCCGCAAGAGCTGCCAAGCTGGAGGCACTACGGCTCACACTATAAGTCTTCCTGCAGTCCTCTGGGCCACTCTGTAACAAGAGCTACCATTTTGCTGTCACTGTCGCTTCACATATTCAGTCTCTAAAGCTCTGTTTGTTGTTTCATTCGCTTCTATGTCTCCCTTAGGAACTTCTTCATTTTAATATAAATAGAGCGCTTCATCATGCAGTGGCAAAGCATCATGGAAGACACAACTCTCAATATTACTAGAGATGATGCATACAGATGAATCTGGTGGCAGGTCACAAACAAAGGAACATAATGAAAGAAAACTCTTCTCTGGTGATAGAGAGACAGATACGACTGGACGTGATATATGGTTATAAGGCACTAAATATAGCTATATTTTATATGAATAGGTGTTTTACGCTTCGTATTTATCATTTAGGAAAAGTTTATGAAAAATAAAAAAGGAGGGGATATAAAGGGTTCTGGTCACACCAATAACTCTCTCTTTCTTTTAATGGCATTTACAAAGATCAGAGTTATGGCATACTTAGTGAAGCTTTTTCTGACAAGGGCCTGCAAGGCAGAAAAACTGTTCTTCTCCTGATAAACAAGAGCAAAGGCCTCCCCTCTGACAGATAGGTTTGTGTTGTACAGGGAGATTTTGACATTGGGGCAGTTTCAAACCAATGCCTGCCTGTCCCACCCCCCTGCCCAATCGGTGATACTCATAATATCACAGTTTGGTGTTTTAATTTAGCCAGCTTGCAATGCTCAGCTCTGTTATCAAGCACAATTTTCCCAAAAAGTGCTTTTCTAGCATGGAAGGTTGAAAGAGATTCTATGTGCATGTACCATCTGCATTCAGCAGACTGGGCGCCTGAAGTTGGCTTCTTCCTGACACAGGTGCAGAATCTTGACAAGAGTCTGTAGTTTATTGCTGCGAAACACTGTGAACTATAAGGCCAGCTGCACTGAAATGGGTGCTTGCGCAATGTTATCTTAATCTTAACGTACTACAATTTCCAGGGGGCATCAGGATGATATGTGTGACACCATCAGCACACCTGTCAACCTTCGAGCCAGGAGGGAACTCTTGCAATGTTCACTGAGAGGCCTTGTAAACATTGACACCATGCCAAACCAAACTGTGCCCATCCTGACTGTTGACATTCCTTGTGTTCATGTGTTTCCTTTTTAGTATTCCTCTGACCCAAGCTGTAGTTTTCCTATTCCCTTCACTAACATGATTCATTTTCCTACCTGCAGTGGGATCTGCCTTCGAATGTACCCACATTTCGTCATCAGTATTACATAACTTCTAACACTTCTTCCCAGTTCCTTTCACAGAACGGGACACACCAGTTCACGCCAGTTTCACAGAACTGGGCACACCAAAATACATAAGCCTATGGTGTCCATCCCTCCTCTCTCTGCATTGCCTTTCCAACTTTTTAGACTTTCAATAATAGGGCTAGCCACCAATTAAATGAATCTTAGCCAATAGGCAGATCAATTAATTAAACTCTATATAAATATGCATTTGAGAAAAGGCATATGAACAAGGGACTCTCCCTTATTCCAAGTCAGACTATTGATCCATCTAGTTCAGTTCTGTCTACAGTAACTGGTAATAGCTCTCCAGGTTTTCAAGGCAGGGTCCTCTCTCAGTCCTACCTGAGGGTTTGAACCTGGAGCCACCTGCAGGCAAAGTGGATGCTCTGCCACTGAGCTATGGCCCTTATGACCTTAGTCCTAAAAAGAAATGCATTTGCTTTTATGTGATTTGGGACAGCATACACCGAGGGTCACTTTCATCTACATTGACCTGCCTGAACATTAAGGTCAACACCAGAGGATCTTCTCCAGGTTCCCTGCCAAACGAGGAATGAAAGCAACTGAGGTGGACCACAAAATGGCGCATCCACACATGCACACTCCACCAGGGAAGAAGGGGTTAGTGATGAACTACGTCAAGAACACAGGGGCAATAAATATCTACATTGAGAACAAGAGTGTGAGGAGACCAGCAGCACCTCCTCTTCACCAATAGGCCATTGTAGAGGCAGCATGGGAGATGTGCTACTCAGGAGGTGACAGATCCAGCCTCCAAAGAGTGTGCTGCAGTGGTTGCTGTGACAGCAGCAAGTTATGCATTCCTTGGAGGCTGGATCTGCTGTCCCTGTGGATCCTGCCCCCCAAAGTGGTTGCCTCATCTTGCCCCATGGCTGGGCTGGCCCTGGTGGTACCCTCCCCTTTGGAATTCTCTCCCCACCTCGTAACTTCCCTGTTATCTTTTCAGCAGCAGGCAAATATTTTTGCATTTTCCCCAGGCATCTTAAAAGCAAAGAAATTAGCAGCTCCGAATTGGAGCTGTTTTAAGGTTGCTTCCATTTTATTTTGGTATTCTACAATGTTTAAATTTGGAGTTGTCAATTTAATTGTGAGGAGCAGGAGTATAAATCTATAAATAAGTATGTTAGTATGAAGAACAAAAAGACCTGCTCAAAGGTTTATAAATTAAATATTATTTCCCTCTTGCATGGGAGAGAACAGTGTTTTGCCTAATACCACCCAGTGATTTAATTAGGTTGAAGCTGCAATCTTATAACTGAGAGTAAGCACTGTTGAAGCAAGTTCTTCTAAGCAGGCTTGTATATAATAGTGCTGAAACTGCTTCTTAAAAAATAAAACCCACTTCTTTGCTCTGTAAACTACTAATACACTGAGATGGCATTATTACAGATAAATTCCTGTAAAGAGCCATTAGAAGAAGAAGAAGAAGAGTTTGGATTTGATATCCCGCCTTTCACTCCCCTTCAGGAGTCTCAAAGCGGCTAACATTCTCCTTTCCCTTCCTCCCCCACAACAAACACTCTGTGAGGTGAGTGGGGCTGAGAGACTTCACAGAAGTGTGACTGGCCCAAGGTCACCCAGCAGCTGCATGTGGAGGAGTGGAGACACGAACCCGGTTTCCCAGATTACGTGACTACCGCTCTTAACCACTACACCACACTGGCTCTCTTACTAGTTGTTAGTCAGTGATCAGACCTCTCTGATCATAAATATTTTCATCTTCTAATATTTGAAGCAGTTGTGATGCTTTTACTTGTATAAATGGACATACAATACCATTAAATGATGCCATTTGTAAGGGGCGAATATAAAAAACTGCACAACTGGTTAAAACAAATGCAAACTAATTTGTGCTAATTTAGAAACAGAAGATAAAGTTACACTGCACATCACATCCTGAACGCTGTGTGTGTGTTCCAGATATTTGGAAAATGTCGAGATCCAGTTACAAATTCAAAAGTAGAAAATATGAGACCATGAAATTTGGTCGTTAGAATGCAGAACATTTGTACATTGTAAATACCACAGGACTTCTTAGATTGCATGAACAGAATTGGCAAGCAGCTATTTCTTTAGTTTTATGTTGCTTTTAATCTCTGTTTATTTATTTAATCTTATACCTACCACCATTCTTAAGAACAGAATGGCTAACAACACATACAAATTTATATATATATATATATATATATATATATATATATATATATATATATATTAAAAGCCTATTAAAAATAGTTTATTAAATTAAAATCCAAATTAGTCACTAGCGGGGAGAGAGACTAAAGTTCAACAGTCATGAAACTGTTATAAAACAGCAGTGGTAATTAAAACTTCAGCCTGTAAGAGCCTGCTGGAACAACTAAATATCACAATTGTATGTTTTGTACTGCCGTTGAATGTGCTGCCTGCTGCTAGTACCGATTGGTTTAGTGAGGTCCTTGGATTATCCCCACTGGGGTCAGCCAGAACCCTGGCAGAGCACTGAGAAGACAGTCAAACTTGACTATCTAGAGGAAATAAGAGCTGTAACAAGGTTTCTGTAGATTAACCAGGCCTTTGGCTGATCAACATTCTATGGCCTTTTAATTGTTTTTGTGGGAGCAGGGTTATTGGTTTGTTTTTGTGCTATGTGTTTTGGGTACTCATTTTATAGCTTCATATTGTGAACTGCCCTGTGATCTTCAGATGAAGGAGGTATACAAATGTAATTAACAAATAAAGTACAGTGGTACCTCGGGTTACAGACGCTTCAGGTTACAGACTCCGCTAACCCAGAAATAGTACCTCGGGTTAAGAACTTTGCTTCAGGATGAGAACAGAAATCGCGCGGCAGCAGCGGAAGGCCCCATTAGCTAAAGTGGTGCCTCAGGTTAAGAATAGTTTCAGGTTAAGAACGGACCTCCAGAACGAATTAAGTTCTTGACCCGAGGTACCACTGTAAACAAACAATGCCTCAGGCACAAAAGTCTTCACTGTGTGTTATTCCATGTACCCAGGCCCAGATTCAACTAACCAGGCATGCTAGTGGAAGCCCTCCCACTAGTACAAACTGGCTTCACCCTTCCTCTTGATGTGCAGTGCCTACATCTCCCCCTAATTCACTCTTGAGGTTCAGGAGAACCCCCCCCCTTCCAGAACAGTGCATGGGAGAAGAAGAGACTCTAGCAAGCGGAAATGTTTGTTCTGATGGAATAATCAGCAGAACACAACAGTGAATTACTTCTCATGGTTGCTTTCATGTACTAAGATTACTTTTGAGTCTTTGAGGTCTGCCTAGGGCTTGCCGATAAGTTAGTGTTTGCTGTTTTCTTACGTTCTGAGCTATTTTAAACTGTGTCATTATTTGGAGTTTTTCTCTTTTGTAGAGTTTTGTTTTAGTAAAGTCTATGTAAAGCGGGTTGCGCTGTGAGTTAAACCACAGAGACTAGGACTTGCAGATCAGAAGGTCGGCAGTTTGAATCCCCGCGACGGGGTGAACTCCCGTTGCTTTGTCCCTGTTCCTGCCAACCTAGCAGTTGAAAAGCACGTCAAAGTGCAAGTAGATAAATAGGTACCGCTCCGGTGAGAAGGTAAACGGCATTTCCGTGCGCTGCTCTGGTTTGCCAGAAGCAGCTTTGTCATGCTGGCCACATGACCCAGAAGCTGTCTGCGGACAAACACCAGCTCCCTTGGCCAGTAAAGCGAGATGAGCGCTGCAACCCCAGAGTCAGTGGCATAGCGTGGGGGGTGCAGGGGGGGCCAGCCGCACCAGGCGCAACATCTGGGGGGCGCTCGCACCCGCAGCTCTCTGCCCCTACCTGGCTCACTCACTCACTCTCACTGCCTTGCCCCGGGTGCTGACAACCCACGCTACGCCACTGCCCAGAGTGGTCTGCAACTGGACCTAATGGTCAGGGGTCCCTTTACCTTTAGTGTCTCTGTGCACCAGGGTCAACTCCTGTTTACTTGTACCTGTCCCTGACAGCTCATTGTCCCCGTTTTTGCTTTTGAGGGAGATTCTTGGCAGGGGCAGAAATGCACCTTAACCTTTTGATTATTGCTTGTAAATGAAGAAAAGTGAATGCTTGCAGCTACCATTCTATGCCCAGTCACCTGGGAGTAAACCTCACTGTACATACTGGAAAGTACTCCTGGGTAAACATGTATGGGGGATGTGCTGCAACTTATGCACATTTAAAAGATTTCCTCACGTATGAGTCATCCTTTTCTCTGGGAAATCTTGATGTGTGATACTTTAAGAAAGCACAAATCTGTCTTAGCAGCAGGAATAAATAAAATAAAACCTTACAGCCTGATTTTCTCAGTGTCAGGAATGCCATCACTGAATAGGATCAGATACAATAGCCCTAATTCTTTGGATTTAGATTCGTCGGGGGGGGGGGAGTGCAATGTTTGTATACTATGAAATAATTACTTTCTTAGGCAATGGTTCAGTAGCTTAACCTTCCTTTTGCTTTGTGCTCTAAGGTTTTTCTTCACCTGTGTAGAAATTTCACCACCACACAGCTGTTAATTTCAGCAGAGTGGCGCCCTGAGCTATTTCTGTGGTCAGCTCCATATGACATATGACATTGTATAGTACAATTTTTCTGTTCTGGAGCCTTCTCTATCCTGAAAGTTTACATAAATATCTTTCCCCGACGCTTTAATCTGTAGGCACAAGTATTTAAATATAATCAACTGTGCTTTATAGGAATAGTACTGCACCGACAATGTCAGGAGACTTTTGCATGCCTAAAATCAGCCTAATGTTGGTCTAGTCGGGGGCCAATTTCATGATGGGTTTGTTTGGTTGACTTAACACATGGGATAAATATTACAAAAAAGCATGGTTTCATTGCAAAGTGTATTATTTAGCACATTACACTGTGCCAATTCTGCAAACTGCTAGAGGATGCACCTGCCCCGCACATTGCCTATTGGCCATGATAGTTATGCTCTGCCTTCATCATTGGTGGTAATAATGATTCTGAATACCAGTTGCTGGAAGCCACAGAAGGGGAGAGAGTTCCAGCACTCAATCCTGCTTGCCAGTTTCCCGTAGGCAACAGGTTGGCCCCTGGCCTGATCTGGAGGGCTCTTATGTTCTTAAATGTTCATTTTTCTTGTTTGACTGCCTCTATTGGCATTGCTGCAACCAATAATGGTACCTTGAGAAAATGTGTGGGCATCATGTTGAGATAAGGCTTCTTTGTTTGATGGAAGCATCTAAACACATTTAAACTAATCTGGGCTTTGTGGAGAAGAAGAAAAATCAGGAATCTGAAATTACAGCTCATGCAAATGTTAGAAATGAAAGCACTTGGAACAAATTGCAACAATAGTTGTTTTTAGTAAAACATATTATTGACTTGGGTGAGCATGACGCTAAGCAAGGACTAACTAGCTCAGGATCTGGCCACATGTCAGCACCTCAAACTTTGTGCCTGCAGGAGGCATTTAAGCGTGCAGAAGAGAGTAGAGTGAGATGTGCAGAAACAGAATGAAGCAGGCCATAATTTCGATTGGTAAAGCTTCCGGAAAGTAATTGTTTGGCATGCAGACAAAGATCCAAAGTCAGACAATATGCTTATTTTCTGCAACGTACCAAGCAGCCTACCTGCTTTAGTGAATGCTGGGAGGAGTAGCGTGCAGACAATCTGCAACAGCAACCAATCCAATAAAAACATCGTATCACCGTTACAGTAGGCAAAGATTGTGCAGCTGAAAGCATTCATTCAGAAGGAATGCAACCCTGTTCACAACTGGCATGCTTCCCAATTCCTGGAGCCAGGAGCCACTCACCTACAGGGCCATCACTGATTATTGAGGACCACCATAGAATTGTAGAGTTGGACCACAAAGGTAATGTAATCCAATCTCCTGCAATGCATGAAACTTTTGCCCAATGTGGGGCTCAAACCCAAGACCCTGAGATTAAGAGCCTCATGCTCTATCCACTGAGCTATCTGTCTGTTGTATAAGGCTGGATTTTATCATCCCTATTGGTTTAAAGCCTATGTGTAATAGGCACTTGCACGTGGCAAAGTTATCTGAAAACTCTTTCTCTTGGGCTAAAGTAGGCCTTCCAACCAATGTAAGCAGTGAAGCACTTAAAAGGGGGCTAATTAGCTATTTGCTGTACTTGACAGACAAAAGATGTATGCAAGCACAGGGGAAAGACTGCAAATAGAGATATCCCTGATTATGTTATTGTCCAACATTTTAATTAATTCCTTATGCTATCTGTATAATTTAAATGGCTTCTTTTTTTAAAAAAGGGGGAAAGATTTAATAATAACAGGACCATAGTGTTACTTTAACTAATCACTATCACTGCAGGGTGCTGCAAAAAAATTATGCAGCATTTCTGAGATACGCTCAAACCATCTAAGGAGAATTACGTCTGCTTCTTACTAGCCTTAATTTCTCCTTTGTTTGCAGAGCTGTGCTGAAAAAGATGCGTGACTTGATTCAGCTGATGTATTGCCCCAGAAAGGGCTTCATTTTGGAATCTGCCTTAGGTTAGAGTATTGGGGAGGTCACTTAAAAGCTAGGACAGAAGACACCTCAAGTCTCCACTGCTCTGGCATGAAATCCGTACACACCTGTGGTAGATGACCCTTGCTCCAAAAAGCGTGATCAAAATTAAAGGGTTCAGGAACTCGGACCAGACCAAATTTCCTAAAATTATACATAGACTTTACTAAAACAAAACTCTACAAAAGAGACAAACTCCAAATAATGACACAGATTAAAATAGCTCAGAAGGGAAGAAAACAACAAACACTAACTTATCCTGCTAATTAACATAAACGCTTACACTTAAATCTCAGTAGGCTGAGCAACAGAACAAGATGCTGTCAAAAGCCCAAATAGACGCTGACCTTGGCTGGCTGGTTGCTGAGAGCTCCCACCAATCCTGGTTTTTAGACCATGGGTGTTCACCTCTTCCAGCCAATTACCTTGTGACAATGGCCTTGAAGCCTCAACAGGAGACAACTCATTATTTCTGAGGTTCTAACCCATTCCCATAAAAAGTCTTAAAGGGGCGCTATCATCACAACACCTTTGCCCGAAACTTAAAGTGCCAGATCTCTTTTATCTGATGTCAGAAGATAGGGAACAAAAGGAGAGCTGCATATGCATAGAATCATAGAATTGTAGAGTTGGAAGGGACCGTGAGGGTCATCTAGTACAACCCACTGCTATGCAGCAATATTTTGTCAGTGAATCCTTGAATCCATGACCCTGAGATTAAGAATCTCCTGCTCTACCAACTCTACCAATCCATACCTTGAAGTATGCACTTTAAAAGCCAGGAGGATACACAATGGTGTACCTGTTGCTAAACTGCACCTACTTCAGTAGGGGAACAAAAGTTTGAGTACTCCCCTACAAAAAGTATGCTCTATGCCGTAACATGGTAGGAGTGTTCACATGCTACATTCAGTGAGTACAGTGGTACCTCAGGTTACAAACACCTCGGGTTACAAACACTTCGGGTTACAGACTCCGCTAACCCGGAAGTAATACCTTGGGTTAAGAACTTTACCTCAGGATGAGAACAGAAATCACGCACCACCAGCAGCGGGAGGCCCCATTAGCTAAAGTGGTACCTCAGGTTAAGAACAGTTTCAGGTTAAGAACGGACGTCCGGAACAAATTAAGTTCGTAAGCAGAGGTACCACTGTATATGGTCTGTGCACACAGTTGAACTGTATACGTCAACAGTAATCCACACTGAATATTCAATGAGTGTGCAGTCGATGTGCCTGACAGAGGCCACATTCGCACCATGTATTAAAGCCCTATGATACCACTTTTAAAAGTCGACCACCCATGGTGTATGAGGTGGCAGTCTTGCCATTTTTAATACACTTCTGGAGTTGTGTAACATCTATTACTATCCAGGTACGGGAGAGTACATTGACTGAGACAGATAGGCCCATCATTCTGTCCCACATAGGACAGGTTTCATACACTGTCACCAGTTCAAACTAAGAGCACATATTCAGTGCTTTCCACTGCGTAAAAAAATACATGAATTTACATCTAGAGAAATTAGGCTATCATCTTACGTGAGATTACTTCTAAGTAAACATGCGAAAACTTGGGCTGCAAGGTCATGTTAGGAATGGGCATGCATGCGCAAGCACCTATGTGCATTAAATAGCGAAAAGGTGGTCGTATTAAAGCCACAGACAATTTGTTTGAGAACAGATTGATATCTGATGGGCTGGTGACAGCCTCATCGTCAAGAGACTGCCATTATAGCCTCAGCCTGTGACTTTAAAACTTCACTTGGGGAAAAATTACGGCCAGGCAAGCAGCAGCAGGGCATAGCCTAAGGCACAATCTGCCAATAACAAAGTCCCCAGGAAAACTGATTTGTGGCTTCTGATCGCCTACTCCTAAGAGCCTTCACTATTGACTAATTTTTGGTTCATCTGGATGTAGATCTATCTTGGCTAACAAGAAAGCACTCGAGGTCTTCATTTAGCCATTGAGCTGGCTCTCTTGGGATGTGTGTGCAGCTGTCTTTACCTTCTTCCCAATCGACACATCAAAAGCGGTGGAATATATTTTCATTTTCAGAAATGCAAGCGGCAAGCAAGATAAACTTGCCAAACTAGTCTTGAAAAGGAGTGAATCATTACTGCTCTGTGCCAGATGCAAAAGATAAATCAGTTGCCTGACCATGTAGAATTTGGTTCTATATATAAATCCAGGACGGAGAGAAGGGAATCCATTTATACCCTGGACAGGCGAATCATTTTATTATAACTACTAAGGATTAAATCATTTTGTCCTGAAAAAAAGGAAAAGAAGAAAACAGCAGCTAATAGGATACTCTCACTCAGGTTATACTTATGGGATATGATTCTTTCTTTCCTTTTGAAATGAATATATTTTCTAACACCATTCATTTTCAAGAGATCCAATATATAGGACTGCATTACCATTGATGACCTTATCATTAGGAGAGTCATTGTCCATTGTCCTCAACCCCAGTATCACTTGCGGGGGGGGGGGGGGATTTGGCCTCCATGTGCCCAGAAACAAGTATTATATGAGGCCTCCACACAGGAGCCCACACCTGCAGTATCTTGATTCGCAAAATCTCTACCCCTGAAAAGATCACAGATGTAGGGTGGTTAAATATATTTTTTGGCGGATTGTAAAATGAATGAACACTTACCTACCCCCCCCCCCATCTGATTGGTTTATTCAGAAATGGCTGAATATGTCCACTTCTGTCAGTTTTTTTTTCATTTTTCCAGTCTTAAGTTCCCTTCTCCACATTTCCATATCAGTTTCTGATTTATTTATTTATACATTTATTTTTTTTAAAAAAGTCCTCATGAAAATTCATTTAACATGGAGGGATGAGTTTCTCTTATTATGCCCATTTCTGAAGCAGTTGTGCCTAATGTACACATTTTTGCAAAGCATTTTTGCCCAATACATTTATATATATTATTTTGAACTGGTATATCCAGTTTCAATTGCATTTTGGTATGTGTTCCTTGGCTGGAGAACTGTATTGCAAAATTTGGATATGTGCATATCTTGAAGGGTGGTGTTGGGTCGTGGCTGCATTTCAGCTTCTGTATTGTTTCAGAGGGTGTGAATTGGGTAAGTTCACTCTTAAAGGTGAACTCAAACAAATTTCTACTCTCATCTCTAAATGTATTAACCAGGTGTAAGTCCCAGTTTTCTAACTTCTCAATGTTTGTTTTGTGGTTACAGCTGGTGTGATAAACCAGCAAAGCAATTTTTGTTCCCATGAATCAACCTTAAACTATCTGCCATCTTATTTCATGGAATCAAAGTTCTCACCAGTGTTTCTCAAGAGCAGCATTCCCCAACCTGGTGCCTTCTAGATGTTTTGAACTATAGCTCCCATAATCCCTGTCCTTTGGACATACTGTCTGGGGCTGATGGGAACTGTAGCCCAAGAACAACCCTAGCAGGAGGCTGCTTTAGTCTGCCAGAAATACAAAGGGAAACGTTGTAAGCAATGAAAAATTGTACTTTGCATTGTCACACAAGACAGCAAATCCAGATACTCACTTATTATTTGTTTGTTTCAAATCACTTATATACCACCTTCCACCAGAAAGATTACAAGGCGTTTTGCAAAAGTAAGAGCAATGCAATAAGGCCGTAGAGCTAAAATGAATCAAAACAGACAAAAAATATATCCAGAGGTTCATTGAAAGCTGGTGTTAAAAATGAGGACCTGAGAATGCCTGAGTAAAACAGAGGTATTTTTAATAAGCAGTACAATCCTATGAGTGCCAGATGCACTTTCAATGGGAGATCATTCCACAACACAGAGAAGGCCCTCTTTTGAGTTAGCTTAGAGCTTTAGGAGTACCCATGTGCTATTCTCAAACTTAAGACGAGCCTGCTGGATCAGGCCATTGGCCCATATAGTCCAGCATCCTGTTCTCACAGAAGCCAACCACATGCCTGTGGGAAAGCAGCAAGCAGGATTCAAGCACAGGAGCCTTGTTTTCTTCCAGTGGTTTCCAGCAACTGAGATTCAGAAGCATTAGAGCCATCATGGATGCATACCCAAGCCAGCTTCAGAACTGGGGTTACATAGCTTGGTTTCAGGTGTGGTTAAGAATAAAATGCAAGGAAGGAGCGACCAGCAGGGAGGTCTGGGAAGCCACAGAAGGAAGAGGTGAAATCCATTTAAAGTCAGTCCCAGGACAAAGAGGTTTGGACACGTTTAAAAATAAATAAATCTCACATGATTTTTGATATGGCAACTGGCCACTGGCAACAAGGATTCAGCCAATTCAGATGGCCCCAAAACTAACAGATACAAACATTAACACAAAGCTCTCCAGTCTTCAGTTTTGATTCCTCCAGAAAATATGCTATGAAAATAAAGGTTTAGGAAAGAAAAGAAAAATCACTGGGATTCAGCCCTAGTGATACATCTGCTATGTAATCCCCTCCATTCTTTTGCAACCCTCACAAGACTTTTATTATTATTATTTCTAAACATTTTTTTAAAAAACATTTTTCATACAAAAAATTTCTAACAAACATAACGTAGCATGAATGCAGACAATAAGAAAAATGAATAGACAGCAATGTATTTACATCAGCTACTGCAATTTATAGAGAGTACGTCAAACATGTACAGTGGTGCCTCGCAAGACGAAATTAATCCGTTCTGCGACTCTCTTCGCCTTGCGGTTTTTTCGTCTTGCGAAGCACGGCTATTAGCGGCTTAGCGGCTTAGCGGCTATTAACGGCTGAGCAGCTATTAATGGCTTAGCGGCTATTAACAGCTTAGCGGCTTTAAGAAAAAGGAAACAAACTCGCAAGAACTTGCAAGATGTTTCGTCTTGCGAAGCAAGCCCATAGGGAAATTCGTCTTGTGGAATGATTCAAAAAACAGAAAACTCTTTCGTCTTGCGCGTTTTTCGTCTTGCGAGGCATTCGTCTTGCGAGGCACCACTGTAAAAACTGAATTGAAGAGATATAGAGTGGTAGGTATGCTGGGAACTGCCCTGAGATCTATTGATGAAGGGTGGTATACAAATTTGATAAATAAAAATATATAAACAGTAAGTCCTTTTCAGATTAGACCCACTGAAATTAGGGAAACTTAGTTAGCCACTAACTTAGTTAGTAAATCCTTTTCAGATTAGACTCACTGAAATTAGGGAAACTTAGCTTAGTTAGCCAAATTAGGGAAACTTAGTTAGACTCTAACCTCATAGGGTCTAATTCGAGGAGGGCTAGTTGTGAATACCACCCACAGTTTACAAATTTAAAACTATACAAATTTAAGAATCAGACCGCACCATCGTCACCCTTGCTTTAATGGCAACTGCTAGACATTTTGCATACTCTTCTGTCACCAGCTTGTTGTGGTCTGCAAGGGGAAAAGTCACATAAAAATGAGATGCATGTGCTTCATAAGATAACAATAATGGAATAAGTTCATTTTTATGGACATTTCTGTAAAAAAAAAAGTAAAATAGCAATACATGAACGTATGTTTCAACACTGCCATTTCCACATGGAGAGACTCAATTTTGGAATGGAATTCTCTTCGATGAGTGTTCAAGTGCTGCTGAACACAGTACATTCAGTTGCACACTTGAAAAAACCTTTCTATGTCTGCAAACTGTTAGATCTTGTAGATAAGATGCCATAGTACAAGGAGGACCACGCTGAAAACGGTTATACCAAGCACGTAATTTTCTTGTGCCAGACAGATTGTTCTGTTGCTCAATATCAAATAGGTGTGGCCTCAGTAGACCTCTTGCTTTGTTGAGACAGACTAAATAAAGGAATTAAAGTGCATACATAAAACAAACAAAATCCACCGCACATAGGATAAAATCAGTGCCCCGTGTGTAAATAAAACAAGTTACAGACCAGAGAAAAGCAAACTGAATCTCCCTGGGTTTTCCCTCCTTCATAAAACGAAGGTGACGCCAGTACTTTCGGTGAGATATAAGAACCATGTAAAGTGGCGAGGGCTTTAATATGTATCATAGTCACTGAAATCTGAAAGTGGTACCTCATGTATTGTTTCTGAAAAATGAGCCGCCATGAATAATAGTAACTCAAAACAAAAGCCCATTAATCACAATTGCCCTGTTGCGCTGCGGTAGGGCGCTTACCTCACTCTTCTGTGGTCAAAGGCATGAGAGGTCACTGATTCAACCTTCTCCATGTGTGCGGCATATTGCCACCGTTTCCCAGGCGGCCCGCTCAGTTTGGTTCCCCCTTGAAGAATGTGCCCAAATCACATAAAGAGATTAGGGTACAGCTGATTATAACTTACCATCGAAAGACTTGGGGGATATGAAGAGGTCAGGATGAAGAATCCGATTACAAAGTGGGAATGTTCAAACAGGTACAGCAGTCTCTGGAAACCTGCAGGAGAAACCAGTTAACTCTTGAGTTCTGCGTAATCGCTTCCCTCTTGTTGGTGGACATACTGCTCCACACTAAATTCCATCTCCCTGCAATTCCAGGGATGATTTCATTCCACAACTCATCAGGGATTTCCCAATTATCTTCCACCTTGAAGATGCAGAGGTAAATGATGAGAAAAGAGAAGACATCACCTTGTTTGGGTGAAAGGAGCCCTGTCTTACACTTTGCTAACATTATAGCCAGATTTCACGGTCACGGGAAAACAAAACACCCCCAAATGGAGCAGTTATTAATTCAATAAATCCAGCTGCTCTCGAGTGCCCCTGGGCGAAGGCAAAAGTTAAAAGCAGCTGCTCATTGACGACATATGTGACATGACCAGGGTAAGGTAGCTGCTTTAGCACATCATTCACCACTTTTAAGGCTGACTGCACTCAATTTCTTAGACAATCTACACACCATTTTCAGTTCTGTACCTCTATAATTTATCACAACAATACCTCAAGCATACAGATTGGGGTGGGGTGGTTGGTGGGGGGGGGAAATGAAAGCAATTTACAGTAACAAGATGAAAGAAGCTGGACAAAGAGAGAAGACCTACTATGTAAATCATATCCACAACTTCAAGGAATGTTGACATAATATTCTGGAATTAATTTTTCCAGCATTCCTACGCAGGTCATACAAAGGTAAATTGAGTGTCCCTCTCCCCCACCCTTGACTCCAGACCCTATATCTGGAGTTGTTTATCAATATGTTAAAGAGGAAATTGATTCTGCTTCCCTCTTTTTCTTGCATGGACAATAGAAACCTTATGTACGAACCCTCCTGTTAAAAATAGCAGCAATATTTTCAGGGGTAAACATTGTTAAATAATCTGTGCGGACGGCGTCCACTAAAGTTTAAGGAGCAGCATCCTGGTGCGACACATATTTGGTGCATTATACCTGGAATGAATCAATGCACAGAAGCACAACAAGCCACTGCCAGGAGCCAATCAGATTATCTATAATGATGTGAAATCCCATGCGCCCTCCACATCTGGGCTCATAACTGGCTGTTCAAAAGGCAGCCAAGATCCCACCCAACTGCAACAGGCAAAGGAAGTGGAATTTACAACCTGGCACCTATCCTACTATAAAGTGCTCCCAAATAATAAGATGCTAGGAATTGAAACTGCTTGTAAGAAATCTTTACAGTCCTGAAAGCCCCTCTCCCCAATTTTAACTGTGCAGCGAGTGCTAGAAAGGTAGTACAGTGGTACCTCGGGTTAAGAACTTAATTTGTTCTGGAGGTCTGTTCTTAACCTGAAACTGTTCTTAACCTGAAGCACCACTTCAGCTAGCTAATGGGGCCTCCCGCTGCCGCTGCCCCGCTGCCGTGTGATTTCTGTTGTCATCCTGAAGCAAAGTTCTTAACCCAAGGTAATATTTCTGGGTTAGCGGAGTCTGTAACCTGAAGCATCTGTAACCTGAAGTGTCTGTAACCTGAGATACCACTGTATTACTTAGTTGCACTGCATCCCAACTCGGATGCAATGTTAAAAATCTCTGCTTGACACCTTGGAGGGCCACTGCCCAGCAGAGTAGACATATAGAGCTCAAAGGAAGTTGACCCTATGGGGTTTTTTTTAGTCTTCCCAAACCTCCCACTTTGGTTAGGACACACATTTCCAGGGATGGGTTTTTGATCCTGAAATATTTCCCATGGTGTTCCGGGGTTAAGCTGTGCTGAGATCCAGCTGAAATTAAGCACTGCAGGTCAGTACTGAACAAAGAGCATTCTTTTGGTGGCTCTGGTGGAATAAGTCTGGGAATCAACCTTGGTGCCTCTCACACACACATTATAATTCTATGTGGTGTAACCGTTTTATGTTCCTATCCACAGGAATAGCTACAGAAGAAAAGAAGTGATTTTACAGAGTGCTTCTAGATTATTATGTGTTACTGATATTTACAGTCAATAACTAACACCTGCCTAGCGGGTGCTAACAGTAGAGTTCTCAGACTTTGCTGCCCCATGGTAGGAAAGTGATATTAAAAATGAGAAGTTTAGCTGGGCTTTCCCAATGTAACTTACACTGTTTGGTAGGCCAGAAGGGTCACTTGAAAACTATGCTCTTAATTTGATAAATTGCCATAAAGCACAGTGTGAAATACAATAAAGTATTTTGTCTTTCTCATGCTGACTTTCAATGTGAACTATTAAACTCTTTAACGTATCTATGAAAGAAAGAAAAAATAAAGCCAAAGACTGAACAGGGAGCCCATATATCGAGAAAGAGTTTATCTCTACTTGTGCTTTCTCATTGGTTGGTATAAGGTTTATTAATTTGTTGTTTTTAATGGTGGATCACTCTGTAGTGTTGTGAGAGGTTGGATGTTTCAACTTTTGGATGTTGAAGTTTGATTTTTGTTGTATGTGTCTTGTATGTATTTTTTGCAGTATTGTAAGTCAACATGGGACCTTTGTGGTGTAAGGTGATGTATAAAGGAATAATAACAATAGCAATAATTCACTGTTCATGGCCTATTCAAACAAGCACAATGTTCAGTCCATCACATGACAAAACAACTGTGTGAATTCCCCATTGTTTCCAGGCACAGCCACTGTGGGCTGTGGGACCAAGGCATGGGAAGTTGCAATAAACACAGGTTATTTGGGGATTAAACAAGCTATAATTTTATTGATTCGAGAAGTCTTCAAGTTTTGGTGCAGGTATTGAGTTAGTTTGCCCACTTCAGTATGAACTTATTTTCTGCTTGGATCAAAACCCAGGGTCCACTAGTTCACTATTTGGCAGGGTTAACCAAGGTTAAGGATCACCCCATGTTGTACATCAAATCAGGGTGACCCCTTCCAGATCACCATATTGGGAGTTCATTCCTTTAACGGGATACCCTGATTCCTTGGAGCAGAGGGAGGGGCTCCCCCATACACTTGACTAAGGATCCAACCCAATGTCTTATTCGACATCAAGTTGTGACAGTTGCTATGAGGTAGGTCCAATCTAAATTCCTCCCTGGTCCTGAATATGGCAAAAAGTGTCCTCACTAAAAGAGGGCATGTGTTGCGGTGAGACCTGGAGACTGACCTCCTGTGTTGTGGGTGGGTGAGATTGGATAGCCACAACACCCGATTGGTAGGTCCCTCATTGTAGGGTTCAATCTGGCCAATGGGGCACAGTCCAAATGGATTGAAGGACCTATATATACCCATACACATGACCCAGAGCTTCCTCTTTCAGTTTGTGCATTCGGAACACCCTCCCACCTCTCCCTAGATTTGGGCCATTTTGTGATTGGCCTTGCTATTCCGTTGTGTGTCGTCTGTTGTTGGGATAGGGGCATGGCAGGAATTTCCCCACTTGGCTAATTGGCTGTTGCCATTTGGGTTTCGCCTGCCACGTAGCAAATTGTCACAACTTGTAAGGTTGCGGATGGGCACTGGTTCAGGTGATAGGGATGGGAGAATGGTCTCGCCATCCCTATGTGAAGGGTATTCTGTTAAAGGAATCCAGAGACTCAACTGGTTTGGTCAACTGCCGAAAGGGGGTTGTGCCCATGCCTGAGTCCAGGGGGGCATCTGGGTGGTGAACATAGTCTGTTCCCGGCTTTTTGCCTACCCAGGTGTTCACCCTTGGCTGACCTATGCTGGTGCGCTGGGTCAGCGCTGCCTGCAAGGGTGCAGGGAGCTAGTCGAACCAGAGCGTATGCAACCACTCACTTTCTCATAATGCTTAGGGTAGGTGGGGAATCAACTGAGACTGGGTCCTAGGTGCACCTGGCTTTTATAGCCAGGGAGTGGACTAGAGGCAAGAAGTGTTCCCTCTGGTCTGCTCCCCCTAACCACATCCCCTAGCTTACCTGCGGCAAGCCCCAGCAGCCAGTGCAGTTGGTGGAGGAGGAAGTGATATCCTTCCCCAATCACGCCGAAGCCAGAAGACTGCCTGGCATTGCAGCAGCTGCACCTGACTGCAACTGCCATTTCCAGCTGTCAGAGCTTAATATATACTGAGTACACTGCATAACAATGGGACACTTACCCATCTTACCCAGCCTGTGGTAGGTTGGCTGAAAATCAGCAACAGATGACTGTAAACTATAGGCAGTCTCCAACTTAACATTTATGCAGTGGAATTTTCCCTCTGCCCTCCCCATACCTGCACCCCACTTCTTCCCAAATCTGCTCTGTGGGGTTGGGAAAATGCCTAGAACAGATCTAGGTGAGATGCAGGTGGAGGAAAGGGAAGGAAGTTCAATCGTGCAAGTGGAAATCCTTGCATTGATCTATGCAATGATGGTTGTAAAAAGTCATGTTCATTGCCATTTCTGAGAAACTGACTCATAAAATACATGCCGCCGAAGTTGATGCAGACTCCACCAATTTTACATTTGTTTGGGGACCGTTTGTGATTTGTATAACTCAACAATTTTACAGATTTTACTAAATAAGAGTTTAATTGGCAGCATTCATGATTATTTCATATGTCTGGTATCAATATGAACCTTGTGTTCCACTATGGATATATTTTACACTACCCATTCTTTTTTAAAAGCTTTCCATGATTGTTATGGTTATTATTTTATCAGCATGTGTTTGTGACTGTTTTTATTATTGCTTTTAGCTTGATGTTTGTTTTGTTTTTGTTTATTGAAATTTAAAAAGAAAGAAATCATTGCATTGATGGGATATGTTAGTTGGCCAAGGAGATGAGTATATAACCTTTAGAAGACATCTGAAGGCAGCCTTGTATAGGGAAGCTTTTTAATGCTTAATGTTTTATTATGTTTTTATACATGCTGGAAGCTGCCCAGAGTAGCTGGGGCAACACAGTCAGATGGGAAGAGTACAAATAATAAAATTATTATTATTATTATTATTATTATTATTATTATTATTAGTCATGTGAACAGGCCTTAATGTTGAACAAGTCGTCCATCCACCCCCCCCAAAAAAAAATCTCATTTGTTTGGTCACATTGATTATTCTTTCCTTCTAAGTGGCTGCATTGAGAATGGAAGTGCTGGTATAAAGGCACATGACGCAGCCACTTTGCTGAATCCAAGTGAGTCTGGATCTGATCATTGCTTAGATGTGACGCTACCTGGACATACTGTGTCCCACTTTGATTTTATCATGGAAAAATGTGGGATATATGTGCAACATGTGATTTTATTTTATTTTTTACATTAGCAGAATGTAAAATCCATTTTGGAGTCGTATTGTGCTAAAAGACTTTTGACTGGGATAAATCTAAATGGACTTTGAAAAATGTCAATACATATAACCCAGCATATTGAAGATTCCGTAGGGCTGATTTCATTTTTCACATGTTTAGGCTGGTTACCATTTTTTCTGCATATCAAAGAACTATTAAAATAGTAATAGTAATAGAATCTGAGCATGGTAACATATATGTCAAGGGAAACACTAGCTAGGCAGGAGCCAAAGAGACCACAAAATTGAGTGTGATATGTCACATTCATTTGTGACTATAGGGACTTTTCTGTCATCACTTCTCTAATGTGACAACCCCATAAATATTTTCTGTCTCCAACTGAAGTTTTGATTCCCCATTAGACAAAGACAAAAAAAAAACCCCTGCTTCGTTCCAAGGGGGTGCATGTGTTTTATACATTAGCAAAGTGAATGTAAAAAGAGAGAGGGAGAAAAAGGGGGACTATAAAGAATGAGATGGTGTGGCACAAACAGAGTGATGCTTTGACAAAACCAGTACATTCATCTGATTCAAGTTGCTGTCGAAAATTGGCAATATTAGTTATTCTAGCTAAAAACTGCTTAAGGTAATATTTCACTCATGTTCTGCTCCATACTGGCCAGCACCTCCCATTATTTATTCAAATCTACTTTTCTTAAGTAAGCCAGCTCATGGTGATAGACTTTTCCTTTAGAAAGAAGCTAGGGCTGTGACATCTCTGGGCTGCAAAAGTAAAACGCAGTGCTTTGGGGAATGAACTAGTTTCGTTTAATGTTCACTGAATAAGTCCAAAAAGCTCTGGACTACACCCCAAAGTAGTTCCCATAATTGCTGGGGGAAGTGAATATGAATTAAGTTCATTTTGGGGTTCATCTTCAGGATAATTCTTACTTTTTATTTTTTAGACTCTTTGGGACTTTCAGTTTAAAGATCATAATCGTTGGGGAGAATTAAAATAAACTATTCACATTCACTTGCTCGTTTGGTTTTATATAAAATATAAAATATTTTGTATTTTAGCACCCCAGCTTGTAACATTCTGTATGTTGACCAAAAAATGCCAATGATCATTTGGAAGAACTTGAATTGATCTGTGAACTGAACATGACCTGAACTAGTTCACTTTGTAAGGGATGGGTGTGAACTGGAATGAGTTCCTTTTGGTGCATGTTGAAATTAGTTCCTTTTTAAAAATGAACTTTCCAAACTCTGATAAAGCTAAGGAACTCATCATACCCCTTTGGTTTGCTACATCTCCTTCCTATCTTTTCAAAGCATCTTTCCCGTGCCTAAGCAATGCGCTTCCACAGAAGGTGGTGATGGGAACCAACTGGGATGGCTTTAAGGGAGCATTGGACAAATTCATGGAGGAGAGGGCTATTGAAGGCCACTAACCATGATGGCTAAGCTCCGCCCCCACAGTTGGAGGCAGCAATGCTTCTGAATGCCAGTTTCTGGAAACCACTGGAGGGGAGAGTGCTCAAATCCTGCTTGCTGGTTTTCCGTAGGCATCTGGTTGACTACTGTGAGAACAGGATGCTAGACTAGATGGACCCTTAGCCTGATCCAGGAGGCTATTCCTATGTTCCTAAACTTTCTCTGAGATTTCAAGGAAATAGCTCCAAATTGATTCAATGCAAGAGTACACCTGACTCATTTTGTACTTTATTCTTATATATTTAAACGCAATCCAGGAGGTTGAACAGAGCTATTGCTCCTTGCCTCATACCCACTGGTCCTCCATTCATAATTCTGGCCAACAGCAGATGCTTTTCTTTGAAGGGAAAAAAAAAACCTGTTAGCCATGTACCATGCTGGCTAGGGCTGATGAGTATTGCAGGAGAGGGGAACAGACCAGGTGAGGGAAGCCTCCCTTAGATTATCACTACTAGGTACATTAGGCTTGAATAAGTGGCCCTTTCCTCCTTTCTCCACAGTAATGCTACAATTTTTTCAAGAAATGTGAAAGGTAATTATATCTAACTCATTTTCCTAATGCTCATTTGGCAATTATTTTAGAAAAGTACTCCTTTTAAAAAAGAAGTAGAGGAAAATTAAGTGTGGTGCAAAGAATTCCATTCAGACCAGTCCTGTCTGAAACAAAAAAGTAAACATCTGAGACACCTGATAGACTATGGCTATGACTAATCTGTGCTAATCTGTACAGTTTTCCATGGTTGCCTTGGACATTTTCTTCTTTCGTAGTGGCCTGTGGGTATTAAATGATCATTTTGTCCAGCTAGCAATAGGATTTCTCACAGCAAGTTTTGTTTTCCTTCATTCTGTTTCCAAACCCCTCGAACATTAAGGTAGCATGTTTGGCAAGGGCCTAGAGGAGCTGGAAACTGACAGAAGATTCCATTCCCTTGACTGAGCCACCTCCTGGGTCCCACATGCTGGGTTTGCTACCAGAAGCAATATCATCACAGATATTAAATGACTAATAAATGGCTTTTTGTAGCTAACACTGTAGTTAGTAACTCACACTAAGTGTTTGTAAATGGTTTTGCGTCAACATGAGAAATATAATGGACAATGCAAACAAAGCCAATGCAGATAACGGGTTAATGATCTATTTCAGTAATACATAGCATGTATGTTTCACTCAAGGGGGTTCCCAATCATTCATATCTCAGGAAACCTTACAACTCTCTCTTATGATAGCCCAGTATTATTATGCCCGTATAGCAGGTGGGATGAGGTGATGGAGCGAGGGACTGCAAGAAATGGAGTTTGATGTGGTGGTGAGATCTGAAGCTGGAGTTCACTGGTTGACAGCTTGGTCTCTTTGCCTCCACAGCAGAGGTTGCCAAAGTGGTGCCCTCCAATTATTGTTGGATGCCAATTCTCACCAGTCTCAAACAACATGGCTAACAACATGCCTAATGAATTGCTCAACGAATTATCAAGAAATAATTCCGTTTTTATCACATCTGTTATACACAAAATTCCAGATGGGTCTGAACCTCATTGCTTAAAATCCCTGATAGAGAATAAGGATCCAGAGATCATGCTAGGGGTGGCCAAATTTTGCTCGGCTGCCATAAAACTCAAGGAACAAGCTGTGCTCAAGCTCAAGGAACGAAGCTCAAGGAACAAGCTCAAGGAACAAAGACTAAGGCCTCAGATGCAAACTCTAGATAATATTTTAGAGACTAAGACCTAAACCACATTTATAATGGCTGTCACATTCGTATTGTTTATTGTTATATTGATTGTTAATTCAAACTTAATTCTATTGTGTTTTAAGTTCACTTAGTATTGTATGTGAATCCGGTCTGAGACCATAATAAATTTCATTCATTCATTCATTCATTCATTCATTCATTCAGAAGAGCACCTTTTCCTGAAGTAAAATTTCAGTCTTCAAGTTACTTTATATATATATATATATATATATATATATATATATATATATATATAGTTTTCAAGATTCTGTGTAATGCTACAAATTATTTTATTTATGCCTATGTCTATGGGAATCAGCATTGAGTGTCATTTTCCCTACAAAACACACTCTAATTGTTATCAAGCAAAGCCTTTCTATCTAACTATCCCTGTCCATTTTTCCATACGACCAACATTAAGGCATGTTAATTCAAAACACAGATCCTACTGTGCAGGATAATGTTACCAAGTGCTGCCTATGAGGCCAGTAGGCTGGCTGTGTTTTAGCTGTGTGACAGTCTGCCGCCGTGCAGAAGTGCTTACAGCTGCAGTGACATGGTACTAAGCATGTTTTAAGATGAGTCCCAGTTGAGCAGCATCTTATCCAACCAGAAACAATCCCACAATCCAGCTCTTTTTAACTGATCATCCTTGTATCATAACAGATTAAGGTTGCAGATACTTTGGATTACGGTTAATCTAACCTTTATCCATTCACATCTTCACCTGAAACTTACAAGGACCAAGAGTCAATTGCCAGGGCATAATTCACAATGACACTGATCTTTCCTTCCTCACTCTAATTATCTGGATTAAGAATAACACTTTTGAGTAATTATTTTCACATTGGATAAACATTAAGCTTTCCTGGATTTATCTGAGCTTTTTCTTAACATGAAATAGATCCAAGCAGGCTTATAAGAGCATAACTGACAGCAGTGACAGCTTAATCAAGGAAAGCCTAAACAACTAAAACAATAGGAAATGTTTGTTTCACATTGTTAGGGGGAGGGCAAGATGGGAAGAGGAAAAAAATCAGGAACTTGAAATCTGATAAACCCAAAAGGCAAGAGGAAGAGACCAGGGAGACCAATTCAGTTAACTCTGATGTAGTGTTAATAAAGATGCAAAATCATTCCATGTGTAATGGAGAGGCTGATGCTCAGGAGCAAATGGGAGATTACATTGTTTGCAATCACTCTAAACCGAGCCAAGTGTCTTAATTTGCAGAGTTTGCCTCAGTTTCAGGTGGTAGCACAATCTGTATTAGAAATTGCCTGCTAAATTTATAATTAACATAGAGCCCTGGCCTTATGATTTGAGATACCTCTCCCCTCCCCCTGCCCCAAAGTAGCCGAATTGTCCATCAGAGGCTTTCATAGACTGCCCAATATTGCTATCGCAAACCAGCCAGAAAAATCTTCCAAGCTTGTCTTTGAAACTAGCCAAGATCATATACAATTACACACTAAAATCACATCACAGAACCCAATTACACTTTGGCTTTGCAGATCCACAGATAACCTCTTAAAGAGCAAACTCCCTTACTGTGTCGACCCTTGACCCTAAGCTCTTTTTCCAATCTTCAGCAACACTGTGTGTTTCTCTTCCAAAGCAAATGGCCAAGTCTTGGAACAGGCATGGAGGGAATATGATTTGGAAGGGCAGGCAAATGTTCCAGCTCGCATAATATTTTTTTAGGTTTAAAGAGAACATATTGTTAATATCTTATGGTTGATTTTCTTTTTAATGGCCCCCATACACTACTCTTTTAATTTAATCCCAAGATTATTTATGAAATAATTTTTAGTAAGTAGTTTTCCATTCAGGAATCATTTTGATAATTTATAACCAATAATTTTATTTGGCTTTTAAAAAACCCACCCTGCTATTATAGGGAAAGAGGCCCCGTGACTCAACTAAATACTTTAACAGGTGTTGAAGAACAGGGTACTAAAATGCATCACGTCCATATTCTCCAATGATGTCACTTTCTGAAACCTTCAAGACAGTATATTTGTAAGACAGAGAAAGTGCAGATCCACCACATACATTTAAAGTTCATTCAGTAAAGATTTAAAGCACGCGGTTTTCCCTAAAGCACCCTGGGAATGGTTTTCATCTCACAGAGCAACAATTGCTAGCACCCTTAACAAACTACATTTCCCAGGATCCTTTAGGGGAAGCCACATGCTTTAAATATATGGTATAGATTTGCCCAAAGAGCCATCACTTTACAAGAACAGATACACACTTTTTATTTATGTTGCAGCATGAAAAATTCATTAAAAACACGAAAAAGTCATGAAACACAAAATTAATTGTTTGCATGACAAAAATCATCCTTTGGGAAGGTTGGTGGGGCAGCTCTCACACAAATAATATGAAAGGCAGTTCATACAAATGTTCCTTTCGGTAATTTGTCGGCATATAATATAGTAAATAAGGGGGCAGAGAACTATCGTAGAGTTAATGGTAGCAGTCAATGCCAGAGCAGGGAGAATTTTGAATCCTTGAGCCCATTGTGAGCTAAACACCATACCCAAAGTTTGGCATGACTCATAATGGAGTCGGCACTTGGGCCAGTCTGCTTCCCTTGCTTTTCCCATTCTAAGCTAACTGGCAGTGGTTTCATTGGTGGTGGGGAAGGCCTCATGCTCTAGAATGCTACCACATCAGGACCCTTCAGAAATGCACAGCAGGACCCTTCAAACATGTCCTCCCGTGTGCCATGAAACAAAGCCCTTTCCATTATGAGCAGGAGTGGTTTGTGGCAAGGAAGGAGTGGATATAGAGGTGTCCTCAGGGTCAGGAAAGGGGTGGAGCAGGGCAAGGTCAGGTGAGCTCAGTGGCGTAGCGTGGGTTGTCAGCACCCGGGGCAAGGCAAGTAATTTGTGCCCCCTAACCCGTGGATTTGCGCCCCCTAACCCTAACCCCAGATGTTGCGCCCGGTGCGGCCGGCCCCCCTGCACCCCCCACGCTACGCCACTGGGTGAGCTCTGGGATAGCCAACCCATAGCTAGCCACACCTGTTCCTCAGTTGCCAGGAGAAAATGTGACTGCCTCTGCTGCTTATTAAGAGCCACTAGTGATTGACACACACACACACACACACACACAACCACATTACAACCACCAGATAAATCTGTACCAGTTCATCACCATGCAAAGCAATTCACCACCCAGAAAATGTCACAACTAAGGCTATACGAAACGTTTTTCACTGTTAATGTTCGGCTCGAAATGTGGTGGATGGAGGGTGCTGGTAGAATGGGGCCTCTGAAGGCCAGAGGCCATTTGATAAAAGAGATCTTGTCCAAAGGTTTGTGACATTTGTAGTGGCAGCCTCCCCAAATATTCGGGGTGTAGCAACTGCCCATTGAATGAGGTCATTTGGTGGTCAGCTTCCCTCATTATTGCCCACTTGAACATTAGGCTCAGGTGAATTTGGATGTCATAGCCAGGGCTTTCCAGTGAAGAACTGGATTCAAATTGCAGCTTATGCATGCATTCACTGTGGATGTTCACATAAGTTTCTGCCTAAGAATGGGGAAGTAATTTGATCCAGTCTGCATGTAAAGGTGAATCAACATAATTCACATTACATGAAACAATATATGAACTGAAACACAACCATCCTTTGAAATTTACACTTCTCTGAATTTTTTAATGCAGTTCCCCAACCTAATAAGAAACAAAACAAAATGCATATGCTTGGGGAAAGTGTGGATAAATGCATCTATTAGTGAAAATATACCAAAATGCATTGTATTAGGGGGTTGCTTGTAAAAATGTGCATAATAGCCAAAATGCATACCAAAATGTATGTGTTAGGGGAGATATACAAAAACGCTGACAAATTTTCACGAGCACTTTAAAAAATGCAAACTGATGTAGACTGAACATAAAATTGCAAAAAAATTAATAAATTAAAAATTGGAAACTGAGGCGAAACGAATCTGATGGTCTCACCCCATCCTATTTCTGTCTCTCAGTATTGGTTGCCAATCTGCTAAATGGGAACAACAGCATGGCACTTCACAGCATCACAGTGAGGATGAATAGGGCAGGGAGCTGTTGTTACCTGTCCCTAATGACAGGGTGAGCTACACTTAAAGAAAATAATAAATGCAGCAGAGTAATTGAGATTCCTATGGGCTTTAGTGAAATAAAATGAGCTTCAAAGCAAAAGCCCAATAAATCAAAAGCCAAGGGATATGCAAGCAGCAGCTGAAAAGCTGACTTAATATCTCTTTGGCAGGGGAGTCCCTTTTACACAAGATTGCACCATCTCCAGAGCAGCTTCAAAGAAGAAATAGTGCACTGAGCACAGGAAGGATCTGTTGCCGGCATTTGCCACGGGCCACAAGGATATGATAAGCGATGAATGAAATGATATTCCCCAGTGTCTTCTTTGGAATGATGCCTAAGGGGGAGAATTTCTACCACTGACGAGGAAAGGGGATGCCAAAAGCAGGGGAGTGTAAAGTTTCTGCAATTCTGCACTGGGAAACACCAACTACTGAACCAAGGAAAGCCAAATTCTGCAACCAGAATTTTGTAAATTAAGCAGTGATTCTGCTGTTAACTTTGCATCAAATATTCTGCCCTCCTTACTCAAGATGCTTTAATATATATATATCCCTGTAGGTGAATAATGGAGTTTCTCAAAGCAAATAATTATATATTTTTAATAATTAAGAATTTTCAGAATGGTTTTTATATGTGTGTAGATTCCACAACAGACAACAAATTTTCAGATGTTTTCTCATGTCTAGAAGAGCTAGAAACTCCTATTGGAAAATGAAAGCTGAGCTTCACAGGATATCATGTATCAGTACAGTCATACCTTGGCTCCCAAATGCCCTGGAACTCGGTTTTGGCTCCTGAACTCTGCAAACTCAGAAGCGATTGTTCCTGTTTGCAAACGTTCTTTTGGAACCTGAACATCTGATGGGACTTCTACAGCTTCTGATTGGCTGCAGGAGCTCCCTGCAGCCAACAGAAGCCACAATTTGGTTTGCGAACATTTTGGAAGTTGAATGGACTTCCGGAATGGATTCTGTTCGACTTCCAAGGTACGACTGTATTTTGTGTTGGTGCAGTAGTCCCCTGGAGCAATGGAATATGCATAGTTCCAAATGGCATGTCAGCTAGATGCCTTTCCATCCCACTTTATGCCAAAGTCATTGCCGACTTCAATTTATGCAGATTTGAGAACTGCTACAATGTTTTTTAAAAAGCCTCACAATGATGGCAGTGTAGCCCAATACATCAAGCTGCATGCAGCTTTGGTACCTGTTTCCTGTTCCTTAAACTGCAGCCATGAAAGACTGCAGTTGGGTCATAAAAATGCTAACTCTTTGGGCAGTATTCCTAGTTCGCACTCCTGGTGCTGCATCTCAGAAAGGAAAAATAACCATCACTGGCTCTCAAAACTACCACAATTGGAGGAATGCACTGAAAATGGACCACCAAGCAGACTCCCTTCCATCCTCATATTTGACACCCATTGTGGCATGGACTCTTGCTGTGAAAAGGTATTTGTCTTAATTCTCTACAATATTTTTTAAAGAAAACATGAACATATTATACCCAAATAAGCTATGCAACGTGCATATTAATTCACAGGAACAGCTTTTACTCCAATGGTCTGGCCATAAAACTGTAATGAAATGCTGTCATGTGGAGGTTAGCCCTCCTCCTTCCCAACGTATGCTTAGCATCAGATGCAAGTAGGCACTGGAAAGTGTTGGATAATACATTTAACAGATGGGCTGGATATAAAGGGGGGAAATTCTTAAAACCAAAATTTATTTAATATGACAAACAAAATTAGGCATATTTAGATTGTATTTTAATTAAAGAGACAAGGCATTCTCTAGGCTTGTCCCTGCAGTGAACACTCATTTGAACTTGTCTGTTTTCTGTTCAAGGTATATTACAGGGGAAAGAATAATGGAATGGCTTGGCCTTTACATATGCTTTGCTTTTAGAACAGCTTTTCCCAAACATTGCTTACCCTGGGCTCTTACATTTTATCCTACCACTGGTTTATTATATCAACATGACCTAGCCTCTCTCAAACTCTACCTCAGGAAGTAGTAAAACCATGATCTTGTTTCAGTTATTAGGAATTCCAAATTGAAAATTAATCTTCCCCCTGGACTTTTAAGAAGTTCCTGCTATCATGAAAATAAATTTTGAAATCAACCTTTTTCATGTCCACCTGCCATCTTTATAGAAGTCAAAACCATATGTGCTTCCTCTTTGAAGTTCTGCTTTGTCCGAGAATGACTGCCCTCACATTACAATCTTTTTCCATTAGCACCAACCTTTTCCTTCACTGTCTGATACAACCAAAAAAAAAAAGAAAAGAAAATGAGACAACAGCAACCTGACAAATGCTTGTAGAAATGTGTGATCTGTAACAAATGATTCCAGTCTCCAAATCGTGTCTGTAAGTTGCAAAGTAGAACACACACGCACACACCCACACACACCCCATGTGAAATGGCCCAATGTATGTTCAACATCCTGAGCAATTTCTGGTTTGCATTATCAAAACAATTCTTTACTGGGCTGAAATTACTCATGCTACAGAAGAGCCATTGTTTATTTTTTTTCAAATGGATGTCACAGCCTTCAAATTAATAATTATGATTAATGTGTTCAGATTCACTCATTTCACAGGGCAGACAAGTTAGGCTTCATGTATAACATGGAGAATGCAAGTGCTATTGGGTTTAGAAAGCCACATTCTAATTCATGTCGAATGAAGTCATCATTGTTAAAAGGTGCGTGCTAAATCATCCCACAGCTCTCCAAAGTGAAAGTTATAGTTTAAAACATATAAGCACATCTTGAAAAGAAAGAAAATGGGGGGAAATAAGTCGTTGTGGCATTAGGAAAGTAGAGCAATAAGATGACCAATAAGTTTTAGTCTCTGCAAAGATTTAACTCAATTGCGATTTGTCCAACTTCCTGTAATAAAAGTTACAGTTTACAGCTCATTTGAATTTTAAATGGATAAAATGGATGGGAAGAAACACCATGACAAAGTCACAAATTAAATATCACACAGAACATAAAAACATAATGCTTTCCTTGTGCCTTTACACTTAGTATAACCACATAAACAGGGTGGTCCACTGATCTGCGTGGGTTCCCGTGATAGAAGAAAATGGAAGGAAGAAGCACAATGCAACTCTGGAAGTTTTAATAGAAGTACTTGCACCTAGGCATTACTCAGGATGGACCTGATGAGATTGTATCTGCAGGAGGCCCTCTCCTACAGAGCTCAGTGATCACTTGGGTATATAATGTTACCTGGTCCCAATCTGTATAGGGTTTTGTAAATCACTCCCAGAACTTTGAGCTTATGTTCTTGCTCTGTTCTGTTATTTGAACATTGACAAATTTAAGCCACCTCCTTTCAAACATCTTGTAGTTTGGGTCAAGTAGACCAATCTTTGTCCAGCTTACACAGCTCCATTTTCTGCATAGACTGATCCAGATGTAAACAATAGGCTTCCAACTCCCAACCCACAGAGACAGTCACCTCAAAAGCTCTCTTAGTGAAAAGGTATGACAAAACATACATTACAAATGGCTGTTTTAATGTTATATACCTATATTTTCTCCATTTTCCATCATTAGTATTTAGCAGTGACATTGCTCATCTAGCATTTTCTTTCTTTTAACACTGAGGTGGTTTTTAGGAAGAGTTTCTATCTCTCTGCAGGCTTTAAGTCTCAAGGAATTACAGTTGTGTAAAGCAATAGGGGATTCCATGCTCACTGATTCCATGCTACCCCTGTTGACCTCAGACTTAGATCAGGTGGTGCATTTCAGAATGTCCTCCAACATATAAGCACAGTGGTAGGAAGTGCGCTGTTGGGGGAAAGGGGGCGCAATTATGAGAGGCACACTACCTAAAGAGGCCTTCTTACTGTAGACATGGCATAAATCACATATTTGAAACTGTTGGTGCTGCTTTTTACTAGCGATTCAAGAGGGGATTTGATTCAGTTTGCATTTAAGCCCTGTTCTGTGCCCAATAAGCATGGGGCACCTTTGCCCAGTGGCGCTATGGCCCATAGTTTGCAGCAAAATACTGAGCAAGGTTTTTGCCCAGTATCTTCTCTGTGTGATGGGCCATTGGGAAAAAGCTGTCCCATGAGCCCTTGCTGATGAGGGGAGGGGAAAGCCTATATAAGGCTGCTTCCCCTGGAGCTCACAGCCATTTTGCTTTGAGAGTTTCCCGGCTGCCCACCCTCGGGTTAGAGCCTTCACTGAACAATTTTGGGTCGTTAGTTGACAGGGCCAGAAAGGATTTTTCCTGCTCACAACCAGACTGGCATTTGATTGGGGGTTTTTCGCCTCTCCCTCAGCGAAATTATGGCTTTGTTAGGTGGGAAAACACTGTTTGTATTAGGGTGGAAATGGCATTGGTCAGGATCATTATAGTATAGGGTGGGCATAAGGGGCCTGAGGGGAGGATTGACCACAGCAAACCCAAGCATGGGTTCGGTATCTGCCTGGTTGGAATCTGTACCCTGGTCCCCAAGTGAGACCTTCTTTGCTTGGCTTGCACCATGGTAAGGTCAACGCTGGCCAACTCCTGTCATACAGGTTTGAAGTAATCCAAACCCAGTGGATCCATTCTATCAACATGGGGCTTGTAGAATGATGAACTGATCCTGGGACCCAATGCCATGCCTACCCTTGCCCTGCCTGCTGCTGTCAATAAAGTTTTGGCCTGATTTCATCCATCACCGTTGTACAGTCTGGTTATTTTGCTGCTCTCATGGGTCACATAATGCGCCTACCTGGGCAAAAGTGAACGGATGCTTCTGAATCAATATGCAAATTGGAAATAAAGTCATTCTTCAAAATTTTCCCATCTCCAAACTGGGCAGCGGAGTTCTCCAGCCAAGTAATGTGTACAAAAATGCATAAATATTAAGGTAATGTGTGCATGAAAATCATATATTGGGGAAAATACAATGCAAAAAATAATTCTATTAGGGAAAACTACTTTGCAAAAAATGTGTTTATTAGGCAAAATTGTACACAAAATTATGTGTCTTAGAAAAATTTGCCCTAAATTGCTGCTGTTGTTTTTTTTAAAAAAGAAAAGAAATACTGGTTGTTCTTGTTTTGTTATGTTTTTAAAATCGCAAACTGATGTGGAAATGTGGGAAACTGAACATAAGAACAGAAAAATTAGAATACTGACTGATTTGCCCATCCCTACTTAACAGACAGACACCAGCACTTTCAATGACCTGTGAATGAAATGTAGAAACAGCTTCCTTAGAGAGATGAATGTGATGCTAAAGAGCTGGCAGGGGCTGAACATACAACATTCACTGAATTCTAGGGAAGCAGCCATGACATCCAACATCTCACCCTGCACCAGGAAATGTCATTTCCTGTATCACTGCAAAAGGGTGTGAGGTCAGCACTGATAAAGATGGCTAATGAGTGTGCTTATCCTTTTACTGTAGCACCTTGAGCATTCTGAAGGCAGCCAAATGAAGCAGTAAGTGCGCTTGACCTTACTTGGGTTTATATAGGTCCTGACAAGATCGCTGCCCAAGGTGCTATGACTGTTCAAACATCTTTAACAGAGCATTAACTCATCACTATGACAATATAAAGCTTCTACTTGTGTGACACTTACCTCTTATGACGTATGGGCATTTTTAGAGCTTTCTTTCATGGTTTAAACTCGTCACTTTTTCAGAAGGGGGAAAATGTAAACAGACATGATGTTGAAGAAAAGTCTTTGGCATTTCCTTTCCGATATTCAAGTCTGCGGCCACACCTAAATATGCCAAGCGCAAACCAGCCCCAACAAAGTACCTGAGCAAATGCTCGGGGAAGACTATCAACAAAGGCATTGTCTTTAAGAAAGTATTCAAGAAGAAGAAATGACATCTGATACAAGGTAAGCCCAACAAAGGATTTTGAAGATTATACTTGCCTTCTGTTATAATCCTCTAACTTCTTGTTGCTACTTTTTAATCCACTATCGTGTCTAGACTGTTTCTTCTTTACCTCCAACAATGCTCTGGGAGAAGTAAAAACTGATTTTCACTTGTGGCTGTTCCTCTTTAGGAAACGTCAATAGCCAGTTAGTAAAAATGGAGTACACAATTGAAGAGCTTGGGCTGTTTGAATGTCTAGGTCCTTCCTAATTTGTCCTGTCTTCACAGCAGAATATCTATTTACTTATGAAAACCATGACTATTTCAGGATGTGGCTGAAGACATGTGAGGCCAAGACTTTGCAGGTCTGAATCTGACCAGTACCTAGATGGGGTGTGCCTAGGAACCTTTGGTACACCACCTTGTGTTTCATAAGGGAAGAAAGGAGGTGGTATAAATGTAATGTAATGAAATAAAATCACCTTGTGCAACCTGAGCCATTCTTGCCAAAGGAATTGTGTGTTTTGAAATCATCACTCAAGTACAGAGTACAGGCAGTAGGGCATGAGACTCTTAAACTCAGGGACGTGGGTTCAAGCCGCACATGGGGCAAAAGATTCCTGCATGGCAAGGGATTGGACTACAGGGCCCTTGTGATCCCTTTCCAACTACAATTCTGTGTATGAGATGCTAGACCAGTTAGAACCCAATTAACGCTTAAGCCCATTAATAACAGCTAACACAGGAAGCCCTACCACCATCTCACCTGGGTTACTTGTTTACAACATGAAGATCATATCAGTCCAATTTACTTTGTAGCTGAAAAGTCAGGAACTACAGTATACCATTTATTCACCCTATTTGTTCTCCTTGTTTTATATGAACATGTGAAACTGCTTATACCAGGGGTCAGCAACCTTTTTCAGCAGTCGGCCGGTCCACCGTCCCTCAGACCATGTGGTGGGCTGGACTATTTTTTTTGCAGGGGGAATGAACAAATTCCTATGCCCCACAAATAACTCAGAGATGCATTTTAAATAAAAGGACACATTCTACTCATGTAAAAACACACTGATTCTCAGACCGTCTGCGGGCTGGATTGAGAAGGCGACTGGGCCGCATCCAGCCCCCGGGCGTTAGGTTGCCTACCCCTGGCTTATACTGAGTGAAGCCATTAATTTATCTGGCAACTTGGGGTGCATCCAGTGCTTTTATCTGGTGGGACACAGGGGTACACATACCCCTAAACATTTTGTGAATCTAAGTTTGGCCTAATTGAGGGGCAGTATTTCAATATAAGAGTACCCCTAAACATTTTTTTAAGAAAAAAAAAGCAGTGGGTGTATCTAATGCTGTGCAAGGGACATTCCACTTATGCAACAGAACTTCCCTTTCCATGCCTCTCCCCGTGTGACCCACCCCCAAATATGCTCTGGAGCAAATGCTGAGAATGCATAGGGGGCTGCAGGAAGTGGGGGGATGGGTAAGTTATGTTGCGCAAGCAGAAATATGCTGCATAAGCAGAACAGCGGCACCGGCTACAACATTAGTTGTGAGGATAGTTGGTTTGTTGGGCATGTTTTCGGTATTTTTGGTACTTTTGTTGCTTTGTTGTTTGCTGCTTTTGGCTCCTTTGGGAAGAAGGGTGGGATGAAAATCCAATAATACCTACCTACTTACCTAACTGCCTACCTACCTACCTAACACAACAGCAATCTAAGTTAGGGGTCCTTGTAGTGTTTTTTGGTGAAAATTCAACTTATTCATTTGCAAAGGCTTGAGTATCGCAGTCAGCAGCAGAGCATATGCCTGCGCTGCCCAGGGTGGGCACACTCCCGAGGGGGGTGGGGCAGGGGGGCACTCCTGAGGGGAGCAGGGTGCCACAGTTCAGGGAGGGAGAGGGGTGGGGAAGCTGCTGCTCACTCTCTTCCTGCTCTCCACAGCCGGGTCAGACATGACCCGGCAACGGAGCTGCTGCGGCCGGGTGCACCTCGCCATGTCTGAGGAGGGCTACTCTCTGGCGCCGGGTCAGAAGAGCTGCTGCCGGCGGGCACAAACTGTGCCGCCCACTTGCCTGCCATTTTGTCACCCCCTCAGTCATGACACCCGGGGCGGACCACACCCACCGCAGCTCCCTTCCTACGCCTCTGATCCCAGTCTTTGTTACAAATGCCTGAGAAAAAGCCAGATGGTTCGTGAAAAGCGCTCAGAGCCACCTCTCCCTTTAGTTGCTTTCCAGTGACCCAGAACGTTACCTGTTGGGCGATTTCTCATCCCAGAATCCCCTGTTATCCCCTTCGTTTCACTGAGGAGAAAGCCCCCTGAGGCCTCCAGTGCAGTACAGTGGTATCTCGGGTTGCATACGCTTCAGGTTACAGACTCTGCTAACCCAGAAATATTACCTCGGGTTAAGAACTTTGCTTCAGGATGAGAACAGAAATCATGCAGTGGCAGTGGGAGCCCCCATTAGCTAAAGTGGTGCTTCAGGTTAAGAACAGTTTCAGGTTAAGAATGGACCTCTGGAACGAATTAAGTACTTAACCCGAGGCACCACTGTACTGCCTTGTGGGGCAGTGCAGGCAGGACTGTGCTGCTGACTTGGTTTCCCAACACCATGCGCCGTTGCCAATTACTGAAAGAGAGAGGGACAAGGCACCAGGAGGGTTGGCATGGTGCAGGTGCAGCTCCAGGAACATTGGATTGCTCTGATGCAGTGCCTGCCCTGAGCTGCTCCCCACTGCCTTGCATTTCCTCTGTCTCAGTAACGGGCAGTGGCCCTTGGCATTTGGAAGCTGGCTCAGCAATGCAGCCCCACATGCACAGTTCCACTAGTCGCTACTGCTTCAGAGAGTCTTCTTCCCAGCAGACCTGATGCAAGCTGCAACAGTTTCCTGCTGGAGATTCTGCGATTGGTTCTCCCAGTTCTGTCCCTGGCAGGAGAGGAGACTGGACCAGAGCCTGTGCCCAGAAATATGGAGTCAGGGTGTGACCACCCACACAGCAAAGACGATCTGTGCTGTAAGATCTTCTGTTCAGAAGCTATTGCGGGAATATTTTTGGCAGTAAGTGTGAGACCAATACAATCAACAAGCCTTTTTTTAATGAGTTCTTATATTCTGAGACTCACCCAGTTAACTCCTCCAGGTCTCTTGGTTAAATAACCAAAGTCATGAGGCGCCACCGACTTGCATTCATTCAGCGTGTCGAAATATTCCTTGACATGCTCCTTCATTATATAGAACTGTGACCTTTCCCCATCTTCATTGTTGCCACTGTTCTGTCGGTCTCATTGCATCTTTCCCTTTCTGCAGGCCATCAGAAGCATTAAGCAGTTCAGCTTATTGTTAATGCTCTGCTGTGTCTTTCCTTCTGAGCTGACCCAACGGATCCTTTGTCTTCTTTTTACTGATAGCATTGTTTCTAAAGCCTCTTTGTGTGTTTTCTAATATCTTCCAAAGTAGGTACGCTGAGTTTGTGTCCTTGTTTTACCAATTTTATCCAGACACACTTCTGCAATACCTATGAACTTCTTAGTACCTCCTATGCTTCTTATTGGTTTCCATAGCATGAAAAGGATCCCTGTTCCCATTTTTAATACCTGATTTTCTGATCAGTTATGATTTAATTTTTTTCTGCCAATATGATTTCTATCAAAACAACAACAACAACACAAAAAGCCTCCAGCAAGATCTATGGGTCACCTTTTCCAGTCTGTAATATTTCTAATTGGCTTTATCCAACATTGCAGGTCTGCTTGCGAAACAGAATTCCATATGAGCAGGGGGAAAATTCCTATTTCCCTCCTGCCTCTTCCAGTCTCTCTTTCCCCATCACTTCAGAACTCTCAAATTTGGCTCTGGAAAATAGAGATTTATGAATACATTGATTTTTATTCGTTGCATGTAGCAAGTCTTTCCTTTCCAGTGCAGTACAGCTTCTAACAAAAAAACCTATATTCTTGGTCTTGTTTTCTGCCATAGTGGAATTTTACTTTATTAATTACATTAGTATTATGTTATTCCACACCAGTCATTTCAACACAAAGGAAGCACAGTGCAAATGGGATGAAATTATAAATTACATGTTCTTTGTGGACTGAGAATATTGATTATGTTTGCTGGACTGAGTTCCATTCTGGATATAGGACAAATCAGTGAACCTTGACAATCTCCTTTTCCATTTCCATCATAATTTTTTGACATCCCTATCAGAGGGTATGGGGACCCTCTGAAGCAGATTTTGTGGGCGCAGCCAGCAGTCAAGTAATGTTCTCTATCATTATATTTAAAAAATGTATTATTATTAATAATGATGATGATGATTACTATTAACAATATATACATCATACCATTCTCTGTGTGTATGTTTCTGAGTGTACACACACACACACTTTTGTAGTTTGGATCTTTTTGTATTCTAAACGCAGGCTGTTTTTGATATTTCTTTGAGGGAATTCCCCATGTCCCTCTGGCTACAGTAGAATCTTTTCTTTGCCCCATATAATTCCATCCAGATTTAGCCAAGTTATAAAGGTGTTAAATGTTTCCCTGCATAAGGCTTGGCAGCGTGCCGGCATTTCTGAACCACTAAGGCCCGTTGAAGCTGCCTCTGTACACAGGCAACATTTGCTGCCTATTGTACTACTGTACTTCTGTACTCTGTAAGCAGGTCTGCTTGAAGTTACATATAAGTGCAATTCACTAGAGGAGCAGTTCTCATGCAAGACTGATGGAAATGAATGGCATAAATTATCGCACAGTTCTTTTTATTTCAACATGGTACCAAAAAAAATCCCGTCGCACACAAAACCTTCAATGCAAAACTAACAGAAGCTACTTTTCCATCTCATTGTTTGCAAAAGGACAGATTTAAGTTCATGCTGAATTTTGCATGGGCATCAGAAGACCCAAGAGCAGTGCTTTTTTCCTAGAAAAGTAAGTGCTGGTACTCACCATGAAGTTGTTACAGTAAGTGCCACACTTTTTAACAACGACAAAAGAGGTGCCGGTACTGCTTACCCTTGAGTAAGCCCTGGAAAAAGCACTGCCCAAGAGCACTTAACATTGGTCAGATTATGTCCATAATTTAAAGCCTTTAAAAGTGCATCCCTTATTACAAACAAACAAACAATTCCATAAGCCTTTTAAAAAACACACACTAATTTTGCAGTCTTTTGAAAGAGAGGGCCTGGAAAATGCTGTATGGATATACTGAGATACAAAGGGTATACAGAGGTGGCTAAGTTACTGTACCATTTCCTATATTGCCTATTTCATCCATAGACAAGTTAAACATTGTGATGGGGAGTAGCACAGCCCTGTAACAGCAGCAGGTCTGCCCCATAGGAGGTACCCAGTGAAAGCACTTTTTGTGTGCACGTTTAGGCAAAAAAGTGCTTGTAAAGTACTTTACTGGCAGAAAAGAGATTATAAGCATTCCAGAATGCATTTTAGAGCAACGAAGAGTGCGGGAGAGAGACAACATGGAGATGACATCATGTGCACAGGACCTGCGTCCAACACCGAATGCACATTATCGCACAGTTAGCACACACATACAGTTTCCCCTGATATAATGCATTTATGTAAGATGCTTTTTACTAATATATGCCCTTTATGCACACATCCCCCTAATATATGCAGTTTCATACACATTGTTTGGTTGGAGAACTGGATCACAAAATTTGGGGAAGTGCTGATTTCAAAGGATACCTTTGGCCTCATTTAGTGTAAATTCGATAATTTCTTATTAAAACAAAAAAAAAAGGGGGGGAGAAATTGGATTTCTCTCCTGTTCCTATAAAGGAATAAATCAACTGTTTTTCCATTCCCAGGGCGATACAAACAGCCTGAAGACCTCTGCAATTCCAGAGGTGCCAAATGCCTAACTCTTTTACAGGGAACTCCTATGTGTGTCTACTCAGAAGTAAACCAGCTTAGTTCAATGGCACTTACTCCCAGGCAAATGCATATAGGGTTGCAGCCTAAGTGATGTCAACAGCAGCTGTAGCTGCTTGACATTTCTTTTATATCAGATTTTAATGAGCATACTTCAGTCATTAGACAATTGTTCTTTATACTGCATCCCTTTTCAGTGAAGAGATTTCATTCAGGAAAGGGGTTCTAATGTGTTCCTCACCAACATCTGAAATGGGTTAGGAGAAGGTGGAAAAGCCGGGACTTGGTTGTGTTGAGAAAACAAACATTTTCATACAGGTGTTGTTTGTTTGTTTTAAAGAGCTTTGTTTATTAAAAGGTAACCCCTAGCTGCTAATTGTTTAAGGCTTGGCTTTTTCCTATAGGCAAACCTCTTAATTAATGTAACTGATTGCTAATTGGTTTTTGTTTTGTTTTTCCTGTGAGGGGTTCCAGTGGAGCTGGGACTGCTAAAAACCCTTGAGCATTTCCAGTGTGAATATATGGAGTCTCATGCAAACATAAATTCATCTGGAAGAAACTGGGAAATGCAAAGCTGTTCCAAGTACTCTTCCCCATGCTTTTGTGGTCACCTTGGAGAAAATTTTAAAAACAAACAAACCAGAAGACTCACAGTACAAGGATGGTGTGTCTAATTTGCTGACAATAAATTCTCTTCTGTACTAGATGCTTGAGGGATTCCAACATTTCCACAAAGCATTTGGAAGGGGGAAGGAAAGCACAGCCAAGTTTAAAAAGGCAACTAGAATGGAATAATCAGCTGATGTTCAGGTTGCAGCTGCCCCTTTAAACACGCCGGTGTCTTTCTCCTACATCAACACTACTGCCTGATTGATTTATATACAGCTTTATGCACCAAAATAGCCTCTAAGGGGTTTACAGCTGTAAAAGCAATTATAAAATATGTGTCATTAAAATATATGATAATAATTTGATCAGAACATTAAAACATCCTTAATTAAGCTATGCAATAAAACAAGCCAGGTGGTACCAGCTTCTTTACCACTTGAAAGAGCTCTGCTGGGTGGCTACTTGAGGGTGTGATGGAAGCAGCATGACTAGGATCCTATTGTATCCTTGGCAGAATCTGAGTTTAGTCCTGAGTTTTTAGTAAAAAGTACTAAGATGAGATCCTGCTTAGAATATCCAGCAAGATAACAGCTTCTCTTGCCTCTTCGTTTTCAGTAATATCAAGGTACATCCGGGGAAGGATGTATCCCTTTGGTTTCATTAACTACAAACCTCAAAATTTGGGATCCCCTCCAAACCGCTGCCCAAGTTTTGCAGTGGTTTTGCAGTGGTTTTGTAGTGGTTTTGCAGCAGAACTCCCACTTTTTACAGCGACCCCCAAACCGAATAATTTACATATCAAACCAGGATTTGTAGTTAACACCCTGAAACCCAACATTGTCTAATTCACTCCAACGTTTTTCAATAGTTTTGCAGCATTTTGCAGCAAAATCCTCACGTTTGTCAATGTCCCACAAACTGAGCAATTGATTATCAAAACGGGTTCAGAGGGGATCCCATATTTCAGGGTCCGTAGTTAATGAAGCTTATCCATTCCAACAGAATAGCTGCTAATTCGCTTTCTCCATCTTTATCTCTTTGATAGAGGTTTCGCCTCCTAGCCAGCTGGGTTTGAGAGAGCCATTTCCCTCCCCACTGAAGTGCTGTGATGAGGAAGAACCCCACCTGTTGACCATTGGGTGGGGGTGTATGATCATGGTTGAGTCTGCCTATCTGCTTGTGAATGTGTGCGAGTGTAAGAGACAGTAGGTGAGGTAGCCAATCCAATATGTTTGGCCATGTCATCCACTGGCATGTCACCCTCTGAGTGTTGAACAACAATAAATGTAGCACTTGGACTGAGAAAGATGAGCCACCGTAGTCTACACAAAGATGGAAGATAAGCCTTTGCTCCCCACCTCTACTCCAAGAAAGAGGAGAAAGGAGCATTGTCTACCACCTATTCTGATGTATCCCCAGTAGAATGGGAAATGTTTTTTTCTGCACCCCTTCTGCCTTTCCCATCATTTCTAGAGATGCCTTGATGACGTTTGGTAACCTCTTGTCCCATTGCTAATAAGTGAAGCAGTTCCCTGTTCTGTGTGAGAGATACCATGAGGCCCCCATCTGTCCATTTTAACAGATGATTAACACTGTGAAGACCTGGGGATTCAAAACTCCCCAAGTGTCCTAGGAAAGGAGGTGGTCTCTAAATGAGACTACACTGTATGTTTTTCATACCGGGCTTTTCGACTGTTGCAAAGTTTTCAATACTCCAATAATATACTTGAGTGGCTTTCAATGAACATGAATGGAAAACTTAACAATTTCAGGATGTATTTTTCCCCTTGATGTGTAGCCATGATTGTGTTAGCTTAAAACGGAGAGACAGAGAGGAGGGACTGGTGCTGTATGTATAACATTTTTATATGCTCCCAGTTGGTAAAAGATAGATCGACAGTAGCAGCTGCTAACAATGTCAACAATCAAGTGGGATGAAGTGTGGCAAGCCCCCAACTGTTTCCCATTCATATGAGTTATGAGTTCTCACTGCTCAGAGACATTCTGATAAAAGACCATATGAGCAGAGTTGTGAGAATTTGGGAATACCCACCTGGCAAGGAAATCTTGCCCTTCAAAAGAACAGTCAGTGCAAGAACGTCTAAGTGATAAAAAATAAAGCAGAGAGAAAGAATTAAAAATGCTCACTCCATCAAAATCCAGAGATATGTGACCTCTGGGTATTTCTAGGTTCAAGAAATAGGATGATGCGTTAGGGAGGGAGAATGTTAGAAAGGAAATGCACTGACATAACTTGAGATGGCTGGGGGCCCACCCACCATTGCACATCAAAGCCCGACTGCAGAGAATGTTTGGTCACTTGCCGCCTAATATTACGCTCTCCATTTTGAAGGCAAAAATGTTGGCCTGCCTTGCAAATGCTTATTATAATGCTTCATTGTATTCACTTCCTTTCTTCCTTAATCCAAGTTTGATTGTTTTCCATTCAAACATGATAAATACAGCCTGGTAACACAGAACGAGAGATTTCCCATCAAGGAAGAATAAAATTTTTAGTTGGAACATTTGGGGGTTGTGCGTACGAAGCTGCTGCTGATTCAGAATTCAGTGTCCAGATTGTTTACTGGCTCAAGATGGTCTGAGTATATAGACCAGGCATAGGCAAACCCGGCCCTCTAGATGTTTTCGGACTACAACTCCCATCATTCCTAGCTAACAGGACCAGTGATCAGGGATAATGGGAGTTGTAGTACCAAAACCTCTGGAGGTCCGAGTTTGCTTATTCTGATATAGACATTCTGGTAGGATTGCAATGCACACCAATTAGTTTCTGGGCTCGATTCAAAGTGCTGGTATTGGCATATAAAGCCTTATGTGGCTCAAGACCCCAAGGAGCGCTTCTTCCACGTTAACTGACCTGGACCCTGCATTCAGCATCTGAGGCCCTTCTCTATGTGCCCCTTCCAAGGCAAGTGCAGAGGGTGGTGATGCAAGAACAGGCCTTTCCAGTGGTGGCTTCCTGCTTGCTGTATGCTCACTCCAGGAAGGCATGCTGGTGCCATCACTGCCTACCTTGAGGGCCAGGCAAAACCATTTCTTTTTGCCCAGGTGTTTGGCTTTCCATTGGGAGGTCTTTGGATATCTGTGGATTCTTCTCAGTAGGTAGGATGTCTTAGATCTACCTTTTATATGTACTGATCTGTCTGAAGGTTTTTGTTTTCATTTTAGTCTGCTTTTAATCTTTGTACTATTTTGCAATTCACTCTGTGTTACTTTTTGTAAAAGAAGAAGAAGTCAACAATAAGTGCAAATAATAACGATGCATTCAAAAGAATGGAGATCACAAAGAATACCGATTACAGAGGCATGTTCCTGGAGAGTACAATTGAGCAGAATCCTGTTGCACACATGCCCAATTTGTTGACCTCCCATAAGGCATCTGGGTGGCCACTATGGGAACAGTATGCTGGACTAGATAGGCCTTTTGTCCAATCAACAGGGCTTTTCTTATGTTCATAACGTCATGTCCTATCATGCTTTAAAAACTCATATCAGTTTCAAAAGAACTTATGCTATTTGAAGTCCAAAATTCCTGTGGGCATGCAGAACTAGTTTCACCAAGATTCTTTGCATCTAGACCATAATTCAGAAGCAAAGCTAGGGCACTGGCAATAAGAGAACAGGTACCCAATTTAGGGTTCTTTGCATTAAACATTTCCAGCTGTGTTAATTAATAATGCTAAGTTTGCTTGTAGATGGAAAGACATCTGTACCTCATTGTCAGGAATCATCTTGTGCTGCATTTAAATCATTGAGACGACTTGTGTGAGTAAACTTGAAAAGAGAACTGTATCATTTCCCCCCATTTTAAGTGGATATCTTATCCGCTAAGCTACTCAATGTTTGGTTACAACCAAAGGAATTTATTGGGTTTGCATTAGCCATGGGAGGGCTCTCTTCTAAAGTCCTTCAGTGAAATAGAAACATATTGGAAATTATAACAAAACAATTAATCAAATAATCAAACAAAAAGGTGACAGTTCAAACACAATCTTATTCATGTTTTACCCCATGATTGACGTGCATGAAAATGTTGTACAAGTCAACATTATGTTGTATTATGGATTACCCTCTTATTATTTTTTTTTAATACAGAGCTTATCTATTCTATTTAGGAAATCATCAGAATAGCTTCTTATGGGATACATTTAAAGAATTCCATTTCACTTATCTGAGCAAACTTTTCTCCCATTGATTGTGACTGGCTGAATGCATTGACAAAGTAATTCCAGGGAAAGGTAACCTGTGATAGAAGCCTTACATCTACAGCAGCAACACAGCAATTGCAACTGCTATACCGAAAACAGCTATGGGGATACTAAAACAGAATCTGAAAATAATTGGCAACAGTTTGCTTTAAGCAAACTTTAAGAAGAAAAATATTTTTCTTTGCTTTAAGAAAAAAATAATTTTGATTGCCCAAGTTTTTTGGGTGTGTGTGGAAAGAAGCATCATTAATGGTTCTGAATTGCTGAATATCAAGCAAGAATATGTGTTTATTAAATAAGCAGAACAATAGGTTTTATTTTTCCTCTTTTTCATTTTGTTACCTAGCTGTGTTTGGATAGTTTTTGCCTAAGTGCTCTGTCAATTAGAATTAAAAGTGTTAAAATGACAGTCAAAGGTCTTAGATTGCTGGTAGCTTGTGGATTCTGCTTGTCTCAAACAATGGCAACCAGGAAATTGCCTTGTCAGTTACAATTAGACATGTTAATGTGCTGGTTAAGGGTCACAAACTTTTGCCTGAGTGAACTAAGTTGCAGACAACATTTGGTTTACATCAACAAGGTCAACAAGTCTTCATTAAAATGAGATGGTTTTTGAGGGTACATCTTCCGGACGAAATTGCCGTGAGTTGCCCTACACCAGATTTTAAATAAATGCAACTCATACTTTGTAAGTAACCTTTCAAATTCTTTTAAAAAAATAAATTAGGTAGATTTATCCAAATCTTGCTTAAAATGAACTTGCTATTAAGAAAAGGATGGTAAACATAAAAATGAATGTAAAAGCTTACGAGACAATGCGATTTTCATTTTGTTTGATAAATATTTTGATCAGAAAACTACTTCAAACAGTAAGAATAAAAGCTTTCATATTTTTTTCTCTTGTATTTTTCCTAGGTAAAATGAATGGCTTCAGCAGATCAAATTGTGCATGTATCTATGTATATGTATAAATGTAAAATGATCTTGGGCATTTGACTGATTTTAGCTATTAACACATTAGCAAGACACATTTAGACAATTAAAGGAACGATTTGATTCTGGAGAAAGGAAAACTATAAATACATATATATTCATGGACATAGTCATGATTTTAGTTAGGGCAAGGCAGAACTTTTGTTGGGGGGCAGAACTGGTGGTCAGTTAGTTAAGTATTTCTATTGCTTTACTTGATGGGGGGCAGCTGCCCCCCCAGCCCCCTTGGCTACGCCCATGTATATATTCCAACTGGTTCAATTTGAAATATGATGCAGTAAACTTGCATCAACTGCAAAAGTTCATCAAGTATCAACATACTTTCTTGAAAGTTCATCAAAACAGACAGTGCATATTACCACTCCCCTTATTTCCTTTACTGCCTTTCTAGTTATAATTACACACGTCTACATCATTAAAAAAAATTGGGCACATTTTTTTTTGTCCCTGTGTACAATTCTGTATTTTCTTCAGTTTATTTGGTCTACAGACCATAAATGTTGCATTTTATTTGATTCATTACTCTAAAATACTTAAATAGATAAAACACACACACACACAATACTTCACCAGGACATCTTTGCTGGAACCCCTTAAATTGCTTGCTCTGGAATAGCCCCATCAAGCGTCTGGAGTTCATAGTTTGTGGATTACAGAAACTTTAAAAGGAAAACTTTGAAAAGAAAGGTAGATGTCTGAGGTTATAGCACAGATAAATCATGTTAGTCCTTTCATCACCTGATACTTCCACTGAGCAACACTGTGGAAGAAGAGAAACTCTTAACAGACTTCACAGCAGTTCTGGAGGACTTAAGAATTCTAAATAAACAAGAGTCTTTCATTCAACCCAGCCACCAAGAGCTAACAAGCCTCTTCCAACCCTCAAACAGACTATACCTCCCACCAGCAGCCCACACTCATCAATACACAGAAGCCCAGATATCGCACACCAGACCCTGCTGTGCTGAACAAACACCAATCAACAGACCCATTAGCCTCCAGAGGTCTGCTAAGTTTGTTTACAGTAAATACTCAAGCACAGCCTGGGCTGGGATGAATGGGAGGTTCTGCAAATTTTCCTTGATTCAAATGTGCTCCACTTTGTGTTTAAATAGGAAACACCAGCTCTTGCCATTTAGTGTATGGGTGTATTTATTTATTTTCAGATGGTAGGAATGTGTGTACTTGTGTGTGTGTCAAAAGCTTGGCTGTACATAACTTTAATGGCAGTATTTCATTTTTAGTGGTCTCTTTCATTCACTCCCAATTCAGTCTAACTAAGGACTCGACATACCTGGTTTTCAGAAAATGTCCTGCTAAGCTCCATACTGGAATTGGACTGAACTAAACAATGAGGAACTGTGAATCTCATTGTTATTTGATGTGAGAAAGTCTAGACATGAAAACAGAATTAACACACAGGGGATTATCAATATGATTAGTATATTCCCAAGGCTCTGTTAATATTGCTGCCATCCTAAAAGCACATTTTCAAGGTAAGCTCTACTGAAAGCTCTGTAAAAGTGACTAGGTTTGGTAAGATCAAAATGACTTTTTGGTTTCTTTTCTTGTCCAGCTGCCTTTGTTTTAAACATCAAGTCCTTTTCCAACTCAGTAGATATATTTTCTGTTGACTTCGGTTTTGTAGGACTTGTAGACAAAACATGGCCTTGCTCATACATCTTTCGCAGCTTTCCCATGAGAAAGACAAGCTCATCCAGATCAGCTAGTATTTTCCGACCTATTTCCATTCTTGTAATGTCCGTGAATCCCCTCTAGAGGGATTCTGGTTACTTAATGTTCCTTTCACTTCCGATCCAAAAGTCAACTTTATTTGTATCAATCTTTCTTTCCATTCAATACTTTGTAACAATATAACCGGCTAAAACTAAAGCTTTCAGTTTTTTCCGACTTTGACAGCTAATTTGACAGCTGTCAAAGTCTTCTGTAAATCCTCAGCAGGCTCTTTTCACAGGTTAGTCCCGGTCTCGAGAAGAGTGGCACTTAATCTAAACAAATAAACTCTTGTCCTCCAGCACAATAACTTAGACTTTTAAATCCGTGGAATTAATAACTTTTATCCAATCAGGAAGAAAAAATAGCTCTTCTCGCAACCTTAGTTGGCAGATCCTTGCTTTAAACTGTTTACAATGGGGGGGAGACGGACTTCCTCTTTTCACCTCCCCCGCTCGTACCAAATCCACAAATGAAATAATTTTAGTCCAATTTCCAAATTACTCACGGGTTGTTGTTCTTGATTTTAAGTCCAAATTTTAAAAGGAAGAAGTCAGCGCTCTCCGACAAATGGCATGCGGCTTCGCTCGGCAGGGGAAGCAGAAGACTCACAGCACCATGCCGCTCCCCGTCACCCGTTCCGTAGCCTTTAAAAAGGCTCCTTCGTGGGTCGGGAGGGCGCTAACGGTGCCCGCCGAGTCACCATGTCCACGGGCATCCGCGCCCGTGGTTTTTAAGGGTCCCTGCATCGCCGGCACGGCAAGACCCGGCCCCTGTCGAGCAGATTCTCTCCGGAGCTCGGAGGGAATCCGCCATTAGCCGATCGCGCTAACCCGGAAGTCTCCTTCAGAGCGTGTTTCAAAGTCCCTCCAAACTAAAGGCCCCCACAGCTCCGATCTCCCCCTGACCCAAATCCAGGTCCCAAACCTGCATAAGGGGATCTATCCAACTTTCCTTCTCCAATCCAAGCGGGACTCCATCCCTCCAAATCTGGCTTTCTCTGGATTCAATTGTAAAGGGCAACAGCTTATGTTCATCAAATTGCCTCTGAAAGGCCGGGGCTCTCTCCACTTGAATTACTTGAGGTTCAACAACAACTTTCTCCTTCGTCTTCTCCACAGCTTGCCATGTCAAAACAGATTCCTGAATCAAATCCTGAGTTGTTTCTGTATAGGTTCGACAGTGGAATTTGCTGCCAAGGAGTTGGTGGAGTCTACTTCTTTGGAGGTCTTTAAGCAGAGGCTTGACAACCATATGTCAGGAGTGCTCTGATGGTGTTTCCTGCTTGGCAGGGGGTTGGACTCAATGGCCCTTGTGGTCTCTTCCAACTCTATGATTCTATGATTCTATGACTAGGTTTGGGGTGTACTTAAGATTTAATACAGGAATGGGGAATCTCTGGTGCTCCAGATGTTGGAATGTAACTCACATCTCTGACCAGCAGTGGCCATGCTAGATGGAACTGACAGGAGCTGTAGTTTAACAACACCTGGAGGGCAATAGGTTCCCATTTCTGATTTGGGATAATTACTGGTATCTCCCTGGCAATCTAACATTTCAGTCCACTCTGGGACCTTCAAATGAAGCCTAGCTCCATATTCCTGTAGAACATCATTAAGTCTGTGACAGTCTAGCATGGCCTGACAAAAAGGAAAGTCCTTTACTTTCTATTTTAAAAAATCAGCCTAAACTGGAACAATAATATAATTAATTATAATATAGACATAGTATATATGCAAGTATATCCACATATGGGTTGCTTAAGTAGATCTAATGTGGATTCCCTTAACCCCAAGGCTTCTTTACTTATTGAGTCAGCAAACTTCCTCATGTGGTGAAGCAGCACACATGTGCTGCACCTATTTCTGCCACATATTTTTATGTTTAAAAAATATATCACAGTTCATTACCATGATCTCAGGACAGAGTCCAATAAAATTCCAATTAAAACAGCAAATTTATAATAATCAGAGAGCAGTTAAAATCAATAAATAACATCAGTCTTAAAACTACAGAACAATATCTACTTCAAACTCAGCTGAACAGCTAACAATTCCCAAATCTTTTGAGTATAGTTCTGTTTTAAGCTGGTGCCAAAAGGTGGATCTGAGCCAGCTGTACTCCAGAAGGGGAAGTCCTTCCACAGATGGGGAACCACCATGGAAGAGGCCCAATTCCATGTCACTGGTGGTGGGACACTGAGAAGGACCTCCTTGGAACATGTAAACATCCAGGCAAAACAGTATGTATGAGGGTGGGTATTCACACACAGAAATTCATTTCATGCAGCTGTTTCACTAGAAACAGCTGATTGGGTCTCCACATGGACTGAGCATTCCTCATTTCCTTTCAACAAATAAGGTTGTGTTATTATAAGTATATGATCCAGGCCTATATCCTACACCTATATATACCTTATACCTAAGCCTCATGCACAGGAGAATGGCTTAACCCAATGAGCTCTTCCAGCTGTTTTTGGACTACAGTTCCCATCATCCCAGACCACTACTCCTGCTAGCTAGGGATTATGGGAGTTGTAGTCCAAAAACAGCTACAGACTCAAATTTGGGAAACCCTGTACCATTCAGGCCACAGGTCCATTTGTCTTCGTACTGTTGATGTGAACTGGCAGCAGCTCTCCAGGGGTGCAGGGTAGAGTCTTTCTGAGCTCTACTTGGATGCAACAGGAAAAATGGAAGCCACATGGAAAAATATATGCTCTGTCACTGAGCTACATTGTTGTTCTTTACCCTCAACTGTACTGATTAACATTCCCCTTGCCAATTAAAATTAGCCCCCACTGTTCAATAAATATTTTGTTGTTTATTGTTTAAACAAATTAAAGCTTGCAGCTCTGTTTATTGAAAGTGTACCACTTTTGAGCCTACCACCACCCCACCACAAATCTAGGAAACTTCTTTTAAACAATGCGATAACCAAGTACGATAGAAATTGGTTAGTGTCTCAAATGAAGAGCTGCTCAATAGGATGAACACATGGGAAGCAGCTTCTCCCTTGGAAAAAGAACCCAGTGACTATGCTGAGAAAGCAGCCTCTACATCTTAATCAAATGGAGAAGATTTTAAGCATGCCAGGAAGGATCTAGGAAGCAAGGCCCACCCACCACAGAAATGAGGACTGGAAGCTTAACGTCTATAGAGGGAGCATTCCATTTTGAGATATCTAAAATCCTGAGCGAACAAGCAATGCCTGTTCTCTGAGAGATTGCTTTGAGACTCCTTCTTGAGAAAGAAGCATGAGAATGCAGAGAACCCCAATGTAATTGAGGACCTGGAGAAACTACCCAAAGTCCCAAGGCAGGCTGGCCACTGCTCATGAATGTTTCATTTGCCCCCACCAATTAACCCATCTAGCTACATTCTGAATCTTGATTCTCCTTCCTGGCTACCCAGGGCTCAACAGTGAAGATAGCAAGAAGACCCCGCAAACCAAGAGATGGCATAGGGCTGCAGAAGGCTCTACCAACAAGGGTCTCCTCAGGAGCAAGTAGCTACTTGGGAGGAAGCTGTAAACAATGACCCAACAGATGACCAAGAAAACAAGGAATTGACAGGGAGGACAGAAGCTTATCTTTCTTCTCCTCTGGATCTCCTCTTGGAATATAGCATCTACCATAGCTTTTTCATGTCTGGAAAAATCTCCATGGGCACAAAGAACTAATTCTGAACTGGTAAAATGAAACCTTTACTACAGACTACCGTGTACTGAGGTTCTACATCATATGCATCTTCTGTGACAATTCTGTTATGAAGAGTCTTAAACACACATTAAAATAACTGTATCAGAAAATATGCAGTATTGCACATAATGTTCAATAATGTACATATTCTTATATTTTTCTGATGCAAATTCTTTTAACTGATTTTAATATAGGATTGTTGTGTTGCTGTATCTCACCCTGGGTCCTTGTAATGAAAGGCAGCTAAGAAAATCCATGAAATAAACAAACTATCCTCAAAATACATCCTTGGTGTCAGTCCCTTAAACTGATCCATTTCCTTCAGTTATACAGGACGGGCAACATCTCTATCATGATAATGAAGACAGCATAATTTATTTTTCACACATATGTGTAATTGAAATGCAGATGTCCCTCATATCCTAAGATATTTACATAGTGAGCAGCTGATTTGATTCTTTATTAGACTTGCTGTGTGACACACAGCATAGTGGTGAACAGTGCTATGCAAATGGGTGCCCGATATTAAGAAAGGGGTGTGTGGTTGTCCGTGTGTGAAACAAATCTTAAAGCACCTTCAAAAGCAATTCCCTGAAATATCTTATAATTCATTGTTAGGAATTGCAGTTTTAATCATGGTGATGTAAGGAAATGTATTTCTCTGGGCATATGAAGAGAGAAAGAAGAGGGTATGTCGAGATCACAGAGATGGTCAGATTGGTGGGGGCTAATTATAAAGGTAAAACAAAGAGGGAATCATTTGTTTAAGATGATGAGATTCAGGAAACCCATGTAGACACTATGCTGAGGCATTAAGTTCACTATATTTTTAGTTGGTTATTGAGACTCCTGAACTGATGCACAGCCTGTCGGTTAGCAGTCGGTTAGCATAAATTAAAATAAATAGGAAAAACCAGAAATAGTAAGATACAGCAGATATAATTTTCCTGGTTGGAGATCTGTGGACTTCTTAAAAGCTGAGAACCACAATCTAATGCGTGTTTACAAGGCTTAGAACAAAACACTCACCTCATCTGTAAAATATTTATATTCCTTTTCTGAAAAGTATGCCATTATATTTAACCAACCAGCAAATGACATGTCGGCTTTGAGAGGACCACAATATTCCAGTGTTGGAAAACAACCAGGTTCAAGTATTCACATTTCAATGGGAAACATCAATGTTGTGGTGTATATTTAGCACTGCAACCCACAAAAGCTGAATATTTTCCCAGGCTTTCTTACTAATGTATTCAAAAACCTCATGATGTATTCAAAATGCATATGAGCACTTGCAAACTGGCAAATGATAAATAGGCATGTGTGGCTTGTGAACACATGACAATGGTCTGGTCTTAGCGGTTACACCTCTCCTTCTAGAGTGCCATTAACTTTCACTTAGCTTTTCCACAGGTTCTTAAACTCTGCACTAATATAAAAAATGATCTAAAGGGGGGGGGGGCGTGAGTTTATTCACCAGGGTTCGGTTGTTGAAGTTTTCACAGCTCTCATGTTTATATCCAACACACTTATATAAACCCAAGCTTCCATTACTTACCCGAGATTCTCCGATCAATATTATGGATAGATGTAAAGCTTAAAGGTAAATGCTTATCCTATAAGATGGTAGGAATAGTAATTTTTAGTGCACATCAAGAACATTAGGATAGAGTAAGCTTCCGAAGACATAATAAATTCATCAGCTATTTCTGCTGATTGATTTGTTTTCTAGCTTAATTAGCCATGAAAGAGGCCATTTTTTTCCCTGCGATCTCCTGCACACACACACACACACATCCTTTCTTCTTGTTTTGTTACAGATCACAGCCACAAAGGATAATCCCTAGCTGTCAAGTTAAGAAAATTTAAACAGCAGCTTCTAAATAAAGGCATTGCCACTCATGAAACTATTTTTATATAGACCAATTGTATTGATTTATCAGAGACAGGGCCTCTCTGAAACAAGTTTGTTGCTTCATTGATTTGTTTGTTTGTTTGTTTCCAATTTAAAAAATGCAGAATGCAAAATTAAATTAATAACCTGAAGGAAACGCAGATGATGGGCAGGGTTTTGTTGACACCTCAAACTAGCCATTGTTTTAAGCATATGGGGGGAGAAAACAAAATGAACACGACCCTGTTGTACAATTAAGGGAAGATGAAAGCATTCAACACAAAAGTATTAGTCTGTAAGTTTTAAGCAACCCACAGCTAATTCCAGCATTCCAAAAAAAACTCACAAAGAGTGTCAGTGTTGGTTTTAACTAGGCTCTACAAAAGAAAAGGGGAGGACAATGGTGAGTGTCCAGCTGTTGTTTTTCTTGAAGGAGTCCCAGCTTTCTGTGCAGAGAAACTAGCCTTGAGATGAGCCGTCTGAGACAAATATTCTGTCTCCACTTTAAATGGCAGCTGGTTATTAAATGACTCCCAATAGGACGAACACTTGCTATTGACAATAAGGTAATACAAGGCCCATGCAGAGCAATCAGGATGGGAATGTGAATGAAAAATCTTTAATCTGAAATTACAGCTGTCAGAGTTTATATTATAAAACATGAAAGTTGGATCTGCACTTAGAATTAATGTGTCCCAAAAGCCAAGTTTCTCATAAACTGCATCTCGCAAATTCATATTTTATGAACAGGCTGCTTGTCTTCCATAAATCAAACCAAACTGTAGCCTATATTAAGGAATTAAAAGGGTCATCTCTTTTCAGGTTGGTATTTGTTGAACAGTGTTGGTGAGGGAAGAGGGGAGAGTACTGGTTTACAAAGTCCAGCAGGTGTGGTGATTGTATTGGAGCCAATAGCCAGTGTTGAACAAGTGACTTATTCGGCTGAGGTGGGGTGGCAAAGGGAGCTTTGCTGTTTAAAAATGATTTACAAAAAACTGCTTTTTCATGAAGGCTGTGTGGCAAAGGCATCTGAGTAGAACAGTATGATCGCCTTCTGCTTACACTTAGTTTGTGTGTTTGATTTTAACTTGGGTAGTCTTCTAAAGTGTTTATTAGCTATAGAGCTGCTTTTGGAAGGCAGAGATTACACAGTTATCTGTTCTCTTGTGGTTTTAATGATTCAGGGAACCAAGAACCATTATCTGAGAAACTTTGGCCTGGCAAATCTTCTCCACATGCCGGAAAAGCAGATACACAGTCCAACACTCTCTCACACACACAAACACACAAGAAAGGTTCCACATTCTTTCCCTTAGTTGTTCGTATACATGATACAGAAAGATGGGAGACACAGTTTGGCAAGTTACACGTTTTATTTAACCAACAGAAATGCAGAAATACTCCATACCCTCTTCCCTAGCCCATGCCCAACACTTGTCCTGTTTTGTAGCTTCCTCGAGTGTTTTTGCCTCATGAGAACATGTCCTTGAATTTTGCTTTTACTTGTCTGGATGGAGGATAGATAAGTGTGACTGTGTGTGAAACTCTATTTCTAAGGTATTGCAAACAGATAAATACGTTGGCAGGATTTTACAAATACTTGTAATTTTAGAAATAGTATAGGAAATTTGAGGTTAGGAAAAATTTGGAGTAGAAATGATATGCAGTTGATACGAAATTTAGGGAATCGGGAATGGGAGGGAGGAAGCCATATCACTTTAGGGAAGTGATATGGTTTATGTATAATTTTCTTTGTTTATGGATGTTATTGCATTTTTTACTGTTGCTTTCCCCCTTTTTTGTTACTTTGTTTAAAACTTAATAAAAATACTACAAAAAAAGAAACTCTACTTCTACAAAGATAAAATGTACATTTGTTGCTCTGTTCACTTTGCCTCTGGCCCCACCCACCACTTGCATGCCCCCTCTGGGAGGTTGCCCAGAACACAAAGTGACCTGAAAAACGTTCCTCAACCATGTTTTATCCCCTTCCTAGCTTACCCACTGTCTCTTTGCTATGCCCACCACAGCCCTTTCCCCACTGTTCTGGATTTCCTTCCATGTCTTAGAACTGCTCTGGATACCGCTTACAGCTGGGTCTCGTAGTTCACAATTAAATGTGAAAATGGCTCTCATCTCACATAGTATGTGAACCAGACTTCCCTATTCCTTAGAAATTGTTTCATAGGCCATCTCTAGCTTTTAGCAAGCCATCATTCAAAGGAGTATGCCGATGGTTAAAATAATGCTTTAGCACCATAATGGTCAGTTATGCTCTTTTATATTTATGCAGGTGTGTCTTAAATGCTGCTGAACTCTCTATTCTATTATGCCTTGATAGAAAAAAAGGGTATAGAAGGAAAATATGGACAAATATTATATTACCCAGTGTGCTTTCGTTATGATTCTATGCTTCTAACTGCAATCTGTACATTAAGATCCTAGGAGGTTATGGAGTCTTACAAACAAACAATAAAAGAAAGTTCAAACAATTCTGAACTGATAGCATTAAAAAGCGTTCCAGTTATCAAGGGAAGTAATAGTGCCACTGTATTCTGCTCTGGTCAGACCTCACCTGGAGTACTGTGTCCAGTTCTGGGCACCACAGTTCAAGAAGGACACTGACAAACTGGAACGTGTCCAGAGGAGGGCAACCAAAATGGTCAAAGGCCTGGAAACGATGCCTTATGAGGAACGGCTAAGGGAGCTGGGCATGTTTAGCCTGGAGAAGAGGAGGTTAAGGGGTGATATGATAGCCATGTTCAAATATATAAAAGGATGTCACATAGAGGAGGGAGAAAGGTCGTTTTCTGCTGCTCCAGAGAAGCGGACACGGAGCAATGGATCCAAACTACAAGAAAGAAGATTCCACCTAAACATTAGGAAGAACTTCCTGACAGTAAGAGCTGTTCGACAGTGGAATTTGCTGCCAAGGAGTGTGGTGGAGTCTCCTACTTTGGAGGTCTTTAAGCAGAGGCTTGACAACCATATGTCAGGAGTGCTCTGATGGTGTTTCCTGCTTGGCAGGGGGTTGGACTCGATGGCCCTTGTGGTCTCTTCCAACTCTATGATTCTATGATTCTATGATTCTATCAACTTTCATACTGGCAGGATCTAATATCCATATCAAGTAGATCCTAGTAGTAATAAAATGTTGAGGCAAATAATTTCAGGAACGATGAAGAATCCAGAAACACACAGAGACGCATTATCAAAGACTGGAACCTTTCCTCAACTATAGCTGCTGCAACTTTTTTACTGTGTTGGTTGCTCTTTTCTAGTGCTACACTATCATTTTTGGGACACAGCAACTAGAGCTGTTCTGTACATAGTATTCCAAATAATGTTACTGCATAGATTTGTACAAGGGCATTACTATATTGATGGTCCCCCCCTCCCCCACAAAAGTCCTGTTCAACGAAAAACAAAATTTAATGCCCAAGGGTTCTAGCCAAGTCTTTGCTTTGATATATTAGTTTTCCACCTACAGGGATTCTGGATTCTTGTTGTTTTTAATCTGAAAGAACGTTTGCAAACCAGCAATTACTCCTAGTTCGGAAATAGTCATGCAATCATGTGGCCACATTCTGAAGTGGGACTGTTCCAAGATAACTGAAGGGCATGATTTTTCAAAACATTGGCAGCCGCAGTTCTATCTACTTGTTACTAACTAACTTTCTATCTGTGTTGCCATGAAAGATGGAACAAATGAGGCATAAAGGTCTATTTAAAAAAACAAAAAACTTTTGTAAATATTTGATTTAGGAAGTACATTTAGAAGAAAGGACCAATGCATCCAATGCTCTTTTTTAATTTTAATTTTTCTGCAAATGTGACCAGCCTTTTGTCACCAGCTAACATTGCAATTTTGCATGTCGTTGTTCATCAATACTTTACTGCAGCAAACATATTTGCAGTTACCATTTGTGGTGAATGGATTATTAGGGAGCCACCAGAGGAAGAAGACAAAAACAGCCATCACAAGGAAAAGATGGCGTCATCTCACAGCATCACTAGGAATCTGCCTAGCACTTTGGCAGACCCTTGGCTAACCCTTGAGCCAAGGCCTCCCCTTTAAATATTTCTTCACCAGCTCTCAGAGCACTGTACAACCAACCACCATTTTAACTTCCCAAAGAACCCTCGATGCAACATCACAGATGCAAGGTTCTGGGCTATTTAAATAGTGGACAGAAGCAGCTGCTGGATGTTGCTCAGAGCACTTACTGGTGCCACCTACCACCACTGCAGAGTTCCACAGGGCCCACCAAGCAATCCATTCACAGCCCCAATATGAAGCCAGCTATAATATCTGCTCTAAGGCAGTTGTATGAGAGTGATTGATAAAATAATCCTCACCTTGGAAATATAAGGTAGTAGACAGAACAGCCTAGTTATAAAGGACTCCTACAACCAAGAGGGCAATGTGTTTCACTGTAGGTAACTCAAATAATAAGTTTTTCAAACCATCATTTAACCCTCTGAGGCAGTTTATCTACACTGATATTCTCCATTTGTAAAGTAAGAAAAGTACCTGGCTTTCAGTAGTAAGCTTTGCCACTTGGTTAAGGAATTGAATGGACATGGCCACAAGGAAGTATCCTCATGTATACATAATTCACTGAAATACTTGGAGCAAGTATAGTGCCCACCTTTTCCCACTGCCTCATTTTTGTTTAGTGGTTTAGTGTTAGTCCTGGTATAGTATATTCAGTCTCTCAAAAATGTATGCCATCCCTCACAGTTACCTATTATGCTAGCCTTGGGCTACATAGCCCATAGTATTAGCTAGATCAATGTTTCCCAAATCTGGGTCTCCAGCTGTTTTTGGACTACAGTTCACATCATTCCTGACCCGTCCTGCTAGCTAGGTATGAAGGGAGTTGTGGTCCAAAAACAGCTGGGAGACCCAAGCTTGGGAAACCCAGATCTAGATTAAAAGAGTTGTTTTATTCAAAACTCTAAAATCACAGTTACTGATGAATAAAGCAAGAGGAATGTTTGTCCACTGACACACCAGAAAACAGTGACCATCCACCAGTCTTCCCTGCTCCCTGAATCAACCCACCTTTGGAAACCTTTACTTTCCAGCTGCTATGACTCCCAACATCCCATGGTTTCTAGAAATGATGGCAGTCCAATAAGTTGCCAAAAGCTGCCCACCAGTAACTTACATAATACAGATCATAGTGCTGCAAACAAAAAGCAGGTATAACATGGGAGGGTATCATGTGGGTGAGAGGCTGGCCTGAGAGGGACTTTTTGATCAGGAAATGAAAAGGAGCTACAGAAAGCTGGAGGTGCCTTGTTCCAGAAGCCTCTTTGGGTCTGGGAAAACAGGGTAGTTATGATCCAGAGGAAGATAATGTGGGCTAGGGCAGAGGTTGCAAGCTAAAGAGAAAGGACTAAGGATGAGGGGAGGGTCCTGACCAGGAACAGTCAACAGGAATAGGCTTAAATGGAATGTGAATAAGAGCTTTGGAAAAGCATTTCTCTTTGTGAATATAAAGGCAGGCATGTCTTAAAAACAATAAAATGAAGGTGCCTGCCTAATATTAATGTACGAGAAGTTCAAGAGCATAGGTGCTGCCACACTGAAGGATCAGTTCCTTGTAAATTTGGAATGTGCATTCTGTGGGTACACATGGGGTAAGTAATCTGGTCCCAAGCTGTTGACAGCTTTATATACCGTGGTGTGGCTTGACCAAATTGGCCTGGTGGGGCCAGTGAGGAGTCCTGACAGGCCTAAGTAGGCCAGTGGCCTGGAGTTTCCTCACCCCCACACTAGAGCAACCTGGAAGCTACGTGGATCCATCAGCCCTCAAAGGGAGGCCATGCTTACTAGTTCACCAGCTCTACAAAGGTGGAGAGAATCCAGGAAACCAAACTTTCTAATTCTGATAATGGAGTCATTAATCACTCCTCCATCTACAGATCATCTTACTCCTGTTCAGTACAGAAAATCAGATTGAGAGGGGGACTTGCCACAGTTGTTGTGAGGAAACAAACAGGCACTGCCTCATGGTGCCACGAAGTCTTGAGTTATTATCATACCAGAGTACCAACTATTGGTGGGAAGAAAGTAGTTTGGATAGTATAAGCACCATCTTTTAATATGGGTGTAAGTGTGGGACGTGGGTGGTGCTGTGGGTTAAACCACAGAGCCTAGGACTTGCCGATCAGAAGGTTGGCGGTTTGAATCCCCGCGACGGGGTGAGCTCCTGTTGCTCGGTCCCTGCTCCTGTCAACCTAGCAGTTCAAAAGCACGTCAAAGTACAAGTAGATAAATAGGTACCGCTCCAGCAGGAAGGTAAACGGCGTTTCTGTAAGCTGCTCTGGTTCGCCAGAAGCGGCTTAGTCATGCTGGCCACATGAGCTGTACACTGGCTCCCTCGGCCAATAAAGCTAGATGAGCACCGCAACCCCAGAGTCAGCCACAACTGGACCTAATGGTCAGGGGTCCCTTTAACTTTACCTTTACCTTTAAGTGGTTTTTATACTTGTAAGCTGCTAAGAAGACTATTCTGGCATGAAGCAGTATATCAATTATTATTTTCATTTACCAATACAAATCTATGCAGGACTAGGTGTTATTTCCCAACTCCACTGGATATTTATATGCAAGACAGCAGAATCATGGCTCACATGCAATATTTTCCACATGAACATACATATTTGTGGGGGACGGGGACCCTGGATATGTTTTTGTATGCAAGGAATGCCAACTATTTTAAATACATTCCTTTGTCTTTATGCTGTGAAATGAGCTTATCTTGCAAACTTCTTGTTATTGTTTCAATTAAATGAAACAAACTACTTGCATGGGACTAAATTACCAAGAAAATCAATTACCAATAAACCGATGGCAAATTTGTATTACAATTTGTCCTTTAAATAATGAAATGCTCCTATCTAAGCTTTTGCTTATTCCCTAAAAAGGCTTGACAGGGCATTTTAGCTTGCATTTTTTAGCTATTAATTTGTATTAGACAAACAACCAAAAAATGAAAAGGAAGTTCTGAGCCCGCGCTTTGCCTCCCACATCCCCACTATGTCAGCTAGCAGATAAACCATGCAAATGTAGTTTGCAGGAAATTCAACATCTCTATTATAGATGAAAGGTAAACAAAAGCAGATGAAGGATTAGTGCAATTCCAAATTTAAGATATTGCTCTCAGTGACTTATAATAAAGTGGTGTTGCATACGGTGGCATGTTTTTGAATGACATTTCAATTGTACAAGCTATTTGCATTCTATCTGACATTAAATAACGTTCTCACTATTATGAATTCAGACAGCACGCTCCACTCTACAGCATAAAGATATGAACTACGAGGCACATCTTAATGATGGGAGTAAGTTTTCCTGTCAATCTGCTATGTGAGACAAGGCTGTGCTGAGGCTAAAAACCCCTGTAACATTATTGTGAGTTGCCCACTTCTGACATAGTACAAATCTTCAGCTAAAGCATTCCTCTTATTAAATAAAGATCTATAACTGAACACATGTATCTGTAATATCACGACAATCCAAAGAAAATTAAAAGACAGATTATGTCCAGGATATTACATGCACCACCACAGAGCACTGCTAGAATCTGGTATGATCCTGTTGCTAAGATACCTGGCTAATGCCACGGAAACAAGCCCCTCTTACTAATCTAGTACAATCCATGCATGCTTCCACATATTTTGGCTGGGGAAAGTAGGAGTCCACTGACAATGGTTTGGGAAATTGGGATATTACTAGCCAGTGCTCCTGAATTTATACATTTTTTATCTCTTTCTGGTAAGCTTCAAGAATCTTAGCGAAATAAGAATTGTAACACTATGTTAATGGCATTTGGACACTTTATACCATTTAAAACAAGTAAGATTACTTTTTATCCTCCTGCATAGTCAATAAAAGTTGCTTTAAAAGGTAATTATTTAAGTGCTTTTGGTTGCAAAATTGCAGTGCTCCCAAATATGATTCCCCTTAATCTTTGCGATTTATACTGTAATATGCACATAAATGACTAACTGCATATTTCTGTCTCTATTGCTTTCTTCAATGAGAACATAATGCATTCAGTCCTTTGGGTGCATACTGAATACGAGAAAGAAATAATAAAGTGGGATACTTTTAATAGAACTAGAGGTCTATACTGTTCAAAGCTACTTTGGGGATTAAGGCTGGCTAAGTCTCATTGACCTAAACAACATCATCATCATCATCAACATCATCATCATCAACAACAACAACAACTTGCATATTGTTTCACATTACATTTGTACAAAATTCAGAAATGACACAGAAATATATTTTATAAAGGAGAAGTAGTAGAGGCACAAAGGCAAATGTAATTGCAACAGAAGTCGTGCTTTTTACAAAATGTTTCTGAAGCAAAACGAAACAAAAATCCTCAACACAGAAAAAAGAAGTTATTCCTGTAAACCTGAGAGGACTTTAAAAAGAGGGAGAGAGGCTGTAATGGACTCCTCGTCTTTACTGCAATATGATCTGCCAAGCACCAGCACCAGTAGCTCTGTTGAGCTCAAGTTATGATAACAATAACTTTTGCAGATGTTCATAGCTGTCAAATATTTATTTGCGAAAATGTCAAAAGATGCAATAAAAAGTAAAAACAGAAAGAGGTCCCCCACCCCAGGCTGTGTGCACTTTTCCTGAAAAGCCAGAGATCATATATTAATCCCCAAGTATAAAACAGAAAGCTACAAAGAAAGAACAAAAACTATATTCAAACTAGGAAGTGATTGTGTATTCAGAAAGACACCTCAGCATTTCTTTCATTCATACACACTTTTATTCAACCATGTTCACTCCTACTAGGACTAGAACAGTGTTGGGGGACTGAATATTAACTTTATTCATGACTTGGAGGGGGGGGTTACACTTTTCCTGTGCAAGAGATGCTCAAGGTCATATTGTGAGGGTTAGCTGGAAATACACCACAGAACAATGGGGACCTATGGATTTCAAGTACCTCTTGCAGTGTTATGACAGTCAGATTCTCTACCATTTATTATAGTTGGAAGCCTAAGTATTACAAGCACCAACGGAGACCACATAAGAATAAAAACATACCCATGCCCATGTATCTGCTTTATTCAGAACATTTCATATCTTTTGAGCTTCCCCCACTTTTCCCAGAGTTAAAAAACACACACACACAACCAAAACTATTTCTAATTAACTACCTCAGGGCAGCATACAAGGGTATTATAAAACAGGAGATTGTTTGTGACATAGAAGAAATAAATCAATAACAGGTGCAGGTATCTCAGAAAACTGTTACTTCAACTTAAATTGTCCCTGTAAGAAGGACAGAAAAATGTTTTTGCAAACCTTTTACTTTTTTCAATTCTCACTGGAATCCAAGTCAGAAGAGAAAATGGCTGTTTGCTTAGAATAAAGTGTCTGAGCTATCTGTGTGAACCTGACTGTAATGGCAAAGAATGGGGCAGATCAATATCCATCTTCTTCATTCCTGAAGTAATAACTTTCAATAGGAAAATCTATTTACTTTTACTTACCTTTATTTTATTTCATTTTGCTTTAAAGAAGTTCATTCCAGAGGGAGGGTTTAGATTGCAAACAGCAGTTAACAAACTGATGATTTAACTAAGGACTGCGGACTAGTAGGTAGGGTTGCCATTCCCAAAAGGTATTGGTTAGGGGTAAGACCAAACATGTTGGCTTGGAAGTGTTATTCTATAAATGGGTGGGTATATAAAGCTATTTACAGCGTGTGACCAAGCTCCGTAGCTCATGCTAGAAAGGTTAATCAAAACCAAAAGGGTCTGACCCTTATTTGCAATATACACAGAACCACTCACATGTCTTTATGAGACAGTGAGGTACTGTGAGCACAAAACATTAGCACACTGCTTATGTACAGTTTCCAAATATGGTGGGATGTGATGAATATGGGGGGGGGGGGAGGGAATTAAGCTTAATTTTTGGCAGTTATTCAAAATTTATTTCCAGAAATTTCTAGATAGGACTTTTTACCTTTAGTAAAATCTCCACCATGTTTGTGTGAAGTCTTCAAAATAAAATCAAAACTGTGACTTTTAAGCTGTGTCCGATATACACTCATCTGAACTCCACTTCTGAGTAGATATAGATGGAATTGCACTGTTAATTTTCTGTAACCAGCCTGAATCTGTTTGCAGTTCACATTAAGAACACAAAAAATGCCCAGTTGCTCATAGGTCAGAACAAAGGTGCAGCTACCCAAACATAGAGTTTCCAATGATATCTAGTCAGATGTTGTTTAAACAAGGAACAGTGGCTAAGAATCTACTCAGCAATGTAAGAGTTTCCTTGTTACTGTTCTTTGTGAATTTGATTTAACCCTTCCTTCCTTTCCCCCTCTTGCCTTCATTCTGTTCATTTAAAAGAGAGGGGAAATAGAGTTGTGTCCACTTATGTGCTCTGGTGTGGCTAAGAATCACAAAAGAAGAAAAGAAGTTAACATAGATATTGCCTTCTTTTTAAAAACACATTTTGCACTGAATTAAAAAAAAGTTTTTTTAAGTTGCATTTTATATTTAATACTATACTATTTTTACACTAAACACTTGGACATAGAAATTTGACAGCCACACGACGCTTCTGTTTTTCGTGGGTTTTCTAATCCAGCCCCTGTCTCCCCAAATATGATAGCAGTTATTAACCTTATAGATTTTGTGGCTTAAAACAGCACGTGCTTCTCCTTCACATAATGCTATTTTTTCAAGCACAGAAATAAAGCTGCTTCGTCGTGTGTCAATTTTGAAATCCAAATAAGAGAGACTGCGAGACCACAAAGACAACACTTTACCCACCTTGTGAATGTTATTAATAATGGCTAATTAATCTTAACTGCAGAAGCAGATTAAAGCCCCAGATCTGGATTCTAGTTGCTTATATAAATCTCAGAACGCTCACAGTGTGTATTTGTAACTAAGGAAGAGATCACCAGCATTAAGACCCTGCTTAAAACTGCTCCTAGATGGGAAATAAATTAGAGACACTACTCTCTTTAGAATTTGAGAGGAAACATATATTAATATGAATGTAACCTAGTAAGATAATTAATTGCAAAAGAAAATATAGAGAATGTTAAAGATGAATTAAATTTCATTACCACTGATAGGCACAAATTTATTGTAAGGGTTTTCTTCTGTAGCATGACAAATGAATAAATAATTGTTCTGGTTTATGGCTAGCCAATTTACACTGGAGTTTCAAACTTTTAATTATTCTTTCTTGGTAAAGTAAAAAGGGAAAATGCACCCCCACATACAGATGAATTACCGTGCCTATCCTGCCATACAACAGACAAGGAACGAGGCAGAACAGAAGCCACAATAAATCTAGAGAAAAGCCATTGACAATTTTATAAAAAAAATAAAAAATAGTTTCACTTGTTAAAAGGCACCAAGGGATTAGGTGGAAAAATTATTCAGGGTTTTAGAAGACTGGTATGTTTTGGTCTTGAAGACACAGTAATTTTTATGCATTGGATTTTTTTTTTACCTGCAACAAATTTTGTTATGAAATTTCATCCACCATTTTATTTTATATTATATTGAATTGAAACACAAAATAACTGAGGAAAGGAAGAAACATCAGGAAATAATTAAGGTGCTTGCAAGAAGATCACAATATGTAATCAGTGTTTCTGAGCTTAAGATGGCCAGGTAAAGGATTAGTCCTGCTATACGGAAGGAGACATATTAAAGCAAAACACACATGAAATACCTAGTGGAGTAAGCACTGAGTTAGAGGCTTTAGACATAATTATGCTATATATAAATCAAAGCTCAAGTTTAAAGCAAGTAAGTGCTATTAATTATCCCTTACCTAACACAGCTCTTAAAATGTCAAATTAAAAAAGGGCTATTGATAATTGTATAAGTTATGACAAAACTGGATGCCTCCAGCAATGACAGGAGACAGCATGAAAAAGGAGGAAAACATGATTCTTCTCTTTGATATTATTTTGAGTCATGCAGTCAGATGCAAGAAAGAATACTGATAACAGTACAGCCATAGTAATTCATTGACGACCACGCTGTGTGGTCTTGAGTTAGCACAAGGTGACTGATAGCCGAAATTGTTTTGTTCTTTAAAATCTTATTTGTGTGCCACAGAGGTAGTGAACAAGATGCCCTCCAGATGTGGTTGGACTGCATCCCTGACCTCTAGTTATACTGGATGGGAGTTGATGTCCAACAACATCTGGAGGATATGACATTAGCTACTCTTGGTCTAAGGTTCTCGATGGGGTGTACATGGAGATTTCTCCATTTTATTAGCATGAGCACCCTGTGAAGTAGGGTACCCTATGAGCTGACGGTGACTGGCTCAAGGTCACCCATTGAATTTCATGTCTGATTTGGAATTAGAACCCAGTCCTTCCTTTTCTGATCACAGCACCACTTGGGGCGGTATGGTTCTTAGGACCACTTCTGACACTGTAGGCAATATCCAAGGGACGCGGGTGGCGCTGTGGTCTAAACCACTGAGCCTCTTGGGCTTGCCGATCAGAAGGTCGGTGGTTTGAATACCCACGACGGGGTGAGCTCCCGTTGCTCGGTACCAGCTCCTGCCAACCTAGCAGTTCGAAAGCATGCCAAAAAGTGCAAGTAGATAAATAGGTAGCACTCCGGCAGGAAGGTAAACGACATTTCTCTGCACTGCTCTGGTTTCAATGTTCCATTGCTCCAGAAGCAGCTTAGTCATGCTGGCCACATGACCCGGAAAAACTGTCTGTGGACAAACGCCGGCTTAACTGTCAGGGGTCCTTTACCTTTACCTTTTTAGGCAATATCCAACCCGGTAATTCCTCTAGTGTGGGATTTCCCAAACTTGGGTCTCCAGCTGCTTTTGGATTACAGTTCCCATCTTCTCTGCTAGCTAGGGATGATGGGAGTTGTAGTCCAAAACCAGCTAAAGACCAGAGTTTGGGAAACCCTGCTCTAGTGCAAGGACCTTTGGCTATACAACAGAACTTCCCTTCCATCTTCTATCACTCTCTCTCCATCTGTTCTGGGGTTTTCCCCAGCACTCTGGAGAAAGCTCAGGAGTGCAGAAGAAAGACAAGGTTGATGTATGTACACCATATATTTTGAATACATGGGGCAGTCCTGCAAGCCCCTCTTCCCACTCTAATATCCAAAAATGCATTACAGACCACCATCACAAGGCAAAATTGATGGAACACCTAATCAATAGTATCACACTGCATTGATAAGAGCTTCAGTTTCAGTGTTCCCATGAAACCTGGAAGTATTAAACAGCATCCCATCTGAGTAGTATCCCACAGCAATCACAGCTGCAGGGGTAGCCCAAGCCTGGACAAGATGGCGCACCCTCCATTCCACATACAGAAGCTGACTGGACTTGTAGCTGAAAGTGATTGTCCACTGGCATATTTGTTTGCTTGTCTTGCAAGTTTCTATCCCACTTTTCTTCCTCTAGCGCAATGCTTCTCAAACATTTTTTTCCTTTGGGCTACACTTCAAGAGTAGAAACTTGCTCGTGCCAAAACGAATTTTTTATTGATAAGAAATACATTGGAAAACAAAAAGAAACAACTCCTAGCAGTGCTTGAATTTGAAAAGATACCCATGTATATTCTGCAAAGAAAGAATATTTCTATATTATATTATACTATACTATACTATAGAAATATTCTTTCTTTGCAGAATATACATGGGTATCTTTTCAAATTCAAGCACTGCTAGGAGTTGTTTCTTTTTGTTTTCCAATGTATTTCTGCAAAGAAAGAATATTTCTATATTATACTATACTATACTATACTATGGGACGCGGGTGGCGCTGTGGGCTAAAGCCTCAGCGCCTAGGGCTTGCCGATCGAAAGGTCGGCGGTTTGAATCCCCGCGGCGGGGTGCGCTCCCGCTGCTCGGTCCCAGCGCCTGCCAACCTAGCAGTTCGAAAGCACCCCCGGGGGCAAGTAGATAAATAGGTACCGCTTACCAGCGGGAAGGTAAACGGCGTTCCGTGTGTGGCTCTGGCTCGCCAGAGCAGCGTTGTCACGCTGGCCACGTGACCCGGAAGTGTCTCCGGACAGCGCTGGCCCCCGGCCAATAGATGTGAGATGGGCGCACAAACCCCAGAGTCTGTCAAGACTGGCCCGTTCGGGCAGGGGTACCTTTACCTTTTATACTATACTATACTATACTATACTATACTATACTATACTATACTATACTATACTATACTATACTGAAATGTTTAAATGTTTCTTTGATTGTTCTTGAATCTTCCCAATACACTTGCCATCCTCTCCTGCCACACCCTTTGAGAACCACTGCTCTGGAGGAACTCAAAGTAGCAAATGAGGTTTTTGAATGAAAAAACTTTAAAAAGAAGAAAAAAATCCATGTATCATAGCACTGCAGCCATTCTCTTTGATGTTTTTATGCCCACATGTAAGCTCAGCATTGAGAAAGTATTTTAGGCTGTGCACACAAATTTTAAAATAATGAAATTAAGGCTGAGGTGTCCCATTTGAGTTAGTGGGCATTGCTATGACTAAACACAGAAGCACTCAGGTTGCACAAAAGAAACAGCTAGGAAACTATAAGACATTTATCAGTCAACTAATCAATACTACTCTATTTATATAGTTTAAAAGAAATATTGGATTGTGGTATCTCCCCTTGCCCATTCAAACCTAGCAGAAAAATATTGTCTCTTACATGCATCTCCCTTATGGAGCATTTATTGAACTGAAAACAATGAAATCCTAACTGCTCAGTGTATTAAGGATGAGTATATAAGGTGTGACATAGGTAAGCATGCACAAGTTCTTACCTACTAGTATTGGCCTCTAGCATCTGATAACTTGCAACCTCCATAACTCATTAAAAGTATACTCAAGTGATAAAGACCAGTTCTCTTTGTTCCTCTCTATTTTAAAAAATGAAAGTTAATTGAAGGTTGTCAGCCACTATGCACAGCATAATTATACTAAATGAGTAGCAAATTTGCCATATATCATTTTTGCTGCAGTCTCTAGGTCAAGGTGACATTAAATCCATGGTCACAGTTACAGAGCATAACGGAATCATGACAATTGTTCCACATTTATTTGTGGTATATTTATATATACTTGGTTGTTGTTTGCTGCTCTGAGCTCATTTCAGAGGACAAAAATTTAATTAATAAATAATGTTACTTTCCCACTCTCCCATTTCAGATTTGTGTCTATTTATTATTCCTCACCATAATCTCTAGCAAAAAAAATTAAACCAACCAGAAATGCAAAACATTCTGAAGGGGCTAAACCTCTGTGCCCCCAGATATTGCTGGACTCCCAACTCCCATCATCCATGTCCATTGGCCATGCGGCTCTGGATGATAGGCCCTGGAGCCCAAAAGCATCCATGAGGCCTAGAGGTTTCATCCCTGGTACAAATGGCTACCTGGCACAAACTAAGTTAATTAAGGGTGATATCTTATTTCCACTTAACGGGGCACAAGCCCTTTTGAACTCAATGGGTAGCATTCAAAATAGTGCATGTACCCCAAACCTTCCCAAGGTCTGTTTCAAAAAGGTTGGAGGAACCTCTAGAACAGGTTTAAGGGGTACAGGGTACATGCAGACGCGACAGGAGAGGAAGGAAGTTCCACTGTGCACGTGTAAATCCTTGCCCTAATGGAATGTGTGAACTGGATATCTCCCAACTAGACTTACTTCTCAGTAGTAATACACAGAGTCAAACTGTAGGATAATTAATTGTAATGTGCCAGGTCTGTATCATTTACTTAAGTGTGGGCTTCTAAACTATGTGGGTGCCTCACTGCATACCTGTTGTCATAAATCTAAAAAATGAAGGAAGAATGAAGGAAGCAACTGGATATCCCGGTGTCTTTTCTTATCTCAGATCTTGACGACATAGTGGTACTGTGATACAGCAAGGGAGATTGCACCCTGTTCTTCACTGGTGGGTCCCATCACAAACTTCAGCAGAGGTGACTTCCACTAGGTAGAAAAAACCCTAGGTCTCCCCAGCAGTAGGTAAGAGAAAACAAAGGCAGCTGGTTTGCCACTCAGCATTCGCTCTCATGTCCTCAGTCCAGGTGCAAGCAGAAGAAAGAAAAAACAGACCCAGTGCATGATTTAAGGTCATTGCTGGCAGGGACACTGAAGAAGTAGAAAAGCTTGCCAAAAGCTCGAGAGAGGGCTATAATCCACAGAGCCCTTCAGCAAAGATAATCAACACAAGGGAGGGTGTCAGTTTCATACACTGAGCTGGAAGGGACTAGTGGTAATTCCTCCTGGATCAGGACTGAGGCTCATGGCCCAGCAGGGAGGGATACAAGGTACTAGGCAACCAAGGGATGGACAAGATTGGTGGTCTGAAATAAATGTAGGTCAATTTCTACGGTACCAAGCCACAAGCTTTGGGATTTAGCAGATTCAAAGGAAAGGCAGGGTTGGTTGCCACAGTCTGTTAGGATGCATAACTATTATATAATACAGATGCCACAGGTAGCATACAATTAATTTCTGTCCTTACTGGGCAGGAAGAAAGAGCAGAGTCAGGTCTACCAATTCCCGGTTTTGCCATATTTCACTGGTGGCTGCTCCTCTAGACTAGTGGAGTGGGGCAAAATTTCAGTTGAAGTGTCACATGATCTCATGGGCAACTTTCTGGGGACCACATATCAGTTTGGGATGGGGCCAGAGACAAAAGTGACCTTTGTACAGTAAAAGCCCAAGGTTTCTATATTCCACACATATCTCTATTCTCAAACCAGGAAAGGGCGCCATAACTACAGTTCAAGGATACATTCCACCTAGCAAAAGCATTTAAGGAGGGTACAGAGTAGAACCACTAAGGGATGTAGCCTGGGAATAGGATGTTTATAATGGGCAGAGGTGTGGCCTGGGAAATTTTCTGAGAGCCAGACCTGGAGGTCCATATTTGCCCCCTGGGCTGAGGTTTCCCAACCCTGGACTAAAGTTCATATGTATTATCAGACCCACAGAGCTGGCACTATCTTCAACTTTGATGCAACTTGTAGCATGATACTACTACCCTATTGTATGTTGGCCCTGAAGTGTTTCAGACTATAGGCTAAAACCAACACAAACCCACATATACACATATCTTCCAAGATATAAATCAAATATTAACTTCCAGGGCCTCCCAGCATTTATTTCACTGAGCAATAGTAAATGTGTTTCTACTGGAAGAACTGCAAAAGCATGTCTTCCCCAAACCCTAGTCTAGTTTCCACCACTTGGAATAAGGTTGGAGGGGGGGGTAGCCCTTGATTTTCTTACAGTATCAATTTACAGCATGATGATTCTTCAAAACTAATGAAAACTTTTTTTGGCCCCTTTTGGCCTCTTGTATCACCAAAACAGACATTCAGCAAATATTTATCATTGTCCTGGCTTGAATCAAGAGCTGATTTATGTTGCTCAGATAAATGAGGATGCTGACAGATATTCATGGAGACACGCAGGAGGCGCAAATATAAATTTAGGCCATAACAATTGCCAGGTGAAGATCATCATTTAAAATTAGGGGCAATTATTCAAAACAAGGTCAGAAACACACACACCGCCCCTGTTCTTTCTCTTCTCTGTAAATAAAAAAACTTTTTTTAAATGGGCAGGTTGGGTGATTAACTAATTTCTAACTTACTTTCCTTCACTAAATGATGTCCTCCCCTTTGTTCCTACTGCCTAGAATTAACTATTAGCTTTGGGCTTCAGCAAAACTGCATCTGCTACAAAAATTCTCCTGGAAAAGCAAAGCGTTCAGGAAATGATGAGGAAATGGGGTAAGCGGCTATTACAACTTGCCTTCTCCTCTCACGTAGAAGAGCTCTGGACATGGTATCAGACACACACTCCATTCAAAGGGCTTTCCCACATGCATTTTTAATCAGGATTATATTTCAAACACATCTATCACCTACACAAGTGTGTTAAGTCTAGTCCTCCTTGAAAATGAATCAGCTCTCTGCACTACTGGCAACAGCATCTTCTTAACATGAATATAATCTCTGGTGAACTACAAGACATCATTACACACACACTTTAAGATGTAAGGCAGAGAAATTAAAGTAAACTGGATCGCTCAGAGCATTTCACTGGATCAGCTCTGTAGACCACTATGGTCTCAAATTATTTCCTGAAATCACATGCTGATAAGAGATCCTTCTCATCAAAATAATATGTCCCCTAACAAGGTAAATATACAGATCCTTCTTCAGTAAATACCACTGAAGATTATTTTACCTTCTGAAATCTGCATTATACTTTTGTTTCTAACATTTAACTGTTTGGCTTGGAAAACAGTAAGAGGACACTAAGGGTAACTCCAAGCATATAATGACAACAAACACAAATCCCAAGGGGAGTAAAAATGCAAGCCCAACACATTCTCAAACACAACCCCTTGTTTACCTTGTTTACAATTTGCTACAATCCTTTAACGCAATGCTGATCTATGAAGTCATGTGTCACGTGTAAATTAAAGCAGTCAGGTTAATTGTTCCCCTAATTCTGCTGACGCACACAGCATTGCACTCAACTGGTACTGTCACAGAACTTTACTAATAAATGAATAAATAAAATATATGCATCAGGATCACAGGGTTGTTGTTGTTTTTTAAAGTAATGCATGCTTGAGTGCTGTATTTTGAAAAGAAAAACAACAACATTCTGAAGCAGAAGAATGACTACTAAATTCCAATTAAGACTTCTAAAATAACTACAATCTATACTTCTCTATGTGTGTGGAGTTAGATATGCTGGCTACATCATTCATTTCAGAGGAACGTATGCATGGGGCTGCCCACTTCACTGAAAGGAAAGGGAATGACTTCCCTTGTCATGTGGGGAGCTGTCTTTGTATATCAGCCTCCATGACTGTAAACAATTAGCAGTAGGTCATACAGGTTGTAAGAGCTCTGCCTTTCTCTCTCACACACCATAAACATAAACGCATCCCTAGTGTACACCACATATATATGAACACAGCACATACACCTACACAGTGTAAAAGTTTTCCTTACCACTTTGGCGACTTTAGGGGAAGCGAGTTTGCTCTTTTATGAAGAGCACACATTGGACTCTGGTTTGACAGAAGAATGACTGGCCATGGGGTACACACATTTCTTTTGACCGAACACAAAACTCTGTTTATACAGGGGGTTTTTAAGCACCGCAAAACCCTGCAGAAGCATACAAAAGTGGAATAAAGGCACAAGCCACTTACCATAGCTCTTGTCATTTCATATCCCAACAATGTTTAACTCCCTGGAAAAAACACAATAATCTGCCTCCAACTGCAGACATTACAAAGAGAATTTTATTTAAAAGCTTGTTTCCACGTACAGCATAATAGGATTTTTTCCCCCCCTGTAAAGATGCTTTTGCTAAACACTGCAGACCTGGTAGTTCATATTGCCAGCCATATGGTCGGGGTGTGTGTGTGTGTTTTAAATGCTGAACTACTGTACCATTAGAATAGGCACGCTCAAGATTCATAAAACCAGGCTCATAAAATAGATGCAGTCAAAAGAGTGTAGCATGGAAGTGTTTCAATGAAAACATCATTTTTTGCCATGCCAAATTCATTGCATCAAAGCCCTTTAAAAAAGTCTTTCAGCTGGGAACCGTTGTATATATTGACATCTACCCTAAAAGAACCTCATACCAACGCCAATTGCACAAGGGTATTGTTCACATGAAGTAACTATATCTATATGCTGTCAAGCAACTGGTCATAAAAGACTGAATAAAAGGTATTTGAAATACGATACAACTGAAAAGGCCACAGCTGATTTTTTAAAAATATTCTCAGACAGTTAAAAAAAAATTCAGACAAAGAATTTATGTGCTGCTGTATGTGATTTGATTTCTACAAAGTAGTGTGAAATACTGTAGCAAAAAAACCTGTTTACAAACTTACATTAAATACAATAGCCAACAGATTCCAAATATGTCTGAATTCTACCCTGAAATTTCATACTGCAACTGTGCATGCTACATATCTTAAACATTTCAGGCTTCTAAAGTCTCACAGAGATGAAGAGTAAAGCCACTATAACATTTATACATTTAATCCTAAAGCACAAACAGTATCACAATATTAATTTTCAAAAACTGGATTAAATATTTTTCAGAGCTTGACTAATTTCTGCAAGTATATTAGCATCCAGCATTTGCAAATTCCACTCAGTCTCTCTAGGGTTAAAACTTCAGCAAAATGATTGGCAAGGTAAGGCACTTTTTGGGGGTTTTGTTCAGCATTTAATCCTTATGAGAAATATTGTTCTTTCATATGTATCATGCAGTACAATCCTGTGTATGACTTTTCAGAGGTAAGACCTAAGACCCATTGGCTATTCCTATACACACTTGGTGTATAGGATTGCAGTATATATAGGATTGCAGATTTTAAAGCTCTGACCATTCTTTGTGCAGAAATGCCCTGCTTCAGTAAGATGTGCCTGGCTTTCTTTTGCATAAGCCCACCATAATTTTGCATATTTTTTTCTATGTCAGGGATGTGCATCCCGTAGCTCTATATATGCTGTTGGATTTCAACTCCCATTAGCCCCAACTGTTGGTTTACAACTCCCATCAGCTTGGCAAATGGTCGGGGATGTTGAGATTTGTAGTCCAACAACATCTGGAGAGCCACAGGTTTCCCCATCCCTAGTCTGTGTGTGAAGGTTGAGAGCTACTGCTTATTAAAGACTGGGCAGTGGATCTTTAAAACCAAATTTCCATCCATCACTAGATGATGCTGGGGCAAATGCGAGATGCAGATTCCCCTAAACAGTAGCAGGAAAGGGACCGTTTTCTCAGCGTTAGAGCATGCACTTTGCATTCAGAAGGTCTCAGGTTCAATCCCCTGACATATATACTTTAAAAAGGATCAGGTAGTAGGGGATGTGAAGAACTTCTGTCTGAGAACTTGGAGAACCATTGACAGTTGAAGCAGTGGAGGAGGAAGGGGTGCAGGGTGTGTGTCCTGCGTGTCATCACTGGGGGGACGGGACAAAATGAGTTTTTTAAAAAATTGGGCTCATGAAACTTTTTAGGAGTGACGTGTTAGGTGCCTACAGGTTCCCCGCTGCCTAAAATGGCAGTGTGGGACTTGTGTCTGCCTCCTGCCTCTCCCTCAGCCACCCTACAGCTGAGAGGAAGGAGTCGGAGAGGCTCCAAGCATTGAAGAGGCTCAATCCGCCCCCATGGGAGCAGATTGCCCTGCCCCTGGCTGCAGGACACGCCCCCACACCAGGCACCCAATCGGCTAGCTACACCACTGAGTTGAAGTAGGCAAAACTGGACATGATTGGACATAGGGTGCTGATTGATACAAGGCCAGAGTCTATGTTCAAAATGGAAACTATGGCACTCCTGATTTGTAGCTCAAAAATGATTCTTGGGGCAGAATTACCATAAGACAAAAATAGCTGATAGCTGTCAATTGTGATAAAGGGTAAGTAGCCAAGCTGGGCTAAACTCAGAATGGATCCACCAGGAGCCTGTCAAAGCTACTGTGAGCTGAATTGTGCATGTAAAATGGCCCCGTTGAGACAGGGCATGCAAAGTACTCTTTGCAGAGGACCACAAATGCACCTACTGAAGCACGTGAACGTAAGCAGGTACTCGCTTGGCGTTAATAAGGATCAGGCAGACGCAGCAATGGAGAATAAGAAGGTGAAGTTTATTGCCAGGCAATAAGGACCCAGTTTGGAATCTCTTCCAAAAGGAACTGGGACCCCGATTGACAGAAATCCACAGGTCTTTATACCTGAGCAGATCACAGCAAATCATAGATCATGAGACAACCATGAGGCAGTCACGATGTCGCCAGCAAAATTTAGCCAATTAGCGAGCTTCTTGCCATGCTTCCAGCTCCTGGTCAAGCACGGAGTTCTAGTTCTGCTTTCCGCTGCTTGCAGTGACGCTCTGTCTAACCTCTCCCCTAGTTATGATAGGACAGGGAGTATTGGAGATTTTGTGGTTTAGCTCTTCCTGTTCCAGTGGACTAATTTAGCCTGTATCTGAGGGGATTTTGTACCAGTATCTCTGATTCACGTCTTCCCCTTGTCCAGGGTACACAGATGTTTGTAGGGGAAAGGTCGGCTCCTAATTTTGCTGTTTCAAGCAGTATGCAGATAGCTAAAGCACAGCTTCCCTTTGATTCAAAATGGATTATAAAATACTGTAAGCCCTGATTATGTGTGAGCATATATAAATATATTGATTACTGATAACTGATTATATGAATAGCATAAGGGTAGCACTTCTTCCTTGCCTCACTACCAGCTACAAATATGTACCGGTGGAACCTACCCAGTCCAATGTCATAGACAGCCAATGGCTCATCTCTGGCCTTGCAATGATACAGACTCAGAGGCAGGAAGATGTCTCTCTGCTTCCAACAGCCCCTGACGCTCAGAACACAAAGAGCCACTTCACATATTGGCTGAAGTTGTGGGTGGCAGAGGGCGTGGCTGCTGCGTGCATTGATAGGAGACTAGCCCATAGAGGAGATGTGGGGCTAGTCCACTGGCCCTCCAGATGTTGCTGAACTAAAAACCCCATGATTCCAGCAAGGCAGAAATGATCAGAGCTGTAATTCAGCAACATGGGGGGGGGAGTTCCCCACCCCGGGCTCATCCATACAGCCCTGCAATGTCTGCATACATTCTATCAATCCATGGGTGCAATCCATCTGAACCTCCTGTAAACTCTGCAACGCTCCTATCAGATGAATAGAATGATAAATATTTACTTAAGAATAGCTATATTTTTATGCTATTTTCATGTACCAACACGGCATCCTCTAGAATGCTTGTCAATCATACCCGGTGAATGGACAGAATTAATTTCAGTCCCATATATTCTTTTTATGTTGAATTGCACAGCAGAAACAAAACAAAACCAAAATTTTTAGCTCATTACAAGGTTTCTCCCAGCAGTCGAGATCAGTAAAAATAATGCCAATATATAAATCTGCAGTCTGTTAAAATATGTAATATTCTGTACAATCCTGGTCATTCCATTCAAACAAAAATAGAGATTTTTCTTAATGCAGAAATTCAACTAATATTATCAAGGTGTTTAGCACACTTTTCTATAAAGGAAGGCTGCAGAGTTTGAGCTGTTTTAGATTGGAATAAAATGACGACAGGCTTATAAAATTATGAATGGTTGCAGAGACAGCAATGGGGGGATTCTTACATCTATCAATACAGTACTTAAACATCGGGACTCCCAATTAAGTTAAGCTGATTTGATATCATTCATGGGGAAGGTTCAGATGGAATGTTTCCCGTCCTCCAAATCATGGCTAGGAGGATCAGGAATGAGCTCTGTGCTTGAACTAGGGATGCATGCTGGAACCACGAGATATGATTCAGAACCCAATTTGCAAGTTCAGGAAATCCAGTACTGCCAAACTATAGTTTAGTGCCAGGGTGGGGAACCTTTGGCCTTCCAGATGTTTGTGAACTACAACTCCCATCAGCCCCAGCAAGCATGGCCAATTATAGGAGTTGTAGTTCAAAGGTTCTCCACAGCTGACTGAATGCATGGATAGACAATGTAGTACATTCCAGGTGTTGCTTGACCTTGAACATTGGCCATGCTGGTGGGGGCTGATGGGAGTTGTAGTCCTCCAATATCTGGAAGGCACTATATTCTGTCCCAGCTCAGCCAATGTGTGTAAGGTAGGTTTGGGGTTTTTTTTTTAAAAAAAAAGAATTTAGCAGAAAGAAAATTCTATACAAGTATTAAGCTCATGAACCAAACTGACAATTTAAAATGAAACTAACAGCATTTCCATAGAGTTTTTACTGTATAAACAACATGGAAAGAGACCCCCTTAATGACATTTAATTATATATTCCTTTCGATTTCAAGCACTGATAACATTTTGTTCAAGTATCTGAACTTTTCATCTTATAAGTGCTATAATTTTTCAGTCAAAAGTTGTCTCTTTCAAAATTTATCTCATTATATTTTATCATAACATCCAGTCGTGTTGCTGAAGGTCATTTTGTGTTCTGCTTCTGGCTGTTTTCACTGAAGAATTACAACCCTGTAGCTTGTAAGAAATCAAAAGGGTTAGCTGCCAGAAGAAGGGGGGAAACCCTCTGGTTTTATAAATTGGTATTCTAAAGAAATGGCTCCCTACTCCCCCCCCTACTGCACTATGAATGGGAGATGACAACGAAGAATAAGAAACAGAAAATCATTCACTTTGTACTTTATGAATGTGTGTTGAGATGTAAAGTGCTGCATGAATTAGACAAAACCAATGGTCACATTACATATTGTTTATTTATATCATTTCCAAGGAGGTAGTGAGTCTACCAGTTGGCTGTGGGGAATCTGTGGCCTTCCAGCTGTTGTCAAACATCAAATTCTGTCGGCTACAGCTTGCATGTCCAGTGGTCCAGGATGATGGAAGGCTATGGGTACCCCATCCCTGATGTAAGTGGTGGAAGGACAGGTGAGGAAAAACTGAAAAACTGCTTGACCCCTTTCCCTCCCAGCTCAAAAATTATCTTTCCCAATATTCTTTTTCTTGCTATTTAGAAGTGATCTTTCAGCTCCTAGATGAAATAGCAGCCTTCAGCCCATGGGATTCAGATTTTTATTTTATTATGAGCTCCTGGGTGCTGGCCCAAGGGATCATGTTACACTGATCTGGTGGCAGCTGCACAGGTTACCAGTTTGCTTCTGGACACACTATAAAGCCTTAAATGGTTCGTGCCCATGAAACAGAAGGAATTCCCTCCTTCCATACCATCATGCCTGTTCCCAAAGGCTACAAGGTCCTTCTCTGTGTCCTACATGGAGTAGAGGCCTGGATGGTTGCACCAAAATTATGGAACACTTGAAGGGCCTCATGAAGTGCCTTTCCTCACTGTTTTTTCACCAGTTATTGCAAACCATTCTATTCCAGCAGGTGAAAAACAATCAATGTTATGATTGTTTTAACTGCTTCCTTTTATAATTGTTTTATATTGTTTTTAACGAAATGGTTATTTCATATGATGTAACCTGCCCTGAGTGGTGCATTTATGCCAAAAAGGTGTAATTAAAAATGTCCAATAAATAAATAAAAATCTGCCCTTCTTCAAGCCCCTTTCTCTTACTTTCTGCCTCCACCACAATTGTGAAAAAGGTAATAGGACAGAATGATAAATGTGCCCATGGTTATTACAGTTGATCCATAATTCTGTTTGGGGTACTGATCCACCAGCTGAAAAGCAGTGAAAGAAAAATGGATTCTCAGGTGACAACTTTGGCCTGTGGTAACTTTGACCAACTTTGGACAGGTGTGGCAACTACATTTTCAGATACAAGACAAGACCACTTTGAGGAACTCAAGATTAGACTATGGGTTGTATTTTATTATTTTAATTGTCTATCGTACTTTTTTTATAACCTGCCCAGGAACCATTTTTGTGAAGAATGGGCTGTAAGTACAAAGTACCAACAGGAAGCAACAAGAGGCTTCTTATTAGGAATTATTCCTTCATAAAGGAAAGGGTTACAGAAATTAACACCTGAGCAACATGCTTAGGTGGTGACATTTGCATGCAAGCACCAAAACCCATAATCAATTTCAGGTTGAACTAATGAAAATAATAATGAATATTCTACCTTCACTGTTAGTAATCACAAGGGGAATGAGGATGATTGTTTTTGTACTCTGCCCATGTGAATGAGTTGCTTCAGCTGCTTCTAGGCAGCTTCCAACAGAATATACAAAAACACAACAGCACAGCACACATTAAAAGCTTCCCGATACAGGAGAGCACCCAGGTTCTGCTTGCAAGCTTCCCATAAGCATCTGGTTGGCCATTGTGAGAAAAGCATACTCACATGATCCAGCAGGGCTTTTCTTAGGTTCAGTAGGACAAGCACTGGCTCATCCTCCTTGCTGAGCTTGCCGGCGGCAGCAATGGCGGGGGAAATAGGGACATTCTGAGAAAAGCTGGAATGGTTTTCATAATTCCGGAACTGTCCTTGAAACATTGGGATGCTTGGACGGTATGAAATCCCTGAATGGTCTATCTTGTAGAACACCTGCTCCTGTAAGAACCTCTCCTTGGTTTTACATCGACTGAGGGGGACTGGCCTCAGGGCCATTACTTTAAGAGCCTCGACCAGTCTCCTTGAGAAAGAGGGTCATCTTGGCTGCTGCCCTGGAGCTGAGCAATGCCATTCCAGGAGCAATGCATTTGTCCCATTCCCTTGCAGCATTCTTCAGGCCAGTCAAAACACTTCTGTACTGACATGCATTCAGTTTCTAAATTCATGTTCCCATCGCTGCTGTTCTTTTCTGCCAGTTCTCCGTTTTGTTGTTTTTCTTGGTTCCATTTGGATTGCATTGTTTTTCCTTCCCTGGATCATGTTTTGATTTATGTTACTGAAACATTTTGCAGACATGAGATGGCACAAACCAGCTAACTAAACTAAGCTGACTAGCAAGCCACCAGTTCATGTTATTTTCTTTAGCAGACAAGAACCAGCTCAGTGGCAAAATGCATGCTTTGCATGCAAAAGGTCTCAGGATTAACCCCTAGCATTTCTACCAGGGATGCGGTGATGCTGCCATAACTCAAAATTATTCTAGGCATCATGAATTTAGCTATATTAACAAAGGCTGCAATCCTAATCCCATTTACCTAGCTAGGAGTAATCCTAACTGAATTCAGTAGAATTTAGTTCTGAGTAAACATGGTAGGACTGCACTGTTAGAGATAGAAATTATGCCTATCAAAAGCAAGCTAAGCATAGCATTTAATCAGTTTAAAACAGGTTCAGAATGGTTTGCTCCTTTGGTCAGACTCCAGAGCAAAAAAAATTATCATGTTTCTTACTAAAACAACCCTCTTTAAAAATGCAGAATTTACAAAAGAATAGCATAAATATTTTGTCATTTAGTAGGCAAACATTAGATGATCTGACCTCTCATTGAAGCTGCAGGCCTATACATTAACTGGAGAGTAAGCTTCATTGAACTCAGTGGGACTTACTTATGAGTAGACATTTATATGATTCCACTGTTAATGACTTAATTAGCTGTTCCAAACATAGCTGGACCTCTGCTGACAATGCAGCCAGACAATTCAATCAGGCCCTGTTATGGAGAATAAGTAATAAATGCTACCTTGTCGCCACACAGTCCCAACCCTGAGTACATGATGCTGGTCAAGCTAAACTTGATCACTATGCCTCATATTTCAATTAGTCGTGGTCTGAATCACTAAAACTGAATTCCTGTTATCAGATACAAAGCTTCAGACTCCCACAGTTAGAAGCAGCCGAGTTTCCTTTTATTAGTGGCCAATTAATGCCCCAAATCTGCACTGCTTTCAAAATTTATAACTTCTGTCCCAGCTGCATCCATGGCTCCTTAGCGTACAGCATACAATTGGATCCGTATCACTGTCGCAAGTCAAACAGCTGCAAACTGTACTGCAGTCTGCAGGGCTGAAAAACCCTTCAATACAGAAGCTCTCCTGCTCCCCCCTCAAACCTTCTTAGAAGTTCTTTTCAAAGCCCAGCAGCACTAGCTGGTTTGTGACAATAAGCGATTTAATACAGAGAGAAAGAAATCTACACCAAGGTACTGTAACCTCTTGGGATGTGCTAGATTTTCAAACAAATGAAACCCTATCACTTTGGCAGAACACAAGAGCAAGCAAAGGCACTTCTCCTGACCAAGGCTAAGAAAATATAAGCATAAAACCCAACCCGCCTTGAGAAATTAACCTGTTGGTGTCCAGATGGAGTCGTTAAAAGATTATATTGCCTCAAATAATAATAATAATAATAATAATAATAATAATAATAATAATAATAATAATAAGAAGAAGAAGAAGAAGAAGAAGAAGAAGAAGAAGAAGTGTGTTAAAGTAAACTTTTTCAATTAGGAGCCTTGGAAATCCCAAGTTGTATTAATATAGTCCTATCATAATTTATTCCAAAAGGAAATTATTTATAAATTAGGATTAAAAACCCATCAAGAGTTTGTTACACAGAGTAACAAACTGGGCTGTACCCTACACACAATTTACCCAGATGTGTATCCTAATAAAATCAATGGGACATATACAAGAGCCACTTTTAAAAACCTTAATTTAGTCATCATGCAGCCCAAGAATCTGGATTTAAAAGCAAGCTCCAATTGGAACAGCTCCTCTTGCTTGTGTGTAACACTGCAGTTCTGTTTACGCAGAAGCAAGCCTCAGTGAGTTCATTAGGACTTAATCCCAGGTAAGTGTGTATTGGGCTACAATCTTTTGTATGCCTTTAAATCCACACCATATTTTTACGACAAGTGAATAAAGAGTGCATGATTTATGCATGTTAGAAAGAGAGTAATTTATCTTACTAGGCAGCCTGAAAGTATCATACTATCATATTTGTTTAAATAAATGAGCACACACACATGTGTGTGTGTGTGTGTCTGTGTGTGCCCCACCCCTACGTCCTCAGAACACTTTACATTAAAATGCAAGTAAGACACAAGGGGCTTCTATATAGCAAATACAAATTTTTAACCAGACATCTTTTTTTAAAAAAAGTGGCTTATCAGCTGAAAATCTTTTTCTTTTTCTTTTTTGGTTCAAAGGAGTCCTAGTTTCAGTAACCTAGTGACCTAGCAGCATTTATTTACATGAAAAGATGCAAAGACACATAGACAGCCAATGCTGCATCAGAAAACTTTAGCGTAACAACAGAAACTACAGCTCAAATTGCCCTGTTTTCTAAATGAAGGAACTCTATGTATAACTGTACAAGATAGGTCCATTTTTGGAGATATGATATTTCAATGTAATCTGAGGCCAAGGGCAGCAGGCGGCGGGGGTGGGGGTGGGGGGGTTGCTTCCTCTTTGTTCATCCCACCAGCAAAAATGCGCAAGCTCATCAGCAATGTTATTTTAAATCAGCCACAGTAGTGGCTGATTGAGGGGTGGGGATGAAACAACATTCATCTGCCTTGTTTAAGCATTACAGTTCTATATGCAGGAGTGTGAAGCAAGACTTCACCAGCAGTAACATAGCAGCAACAGAAATGTTTGCGCTTGGCTCATGCAAGCCACTTTCACGGCTCTTAGAAAGACAATAAAATCCTATTTTATAAAATTCAAACCCTAATGACAAGCATTCTTCCTAACTGCTTAAATACTGCAGTAAGACTTGTAATGCCACTGTGAAATCATAAGCTAGTGTTTCAGACGTGCTCTCTCTGTTACAAATTTAATCTTCACTGGTATGTCACAACTCATTTCATCCCAGCAGCAGAGAGATTCAGCATAACAGCATTCCTGTTATCCTAGACAACCTGAACTCAACTGTTAAATACCTGTCTGATGCCCAAGAATGATCACAGAAACACTGTCTATGAGATTTACAGCAACAACTTTCCTGAAAATCTGCAATTATGCTTTTCCATTTAGAAAATGAACAATTTATGGGATTTCCTTTTTTCAACTTTTTTTAAAGAGTGTGGGTAAAATGTATTCTTTACCAGAGATAAATTTATAGCAAATCATTCACACTAGCTATGTATGCAAGAGTACACATATTGAAAATCCTGGTGGGGGGAAATTAACAAATATAACACAGGTTTATGCATGTCACAATCAATCAATACAGTTTTGTAGGGTGGAACAATACCTTTGAAGCTCCTGTAAGAGTTTTCTCACTATGTATATTTATGTATTATATAGACCAGGGGTCAGCAACCTTTTTCAGCTGTGGGCCGGTTCTTTTCCCCCCTTCAAAATATAGTCCGGCCCCGTACATGGTCTGAGGGACAGAGGACCAGCCCTTTGCTGAAAAAGTTTGCTGACCCCTGTGTAAGGTACATAACTTTGGTTCAAGTTTCTCCAAGACTGTCCAGAACACCTTTCTTTCCCCCTCTCCCTTCTGTACAGACACTGTTTCAAAGTGCCACTAAATCTGGTGTTTTGCAACCCAACATCATATTGCCTGTGTTTATTTAGGTAGTTTCCTCACTGGAACTGCATTAGATGAAGTCACTTGGACAAGATGGAAGCCTGTGATCTACTTAGGACTCTTTGCTTGCAACTAATATGCATGCCAGCCTAGAGAAATGTGCACTGAAGAATGCTGATCGATAGCTCCAAATATGCACCCCAAATGCAAACAACCATTCTGTGAGTGACAACCCTCATATGCATATAAGAAGCAAAGTGGTTTTGATGGATTTCCCCCCACCCTCTGAATTCACACCCTTCTTGCAATTAACAAAAAAGGGAGAAAAGCTTAATGGTTGGAAACTACTGTTTAACAGAACTCTGGATCCATAATAGACATTTAGCAAAGATCAAGGCTGATCTTTCTTACAGGACCTTTTGAAAAAATCTCTCTCAGATCAGTCTCTCAATGTCAGCATTATTTCTGAGAAAAAAGTGCGAGAGAAGTGATTGTACTCCATCACAGATGAGGAGATTTTCCTGTAAACAGCTAACGTGCAGGGCTATATGGCTACTGTCTATTATTAGTTTTCAACATCACTGATGGGGGACAGAGAAAAGAAAAACAAGAGAAGGCCATTATAAATGGTTGTTCAATGGTATGCACTAGCTCGCAAAAATGCTGTGCTAAATGGCAATGACTTACCCTTGCCATGCAGACGTACCCTGAGAAAGATTGACTCAATGGCCTCAAGACACCACAAAGCAGTAAGCACAAGTGACTTAAAAATGCTTTCTCTATAAAACTGTTGGCATTTTGTGTGCACAGTATACCAATGTATTTCATACACTGGCAATGTCTCTTTCACTTCTATGCAATATTTGTGTGTAAGCCATGTTTGGGAAAATATGTGTGATATTTTCTGACTTTATCTAAAGGCCAAAAACAATATGTTGCATGCAGAATGCATGTAACGGCAGCCCAAAAGCTCTGCATTGGGAGTGGGTGGTTTTGAGGGATAAGTGTTTTCCTACTCTACATCCCCTCCCTGTGGCTTTTCCTCCTGTTGAGTTTTAAATCCTGTGTTTGTCTTCTTAGAAGTTCTTTGGAACAGAGAAACAGCAGCTGGAGAAAAGGGTAAGCAACCCTCTCCCCTTCCTCTTCTATGAACTCAACCCCCACCCCCACCCCCCAGCCCATGGCTTTTCAAATATAAAAAGGAAAATGGGCTGCATGTTGCAAACATTTATGTGTAACTATTTACTGAACATTCATCCTGATTCATTTGTGGGGCAGTTATGTGTCAATGAGCGATCATCCTACATTCATACTGATTTTTTTGTGGGATGTTTAGACATGTTCCTGTTAGTTATTTGTTCATCCCACACTTTTCATTTCATTTACACATCACTTTCCAATTTCCTTTTTTATTCCCTCTTCCTGACCTGAATCCTGTGTTTTATCTTCCTCCTCCAACTCCTGGTCTAACCCTTCTTTTTTCCTCTCTCCCTTAGCATACCTTTCTTTCTTCCATCAAGGAACAGACACACAGCTTCTCATTGTTGCCTCCGTGTCTCTCCTCTAAGTCTCCACATGTCTATGTGCTGGGAATGTCCACTTAGAATTGTTCTCTGTCTCTCTTCTCTGCCAGTAGCACCCAATCAGAACTTTTCCCTCTCTTCTCTTTGCTGGTAATGTCCAATTGAAACTGTTTCCTATCTTCCCACCTCTATTCTGAGTCTGCTGGCCAATCAGAATTTGGAAATGATAGGTGCTGAGAGCCTGGAGGACAGCCTGGTATCTGACTAAGGTTCAGTTGGACTCGGATGCTGCTATTAGTGCTGCTTGCAGCTATCAGTGGCTTGTGCTGCCATAGCAAAAGGGCACCACCATCCATTGTAGATTTTGTTTTGTTTAAGTTTCCTGATTGGGGCGGCTGGTTGTTTGTTTGTTTATTCATTCTAAGTATTTATACCATACTTTTCATCTGGAAAAGCTCCCAGGGACTTACTAACCTATGCAAAGAACCATACCTGCCCTTGCGCTTAACCTCTAAAAGGACATGGCACGAAAGGGGAAAGGGATGGGAAGGGAAGAGGAAAATAAGCCAAGTCAGGCACCTATGTCTTAATCTTACAAAGTGTTTATAGTTACCAGTATTTGGATGGAAATGGGCAGTTCAAAAAGCAGCCCCTGAGAAATAGATTGGTGGCCCAACCTACTGGAATGACTGGAATGCAGTTGTTGCCTTTACAGCGTGAAGCCTTGCCCCTTTGGAGGCCTAGCAGTAATCTGGCTTCATGTCACTCCCATTGGATCAGGTAACCTCATAGGGGCCTTGCTGATACCATCAACCCCAGTGCAGACTCCTGCTGCTCTTTCCACAGGGACGGTGGGACCTCTGGTGGAGGGGCACCCAGTAATGCAGCCAATGTGGTACCTTCTTATGTGAGTTCAAGGAGGTCCTTCCCCAGCATTGCCCTCTAGAAAAGGTCCTGGTGAACTTTATGAGGAAAATTATATACCAGGAGGCAGGCAGTTTAACTAAACAGTAGAAGTGTTGACCAAAAACACCAACTCTGAGTAGGGCTTGGAAAATCTGTTAAATCTGGCTTCTTTCAGTTTCTCATTTTTTCCAATATTCAGTTACCTTCGCCACATTTCCATACCAGTTTGTTATTTTCTCATGAAAATTCATTAACATTTTACTGTGAATTTCTCTCGGTACGCACTTTCTAAAATGCATTTTTCTATAATATACACATTTTTGCAAAGCAATTTCCACCAATATAATGCCTTTTTTGTATGTTATTTTCCAGGGTATACATTTTATACATACTACACTCTAGAATATGCATTTTTTATTACTTTACTTTGCACTGCAAAATTCAGAGAAATTGAATTTTGAAGGGTTGCTGTGTTTTGGTTCACATATTATTTCAGAAAGTCTGAACTAAATAGGTTTGCCTTTAAATGTCAATTAAACCAAATTTCTCTTCCATACCTATCTCTGAGTTCCATCAAACCTACATGAGCCTACCTACAGAATCAGAAATCCATATCCAGGATATAGAAAATAAATGCTATATTTAATAATATTCAGTTATCTCCACCACCATCCCAGAGTTTCGAACAGACGCTTTGGAAATTACACAGAGCCATTGCTGTTTTGTACATAAAGCTGCACCTACCCTCCTATCTCAGTAGCAATAGTCATAAGCCTGTTCAACTCGTCATGTCCAATCATAGTCAACGGCCAAAGTACAAAACTCCATAGGTGCTTCAGGGTGAATGAGCTTTCCCATTCACTACAACAATGGGGAAGAGGATGAGGAAAACTCTGGATTGGAGTGAGTGGGAAGAAAGCTCTGGGCAGATAGAGGTGACTTTGTTGTGAATTCCAAAGCCCTGGTGTATTTACAAGCTCTTGGGAGCTTCAATGCATGTACAGTGCGTCTTCATTGAGAAGGCTGGCCACAGCCCAGCACAAAGTTAAAAGCACTTAAGGACCACTGAAATTCATTGTCTTAAGCATGCTTGATTGTGCGCTGAGTTGTTATGGCCAGTGAGTCCAGCTTCACTTAAATGCTGCGGCTACACGAGCTTAAGGGGTTCGTGACTGACTCTGTACAAGCCATTGTAACATTCAAATAGGAAACAAGGACTAATCCCACCACGAATATTCCTTTCTTTATCAAGTAGCACTTTATTTCGCCTTGTTGCATTTGCCTTTTGGCAGGATTCATTCTTACTCTTTCCATCCTTAACACAGTCTTCTAAAAGAGCTGCTTCATAGACACTTGCATGTTTGAATTACATTCATCCACAAGACTGATTACGTGTTTTATCTAAAAAGTGACTATTTAATTAATGTCACGCGCAACATAGCTGCTGGTTATTTTTTAAAACACACACTGTCTAGGGGTCATTCGGCCTTTGATTATAGATGACTTAAGATTCATGAACTTGAGACCGTAAGGGACACTTGCAATCCTCTGTGGACCCTGGGAGTGGATATTTCAATTCCTTAGTCAAGAATCAAACAGCAATGCATTTGGGACTTGATTCTAGTTGGGTTGCAGAATGAGCACCCTGAAATTTCATGAAGATGGGAAAGTCTTCATCTTTCTCAGGATGGGCTCATTAAAATGCAACACCAGTATGCATTTACGTGTAATTATGTCTGATATAGCATACAGTAGGGGATTCTTCTTGCTTCAATTATCCCCTACCACATACGGAATTCTGCTTTTTGAAGTAATCCTTTGTAATAAAGTAGAATGCATTTTGTCAGATATCTGGGTTTTTAACCGTGCTGCAATAAAGGTGCTTAAAAATGTTGCCTCAGGCAACTGAAGCAGGATTTGACTTCTTGAAAAACCAAAGTAAAATAAAAAAAAATTCCCACACTGCACATTCTAGTCATTAATGTTAGTGAAGACAAATGCACAAGCCTGTGTTTTCATCTGAATAAATTTGTGGTTTAACCATTATAGTCTCTTCAGTTCAGGATAATTCCAACCAAATATTTGGCTTTTAGTTTAGATTGCTGCATTAAATGCATCTCGTTTACATCACTTTAACAGCTTCAGAAATTGTATTTGCTATACAAAGTACATAACCAAATATCCTGCTATTTTTCATATACACATAGATGTACATAAACAATTATGCGCACACCCGTCATCAGTTTGATCTATTTTCCGTATCATAATTTTTAGCTCCAGTATCTATGAAATACATGGCTTCTTGACCAATATGTTCCTAGAAAACTCTAATTTACTGACTGTTCAAGAATTTTCTCTCTTTAGTTGTAATGGTGCCAGTTTCAAGTAGAGTGATGGCAGGGCCCTTTTCCTTTGTAACTATTTTCTGCTTAACATTTTTAATAAATCAAATATATTATGAAATAGTTTACATATATGCACAGATATTCCTATATCAATGTACAGAAATGTAAGTTTCAGAAATCTAATCACCATGGTTTTTATGCTTTTCTTTTCAGGGCATGGAGTATTCACAAACCTAATTCTGCTGAAAAGCTTAACCCAGTAACACCTATGGCAAAAAGAATTCTTGTTGAAAAATATTACAGTTAAATGCACTGGATCTCTGTAAATATGAAAGAAACATGAGCTAACTTCATCTCAGAATTTGAAAGATTCATACTTCCTCTTTGGATAATGCTTTCCCCTGTAAAGTAAATTTATCGAATGTACATGCTCCCTAGCTGCAGAATTAAAAACAGCATACATTGCAGTAATCTGAGGAATATTATATGCACATCACTTTCCTTTTGACAACAATTTAAAAAGACAGGCTAATAATGAGGAATACTCTGCATCTGATGATTCTTTAGGAGAAAATGCATTTTATTGCCATGAGGCACATTGACTTAAATGAGGTGTGACCAGCAGAAGGCACTGTTACAATAAATATATATGCTACTGCTCTCATTTACAAGCAGGTTTTGAAATTGAGACTGGAAGTTTGACTAACTTTTCACAATACAGTGATTGTTGTCCCCCCAGCCTCCAATTCCCAAGCCACCCTTGTCAATGGAAATAATCTCACAGAAGTGATCCAAAGTCCTTTTCAGCCAATTCCTTTTGTATTCCCATCCAGAGCTAACCCTAGTCAACTTTCATCGCACTGCACTTTTTTGTTCAGCAGAAAATTGTGTCCACACTTACCAGTTTAGCACTCCTTTATGCTGAGTTGTGTCCTCGTGAAATGAGACCCCCACATTGCTGAGCAGCCAGACATTGCCTTCAGAGTGGGTTTAAGCTTACATAACTCACTTCAAAACAAGCTTCTAGCATCCCGTCTTATTAACCTTTAGTGGTTTAGCTGAACTCTTTTCTGGGATTTTTAAATGGAGCTGCTGCAGATATAGTCAAATGTACCTTTTTAATTAAATCTCTCTCTCTCTCTTTCTCTTTCTCTCTCTCTCTCTCTCCCCCTTCCCAAACAAGTAATAATGGCCTTTAGTATATGTTAGTATACAAAAAAATCTGTGGAACGCCAGCTCAGGTTTACAAATTCCAAGTTAAAAGAACCAGCGTAAGGAAGAGGGGGGAGAAAAAGGGAAAAAATGTTACAGCATCTGTTTGGATTTTTGTATTTCAAAGTCCTGACTACTTTATCTGAATTACAGATTTAGGGCTTTGTTATGTGTGATAGGTATGATAATATGATCACTAAAGGCACAGAGACAGGGAGACTCAAATCCCTTTGAAAATCCCTTTCTCTATTTCCTACAGCTGCTTCTAGAGTTTAATATCTGATAGAATGATGAAAAAGAACAGGCCGAACTCCAGTTTTAATAAAAAATTTAACAGGTCTACATATAGTTATGAAAAATGTTATTTGCAATGCCAATCTTTAATAAAATTTTCTTAAACCAAAGAAAATTCCCTAAGGGGAACCTGATATGAATGTGTTTTTCATATGTACTATTTAAGGCTTTTTAAAGGTTATGAAAGTGACTGGTAAAATAAGTTCTTCCACCACACAACATCATCCTGCGTGCAATCTCATTTTTGCATTTAATCAGATAAATAACCAAGACCTTCCATTCTGCATGTTTTGTCCTAAAACAAATATTTTTGTTTTGCATAATAACAAACTTCACGCTAGTAATAAATCAGATGTGCCTTCCCTAGCTTGAATAAGCTGTCACAAATCCAAACTTATTATACAATCAATGAGTACCAAGTACACTTTTAGGAAGTATAGAATAAACAAGAGCAGAATCAGCAGTAAACACTTCGTTGGGTACTTAATTAAAAAGTTACATCATTTAACATTTCCTAACCAAATTTCCTAGTTCCATTTGAGAATACATTTATATAGCAGTAATTTACATAATTGTATTTACCAAAAACATTGAAGTTGCACCACCACACTTGTGTACACTTCTTACTGGATCTTCCATGTGTTTTAAACATGATTGGACTAATTGGAGGCCATTGCTGAATGACATCACAGTGAAACATTTGCTCCTCTTGCACTACTTTCCTGAAGTATAGTTGTATGTTTCTTACTTTATTAAAATGTTTATTTGGAAATTCAGAATTTCACATCAGTCATTTTAAGTGCATGGGTGAATAAAAACAAGCTGAATTCACTCATCCAACAGATTGGTTTGATCTTTCCAAAAGTGCATCCTGAGACTTCTAGTTGAACTAATAAGTAGTTCTGACTTCACTCATTATTTATTATTTTTTAAAAATTCTTTCAACTTGTTCTTTCAATGAGGTTCTGCAAAACAGGTAACTCATTGCTGAAAATAATTAACACGCTTTATATTCAAGTATGATTTAAGAATGACCTTGTATGTCTTACATGCATGGTGATCACAACTGCAGAGTTAGTGCATCCATAGCATAAAACTATCAGAGTTAAAAAGCAAAGAACAATTACATCTACAGAAATAAAAGGCTGCATTCTATGTTTTTTAAGTATTTTAAATATACATAATTTTACAAAATAAAATCACACACGCTCATGGACTTACTCTTATGTTTAGCTCTTCGTGATTACAGAAAGTGAGATTTCTTTATTCATAAAAACTGAAATCGTGTCACATATGTTCACCTTGCCATCAATTATCTTTAAAATCACATCATTGCACCTCTTAATTTAAAGACACCCTCCACTCCAAGAGTCATATTTCCTGTGACTTTGAGTAAGGGACTTGGAATTTTTTTGGAAGAATCACAGTAACAAGTATGTAAGAAAGAACAATTTATTGCTGCAGCCATTTAGTAGTCTGATTTCTGTTTGGGGATTTTTATGAATTATCTTTGCCCCAAACCCAAACTATTTCTCATGTCCCCAAGATGATGAATTGACAAGTTCACAAACCAGACAGAAGTAAAAGGTATCAACTCCAAAGTTCACCATTTTTAATATAGAGCTTGCTCAATTTTTTTAAAAAAATTGTCATATAATGAAGGCAGGCAATTATAAATTGAGATGTCTAGTATATATTTAGTATGTTATTTAAGTAGTCATATATGTATACCTTCTAGGTACTTTTTAATTGATGGTTTCTTTGGATACAGTAGTACTGAACAAAAATACATGTTTAAATTATGACAAATCAAATTCTAAAAGCATACAGTAACAGTACTGCTGATTGCCAAAACAAACTATCCATTGTGTACTGCAGTGATCACCACTTTGAAAAATCTTGTATTTTAAAATATTTATGGACAAATGTTACAACGAGGAAAGATCAGAGCAAAATCTTAATGTGTATAAGAAAATAGACAAAAGAAATTCTATTCATTGGGAAACAAAACTGACTTTTAAGAGAGGAAATTGCTGGGGATTCAAAGGTATCCTTTATTTCCGACAAGCAAATATATAGACTGAAAGAACAAAAACAATCATTTAGCATCTACAAAACAAATGAAAAACAGTACTAAAATTCAGTGTATCCACTTACATTGGCTGAGTCCGAAGAAACATAAAATGCCCAGGGTGTTTATTCAGCTGAACAGTGCTGATGAAACCAGCAGTTCAAAGCAAATCATAACACAATCAATTTTGTCAACATGCATTTAAGGCTTTATCCTTACTCAGAAAATACATTTACCTAACTTTTAATAACCATTTTCACTTTAAAAAATTAGACATAGTTGAATTATTTTTATTAGCTTGTTCAAATTAAATTAGTTGCCATTCAATCACAGTACTTGTGGTGTGCACCCATGAAAAATAAAATTCTGATTGCATAAAAAAAGGCTTGCAGGCTTGCACCCTAATCCTTAAAAATATAGCATGGAAGATGATGCCCATTAAATTTCCCGGACAGTTTACACATAGTAAATAAATTGTTGTTGAAACAATATTAAGACAGAAAACACCACTAGAACTAATATTTGATGATATTGCAAACCAGAAACAATAGTTTACAGATAGTCCCTGTAACTGCAGTATTTTAGATTACTGGGCAACATGCAGACTAAACATTATTGTACAGTCTGCTGACTTCAAATCTTTCCTTAGCAAGAAAGTGAGATACTGTATTTCAAAATATCAGGAGATGAATTATCAGAAGCTACTTTCTTTCAATACGTGATTTGCTGCAGCCTTTTTCTAGTGTGTGTCTAACTTTCAAAGTGATCACTGTTTCAGAGTTTCAAAATCTACCATTTCTGTATGTGGAATTTTCATATGTGGAAGTGGTGGCTGGAGATTGTGGTAGCAAACTAGTGTCACTGGGAAACTGGAAATGCAAAACTCAGTTTCGGCTTTAGTTTTCCCAGAATTAATTTAGACGTTTTTATTGCTGTCAAAATATTAATTGCAATTGTATTGACCACAGAGAAATATTCCAGAAGAGTTCAACAATTAAGCCAATAAGAACCTTTCAAACTGGAAAACATATTCCAAGTGCTGCCTGCTTTGGCATTTTTCTATAAAAACGCTATAGCGTTTCGGGAGTGCAGTGTACAACAAAGAGCATATCCTGTTTCTCTTTATAACACCTTGTGAGGTGCACTAGGCTAACTCTGCTTTGCCCGAAGCCACCCAGTGTGCTTTATACCCAAAGAGATTTGATCCTGGAATTCCCAGTTCTAAAGCCAAAAATCTCTATCCACTCCACCTCATATTAAGGGCATTAAAACAGCCCTTAGGGAATTGCCTCCTTGTACCCCACTATTTTAAAACTCCTTCACCCATTTTAGAAACTTTGGCAACCTCATCCCACCAACCTCCCCCTCCCCAAAAAAATCTGTGTATTACAATTCAGTTTTTTGTTACGTGAACCAAGCCTTCTGTTTGTTTAAGTACATATATTTTACTGCTTAGCAGAAATATAATAGTGATCATATTCCATCATGCAAACGTGCGCTAAAGCGCCTACTGAAATCCACAAGAAAAGTATATACTCATTTTCATTGCCTTCACTTCTATTCCATGTTGATTGCATACAATGGATGCAACAGGACCCTTACTTAGATGATTCATTGAATATCAATGAGAGTGCAATCCCATTTCTTCTAATTCTGGAATAACCAAACCCACTTTACCTTAAAACAAGTCCTTGAAAGTGAGAGGATGATGTTATTCATGGAAATACAGGGTGTGATCCAGCACATTAGGTGTGCCTAAAACCATCTGAAATGAATGGACCATAATATAATTATTATCTAGTATACTTTCATTTATTTCAATTGGACATAGGTGCACCTAAATTACGGTGTATTGAACTCAGTGATTTCTCACACAGTTTTTCATAGACCAATGAAGGATGGGAGTGCTGGTTTCCAAGAAATACACTGTATTTTGCTTGTTTCCAAGAATATAAAACATGAGTAACCAATATAACAATAAGCTGACATAACAACAACTGGACATAACTGGACATTTTAAAAAAACCACATTGTGACTTTATTAAAATTAGGGCTGACCAAAAATTTAGTTGTGTGTCTGTCATTTGCCCAAAGAAATTTTCCCTGTGAAAACGTCTCCTCCCTTTTGGAGTTTTCAGGGTCATCTATTTTTTTCTTTGCGCTAATTTTTTTGACAAGGGGATGCTATCAAAGCAATTACTTCGGCACATGGTCAAACTGTACCACACACATCCAGGTAAGGTGGGCACCCACTTGTCTTGGCATCTGGCATTCTGGAGGCAGCACTGGATCATGAATTTATCTGCAGCTCTTCTTGCTGAAAATATTAATGATTTAATATTTTAAGTAAACTCTCTGTGATTTGCCCAGAGAACGTTTTTGATGGGGTGATCAATAAATATTCTTTTTTAAAAAAACCAAAAACTTTAATTCTAAATCAATGGATAACAATAAATGAATAAATACAACCTCAGTAAGGACAAACTAAGATAACTAGGACTGAAAACAGCACTTCTGGAATGGACATTGCCCTTGCTTAGAATTAGCGTCTTTAGTGTCTCATTGTTGTTGTTGTTTAGTCGTTTAGTCGTGTCCGACTCTTCGTGACCCCATGGACCAGAGCACGCCAGGCACTCCTGTCTTCCACTGCCTCCCGCAGTTTGGTCAGACTCATGCTGGTAGCTTCGAGCACACTGTCCAACCATCTCGTCCTCTGTCGTCCCCTTCTCCTTGTGCCCTCCATCTTTCCCAACATCAGGGTCTTTTCCAGGGAGTCTTCTCTTCTCATGAGGTGACCAAAGTATTGGAGCCTCAGCTTCAGGATCTGTCCTTCCAGTGAGCACTCAGGGCTGATTTCCTTGAGAATGGATAGGTTTGATCTTCTTGCAGTCCATGGGACTCTCAAGAGCAGGGGTCAGCACACTTTTTCAGCAGGGGGCCGGTCCACTGTCCCTCAGACCTTGTGGGGGGCCGGACTATATTTTGGGGGGAAATAATGAATGAATTTCTATGCCCCACAAATAACCCAGAGATGCATTTTAAATAAAAGCACACATTATTTATGGTGTCACACAGACAAATCTAATTCAATCAGTAGAAGAAATGGCACTGCCGGCAAATGGCAGTGAAGCAACAGCCAAAGAGAGCTAACCAAACAGCAAGCGAGCACAACAAGGCAAGTTTATGTGAGTCTTTCAAGAAGCATTTTTTAGGCTTTTTCAAATGCTCTCTTTTTGTGATCAGTTTAAAATACAAAGAAGAAGATTGAGATGCTGAACTAGTTAGGAGTGCCCCAAGTTTGCCCAGTGGAATATTTAAGTTTTTTCCGTTGAACAGCAGGTCTCCAAGTCATATCACAAACCACTTAGGAAATTCCAAAGATACACGTCATGTGGTGTGTGAAGTGGTTGCTCTTCACCTCTCTGCACTGGGAAGGCTGGGGATGGCTGGCTTCAAGCTGTACCAGTTATGAGCTGGGTTTGGCTTGACCTGGCTTTTCCAAAGTGGAGCACTTCACTCTTCATTTCTCTCCCCTCCCTAGGTCCCAAATTTTGGCACCATCCCTTCTTGAACATCACAAGTATGAGGAGTTTCATGCTCCAAGAGAAAAGCCAACAGCAACAGAAATCCTCCCATGCCCTTAGCCAAAGTGAGATCAAAGAATTCTTCCAGGCCCCAAAATAGATAATCAGCTGGCCCACAAGAGACATTAAAATTCCATATCAAATATGTATCTGACTGAAAAGGGGAAGGGGTGTGTGTTTTGTTCATTAAAGCGCATGTAGAATTCCCACCTTCAGAATAACTTTGTTGGGACAAAGGGAAATATGAGTTTGTTTTCTTTATGCTTGCTGCAAATGTTCCCTATTCATCTGTCACTTGTAGACGGCATTACGGTAGGGAGACTGCCATCAGAGGACCACCATTATGAGCATGGCAGTGGTGCCAAAGTCCTACCAAACAAACAGTTGAATTAAATCTTTGAATAAAGGTAAAAATTGAAATATTTTTTTTTTTGTTATCAATGCAATTCCATACATGTCTACAGAAAAGCAAGTCCCTTTGATTTCAATAGGTCTTTTTATAAGGTTCATGGGTACAGACTACAGCTTATTAAGATCAGCTATAGTCCCCTAAAATAATCTACATAATTTTTTTAAAAAGTAATTCTAAGTTAAGACATCTAATTAAAGTGTATAAAACTGAATCATTACCATTTAACACACGGCCTGATTTAAAAGTTATTTTTCTATTGGGAGAAACTGTGGAGTACTTGACTTCTGAAGCTAAGCAGTGACAACAGCAACAAATATTTTGACAATTTTTGAGGCAGTTGAACAAGGGATGCCCCATCTGCAGCCTGCTGTATGAAGCACAAACCAATCTGCCAATTTCTTTTTGAGAGAGGGTGAGGAGTAGCTTCCTCATTTTGCATGCATGTCCCCACTTTAGAGGAAGCAATTCAAAGTGACGTGGTCTCCATTGCCTATATATTAATCTGCAGTGCAGATAGTCTACCTTGAAGTGGCTGGGAGGAGCCACTTTGTAAGAGATGATGATCTGCAGTGATATGTGAAACCAGTAGGATTCCTCCCATTCTCTACTGAAATGCTTTGCCAAGAAAGGAAAGACACCACTTTTGCTGTGAAAAGGGCAATTCCCTGTGCCGCCCCACCAAAAGATGGCTCTGCTATTTCAGGGAAATTGTCATGCATCTGAATATCACTCGCTAGGGAACAAATCCAGGTGAGGGCTGTTGCTCCTGTGTCCTTACTGTGGGTCACATGGGCATCTGGTTGACCACAGTGGGAAATAGAACACTGAAGAAGACGCTTATGTCCTTACATTCCAGAATGTGGACTTATGCTATGAAAATGAACCCCATAGAGAAAGTTCAGTCCTATAATTCTTCATGTGCCGATACATAAAACATGGGCTCCTTGATCAAAAGTATAGTTTATTTAGTTGCCAACCAATAGCAACAAGTTAATATGCTTATTGTCAATGCATTTCAAAATTGAAAACTTGATTGAAAAATAAAAATAAACTGATGGTTGAATTAAACTCAGTCTTTTTCCTTCTTTGGTTTGTTAAATCGTGGTTTTTTTAAAATTAAAGAAACATCAGTTTACATCATTCATATAAATATTAAGAAATGCCAATCTATTAAATTAGATACGTATCAAAAGTAGATATTGTACTATTTCTAAATAGGTAATTAATAGCAACTTGCTAATTTAAATATTATCGTTAAATAAACATTGCAATTAAAACATATTAAACATATATTCTTCCTTACCACCAACTAACTTGCTTCTTTCTGAAATTCTCAATCTTTTGTCTACCACTCCTTAACCACACAGTTCTGCATATCTCAATCTCCCAAATTTTTGCTGGCCACTCCTTTTCCCTTACTATTCTTGCTTTTTTGTGCTTTTAACCTTCCACAACCATATTTAAATCATCCATATTAACACCAATGTCCCTGAATCCCAGAAAAGTATAAAGCAAGCAATATACAGAGGAATGTAAGTGACATATATATAGATACTTCAAAATACATACACACACACACACGTTTCAGAAGCTCATCTGCGGATGGCAAAATGTGGAGCATTTCAGCAATTGGGGCAAATGTGGGGGTGGGCAGGGAGCTGGCAGAAATCATTGCCACCAGAGGGAGAATGCCATTCACCTGCCCCAGATGCCCCCATCAGAAAATGCTATATCATCACTCTAGAGCAGCCTTCACTGACCTAATGCCCTCCAAACATTTCGGACCACAGTTCGCATCAGCTTCAGTCAGCACAGCTGAAACATCTGGAGGGCACATTAGTGAAGACTGCTATAGAAAGTTTTTGAGGGGAGGGGGTGACATAGCTCGTCTCCTGGGCAGCAGAAATTTTTTAAATACATTCTTCCTATTTAAACATTTGCCAGGGGATTTCACTCTCCCCTTCTGGGTCCCTTACACCTCAAACTGAAACCTAAAGTTCTCTACTGAGCACTGTCTAAAATGTGTGTGATTTGTCCTCACTGCTAACTAGATAAATCAACTAATACTGTGTGCATTTCATGTACTTATGATTCCTCCATTTCAATTCCATAAAGTTTACTTTTCACCCCTTTATAACATAAATAATTTCTTCTAAGGCTTCCAGCTGTTTCCATTCTTGATGTTAATACCTGGTTACACGTACATACCCTTCTATATATCACGGCGAGTATTTTGAAAATAATGTATAAGTTACTAAGAACGCTATAAATTCCTTGGTCCTTTGACAGCGGTGTTCGATCTTTCTGTGGAAAATGAGTGCTGCTGAGACCTGCCTCTGTTTTTGTTTGCAAGACCCAACACACTTTGGAGTTCATCAAAAATATATCATCATAAGAGCAAATATACAAAGGACTTTCCCTGACCTGTCCTTTGTGTTTTATATGCCTGTATCTCACAGTCTCTGTGGACTCATTTTACCTTCGCTGCTGGTGTTTGGAATGCTAAATTGCAGCAATGGTTCTTGTGAGAAAGAGTGATTTAAAGGTCCATACACTCCCCCCCTCCCAAGTTAGTCCAAGGTGATCACAAAGCAATAAACGTGGAGATACATGGTTATCGGTGAGCACAAAAGAAATGTTCAAATTCCTAAAAAAAATATTTTGGCAAGCCCCATGTAAAATATTTTAACAAGTAAAATTCATAATTGCATGTAACCCTATTCTATCAAATGCATGGTTAGAGATGTTGGTAAGAAACTTTCGACAACTTCATTAGGAACTAAAAGTGTTGAATCTGGTTTTCCTGGAGTTCTTAAAACTGTTAGAAAATTCAGTGAAAGGATTCACTGAATTACAATTATCCTTTCTACCCAATAGCTTCAGAAATAAGCCATCTGGTTTAGCAGACATGCTCCAATGGCAATGGATTGGAAGAAAGGACTTTATTCCATCCATTTTCACTCATTTCCAGTGCCTGGCAAATTCTGACTGTGTGTCGTGCCCAGCCCTACCAGAAGACACCAGAGATTCAACATGGGACCTTCTATATACAAAGTTATTATGCATAGTGTTGGAACCTGGTGGATAAACCAATAATGAAAGATAGAAAATGTATATCAATGGATCTGTTAACTCTGGGTATTTCTATCAATCATTTCAGGGTAAACATTGAACGGGGAACTTTAGTGGCAGGGTGCATTATTACTCTTTCATTAAGTTGTCCATTCATGATGCATATAATTAGGGTTGGATTAGCCATGAAGCTGATAAGGCTATAGCTTTATAGACTTTTATGTCTTCTAGGTCCACAGTTTCTCAGCTCAGCCACAAAATTCACTGGGTGACCTTGGGAAAAATAAGAAACTAAGTGAAACAAAAATCAATAGCTTTTTTCCAGCCTTGGTTACAGTGGTCTGTTCCACTACAGACAGCAGGGGTGTCTTCATTTTTTAAATGTTCTCTTAAGTTTTAAATTGCCTGCAGCTAAACACCAGGAAAATGACTGCTAAACCTTTCTCCTTGCTTTCTACATAATGCACATAGGAAGGGCTTTGGTTCTTTGTTTGCATGCTAACATTAGGGAGCATTTGAAAATGCCCAAACCTCCACAGTTTGCAGAAGACATGGGCCACAGCAATCCACTCACATCAGGTCTTTACTAACTTGTTCTGTTGAGTGTGTTTTTTAAGACCTCAAGGGTTTTGTTTTGCCCATTAATTTGTGCTTGAAGGTTTTCTTTCTGATTTGAATATATTGTTGATTTTAGATTATTTGTTGGATGGCTGTGATTTCTTTCTTTATTGCAATAGGCAGTACATTATGCCATTCTCCCATTAAACAGAGGCCCCAAAAATTCTTAATCTGGGCACGTCTACAGTGTGTGTGTGTGTGTGTGTGTGTGTGTACCTGCATAGTCCATGCCATGTATCCCATAAATTTTATTATTTACAACAATAAAATAAGTTCAGTAATAAGGCATTTAACCAGGGAGTCGCATCAGATTAATGTACATTCTCCCTGCTTCAGATGACTAGCTATTTTCTCTTGCCTAGCCCTTTTGGAAAGCTTTGTGAGGGTTTATTTTGGGATTATTCTGTAATTCATGCTGTTACTATGATTTTATTGAAATTAATATTCAAGATTTACTCTATATTGATTTTTTAAAAATTATTAGCTATTTTGAACACCTATGTTGTAAAGAATGACAGAAATGTGTTAATATATAAAAAAACAAGACCCCATACCCAAAAAACTGGTTAGTTTTTATGGCGCCATAGATCTTTTGGTTTGCTGGTTTGCTTGTTTGTTTGTTGCTCCTAATACTAATATTGCTGCAATTCTAGGATACATTAACATTGACATTTATTTTATTTATTGGATTTCTTTCCTGACCTTCACCATAAGTTCTCCAAGCTGGTTGCCACAACATAATATACAATTCTAAAAACAAATGAAACCATTCCAGATGTAGCACTACAGTATTCCATAGCATACCATAATTTCACATTACACAAGCCTATATTGAGATTTGTCCCCTTTTACAGACATAATGTTTTGTTTTTTAATATAACCAAGTGTTGGCACAACTAGCCAAGGTTAAGCACATTTAAACTATTAATTTCAACAGGAAAGTTCAGCACATGCTTAAATCACTTCCATTTGGGTGGCAGGGTCTTCGAGGTGCTTTCATTTCATAGAATTGTTCCTCATGATGGTACATTATTCCCACTCACATATAAGAAACCAGATTTAACCTTTTCAGATATTTAAAAATCGATGCAAGTAAGAGGTTCACAAGTTATAATACTTGTGTGTGAGTGTAACCCCACCTATCCCTACCTCTGGGTGAAATATACCAATATCCTGTGCGTCAAACAAATGACTGCACATTTTAGTCTGATCTAGGCCATATTTTTCTGCAGCTCTCAGGGTCCATCATACACACCATTAAAGCTTTGTATTTGGGGCTGCAAGGAGGGGCGAAAGTTCACCCCAAACAATAGCGAAGGAAGCAGAGAAGGTAAAGAATGCAAGCATCGTTAAGATGGAAGACAAAACATCCGCACAATGTCTCCTGCTTCATCTCACACTATATACACAGCCTCTCCAGTGACAGCATTTGCAGAGCGCTAGAATATGCAATTATACTTACGGGACTGGAGTTGAACTAAACACAGGCCAACGCATGGGATGGTTGATACTCTATATCTGAGCTGAGAAAATGAATTTGCAGCTCAGTCCTGGGAGGCCAATCCCACATAATTCAATGGCTCTCAGTCCCATGTTAGTGTGCTTAGGACCATATTCTGGGGCCCAGTACCACCTTCAAAGCAGAAGTGTATGAAAATGTATTCCTCTGAAATATCAAAGGTTTGTGCATGTAAACTTGAAATTCTACCTCTTTGAAATATCAACCCAGAGGCCACTACTACTTTCTCTTATACTTTCATCAGACACTTGGGCCACCATTCCATTTTTTAAAATTATTTTTTGTTTTACAAATAACAAGCCCTTTGACAAAGCATGTATTGCTACTACATACGTTCACCTTCATTATTGTAAGTATTGCAAGTGAAACCTGAAACATAATGTTGCAGTTTTAAGTGCTCCTGTTCAAGAATCCAGCCAGTGAACCAGTGGTATCCCTTACCAAGAGACATTCCATTTTCCTTTACCCACTGCCTTTCTGTGTCCCCCACTACAGTCACAGAGCATGCTTAATTCTCATTGTAACCCCTCGTTTTAGTTTTTCCCCATTTGTGGGGGTTCCTCTGCAAACCTTTTGGTTTCTCCAAGCTTATTGCCTCCTCTGGTGCATAGAGGGTGCTATTATGACTCCAAGATTCGGCAATTGGAGAATGCATTAACTTTTGATATACAGAGTTTCCATTTTTAAGCCTTTTCTTGGCCAAGCTCTCAAAGCACTGCACAGTAAACTGCGTCCAACAGAGCAGAATCACAACAGGACAGCAAAACACAACCCATGAATGGGGCAGAAATCAATACAAGCTCTCATTCTTCCAGCTTAAATATCCAGACAAATATAATAGCCAACAGCAGCAAATACATTAGAGCAGATTCCAAAAGGGAAAATAAAAATTTCCACCACTCTACAGAGAATGTTGACCAGACAAATTTCCCTGGCCAAGGAATTCAGTAACTGGAGTAACACCAGTGAGGAGGCCCTCGATTTTGCAGACACCTTCAAAACCTCTGATAGTAAGGGAACTGGCTACCTTGCTACGGTAAAGCAGGTCCAAGTCTGGTGAGTGCCTGGATAGGAGGGTGCCTGGGAACAATATGCATGCCCCCTTGGGTTCCATGATGAGAGAAAGCTAGGAAATAAGTAGGAAAATAAGCAAAGTCGAGCAGGACTTATTTGGAAGAGCATAAGAAGGGGCCATTGGGATAGGGACATTCCTTCAAGTACCCAAATAATAGTTTCAGAGTGAAAACCAGCACACTGAATTGTTCTTGGGAAGCAAAATGCAACCAGTAGACTTCATTAAGATGAAGTGTGATATGATCCCTACAGTCAGCCTCATATAGAAATCTGGTTCTTGCATTCCAGACTAGCTGAAGGCTATGAACAGTATTCAAAGGAAGCCCACTGTAAAACAGAGATCTAAACAGAAGTGCAAGCTTTACTGTAGTTCAATTCTTACTTTTATACTCTGAAAGTTTATATATATACCTGTACCCGTGAAAATCTACGAAAGCATATATATATATATATATATATATATATATATACGTGCTTTCTAACATCCTTATTGCTTCAACAATCTTTATTGCGCTTAAGATGAAAAATATTCTATTTTGTGAATCTGCTATATATATTAAAGAAAATAATTAATTGTATTAGGCAGTTCTTAAGCTGAATGTTCAGTGTCATAAAGAATTCAGTATGGGCACCACCAGTACATTTTAAAATCTGGCCACTTTCATTGTCAACATGAAAAGCCTTAATTACAAACATCCAGCATTTGGCTGACAGTTTTCTGATCTTTGATCTTATATTTTAGGACCACAAGCAGTAAAGAGAACTACATTAGCATTTTTTAATGTTTAGTGTATTTTCATATACACTATGAATATATACTCATGCAAAAAAGGCCATCTTTCTCCTATGGAAACTAATTGGACGTAACTTATACTGCAATCAAAGATATGCTTATGTGACAGTAAGTCCCACTGAACTCAACAGGCCTTACTTCCAGGTAGAAAAATATAAAATTGTACTGTACATCATTCCTTGTTCTATTTTATATGAGACAGGTAATGAATGAGGGAGGACATAGGAAGTACACAGATCAGGACCTCTTCAAAGGACACACCAGAGTTTTCCTTCTTTATCATCCATGTCTAATTATTAATCTTTCCATATTTTGAAATCCAGACTTAGCTGAAACAAAATAAAGGAACAATTTGTTCTTTCAGATTACTGTGAATGCTTTTAAAATCAATGAATTAGTCAGCCTGGAAGAAATGTAGCTTCATTTGACCTTAAAAAAAAAGGTAATATAATATTAAAAATAAGTTTAAAAAGCAGCAGATATTCGTTACATGCTAAATTAAGTTCCACCTTTTCTTCTTGCACGTTTAACTATATTTCCCCTTGAAATTTGTCTTTTTCCTGGTCTCCCACTTTCCCAGTGTCCCAAAGCTTCTTAGGAACATGTGTCTTTAAGTATGTCAGCAGACTCTCTTGCCATGTTCAGGGTGATAAAGTTCTTCTGGAATATGAATTGCTTGGGGAAATGGAATTAGTTCTGATGCGTTAAGGGAACCATTTCCCACAATACCTTGACTCTATGTCAGGACAGGCTACTGCCTTGTTTGTTAGAGCTTACCTCTAAAACTAGCATATTTTAACCCGAACACAGATTTAGTTTAGTCAGGGTAGTAGAGTGCCCATGTCAAGTATTCAGTGGAGCCACAGATACAAGATCAAAGCTGTGAGTGGGATAGTTTTGGAAAGATGAGAACAAAGACTGGCCAATTGCCTTGTTCCTGTTTAAGAAATAAGGTTTCTACGTTGCAGAAGGATTTACAGCACTTCCTGTGTAGCATCCTCATCTTCTTAGCACTCTTGGTCCCAATTCAGTAGGGACAGTACCACGAGGCTTCAGTTAGATTAGAAGTGGAGGAAGGATTGGTGTCAATAATGTCAGGAGACCCCCAAACTTGCTGAATAGCAGGTGAGGTCCACTGCTTTGCCCCAAGTGGGGATTTTTCGAGCTTGATTTCATTTTCTATCTTCTGGCTCACCTTGCTAGGCAGAGTGGGGCCTTTTGAGCAAAGGCATATGTAAAGAGATACATAAAAATAGTGGCAGAATCACCACACTGAGAGCCAGTGTGGTGTAGTGTTTAAGAGGGGTAGTCTCGTAATCTGGGGAACAGGGTTTGCTTCCCTGCTCCTCCACATGCAGCTGCTGGGTGACCTTGGGCTAGTCACACTTCTCTGAAGTCTCTCAGCCCCTCTCACCTCACAGAGTGCTTGTTGTGGGGGGGGGAGGGAAAGGAGAATGTTAGCCGCTTTGAGACTCCTTAAAGGGAATTAAAGGCGGGATATCAAATCCAAACTACTACTACTACTACTACTACTACTACTACTACTACTACTCTTCTTCTTCTTCTTCTTCTTCTTCTTCTTCTTCTTCTTCTTCTTCTTCTTCTTCAGCAATATCACATCTTGCCTTTTGTTTCTTATTTTTTGCCTCACCGGTGTTTCCTGCCCCCACACCCCTTGAGTTCTAGAAAGCAGACCAGAAAATTCATCATAGTGACACTCTGATACCCATACCCCCCAACACTTCTCTGATGAAAATAGGGACATGCCATTCCATCATTATAATTTTACTATTTATACCCCACACATCTGACTCTGTTGCCCCTGCCACTCTGGGCTGCTTCCAATATATATAAAAACATAATAAAACATTAAACATTAAAAAACACATTCCCTATACAGGATTGCCTTCAGATTGCTGGGGGGTCAGATAACACTATACCCTCCAACATTTCTCCAATGAAAATACTGTAAGGACAATCTAAGGAAAAGTGGGACATTCCAGGATCAAATCAGAAACCGAGGATGGCTTCTCTAAATCAGGGATGTCCCTGGAGAATAGGGACACTTGGATACCTAGTACATGCCATTCTGGAACTTCTAATGTATCTCCTACTTTAGTATGAGGAGTGTTAAGATGCAAAACTAGTGCTAAAATGTATCTTCATTATGTGTGTGGGGGGGGACTGTTAATTTACACACACACACACACACACACACACACACACACACACACAATGACCCCCAACACATTCTCTCAAGCTGCTTCTCTTTTGCCAGCGGCCGATATTTCCTTTTACATTTTATTTCAAAATGTGCAGGCTCAGTGATAGAAATACGACTTTTTTATTTTTCTGAAAAATACTGCCCAGGCCGTTTTCTCAGAAGGATATTTAATTTATGCAGTCTGGAAAAATGGAGCAGGTCAATGGCCAAATGCTACTGGCTGTATTTTACGCAAGCTGTTGCACCACCAGTTTGAATGAGCAAATGATTAGACTGGAACAAAATTAAAAGGTATCTTTGTTATATTTTTAAAGCACAGTTTCAATATACAGCTGTATATATATATATATATATATATATATATGCAGGTTTTGGTGTCTTCGGGTGTCTTCCCGTGTAAGAGTCGGGGTGTCTGTGCGACGTTTCGACGAGGTCTCACTCGTCATCTTCAGGCTGGTGCTTTCGGCTTCTTGTTACTGGAACAGAGCAGAGTCTGGTGTTTGAGTTCCTATAAATACTGTTGAGGGGTGTGGTGTATAGCCTCCAACGTTCTGGGCAGAGAGGAAGTTCCTAGATTAGTGTGCCTTTTCTTCTTTTGTTCCTTAATTACTTGAGGGATATCTTGGGTGATTTCATGAGTGATATTCTGAATACCACTGGGTGGGTCATTAAGTGTAGATTAGTTGCTAAAGCTTTCATGTCTTGACCTCTTGAGCTTGTGAAGAGTTTTTCTGAGAAGATGGCTGTGCTGCATTTAGTTGTGCTCTGGCTTGGCTTCGTGTATAGGGGCGAGCTGTGGTTTTGTGCCTTGTGCCAGCCAGATCTGTGTAGGGATTGCAGGGGGGTGCAGCATCCGGAGGTGCCACTATAGTTTGGCTACTGGATGGAGTCTGTAATATGTCTGTGGAGAGGGTCTGGGTTTGGGTCTGGTGTGGTTGATTGGTGACGGCGTTCTGTGTGCCTCTGGTTCTGGTGTCGGTTTTTGTGGGGAGGGCTAATTTCCAGATGTCTGGCAGGCGGGACGTGTCGTCACGCTTGTTCATGTTGTGAGGGTGTTTCTCTATCTCGATGGCTTCCATGATTATTCTCTTGTGGTGATGTTCCATGTTAAAGAGCAATTTGGAATCTGCAAAATTAATTTCGTGTCCTGTTTCTTTCATGTGTTGGAAAAGAGAGGAAGTTTTTTCTTCTTTTTTGACGGCATTCTTGTGTTCTGCGATACGTGCATTTATTCGTCTGTTTGTTTGTCCAATGTACGTGGCTGGGCAGACTTTGCAGGGTATTTCATAGACCCCTTGGTTTTCCAGCTGGATTTTGTCTTTTGGGTTTCTGAGGATATTGGCTATTTTTTGGTTGGTGCAGAAGGCTGTTTTGATATTGTGTTTATGGAGGATTTTGCTGATTTTGTCTGTAGTGCCCTTGATATAAGGAAGGAGGGCCATGCCATTGTTTTCTTCTGTGTCTTGGTTTTTGGGGGGTGTTTCTTTTTGGATTAGCTTCGTAACCCTGTTTTTCTGGTATCCATTGGCGATTAACACATTTGAGAGATTCTGTAACTCAGTTGTCAAGTGGTCTTTGTCAGCCAGGCGTTTGGTTCTGGAGATGAGAGTCATCGCAAATTTGTACATGGAACACTTTGAAACCAATGCTTTAGACAAGTCAGAACACAAACCCAAACTTTGGCTCAGATATGTTGACGACACCTTTGTAATTTGGCCACACGGGAAAGAAAAACTAGATAGCTTCCTCACACATCTCAACAGCCTACACCCCAAAATACAATTCACTATGGAAATAGAAGACAACAACCAACTCCCCTTTCTTGACGTCCTAATCTACAAAAAACCTGATGGCTCCCTAGGACACACTATCTACCGGAAAAAAACACACACCAACCGCTACTTACATGCACAATCACACCACCACCCTGCACAAATAAACTCCGTAGCCAAGACTCTCATCTCCAGAACCAAACGCCTGGCTGACAAAGACCACTTGACAACTGAGTTACAGAATCTCTCAAATGTGTTAATCGCCAATGGATACCAGAAAAACAGGGTTACGAAGCTAATCCAAAAAGAAACACCCCCCAAAAACCAAGACACAGAAGAAAACAATGGCATGGCCCTCCTTCCTTATATCAAGGGCACTACAGACAAAATCAGCAAAATCCTCCATAAACACAATATCAAAACAGCCTTCTGCACCAACCAAAAAATAGCCAATATCCTCAGAAACCCAAAAGACAAAATCCAGCTGGAAAACCAAGGGGTCTATGAAATACCCTGCAAAGTCTGCCCAGCCACGTACATTGGACAAACAAACAGACGAATAAATGCACGTATCGCAGAACACAAGAATGCCGTCAAAAAAGAAGAAAAAACTTCCTCTCTTTTCCAACACATGAAAGAAACAGGACACGAAATTAATTTTGCAGATTCCAAATTGCTCTTTAACATGGAACATCACCACAAGAGAATAATCATGGAAGCCATCGAGATAGAGAAACACCCTCACAACATGAACAAGCGTGACGACACGTCCCGCCTGCCAGACATCTGGAAATTAGCCCTCCCCACAAAAACCGACACCAGAACCAGAGGCACACAGAACGCCGTCACCAATCAACCACACCAGACCCAAACCCAGACCCTCTCCACAGACATATTACAGACTCCATCCAGTAGCCAAACTATAGTGGCACCTCCGGATGCTGCACCCCCCTGCAATCCCTACACAGATCTGGCTGGCACAAGGCACAAAACCACAGCTCGCCCCTATACACGAAGCCAAGCCAGAGCACAACTAAATGCAGCACAACCATCTTCTCAGAAAAACTCTTCACAAGCTCAAGAGGTCAAGACATGAAAGCTTTAGCAACTAATCTACACTTAATGACCCACCCAGTGGTATTCAGAATATCACTCATGAAATCACCCAAGATATCCCTCAAGTAATTAAGGAACAAAAGAAGAAAAGGCACACTAATCTAGGAACTTCCTCTCTGCCCAGAACGTTGGAGGCTATACACCACACCCCTCAACAGTATTTATAGGAACTCAAACACCAGACTCTGCTCTGTTCCAGTAACAAGAAGCCGAAAGCACCAGCCTGAAGATGACGAGTGAGACCTCGTCGAAACGTCGCACAGACACCCCGACTCTTACACGGGAAGACACCCGAAGACACCAAAACCTGCATTCCTGTACCCGTGAAAATCTACGAAAGCAAATATGCTTTCGTAGATTTTCACGGGTACAGGAATGCAGGTTTTGGTGTCTTCGGGTGTCTTCCCGTGTAAGAGTCGGGGTGTCTGTGCGACGTTTCGACGAGGTCTCACTCGTCATCTTCAGGCTGGTGCTTTCGGCTTCTTGTATATATATATATATATATTCTGTAGATGTTCATTTGAATAAGAGAGGAAAAAATTGGTATGATCTAAGTTGTAGTTGAAGCCACATTGCTGAATGGATAAATTTAAAAATCATATATCTTAATGATTCCGTGGGATGAATCACCCATGTGCAATCCTATTAACTGTCATACTGCAGAACTGGCTGCATCAGAACATTGTTATGGATTTGCACAGCTGGTCTGGCAATGGAAATATCCACACAGGAATGTTGACATAAGCCAGCCTCCCCAAGCAAGTGCCTTCCAGATGCTTTGGACTGCAACTCTTATCACTTGGCTGGGGTTGATGGAAGTTGTAATATATAACAGCTGGTGGGCACCAGTTTGGGGAAGGCTGGCATAAGCCATCCCATGCACCATTGAAACTGGATGTTGGCATTAATTGGCTTCATCGTTGCCAAGATGAGTTAGCTGGCAATGCTAGAGTGGCTACTTGTCCAGTTCCAGGGTGGGAGAAGGTTGCAGCCCATTGTGATGGGCCCTGAGCCCCAGGGAGCAATGCTGAGCTGGGCAGACAGCAGTTGGGGAATTCCCAGGCCAGATGCTTGGATTGGTAATTAAGGTGCTGTCCAAGGACCCCTCCATCTCTGTCGGCTGCACTGTCCTTGGTAGATGCCTCCTCCAGGGGGGTGTTCATAAGACAGTTGCCATAAGACTTAGAGGTGACCTCCATGTCACTGCAGAGACTAGAGAGACGGACTTCTTCTTCCAGGGATGTGTTGAGTTTGGTCTCCAGGACATCCAGAAGGTGGTTCAGAGTGGTGGTGGTGCTGTGAACCACCCTGAGATATCTGGATAAAGGGTGGTATACAAAAAGGAAGGAAGGAGGGAAGGAGGGAAGGAAGGAAGGAAGGAAGGAAGGAAGGAAGGAAGGAAGGAAGGAAAGTACCCTTTTCATGCAAATTGGACCCTGGAGACAGGGACCTTGCTGCAGAATTAATGATGGGTTTTTGACTCTGGACAATTTCACCACTGCTGGCAACTGCCCCCCCCCCAAAAAAACCCACCAACCCAGGTGGTAGAATGGAGAAAGAGTATTTTACTTCCTTTTTATTTATTTTATTCCCTACCTTTCTTCCACCATGGAACCCAGGTGGCCATCCATCCAAGCACTGACAAGGTTTAGACCTTCAGCAAGATGGGGACTTTGTGTGCCTTGTGCTCAACAAATGTGTGAGTTTGGTGTGTAGGGAGAGAAAAGAACATTGAAACTAGATGAATGAGTTTTAATGATAGTTTGGCAAATAAGTTTTTGAAGATCCATATGTCATATAATGGTAAAAGGCTTCTATTTTTTTAAAGGTGACTATGTTAACAGAAGCAGTCTGTAGATATCTTCTTCCTTCCAACATTTAGCATGGTTTCAAAACCTATTAAATATCATGTCAGAAGAGAAGGCCATATAAACTGCAAAGGAAGCAAACCTGCATATTCCTTGCCATTTCTAATTCAAGTTAAAGGTACTAAATCTCACAGATAATAGCTCTTTTATCCTAAGCAAATCTGTAGAAGTCACTAGACACATCGTTAAAATGCTCCCAGTTCATTAAGAAGATATTTAAACATGTATCATATGTTCAGTATAGATGGAAATGCCAGGAATAAAAGAAGCAATGTAATAAAGGCTGAGAACAAGTAAGTTAGGTCCAATTCTAAAATCTGCAGCTTCATCAGGAGGGCAATTCAGAAGAACTGGTGTATGTACCCAGATCACTGCAGCTAATGTGATATCAGGAAACATCAGTGTTATGCTTGCAGCAGATATCTGCGTTAGGATTTGGATTTGAACACAACAACATTATCACCACGAACATTTAGAATAGCAGTGCTGTTTGGGAGGCCAGAAAGTGTCATGATTTTTTACATATTGTTCTCAGGTGGTTTCTGCCACCATCACTTTAATCTGCAATTTCAATACATTTTTAAAAATTTATTTATTTACAGTGGGGCTTCTTTCCGATGCAATCCCAGTCAATTGGGGATTGTTCAAGCAATGCTAATGGCATCTCAATCAGATTTAGCTATGTAATGATTCCCCCCCCCCCCAGTTTAATCACAGTGAAAAGCACCTTTCTCTGGCTTGCTGACAGTAACTGATCAGATTTGACTGCTTGATGACACCATGATGCCAAATCAAAGCAAGAACTTCCATTCTGAATGGTGATTTCCCCTCCATTCTAGAGGTTCCGATTAAAATTATGAAAGGTGGTGGATACATACATAGTAGGGCAGGGATGCCAACTTGAATAAAATATTGTGGGGGCCCAGGTAAGCCCTGCCCCTCATAATCAAACACGACGCAGTGCACACATACCATTTGAATGGGAATGCCCATCGGGGGGCCACTAGGGGGCACATTGGAAGATGGCTGACAATACCATCTCTCCGACCCACACGGGGTAATTAAGAGGCTGTTATGGGAGTAGGCAGCCTCCCTTGTTGCCCCAAGGAAATGGGGAACACTGCCCTTGCCTGCTGTGCCCATAAATCACCCCCTAATTCGAAAGAAGGGGGTGGGGGCCCTAGGCAGAATGCCCCCGTGCGGACCTTGGCTCTCCTGGACGCTGTCTCTGATTGCGCACTAGCTGCTGCAATTTGCTGCAGCAAATAAAAATGAATGGGAATGCCCATCAATTTTGTGGGGGCCCGCACCCTCAAATATTTTATTGTGGGGGCCGAAGCCCCCATGGCCCCTAAGAGTTGGCTCTTATGCAGTTGGGCAAACTTTTTTAGGGGTGCACAGACCCCAGTTTGACTCACTGAGATAACCAAGCATCTATTATGAAAGCACTGATAAATATTCCCTAGATTGAATTTGTGCAACAGATTACAGTATATTCCATCAGCAAGTTGGAGAGCCCAAATAGGCGTGTAAATACACCAACAACTGAAAGCATTGTAATCCCATTGAGTTTCCCATATGTCAGAAACCATATGAAATAAACTAATGCTGGAGTTTAAGCTGATGCATGTTTTTGTTTTATAGAAAATACATTTCAAATTTAGCTCTTAGGAGAGGAACAAGTGTTTCTAAATGGTTGTTGCTGAATTATGAGTCTAGTACTGGTATTATAATTCTTAAAACCAGTTAAGCTGCAATGATCAGGCAACTTAATTTGGAGAAACACTATGGACTGCTGTGGAATTATTCCAGGATTGTTGCTTAGCAGTCTTTATGAGTCAAGTTTAATGTGTTTTGTGCAATTGCTTTGGCACCTCTTTTAACAAATTAATTCCACACAACCACATTTGTCCAGCTGTTACAAGTTGAGGTCAGGGCTAGCCTTCCCATGAAGCAACATGAAGCAGTCCACTTTGAGAACAGCTTTTTATGATCTTCGCATATCCCTCCAGATCCTCATTCTTCTTTATGGCTGGGGTATTTAAATACCAGCTGACATTTGGTGAAGTATGATTTATATTTATTAAATCTATTAAATTTATATACCACCCTTCATCTGAAGATCTCAGGTGGTTGACAAGATAAAAATACGGGGTAAAAGCACAACATAAATATTTAAAACAAAACAAAACAATAAGACCCCTCCCACAAATACATTTAAAATGACGTAGAATGTCAATCAGCCCAAGGCCTGGTTGAAGAGGAATGTTTGCACGTAGCGCCTAAAGATGTATAAGGAAGTCTCTCAATGAACCTCCTTGGGGAGATCATTCCACAAGCAGGGAACCACTACAGAAGACCCATTATCGTGTTGTCACTTGCTGGTACAGTATACTGGTTTGCTATTGTTATTTCATTCTGCATTTTATCCTCACAACACCCCTGTGAGGTGGGTTAGGCTGAGTGGCGGCTATTGGCCCAAGGTTACCCTGTGAACTTCATGGTTGCTTGGGGATTTGAACCCTGGTCTCCTGGGTCATAGTCCAACATTCTAACTACTACACCACACTGGCTTTCTCATGAAGAGAGTGGGTGCTACAGTGCACTCTGAAAACTTCCCACAGAGCCTCGCTGCTCCCATCCATTGCAATCCTGACAAATGGGGAAATATAAAGAGACTCAGAGACACAGTTGGGCTAAACATGCCCCTGCAGATCCCAGTCATTCAGATTCAAGGCTAGTCCAATATGTGCAGCCTTGTTCTGTCCCCCAGCCCCATCGCAATACAGTGGGATGGAATGTCAAGAGAACGGGACAGAAGGTTGGGAACTGGGTTTATATAAATAGATTTCTAGCCCATTCCATTCCAAGGGTTTAGAGTTGGTAAAGAGACGAAAGCCATAATCCAACAAACTCAATAACTTAAAATACCAAAAACAGCAGCATTAAATTAGAATTGGTCCCACCCTGCTCAACTCTGGTTGTCAAAAACAAGTCTTCATTTGGAACGGTACCAGGAAAATCTCACTTTGGGCTCTTGTGCATATGACGAAATGCAGCACATTTGTTACTGGGAATGGGAGAGTTCAGTTGGTAAAACATAAGTCTCTTAATCTCAGAGTCATGGGTTCGAGCCCAATGTTGGGCCAAAGATTCCTGCATTTCAGGGGCTTGGATTAGACGACACTCGTGCTCCCTTCCAACTCTACAACTCTATGATCCCCCCACCATTTGCTGGGATCACCCTTCACCCTAATCCTTACCCACTGGTACTGTGCCTGGTCAACAGAGACGACAATCTGAACAGGGCATTGCAACCTTGTTCATTCGCCCCTAAGAATTCATGGCAACGGCAAAGGAAGGGGTGCTATTCTGCTAATTTGGGGGGGCAGGTGTGCAAGTGAGTGACATTTGGAAGACACCAGTCACACTCCTTAATTGGTTACATATCACTAAAGTCAAACCTGGGAGATGCACAGCAAACCCTTGACAGCCACAAAGAAGAGTAATGTCTGTGTCCAGTAGAGGTCCTAGTCTTTGTAATGGCATATAGGGAAAGGCCGTAGTATCTGCTTTACCTGCAGGAAGTCCTCAGTTGAATCCCCAACATCTCCAAGTAGGACAGTTCCCTGTCTGAAACCCTGGAGAGCAGCTGCCAGTCAGTGTAGACAACACAGAGCTAAATGGACCAATAGTCAGACTAAATATAAGACACTTCCTATGTTCCATACCTTTCAATTGACTTCCTCTACAAAGCCAGCACATGGCAAGCACTGAGCATGTAATTATTTGGTTATTGTAGAATAATGCCTAAAGGATTCCAGTTATGCAAAATATAATAAAGTTAACGGAGCTTCTCTAAAAAAGAGAAAACTTCCCCTTCCCCCATCTGCTTCAAAACTCCAAATTGTTTTCAATTAAGCATAGCATACAATGGTTTTTGGAAAGAAGCTCAAATTCCCAGAGAGACTGTAAGTTTTCAGCACTCTTTTTTGCATTTTGAATAGTCATAACTATTTTCTTGATGGGTCTGCTTGAAAATGCCAAACACTCCCCCGCCACCCCCACCCCCAAAGCATTTTGTCTATACAAAACAGCAACCAACTCAATGGAAACACAGCTGCGGGGCTGGGGCTTTTGGTCCTTGGCTTTCATGTACTGATGGATAAAAAGAACTGATTGCACTATGAAAATCTACTACCATAGCACAACAACGCAGCAACTTAATCAAGTCCTTAGAGCAGTTGCAGGATACAGAGAGTGACAATCCAATAACAAAACAGAATAAAAAATAATGCAGATCTCTGGGGGCCAACTTCAGAGACCATGGCAATTCTATAAAGTATTGGCAGGGCCAAACATAAAAGCACCCCATATATCTTGATGCAATAATGACAAGTTTCATGCCGAAAGCCTGAAAGCTGTTTTGAAACTATATGATTTCTCTTTTATAAAATGCGGCTACCAAATCACATTAACAATATACCTTTCAAAAGCTTTTTTCTGTTTGTTTTTTTTAAAGTTATTTTGTTTTCAACATACATTAACAATCCTTATACAACAATAGCAATCTACGGGCCTAGAGCATAGTACATTGCAGTAGTATTCTTCATATTCTTGTTAAGTGGATTTCACTGGTAAGAATAATTTTTCGTAAGGAGTTATCCTATATTGTCTTTCCATAGAAGTCTATGAGCAGATGGAGGCTGCCAGGTTAAAGCAGAACCGTTGCCTGAAGTTTGTCTTTAGTTACTCTCAAGTCTTTTCCGACCTTAATTTGATGAGTTGCTTTTTTCCCATTAAAGCAGTTGTCCACATTTGTTGGCAGTATCCATTTATTAGGTTATCACCCAACTTCTTCCACTGTCTAGCTAGTGACAATTTCTCTGTGATTCATAAAGACTATAATACCTTTATGTCTTGTGTCTGGTCCTTCTTTGTCAAAGACAGAGAGTAATGCTTTGTTTTAAAACATGCTAAGTTTAGGGGTGTATAAAATTTGCATCTTCATTTTATTTCTTCCCAACAGCCTCAGGTATCCTCATTTTTGGGAACTGCAGGCATAAATCAGACGTGGGTTTGAATATGGATGTTGTATAGCTGTATAGTAACAGAGGAACCTGCCTTGTATTAAGTCATTTGTTCATTTATCCCAATATCATCTGCTCTGACAGCACTGCTCCGGGGTCTTCAAAGTCTTCCCCATTACCTACAACCTGATCCTGTTAACTGGGAATGCCAAGGATTGAAGCCAAGACCTTCTGCATACAAAGCATGTATGGATAGGATACATGTTTAGGTGTGCATTCAGACGTGCATCCTGTTGCCTTTGGAGTCCATTGATTTCAATAAATAATTATATCTTCATTTTGATATGGCTCCAAATGCACATTTTGCAGGGATTCTTAAATCTCCAGCTACCTTGCACAAATGTTTCAATGTTCAACACAAATGTTTCAATGTTCAACACTGACAAAGCAATAAGTGAGACTTAGTTGAATAACAATCTTAGACTTCTATTTCCTATTCTAGCTGAAGATTTAGCCTCCTCTTTTCTTCCAAACCACCTAATTTCTAAATCCCACAACACGTCCTAATTTCTAAGTTTCCTAGCATGCTTAGCATTTTGGAATAAAGTGCACATTTATTCCCACAGCTTGGAAGGAACATGTGAAGAAGAGTTGGATGAGCAACAATAAGAAAAGAGAGAAATTATATGTACATATTTCATATTGATCAGGGACTAGAATACTTCATTTTTACCATGAATTTATTTAGTTATGTAGGGAAACCCATCTAAGATGTAAATTATGAGCATCTATCATTTAAGTAGCAAAATGTACACTCAGAACCCCAGCAGTTCTTTACTCGGGTCACTTTGACACATTTCAGCATTTCTGGTAATGTTATGATTCCACATTCTTCAGCATCTTATTAGGTATGTTAAATAAATAAATAAATCCTATCATCAGGATAATATGATGATGCCAATCATAGCCACCACTGTGATTCAGCTAAAAGTTCCATGCAGCCTGCACAGAGTGGCACAAAATGAAATTTTCCATACTTGCTACCCATTTTGGGCCCTGGGGGCTGCTCTGCTGTTTGCTAAACTTGATGGTTCAGGGCCCAGATTAACATAAGGAAATCGTTTTTGGGGAAAATAAGCCACCAGGAAAAGGGAAGAACCACAGGATCTTGGGAGCTTCTAGCCATTCTACCTGAGCTGCAGCAGTTCACATCCAGCTGGCCCATGGGTACAGCAAATCTGTCATGGGGAGAATAACAGCTTCCATAGCATGCATCTCCAATTAATGTCTATTGGTTTTGGTTCAACTGGGATCTTTTCCTGATTAGCAAGATGCAATACAAACAGAAATGTGTTGTTTCTGGCTCCCATAGTGAAAATCTGATTCAGACCATAGTCTCAAGGAAAATTATAGGCTGAAGACTCATCATATAAACACTCACTCAGGACTCCAAATGTGGTTAATTTGATCTGGGCACCATTGGATCTCATAGAATACCTGAAAGTACTTTGTAGTTGAATAAGAATTGACCATTTAGTCCAGGTATGAGAAACTGGCAGGTTGGTTGACTACAGCTCTCATCATCTCTCACCATTGACTGTGCTGGTAGGAACTTATGGGAACTAGAGTCCAACAACATCTGAAGGACCACAAAATCCCCGTACCTTTTTGACTACAAATTCCTGGTATAAGGCATAATATATCCTAAAATGTCTCTTGCAGATACCAGCCCAGTCTTATATTCATATATAAGTAAACATAAAGTAAACCAAAGTAAACATAAAATAAGTAGGTAAGCCAGACCTCCCTTCTTCCCCCACCATCCCCTGAATATCACTAGGTGCATTTGTTTCACCAAAAATATAACATTAGTGAGGCAGTATCAGGAATGGAAAGGCTTGTGTCCTTTGCTGCTAAGGCAAATATAATGAGCCAGGTAACCTATTATAGCAGCCAAATGGGAGGGCCAGACCTGAGTTATCATTTCCACATACTCTGCAAAAAGATATCTGAGCAGCCACAGCTGGTTTTCTGTTTCTGGCTAAGGAAGGCAGATATTCAAAGCAAGTTCTCCACTCAACACTGCCTGCACACTTTGTCAACAAGTTCAGGGAATTGGAGTGCGGGGAGGGAGAACTCTTGTTAACACAGAAAAAGGCAGCAAGCTGTATTTCAACACAGTGTTTTCCGCTTAGACCGGCAACAGTGTTAGCATATCAAAAACTTTCAGAAGGGGTTTTCGTTGTCATTTTGTCAACGTTTGCACCAGGCATCACAAATTAAAGAGGGGAAATAATTTACTCTTTAAGTGGGCATTTAAGTGGAGATGGCAATGAACCATGCTGCCCAATTTCCTTGTCAACTTTAGAGCTATGGGGGTGTGATTTAAGGTGCTTTTGGACATGCTTCAAGACAATCATAGCAACCTAGGCACAGTTAACTAGGCAGTCCTATGCGTCACACATATACACAGGCATCATTGGAATAAAAGAAGTTCCAGTGTTGTTGTTGTTGTAAAAAAAAAAAAAAGCCTGTCTCTTGCTGTGGCTTACAGAGAAGTTCGTTTTCACCAAACAGAGCACAGCCTGATAAATTTTCAAAAGTGCTTTCATATGCAAGGCATACAGCCACACCTGATGCATGTTTGCTCAGAGGTAAACCTCATGCATTCAGTAGGGCCTATCCTATGTAATGAGTTTAGTTTTTTCAAAATGCAAAAAGATGCTTTAATTTACTGCCCTATTTAATTTTTTTGTGCTTCTAAAATAATACAGAGAGTTCAGTGTGTTATATGTGCCCATGCATTCACTCTTATGAGCAGCGCACAGGGCAAGCACAAAATGTGACAGTACAGAAAACTGGAATCTCTTGCTTCTTACCCAAGATGGAAACAATACAAGTGAATGAATATGACGAGTACCATAGAAGGCACCATAGCTCAGTTGTACAGCATGCTTGGTTCAGTCTCTAGCACCCGCAGTTAAATGGTTTAAATGGCAAATGATTGGGAGCACCTTTGCTGGTGACCCTTGAGGACTGCTGCCAGTCAGAGTGGACAATATAGGACTAGATGGAGCAATAGTCTGACTCAGTATAAAGGAGTTTCATATACAACATGAATTTAATCAAGTATATTTCAAGTTGGAGCAGATTCCAAAGACTACAATACATCCAAAAAGCCCCAATTCTCTCAAGAAAGAATCCATCTAAAAGAGGAGTACATCATATCTAAGCTTAAGCATTTTATTATGCCCCTGGCTAAATTGAAATTGCTTGGCATAGTTCCATGAAAACGGTAAAGCCCATTTACAATTCCCATGACCCATTTAGTTGACTGGTTGGAAATTCAGTTCTTCAGGGCATCAGGCAAAAATCTGTTTTGGCAGTGTCACATGAAAGGGAGATTCTAGCAATCAAACATAAATACAAACAACCAAAGCTAAACAGTTGTGAAGTTACTATTTTTTTCAGTGACATATACTTAAGGATGTGTAGGAGCAACGGTGTGGGGTCTTCCCTGTTCAGGATCCCAATCACTCAAACCAATTACTCCTGTCCTTGGTTTACTGCCCACCCCACTAAAAGTCAGCATTCAGTGGTCACTGAACATCCACGGTCCTCACTTGGTTTGGATAAGTATAGCCATGCATTGCTAGTAATGAGCATGATCCTGCTTTAGTTTTCATTCTGCATTTCAGTGCAAATATTTATAATGCTTTTGTTGGGGTCCATGGGTGGTTGGGTAGCCAACAAAGCATCTTCATTAGTGAAAGGACAGGGGTAGCTTAGCAACTGTTATCCATGCTGTGGTAAATTCTAAGTTAGATTGCTGCAATACATTATATGTAGGGCTGGTGCAAAATTTGGCAGCCAGGCTGCTCACCAAGACTGTTTGAGCATAGTAGGTAAAAAGGTAAAGATAAAGGACCCCTGGATGGTTAAGTCCAGTCAAAGGCAACAATGGGGTGTGGTGCTCATTTCACTTTCAGGCTGAGGGAGCTGGCATTTGTCCACAGACAACTTTCCGGGTCATGTGACTAGCATGACTAAACTGCTTCTGGCTCAACAGAACACTGTGACGGAAACCAGAAATGCCATTTACCTTCCTGCCACAACGGTACCTATTTATCTACTTGCATTGGTGTGCTTTTGAACTGCTAGGTTGGCAGGAGCTGGGTCAGAGCAACAGGAGCTCACTCCATCCTGGGGATTCAAACCACCGACCTTCTGATCGGCAAGAGGATCAGTGGTTTAGATCACAGCACCATCCATGTTCCTGAGCATATTCCATCAATCTTGGCCGGACTTCACTGGGTGCTGATTAGTTTCCAAACCCAACTCAAAGTGTTGATTTTGACATAAAGCCTTAAATGGCTCAGAACTTCAATACCTCATGGACTGCCTCTCTCCATTTGAACCTACCCAGACCCTGTGATCATCATCTGAGCCCCTTCTTTGTGTGTTTCCTCCATGAGAGGCGCAGAGAGCAGCAACACAAGAACAGGCCCTTTTCTGCAGAAGTTCCCCATTTGTGGAATACTCTCCCCAGGGATGTTCAGCTGGTGTCCCTTTAGGTACCAGGCGAAAACTGGAGCAGATGGGGTGCATACACAAGGAGAGGGGAGGGAAGTCCTTGTGCTAATCTTTGCACTAATGGAACTATTTCATTGGATTCCCCACTCTAACTTTATGGAACTATTTTTAAAGTTGAGGAACATATGTGGAATAGTAGCTGTAGGATTTAAGAGAGTTATTTCCTCTTATTTTTACTCACTGTGTGTTGAAAGCTCAGTACTGGCCTTAGATCTGCTTAAGCATCAAGCATTAAAATATGTGTCACTTATTTCTGTTTTAGGGACGCGGGTGGCGCTGTGGGCTAAAGCCTCAGCGCCTAGGGCTTGCCGATCGAAAGGTCGGCGGTTCGAATCCCCACGGCGGGGTGCGCTCCCGCTGCTCGGTCCCAGCGCCTGCCAACCTAGCAGTTCGAAAGCACCCCCGGGGGCAAGTAGATAAATAGGTACCGCTTACCAGCGGGAAGGTAAACGGCGTTCCGTGTGCGGCTCTGGCTCGCCAGAGCAGCGTTGTCACGCTGGCCACGTGACCCGGAAGTGTCCCCGGACAGCGCTGGCCCCCGGCCAATAGATGTGAGATGGGCGCACAAACCCCAGAGTCTGGCAAGACTGGCCCGTTCGGGCTTTACCTTTACCTTTATTTCTGTTTTATGAATCAGGAGCAAATAAGCAAAGGCTAGAGATGGGTGGAGTGGGGTGATAATCCCCTTCCCCCCACTACACACACACACACACACACACACACACACACACACACTTGGACACAGGTACAACATATTTCTGCTTAAGTAGGGTATTACTGTAAATCAGATGAAATGTTGAAAATGTTTCTTCATTAAATGGTTATTGCATTTTCAGCTGTACACTTTTCCGCTAAGTGTTTTAGGTTAAAATATGTTCTTTCTAATGCAGTGTGTTGCATTTTCTATCAGAAGACTTGCCAGATCTGCTTGTTTTGTTGACAGCTGTCAATCAGTATGTCTCACAGCTACCCTGCCGTGTCAGCCATCAGCTAAACCACACTTTCCCAGGAACGTCTTACCATGGCATCTTGGTCCTGTTTTCAGATAAACAGATCCAATTTCTCAACAAACAGACTGCTACAGTCCTTTTGATAACAATGTAATAATTCAAAACAAATGATTCCAGGCTTTGATGATAGCACTTTTATGGGTCATGGAGAAATCCTCCCACCAACATCTGTTTGATTTTATCTACTTGAACTTTATCCTCCGGTTGAAGATTTATAAGCTGAAATCATCCCAGCCTATTAAAGTCAGACTAAAGTTAAAGCACCAACACAGAGAATGAAAGTGCATTTCACAGTCATCTGCATTTGGAAATTCTGTTTGAGGAAAAGATAGCAAAATGTTTTTTTGAGAGATGTATGCTTAACTACACTGGAAAGGCTGCATTCTGCACAAAACCCAAGCAATACAAAGAGATTAAGAAATCCATTGCTTTACAGCAGGAGCAAGCTCTTTACCCTTCTTTAGAAAGGCACTGCAAAAAAATTACAGATGTTGTTTACGTTCGAAGCCTGTTTTCTTAGGAAAACCCACGATGGGTGGTGAAAATTCACTCCAGATTTGCATTTTCCCTTGCTTTCTCCTTAAAATTTTCTCACATGCTGCAAATAAAGAGTATCAGAACATGTTTATTAGAGTCACTTGGTACTTATTAGCAGATCACACAGACAGGCTGGGATGTTTTCACTGGTGTGTGGAAACATTTTGCAAGCACAGAGCACCAAGATGCACAAATTTGTGAATATCGATTGTGTTATGCTAAATTCAGACAGGAATTGTCAGTCAAAGCCAGCGCAGAAAGCTTCATAATTTTTCCCCCTTAGGGTCCTACTCGACATGAGAAGGAAGCAGAATTTCCTTAGAGAAGCTGCTTAGCTCTGACACAGCTTCTTAACCTGCAGACAGTTCCAGATACATTATTAGAAGCATTTGCGAGTGAAGCGGGGAGCCAATTTTACAACATTTAACAGAAAATGCAGATGTGGTGCCCCTTGGAATCAACACAGATAGTTACTGTATATTTTTCCTGGTGAACACTTTGTACATATTTTTTTAATTAAAAAAATCCCCACCAAATGGTGACTTTTCTTATCTTTGGGAAAGTATAGTAAATGCAAATGCTTAAAAGATTATTTGATGTATATGCTTTCCCTAAAAAGAAAAGCTTAGGTCTTGCTTCCTTCTCTCTCTTTCTTTGCATGCATAGACACTCTATATATGACTGTCAGATCTTTTTTGTATGAAACAACTCAAACTACTTTACACATGCTAAAGTTATTTTACTACTGTAGGAAGAGATGACCCCGGAGATTAGAGGATGCCCTTATCGCAGCTAATGTATACAACACAACTGGAAATGATACTAGCACAGTTCAGAGTAAAGTGGCTTGAAAGAACATTGCATTGCTGCTCTGAAGCAGTGTGTGTGTGTGTGTGTGTGTGTGTGTGCGCACACACACACACACACACACAAACTAAAAAGCATTTAAGCTTACAGATAAAAAGTTTAAACCGTAAGCAATGATAAGAGCTGAAAACAAACAGTGCCAGTAAAACGCAAATGCCAAAGAAAGCAAGTTCAAAAGTATCTAATGAACAAAGTGATCAGTTTCCGATAAAACAGCCCAAGACTCGCCTACTCAGCCCTCAAGATGAAGCTTGGATTTCTAAGCGCTGATCAGGTCATGCCCAGGCATATTTTGGGTCCAGTTTGCAAGACATTGTGTGGTCCTGACTTGAGACAATATGCTGCAATGTGTTTGCCACCTGCGCCACATGTGGCTTAGGACTTCTCCATGAATCATAGAATCATGGATATGTAGAGTTGGAAGGGACCCCAAGGGTCATCTAGTCCAACCCCCTGCAATGCAGGAATCTCAATTAGATAATACATGACAGGTGGCCATCTAGTATTTGTTTAAAAATCTCCGAGGAAGAAGAGTCCAACACCTCTCAGGGGAGTCTGCTCCACTGCCAAACCGCTCTTACTGTCAAAGTTTTTCCCCCTGCTGTTTAGTTGGAATCTCCTTTTTGTAACTTGAATCCATTGGTTTGGGTCCTTGCCTCCAGAACAGAAGAAAACAAGTTTGCTTCATCCTCCATGTGATAGTCCTTTAGATACTTGGAGATGGTTATCATATCTCCTCTCAATCTCCTCTTTCCCAGGCTAAACATACCCAACTCCCTCAACTTTTCCTTATGAGGCTTGGTTTCCAGAGCTTTGGTCATCTTGGCTGCACTCCTTTGCACATATTCCAGCTTGTCAATATCCTTCTTATATTGTGGCACCCCAAACTGGATACAATATGTACTCCAATTGTGGTCTGACCAAGGCAAAATAGAGTGGTACTATGACTTCCCTTGAGCTGGACACTATACTTCTGTTGACGCAGCCTAGAGGAGCATTAGCAACAGTGCATCACACTGTTGGCTCATTTTCAGCTTGTGGTCTACTAAGACCCCAAGATCCACTGGCAGTCCCCCGCCTTATATTTGTGCAGCTGGTTCTTCCTGCCTAAGTGTAGAACCTTACATTTGTCCCTATTCATTTCGTTAGTTTGGGCCCAGTTCTCCAATCTGTTAAGGTTGTCTTGAATCCCCGATGTGTCTGAAGTCGATGGAAATGTTGCATGAAAAAGTGCAATCGGAGGACAGTGGTGAAGGATGGCACAACCAGATACCCTGTGGCAGCCCCAGCTGCTTTTGTACTCTTTACTAGCCTGCTTCAAGTGTTGTCTGTGTTGAGGGGGAGACGTCAGAGATTGAAACTGGGACCTTCTGCAATCTAACTAGATGCTCTGCCACTGTGCTGCAGCTGTTCCCGATTTTGTTATTAATTTGTAGAAAGTGCATTGATTTCATCACATTTGTTGTTGTTACTGCTGTTATCGCATATACTCACAGCCATGCATTCCTGTCTCTCTATACTGTCTGCAGGGCTCTACCTATGTCTTGGCTTATATGACTTCTATAGGTCATCTGCCAGTCCTGCTTCACTCACAGTTGGCAGCACAGATCTCTATCCCATCTCTAACCCAAGGATCCCTGAAATCCTTTGTCACTATTGTCTTATAGGCAACTGTCATGGTGCCTGGTGAATCATTGCATTAATAGTATCAGTACCAACCCAAGACAATTTGCTTCTTGAAGAAGACCCAAACAGCAGATCCATCTGCCAAGCCAACACTTTAAGTAGTCTTGGTGCAATTCCTTCCTTCATTGGCATCCTCCCCCATGGAGGCCTGGCCCCGGATAATATGTTAATTTCCAATATGATCAAATCCCAGGAACTGTACAGCTTCCCTCAGCACTACCAGCATATAATTTGAAACCTCAGTTTCCACACTTATGTTTAGCAGGATAAAGATCTATGAAATTAAGATGCTCACCTGAAACAATCCCCTGAAATGTACACAAAATGCAGATTAAATTCTCTGAAAAGAAATTTGTTAAAGGGACATTTGTTTCTTGTTTGCTAAAAGCCTAAACATAGAGCATATAGGAATTTGAAAGCACCATCAAAATCAAAGGAACAGAACTGCTGTTTTGAAATAATTACTGTTGCAATCATGCTTCCTCACGCATTGAGGATTTGCTTTAAATCTGATACGACAGAGAAGCCTAATACTGTATCGAAATGAAATACACGCATAGGCAGAAAAATGGAGACACACACACCTTTTGAATACTATATATGACATTCACTCTATCATTATAATAAAACACTGTTTGTGAAAAATTGAGCTTTTAAAACAAAAAAATTATGATTAGAACTGGGATATAAAATCACTGGAACCCCAAATTATAATAGATCTGTAACGTTGTAAGAGAGTACATTTATACTCATAATGTGTGAATTTGTGCTAAAAATGCTTTACTAGCAGAAATTTGGGGTTGAAACCATAAAAACCATCTACATTTCACCCTTCTCTTTTACCATTTTTTGTAAGTCATAATTTAATCAGTCTGGAAAAATGACCACCCCAACTAACATGGATTAGGCTCTCTATTTAAGCATGCACTGCAAAAGCAGGAATGTGTGTGAATCTAACCTTTACTCACTCTTCATCTCCTCTACTTGTGAATGGGATAGGATGCCTACAGTATGTGGAGTTGTCTGCTATACAAAAGAATCCTTATGGCAACAAGTAAGGACCTGGGTTCAAAAGTAGCTTCTGCATCGGATTTCACACTGCTTTCAAAACTTCTGCCAAGTCTGAAAAGCTGCTTCCCATGCTGTGAAATGGGGTGCTGTGTGTGTGTGTGTGTGTGTGTGTGTGTGTGTGTGTATGGGGCTGATGGTGGTGGTTTGGATACTGTTTATTATTTTTTTTTATAAAATTTTTATTGATTTTACAAAAGTTTTTATAACAAACAAACATAAAAAAAAACAGACAAACAAACAAATATAATTTCATAATGTCCTTTCATAGACTTCTTTCCTCGGACTTCCCCATACCTCCCCTTTCTGCATTCTCATGTCCAAATTTTATAGCAACTTATAAATGTTTTTTCCCGTCCTAATTCATCATAGTCCTTTCTTAATCTAATCTTATATTACTGCAACCCTTTCTCTCTATAAAATCTCGACATTCTAAACTTCATCAAGTTTATAATAGTCCTTAAGATAAATCTTAAATTTCTTCCAGTCTTCTTCCGCAGTCTCCTTTCCCTGGTCACGAATTCTGCTCGTCATTTCCGCCAATGTCATATAGTCAATCACTTTCATCTGCCATTCTTCCACGGTGGGTAAATCTTGTGTCTTCCAATACTTTGCGATCAGTATTCTTGCTGCTGTTGTTGCATACATAAAGAAAGTTCTATCCTTTTTTGGCACCAATTGGCCGACAATGCCCAAGAGAAAGGCCTCTGGTTTCTTAAGGAAGGTATATTTAAATACCTTTTTGGTTTGGATACTGTTTAAACCAAAAGCTCTACAGGGCAAATAGAACAAATTGCTCAGTTCTATGGATTGCAGCACTTGAGCATGTGCTCTAAGGCATGTGGAGAGTTTACTCACTCTGCCGTTCCTCTCGGCTGCAAGCATGTACATAGTATACACACAATATGTATATCTGGTCAAATATTACCCACTCATGAAAAGCAAGAGTTAAAATCCAATCAAAGTAAGGCAATGCAAGTCACATTGCAAGTCACTTAACATATGCCTAAACTGTTCCCCTGAAATCACTGAATTTAACTTTTGCCTTTGTTGGGGTCATGACCCCCCCCAATTTCATAATTCAAAAAAGATCAGAGAAGGAACAGTTTGCCAGTTAAACACCAAAATGCTACTTAAACGTTCAGATTATTAGACTCAGATTTGAAACCAAATCTTCCGTCAGCTGTACTAGCAATGTATTTTCTGCCAAGTTGCTACGGGTGACAGAAATGCATGATGACAGCAATAAATAACTTTAATGGCTGTTGATAATATCACGCAAAGGCCAGTATCAAACAAATAGAGATATCACTTAGAAGTTTACCAGCTATTGCTGAACATGGTATGATATAGCATCTTGTCATCCAAGTACAGGAGCAATCTATACTCTTTTCAATATTGTGTATGCAAATATGAAGTGGTAGATTGCTGAAGCCTGTCTTAGAACATCTTACCCAGAGCCAGTCCAATACATTTTGGTACCTGAGGTGAACCTCAAGTTGGCATCCCCCTCACCACCAAGGAAGAATGGTGAATGAAGATCTACATCAGGAACAAGGGTGGGGTGGGGGAATAAATATCTGCATTGAGATCTGCTGCCACTGTGGATCCTGCCACCTGAGACAGTCACCTCATCTTGCCTCAGACTTACCGCAGACTATTTCCTTCTCAAACAGTGTGGTCTGGTATTTCTGTACCCAAAAGGTTAAGAATCAAAACCAATCATTTTGCCATTCACAAAACAACAAGATGTGGTATTCCCTTTTCTATTTTAGGAAGGCAGCTAAAAATGTTAATATTGAACAAGAGCTTCTTAATTATTATTCTTCAGTGCTTAGTAGCTCCCTGCTGTGGCCCATCCATTAAAATTCGTTGAAGAAGTTGGTCCTTCTCTCGGAGGCTGCCATTCAAAGCAAGTTTGGTTTGTAAAGCAGTAATGTCAAGGTTGAGCATTTTCAGTTCACAGTCAATGGTGGCCATCTTCTGTGATATGTTGACCTGCAGCAGGTCAGCAGACAAGCCAGGACACATGGTCCTGGCATTCCAGCTTCCTCGGCGCAAGGAGGTTTGTTTCTTTTCTTTGTTGCCTGGTGCAGTGGTTCAGTCTGCTTGTTGAGTGATACTCTAAGCTCTAAGCAACCAGTGAAGCAGATGGACAGTGGCAGGTCAGCACCTTATTGACTGGGGGCTGCCCAGCTTAAGGCAAGCAGTAGCAGACCAGTGAGACACAATAATCTCTCCCACTGACAAAGGCAACCCGTAGTGCTCATACCTTACGCCAATCAGGTTGAGCTTACAACTCATAACTGCTGCCTCCTGTGTTGTTGTTTTTCGCCATTAGCAGCACTGAAGTGACCTCTCCAAGGCGCAAGCCTGGGCAGTATATATGGAAGTCCTGCGATGTTGACAAGACCCCCTTCTTGGCCTCACTGATGCAGTCCAAAGGAAAGCAAAACATTACATTTGGCTCCAGCTTGGCTGCAGGAGTGTCCAGAAGGTGTACAAGATATCACCCAACTGTCTTTGGGACTCCACTCCAGATTTGTGTAGGACTGTCCCCTTGGCCTTTTCTTCTCCTGAAGATGTCCTTGAAGGCAGCAGATAGAGGACAAGATTCCCTGCTCCAATTCCATGTATCAAAAGCTGACCAGACTGACAGCTGAATCTTACTTCAACACTCCTAGGCCAAGGTCTCTTCAGCCCCCTCAATAAAATATTTGACACACACACCCAAGTTGATGGGCATTGCCATTCAAATGCCGTGTCACATGATCAATTACGAATAATGGGGCTTATCTCCCCCCCCCATATTTTATTCAAGCTGGCACCCCTGCTTTAACATTGGCAACATGACAGTGTCCTCTACTGCAGTAGGCCATGAAGGACTCACAAATTCACCGCTTATCCCTCAGCATTTGTTCCCTGAGGTGGCCACTTCATTCTGGCTAATGATAGGGCCGGTCCTCAAAATCAGGTGGTCCAAACAGTGCAACATTCTGTGCCAATAGCTGCCCATGCATATGTGGAAGCTCACATCTACACCACAGTTCTAATGTCAATTCAAAATAAGACAAAAGCTGGTTCTGGGCACATTTGGTGTGCATTGTGGCTAATTCTGTGGTACGTCAGGTGTCTTTGTGTACTTTTGTGACTGTTGTGCACCTTCAGGCTACAAAATCCGTATGGAGAAAGAAACTCCCATTATAGACTAAAAAACTGATCTGGCCACAATGTGACTGCTTTGCTATTCAGTTCCTTGTAATCTATATTAAATTCACTGTGTGGCTAGGGCTGGCTGTTTGTTCTGTCAATCGCCCCTTAGAACAACATTGAAGTTGTTTATAGAATCTCTCAAGCAACTCTAACCATATTCAGCATACTCTCAGAATTTCCAACAGCCTTAAGAGAAAACTAAAATATCCAGTGTTTCTCTTGGATGGATGAGAGAAGTCATATCTTAATTAATTAAAGTGAGCAGAGCCATTTATTAGACACAAGGTTACTGTTCTGGCTGAACGTTTTGCTTCAACTGGTGGGATGAAGTATCAAGCAAGAGTCCATAACAGAAATAAAAGGGGGAGAGGGCATAGTATATTTGCCCTATTGTGCCCTGGATATTTCCAGCCTTGACTTGATCCTAAAGTGCTATTGGGAGCCATTAACCAAGAAGATGATCATCAGGCAACAGACTAACAGTGTATTCCTGATAACACGGGCTCAGATTAATTTATTCAACATTTTCATGTCCTGGCACAAATAGATTCATAGCTAGAATAAACCAAAAAACAGCAACTCCGTCTTATTTCAGCAAAATAACAAATTTAATAAATTTAAGCAGAAATCCATGTTTAGGAAGACCAAAGGCATACCGAAGGATACCTCATCATTTTTTTTTCTATTCGAAGCTTAACATCTTCCAGCAAATAACTTGCCTACAATACATTTTTGCACATAATCCAACTAGTATTTTTCCTCATCTAGAGCAGGGCAGCAGGGAATAGATGTAGTAGTACCCTTGGAGGACCAATATTTTTTGCCAAACATTCTGCTACAAAGTGTTGGCTATAATTAAAATAGATAGTGTCATTCTGACTCCAAAGTTGTCAGTTTAACAGAAGCCATGCTACTTTGAAGCACTGTGAGACTCAATTGTAAATGGGACAGAAACACAGGCGGTACTGAAAGACCACTGATTTTTAGTTACTTTTCTCATTTAACTGTTTCCATTTCACCATGTCATTATAGAAACTTTTTAACCGAGAGCCAAGATCCACTTTTTTCCTCCTCTCTCCCAATCCCTTTTCCTTTTGTATAGTCTTTAGTTTGTAAGCCTGAGGGCAGAGGCTGTCTAATTACTGATCTTTCTAAGCCACTCTGGGAGCCTTTTTCAGCTGAGAAGTGGGGCAAAAAAGTGCTTCAGATAAATAAGAGATTGATCTCCACTAGCCTACATACGTAAAACGAAAGGGTACAAAAGGAAAGAAGGTTTAAATGGCGGGCAGCATATGCCATGATATGTAATAATTTAAAGGCATTGCCAGAAATAAAGGTACAAAAGATTGAGAATAATGTAAAATAAGAGACCCTTTAAAGCACTCCAATCAGCTGTGTGTATTAGCAGGAAAATGACTTGGGAAAATGACTTGAAGAGTTGTGGGTGCACAACAGATCAGGCATTTACATCTGCCTCTTTAACTCAAAATGTCACTTTCCTTCATCCACCATGGTATATGGACTTCCACTAGACTAAGCTAGGGAAATTTATCATAGTCAATGGTGCTGCTCTGTTTAAATGCATAGCCTTTCTGAAGTTAATCTACAATTATTGTCATGCTTTGGAATTTTGACACAAGCTTGGCCTTATACGAACAACATCTTCATATTTCATTGCACTGTGCAGAATGGTAAGCCTATCTATCTATCTATCTATGAACTCCAGAGGCTGAAATAATACTTTCCTTTCCCTGAAAATCAAAGCTATTTATGGAGCTTGTTCAAGCGACCTTCTTAACCTTTTAACATATGTTTCAGAACTTTAAAAGACAAGCTTGCATATGTACCTGCTTGAATTTTGTTGCAAGGATAATTCTATAAAGAGGTTTCACACCTTGCGAGAGAATCAAATTACTCCCAACTACAGTCACAGATGAGGCTGTGTGGCTGTTGAGAGCAGCCGATCAGAAGTAAATAAAGATACAACATGGCAAATTATGCTGGCTCAATAACTACTCTCTATAAAAAGATCCTGAGTGCTCACTCTGCACCTGGTAAAGCTTCTAGTACATTGCTAAAGGATTTACAGCTATCAAGCATATGAGGTGGCAGTAGCTGGATCTGTTTCTCCACCATCCTGAGAAATCATGGCAGTATAGAAGACAGAATGTACATAGCCTATGTGGACAAAGACTTTAAGACTCTAAGAGTTCTGTAAAACAGTCTTCAGGTGATCAGGAATTGCCAACTCCTGCCATTTTTATTTATTTCTTAAATCTTCCTTGTACAACCATCAACTTCCAACCATACTCTGACCCAGACTTTAGCAGCCTATAGGGATGTACGAAGGCATCTGTTTCCATCCTGACCCATGTTGCATGCAAACACTCTTTTTCTTCTGCAGCAGTTCAGCTACCAACAAAAACTGTGCTACTCATCTCACTTTCCACTGTGACAGAACCTTAGAATAATATAATCCTAGAGTTGGAAGGGACTCCCAGTTCAACCCCCTGCAATGCAGGAATCAAAGCTAAAGCACCCACAACCTTGCATAATTAATTATGTGATTCAGTATGTAATTATTATGTGATTCCATACCATTCATTTCATTGCAAAGGAAACACGATACAAATGGGCGTGTGCAATTAGATAGCATTAGCAGACTGAGGGCATCAATAGTGAATAGTGATTGTATTCACTGAACTGATATCCATTCTGGACATGGAACAAATAAGCAAACACTGGTGATTTCTACACCTGTTTCTGTTGCAATTTCCCCAAGATCTCTCCAGATATTTTGGACTATGCTGCTGTGCTGGCTGAGACTGATGGGAGTTGTAGTCCAGAACTTCTGGAGGGTCCAGGTTGGCAAATCCTGCTCTGAGCCATGCTAAGTTTATTCCTTATTCATTGGCCCTTCAAATTTTTCCTCCAATCTTTGACTTTGGCTTCTTCTCTCCACCTGTCATCAAACAGCCTATGACCCCAAGGGACCTATGAATCGTACTCTTAGAATATTATAATATGCCTTTCAAAAAAATGTGTTATGGTGTCCAAATGAAAGGACAACATGGACAAAACTAAGAGGTTTCATAACAAATTATTCACATGAACGAAGAATAATTTATCAGCTTTCTGTCTGATAATTTTCCCCTTCAAAACATCTCTCTAGATATGACAAGCTTATAGTAAAAAAAAAAAAATCTAGACTATTAGAGAAGGTTATTGAGAAAACAAAGGGCTTCTTTCCATGCAAGGTATCATTTAGAAAATATGTCTCCAGCAATTCTCAGTATGTTTTTGATCAATATTTCCAAATGCTGGGTTTAATAAAGGACACCAAAGAGATATCTATTTTGCATAGGTAAAACACTTCTTGTGCACATTTCCGCTAAGATTCTGGAGCTCTCGGATTATGTTTTGTAAATAAGTCAGTTTCCTAGCCAGAGATTAAGGTAAATTCTGCTAAGGACTAAAAGTTGACTTACAGCATTAAGAAGGATTAATGTTTAGCTGTGCCGAAGCTGAAGCACTAGGTTAGCATGTTTACGCAGCGCTGTAGATCACAATTAATCCAAAATTAGTATAAAAGATCAACAGCAACTGCTCTTGCATGCCAGCTTGGCTTAGTCCTAAAATCAAGACTTACTTCGGGGGCAATCTGTGTGCAAAGTTGCTGTATGCCTGTCCTAATAGGTTTAAAGCCATGCATTTTAAAAATTGAGCTTCCATGCCATGAAGAAATAAGAATGGAAGCCATCACACTAGATAGTGTCCTTGCTTTACCACTTGCACTGCACACACACACACATTAGCAAGAGAAATGCCTGGTCACAATCGAGGCAACAAAACAAACACAATGTTGTGTGTGTATGTGCCTGTGTGTGTGTGCATGCATGTGGGTAGTTTAACAGCTTTTGTTCATTTTTCTTTCATTTCTTATATACATGCTTACTCAGAACAATATCCTACTAATTTCAGGGCTTTTTACACTCACATAATGATGCAAGGGGCTGGAACACTTTCCTAACAGTTCTAATAGACTTATACATATTAATAACATATATTAATAGATTATTATTGTGGTGCTGGTTGCTATTATTATTATTATTAATTTGTTACCCACCTTTCACCATATGGTCCCAGGGCAGGCTGAATCTAAAAAAGATAATACAATGCAGTAAAACAAATGGAACAACCCCACCCCCAAATATTGTTTTCAAAATTCCTATTTTCAAAATACTAGCACAATCCAACAGGCAATTGTCAATGAGAAAGTTCGCTTACATTTTCAGAAATTGTGTAGGTGCTGTCCAAGTGTGTGAGCCATATTCAGTGGAAACTGTGCATAATAAATTATTGGGTGAACTGTGAGCAGTCCTTCCTCCACCAGTCTCCTTAGTAGAAGACTTCCCCCCATGAACCCCACAGCCTGCAAGGGACTACTAACATGGAAATCAAGCAGGCTGGTGGAAGCGGGATGGAGTCATATGTCCCTTCTCCACCATGGAATTCATGGTCATCTAGGGCTACCAAGAGAGTAACATATATTGGTAACATATGGAAAATTACTGGAGGAAACATCAGACAGTTAGATCACGTCCACCTCATACTTTAAAGCACTCATACCATTTTAACAGTCATGACTTCCCTCAAAGAATCCTGTGAACTGTAGTTTAAGTGTGTTGCAAATTATAGTTGTATGAGGGGTCTCCTAAAACATTTCCATTCCCTTAAGGAACTTCAGTTCTCACGATCTTTGGAGGAAACCATGACTGTTAAAATGGTATGAGTTCTTTAAATGTATTCCTAAATGTATGCCCATTAGGACAGTTGCCCGCAGATAGTGGGCACGATGTTGTACAAGTATATAAAATAAGGTGTGGCTTCTGTGTTAGTAAATGGGGGCATATTCGTTTGTTTTGTTGTTGTTTTTGTTACATATTTTGTGTTTTCATCTTGCATTTTTATGCTGTGAACTGCCCTGAGATCTACAAATGAAGGGTGGTATACAAATTTAATTAATTAATTAAATAATTAAATAAATAATTAAATAATAATAATACATAGTCTCTTCCCCCGGGGCTCAGAGTTATTTGTCTCTTTACACTGGAAGTCTGTATCTTCTCAGCTGCCATCCATATAGTTGCTTATGAGGGGCTGCCTAGAAATCTTCTTCCACAGAAAATCTCCTTGCATGCCTCTTTGGTCTTTTTACCTCAGCCAAGTACACACACTGCCCTCTTTCTGAAGGCCACATCTTAACCCACTTGGTTGCCTAGGTTACCAGCTGGCCACCACCTGTTGTGCCCTTTAATGTGACATTGCCCATTACACAACCTTTCCACAGAATTTGAAATGCTGGCGTTCCTTCCCACACCTGCCCATGGATATCGAGGGAAGGCGATAGGCCTCATAAAGCCTCGAGTATATTTAAATGAGTTAAGGTAATTATTCATCGGTAATTATATTTTCAGTCCTCAGACAGTCTGTGAATTTTGATGTCACTTCCCTTTCATGAAAGCATGAGAACGCAAGTGCTCTGGATATCAGGCCTCACTCCCTTGTTGCAACAGGGTGCACTGTGTCAGTTACTCAGAAGTAACACAGAATACTGTCAGAAGGGACAGGCGGAAGATGTGATTAAAGGGTGTACAGTGGTACCTCAGGTTACATAGCTTCAGGTTACATATGCTTCAGGTTACAGACTCCGCTAATCCAGAAATAGTGCTTCAGGTTAAGAACTTTGCTTCAGGATGAGAACAGAAATCGTGCTCCGGTGGCGCGACAGCAGCAGGAGGTCCCATTAGCTAAAGTGGTGCTTCAGGTTAAGAACAGTTTCAGGTTAAGAACAGATCTCCAGAACGAATTAAGTACTTACCCGAGGTACCACTGTATTTGAAAGGTACAAATCTTGAGAACTTGTGCCCTAAACATGGAGGGTTTTCCCACCACCATGGCACCACGAGGTGCAGGGTATGATTGCATTTTTTAATGCTGGCAACAGTGTAGATAAGAGGGTGTAATCATGTAGATCCTTACTTTGGAGACAGGCATTTGTAGCAGCACAATGCTCACATTCACATCATATTTAAAGTGCTATGAGACCACTTTAAACAGTCACGGGTTTCCCCCAAAGAATTCTGGGAGCTGCAGTTTGTTATGGGTGCTGAAAGCTGTTAGGAATATCCCATTCCTCACACAGAGGTACAATTCTCAGAAAGGTTTTCCTCCTCAATCTCTCTTGACAGGGATCTGCGAGGGGGAATGGAATCTCCTTACAGCTCTCAGAAGCTTTAACAAACCACAGCGCCCAGAATTCTTTGGGGGAAATGATGGGTGTTTAAAGTGGTATCATAGTGCTTTAAACGTATGATGTGAGTTTGACCAAGGTGCTTAGATTCATGGTTTTTACACTACATTTAATAGGGGAAAGTGTGAGATGACATTCAAGCATGGATACTGGAGGACTGTGTTTAAAAACCATGGGGACCCTTTTGCACTACTGCATCCTTAAGCAAAGAGAGAGTCAGCGAGCTGCTCATCAGCAAAAGCTGTATTCCCATCAGCAGGCTAAGCATGTCTCTCTAACAGTTGGTGAATAGTAGTTCCATCAGCAGTTCAGCCAGCAGGAGTCTCAAAGTAAAAGGAAAAGCACAGCTTTCCTTTTCCACTAGCCTCTGTCAGCAGCTGCTTCTTGTATCCCAAGACCGGCATACAAATCCTTGAAGGAAGATGGATTAACTAGGTACTTGCCAAAAGGAAGACCTATAGTTCCATCAGCAAACTCAGATTTTAGTATATTTGGTTAAGGCCGTCTCATATCCTTCAGTATCTTTGTCCTCAATAGTGCAATGCCATTTCTGACATATGAAATGGCTTCCAGGACCACACTGAATATTTTATTTTAATTGGACTTGTGCAAATAAACTCTTCTTACATTTCAATATTATGCTTCATTTTCCCTCAAAAAACCCCTGACTTTTTTGGTTGGTGTTTAGTGCCCCCTTTGAAACATTAATTCATTTTTGTCAGTTACGCTCAGTGCTGAGCAACTTGCTTTGCATTTAATCTGCAGATAGCGCTGGAAAAGATATTCTGCCTGCAACTCTAGAGAGCCTGTTATTATAGGCAATATTGAACTAGATGGTCCAGTGGTCTAATTCAGCATATGACAGCTTCCTAGATTCCTAAACTGCCTCAGAGTGCTCATCAAGAAAGCCTATCTTAACATCCCTCCCCAGCCCTTTGGATGGTGTTGCTTGTTGTGACAACGATGGAAATCAAACAGCCAGTTCAACCAAATTCCACTGCAACATCCCCAGTCCTTTGGCTTCTCTCCCTTGGCTTGGTGCTCCATCCCAGGGTATGCATGGAACAAAATTGCCATAGGTCCACGATTGATGAACATAATTCCTTAAAGCATGAAGCCCTTAGAGATCTAATTTGATTCAATGTATTTCCATTCAAGTGAATCCCAAAGCAGTTTACAAGCAAAGGGCAAGAACAGCAGCAATAGACATAACAATAGAGCATCACAGCTATAGTACAAGCGATCCCAGTAGGTGCACTGTATTTATTGTCTTATTTTACAGTTTGTAGGAAACTGCTCTGAAATTATTTTGATGCGATAAAGTCTACACACACTTTAGAAACACATTCCTCCACTGTTTGTTTCTGAAAGTGAACTAAGCACTTGCACTGCTGCCTCTGTCTGTAAGACACTTAGCTGCTTTTTGGTGCTATGAGTTTTATTATGTGTTGATTAGTGTGCCGTTTTAGTAACCATCTTGTTAGGCTGGCAATTCTTCCGTCAGCATGGTAATTTAGATTGAGCTTATTCCATGCCCTCTGGCAATCTCGTCTCAGCAGCTCTGGCCAGACTGTGCAATCATTTGAAGCGGACACTCTGAGCAACATATTTTTAAGTACAGGCTTTTGACTGATTAACATTCTACGGCCTTTGAAATGTGTTTGTGGGAGCGGGGTTATTGGTTTGTTTTGTTTTATTAGGTATTTTGTGTTCTCAACTTGTATTTCTATGTTGCGAACCACACTGAGGTCCACTTCTTAGGGTCTTCTGGTAGTTCCCTCACTGCAGGAAGTTACGTTACAGGGAACCAGGCAGAAGGCCTTCTCAGCAGTGGCACCCTCCCTGTGAAACACCCTCCCATCAGATGTCAGGGAGATAAAGAATTACACAACGGAAGGGAAGCTTTTAATGTCTGACTTTTCCTCCCTGGAAGCATGCCTGGGGAAACCCAGCCAGATGGGTGGGGTATAAACAATAAAATTATCATCATCATCATCATTGGATGAAGTGCAGTATACAAATATAATAAATAAATAAATACAGTACATATGAGACTTAAGGAGGATGCTCTGTGCATCCCACCCGCTTTAAATGATCTCTTCCATCAGGTGTGCCCAACCTGTAGCCCTCAACAAGTGGTTTCCTGCTTGGCAGGGGGTTGGACTCGATGGCCCTTGTGGTCTCTTCCAACTCTATGATTCTGTGATTCTATGGTTAGACTACAGTTCCCATCATGCTTAACCATTGGCCATGATGGTTGGCGCTTTTGGAGGTTGGAGTCCAGCAACAGCTAAGAGCCACTCTTATTTTATACAAATAGGTAGTAGCAAACAAAAGCCTCCTCAGATTCTACCCCAGCCCACAATGGACCTCAACTGAGACATGAAGCAAGGCTTAGTAGGCAGAAGAGCATTAATCAAAGCCAGGAATTAAAGGATTCAGCTTCAGAACTTACTTTCTGTTCCAGGGCCTCAGCCAAAACAGCCTAGACCTGGACTTGCCTGGAACGAAGTGGAGTCTTACTAGATGGAAATATTTCTTGAATCTTCTAGTGATCAAGGTGTCTCCCCTGCCAGGTAAGTATTCATTTCCTAAATCTTCTAGTGTTCTAGCAAAAGGACCAAAATATCCAAGCATATCTTGGAAGCTAAAGCAAATATACACAGTTAAATGGGAAGCACTATTAGAACAAGCTATTATCTCCCAGATGACAACTTGAGGTCTGTCACCACAGCATTATCTTTACATTTCAATATAATAAAAAAGTGGCATTCTGATCTCTCCCCTGCAAGGTTGTCTATAAGCAGAGTTTCAATTAATGCTGGAGGACATGTGATGAAATTGGTGGGCATGCTCTTTCATCCCAGATTTCCAGATGCAAAATTGTCAAAAATAAAATATAACACAGGATGTGTGCGGTGTTTATCATCTCTCAACAACCACAATCAACCCCATAACATCTGGCATTTACCAGTTTCCAGATCACAAAGTATGACTTCTAGGTTAGGTTTGAACTCCAGCACTTTGCACCATTTCTTTTTGTAAAATTTATGCTGAAGACAAGGTCTGACCCATTGTCAATTTTTATAAGAGAGACTTCTGTTATGCCACTAAATGACACAATTTCTGACAAACTAAAAACTTAACATATGCCATCATTTATATACAAAACCGGAACAGTAAAGCTAAGCCCTAGAACATGCTAAAGGTGGCTGTAAAATGCCTTTTCCCCAACCCTGTGTAATCAACTATATCTCACCGTTCAAAAAATGTTTGATGGTGGGTTTGCAATGCATAAAAACTAAAGGCAATTAATATACAGCAATATAAATGGTCAAAAATTTAAACAGAAGCGTGCATCAAGATCTGCATTTCAGTAGGAAATAAAAATGTTAAAAGGCTTGGGGGGAAATGTTTTTCAAACAGAGGAGGTGCCAGAGGAAACTCTGGGGAGCCACCACTGAGAAGACCCTCCTGCTTGTCGTCACATGCCTTGCAACAAATGACAGGGACATCTGACAGAGGTTCTTCAAATATCTGTACCTCCAAGGGTACAGTCAATGTACCCTTGCCTTTGTATGTAAGCATATACGTGGGTTCAGAGTGATTGACTGAATGAGGGACTGGGCCATCAATCTCGCACTTCTTTTTAGAAATAAAGCCCTGACCTATTAGAAATGGAGAAGATAAATGCAATGGAAAGTGACCATATTTCTAAAAAGTGTTTAAGTCTGTAATCTAATGCAAAGTTGCCTAGGAGTAAGTCTCACTAGAACTTACTTCAGAGTAGACAAGTGCCATGTGTTGCATTCATCTTTTCTGGAATCTCACATCTTGGTGGGTTTGTAATGAGATATTTAGTCTCTTCCTCATTCCCTACCCCAACAAAACTAAAAAGCAGATTTTTCCAGTTGCGGGTGAATGTTATAACTAGTGCATTAATTCAAGACCTTTTCCCTGATGTCCTTATCAGCTTAAAAAGGAATGAAAGGAAGCAGGTACTAAAACAAGGAGACATTGTGTCTTGAATGAACACTGCTAAGTGGATTTCTTTTTTACACAAAGCAGAAAAACATCTTCTTAGTTGTCATGAGCAGCACATCCAAACCAGCCTTAATTACATACAGGTGATGGGAATTTGTCTAATGTTTTATGGTGAATCGTTGATGAGGCCTGCAGAAGGGAAATTTGTAGAAATAAAATCACCTTGACAGTAAAGCGCTAGGGTCAAAAAGCAAAGTAGAGTCTGTGTTCTCAGCTTTAATAAAAACAGTATGATCTGTCACCAATGCAGCATTTTTACACACTTGGACAATGCACTTTGGGAACTCCTGCTGGGTTTCATTTGATTTTCACTGAGGCCAACAAAGCATTGCTTATTGCTGGTAATTCATTATGACAGCAGAAAAGCTATAAAAATACACATGTGAGTCCCTTGTAAATAAACAGAATGCCCTGTGATATTTTTTCTATAAATAGAAAAGATAACATGAACATCAAATCAAGAGAATGTGGCATCCTTTTTTGGGGGGTGGGATCATAGACTTAAAAAGAAAATATTTCTGTTCACAAAGAAACAAGGGGTTTTGTTTGTTGTACATAAACTTCTTTTAAATCTTTTTTTTACCATTATTATAGAAGAACGTTACAAAAAGAGAGAGCTGTAGCTAGAATTATTTGAATGTTTAGGAAACCTATATAGAAGAGACATTGACCAAGCCATTCCATATGTCTGCTCAGAAGAAAATGAATTATTCCCCAATAAATGAGTGCAGGATTGCAGCTTGATATCCAAAGATAAAATGTAAGTCAATGATAATCAATATGATGTCCTCCAGATGTTGCTGGATTCAAGCACCCATCAGCCCCAGTCAGCCAAGGATGATGGGAGTTATAATGCATCAACATCTGCTGGGCATCTCATTGGCTACCTGTGGTGTAACTAATAACTAAAAACATTTATAAAGATTGCAATTCTAACACATTTACCAGGAACTTACTTTTAAATAAATAGGGATAGGGTTGTGATGCTCAGGTAGAATCCTAAACATACTTACTTGGCAGTAAGCTCCATTGAACACAGTCAAACTTACTTTAAAGTACATGTTGTCAACCTGTCCGGGAGCAGGGCATAACAAGTAGACATGTTCTTAACTTCTGGATATATTAAGTTAGGCATCTCCCCGATGCAATAAAAGCAACAAAGTGATATGCAAGTCAATTCCCATATTTCATTAAGGGTTACTATGAATAAACAAAAAGACAATGTGAGGAGGATTCTAGGGTTTGTTAGGCTGCTGTGAGCCCCTATCACCACCACCCCTTTTATTGTTGACCTGACTGACTGCACACACCCCTTTTTAATTATCTTTATTGAAGTTTTCAGCAGAAAATTAATTAAACTCAATAAGAACAAACAACAAATAAATACAAACCACAATCCAACCACTCAGTAATCAGTCTGTATCATTGGGTAGATTTGCTTCACAAAATATTCAGCTCAACAGAGGCCATGGAAATTAAAGATCTGACAAAAACTAAAGAGAAGTTAAAAGGAGGACATTGTATGTATTTTCAGCAAAAGAGCATAGCAGAAGATCTATTCCGTACCTGTAAGTACAAGGAAATACGTTTATAGTCCTATTTTCTGGCAAAAAGGAGCAGTTCCCTTCACAAACCTGGCAAATCAATTTGGGCATAATCAAGTTGCCTCGTGCCTCAGACATCCATTATTCAGGGGTTTGGGTACATCAGTGCTCCAGGACTGCGTTTTTGTAGGCACTGGCTGCCCCAGAGGATCAGGATCTTGCTTCTTAGAAGTTACAATATAGAATTAGCTAAATTAGGAGCAACGTCCAACAGGCCCAGCTCTACTATTAGGCAGAAGGAGCAGGTGACTAGGGTACAAGAAGCCGTTCCCTCCGAGTCCCCCTGGCCAAGCCTCCTGAGCTTTCCCCAGCTGTTCCCCTGAGCCTGATGTGGAGAACCTTGTTCATCCAGAGTGCCAAATTCTCTTGTGGACAACCTTATGGGGGCTGTGCATCAGTGGTGGATGAGGCCAGAGACAAAAGTGGGTGGTCATTACAAAGCAACATGCATATCCAAAGTGCCTGTAACTGGTATACATGTATGGTCAATGAAGGTTTCAGATTTTTCATGGCTGATCAAAGGAAAGAAGGAAAACCTCTACCGTATTTTTTTCTTGTTCAGGATAAAGGACGATCTCACATACAAGACGGCCGTGGACAATAAAGGTGAACCCTACCATCAAGGAATAACCCTGGGACCTATAAATCGCTTTTGCTTTGCTTTTTAAGGAAAATGTTCCCTCAATAAATCACCATCCAAATAGGGACAATTGCTTCTCTTTCCATTCTTCAGGAAGGGGGGGGGAATGATCATGCTTTTTAGCTGTCAGAACACACCAGCCAAGTAATTCATAAGGTGTTACATTTACACACATAAAATGAAATGAAAAACAGCTCAGGAGAGCGACCTCTGGCTTTGCCAAAAGCTGCAGCAAGTGTACTGGAGGGCAAGGTAAGCTCCATCTTACTAGCCAAATAAATTCAAAACAGAAGCCAAGAGAATACCAGATTCTGTGGCATGTGAGCATATGTAAGTGGAAACAACACCCACTAAGATCAACAGGAATTATTGCCAGGAGATGTTTTGAAGACACATGCAGCCACCATCTTAAAAGGGCTGGGGCTTGTCAGTGCCTGAATGGGCGACTCTGAAAACTTTGTGCATAGGTTCAATGTGGAGAAAATATGGGGCATAAATGTAATATTTGTAAAAATACTATTTTACACACACGCATGGGCACGCGCACACATACACACACAGACAATTACCCACCCCATCCTCGCCCGCCCAATGCATGAGCTTATTAGATGCCATTTTAATCGTGCAAAATTGATGACAAGATTCCCCCTCCCACATCACTCTGGCCAGCAGGAGCAGACATGGCTGCAGATGTACAGAGAACTTCGAGAATCAATGGCAGTTACTCCTGTGTAAATATGTAGAAGACTGAGCCGTCATTGTTTCCAATTTGCGCTGAAAATAAAATATTATATTCTTAAAATATTATAATTTTATAATAATATAATAAAAATGCATATATTTCAATTTCCTTCTCATATTTGGTGTAAACATGGCAATGCTTTTCTTAAAATTTTGAAACAATAAAAAGGCCTTAAAAAGAAAAGCATAAGCCTCATTTCTCTCAATGGAGCTCACCCCTGAGTATAAATATGCCTACTGTTGCACAGTTAATGGCTCAAAGATGCCCAGCAGATCTCCATATCTGTAAACATATGTTGAATGAGAGTCAAGCATCAAAACATAAGGATTCCGATTTGTAAAAGCCGTATTGGTATTATATCACTTGATGTACATGTGTGACTTCTTAAGTGGTGTGTGTCAAACAATCCTATGCTGACACACACAGAGGAAGTGGATTTTCCACAGAGGAGACACTCTGCTGCAACTCTTCCAAAGCAGCTATCTTAAAAGTTTACTTTCACATGGGTTTTCACTTTTTGACCTGCTCTTGACCTGGGTAATACTGGCAGACCTGTGAGTTTAAGAAGGCCTGGGATCTATTAAAAGAGTAGTAGCTTGACTTTTACTGAGTAGCATGCTGATGGTTTAAAGTAAATGTTATGGTTTGTCACAGGAACCAATTTGGTTACCGTTTGTTCTTCCTGCCCCTGCCTGCTGATATTTTCTCAAGTGTTTTTCATTCTTTAAATTCTACAAAGAAATCTGCATGCTGTTATTTTAAACTTCTGCATCTCTCCGTTGAGCGGTTCAGTTCTAAACACAAGGCGGTGCACCCAAAGTTTAATCAAAAGTGCTGTTTGGCAGAACTTGAACCCAAAGAGAGCTAACTTTGAGGTCATCTCTTTCCGAACACCCGACAGATCTTGCAAAGGTCTGGCTCAACCTAATTTCTGAAATCCTAAACTGTCTACAAATCATGGGATGCGTCTGCCTGCAAGGCACTCACGCTGACAACGATGGTCAATACAAAATGCTTCATGGAGATTACAAGTAGATTAGATTCATTAGTTCTCCGGTCTCATGCTTCAGGCCTTTTTGTCTTTAGATGTCTTTACAAGTGACACGCAAATACATTTATTTTATTTTTATTGCATCTGTAATACAAATGGAATACATACACCAATCGGAAGCCACAGAAGCCCCATCAGGCATTTGGGTTCCAAAGAACATTCACAAACCAGAACACTCACTTCCGGGTTTGCGGTGTTCAGGAGTCAAAATGTCTGAGTACCAAGGCGTTCGGGATCCAAGGTACGACTGTTTATAGCAGAAATGCCAGGCTGAACCATTTTTAAAGACTGAGCTTTATAGCTTCAATCCTTAGACTACCTGCCCCACTCCTTATGTCATATATGACATCACATCATCTGGCCAAAACTGCCTAATTGGGCCTATCCAACTTAGTTGAGATTTCTACATTACAGGGGGGTAGACTAAATGACCTTTGGGATTTCTTCCACCTCTATGATTCAATGATCCTATGATCCCTGGACAGTTGTACAAGTGAGTCCTGATGTCGAGAGGAAGCAACTGGGTAATGGTGATAGTAGCAAAGAGGTGAGGCCACTCAGATATGAGGTCTCACTGAGGGCACATTTCCCAAGGGTCCCCAAACCTGAAGCTGGCATTGATCACTTATCTATATAAATTCCTCTGAAAGGGTGTCATATCAAAGAGAGAGCACCTGTCAATAATTTTCTATGGGTGCTCAGAAACTGTGAGGAGAAACCTTTTGTCAAAGATCATATGGGCAGAACTCTGTGGTATTCAGGAACTAATCCCATGGTTTCATCATTTGGATCTGTGAAGATAAGAAATCATATGGGAGAGAAAGTATATTTTTGTGTATCTTCATGAGAAACAGCAAACATATCACCATGTTTGTGGTGTCATGTTTACACTACTTGTCTAGCAGATAGAGGCCAGGGCAGGAATCAGTACATAAATTCCAGAA